>NC_057812.1:3757289-4419789 GCF_018294505.1 Triticum aestivum
ACCTCAAAATTATTCTTTCTGATCGATCTATTCAAGAGTCCGTAGTAAAATAACATGAAGCTATTCTTTCCGTTTGATCTATCCTAGAGTTCGTACTAGAATAACACCTTAAGACACACATCAACCAAAACCCTAATGTCACCTAGATACACCATTGTCACCACAAGTATCCGTGGGCTTGATTATACGATATGCATCACACAATCTCATAATCATCTATTCAATCCAACACATAGAACTTCAAAGATTGCCCCAAAGTTTCTACCGAAGAGTAAAGTATAAAACGTGTGCCAACCCCTATGCATAGGTTCCCGAGGTCACGAAACCCGCAAGTTGATCACCAAAACATACATCAAGTACTCACATGAATATCCCATTGTCACCACAGATAGACACTTGCAAGATATACATCAAGTGTTCTCAATTCCTTAAAGACCTAATCCGAGAAGATAACTTCAAAGGGAAAACTCAATTCATTACAAGAAAGGAGAGGGGGAAGAACATCATAAGATCCAACTATAGTAGCAAAGCCCGCGATACATCAAGATCAAGACATCTCAAGAACACGAGAGAGAGAGATAGATAGAGATAGAGATAGATAGAGAGAGAGAGAGATCAAACACATAGCTACTGGTACATACCCTCAGCCCCGAGGGTGAACTACTCCCTTCTCGTCATGGAGATCGCCAGGATGATGAAGAAGGCAACCGGAGATGGGTCCCCCCTCCGGCAGGGTGCCGGAACGGGCTCCCGATTGGTTTTGGTGGCTACAGAGGCTTGTGGCGGCGGAACTCCCGATCTAGGTTTCTTTTTGGGGGTTTCTGTATTTGTACGAATTTATGGCGGTGGAATTACGTCAGTTGGGCCCACGAGGAGGTCACGAGCCTTCTAGGCGCGCCGGGGGGGGGGGGGGGGGGGGGGGGGGGGAGAGGACGCGCCTCGCAGGCTCGTGACTCCCTCGTGGCTCTTCTGGCCTTCTTCCAAAGCTTCGGGGGTCTCTTTTGGTCAAAAAAAATCATCACGAAAGTTTTATTCCGTTTGGACTCCGTTTGATATTCCTATCTGAAAAAGGTCAAAAACAAGGAAAAAACAGAAACTGGCACTGGGCTTTAGGTCAATAGGTTAGTCCCAAAAATAATATAAAATAGTATATCAATGCATATAAAACATTCAAAGTTGATAATATAGTAGCATGGAACGATAAAAAATTATAGATACGTTGGAGACGTATCAAGCTGTTGGGGATCGTAGTAGAAGTTTAAAATTTTCTACGCATCACCAAGATCAATCTATGGAGTAATCTAGAAACGAGGGGAAGGAGAGAGCATCTACATACCCTTGTAGATCGCTAAGCAGAAGCATTCAAGTGAACGGGGTTGATGGAGTCGTACTCGTCGTGATCCAAATCACCGATGATCCTAGTGCTGAACGGACGGCACCTCCGCGTTCAGCACACGTACAGCCCGGTGACGTCTCCTACGCCTTGATCCAGCAAGGGGAGAAGGAGAGGTTGGGGAAGACTCCATCCAGCAGCAGCACGACGGCGTGGTGGTGGTGGAGGAGCGCGGGACTCCAGCAGGGCTTCGCCAAGCACTACGAGAGACGAGGAGGGAGAGGGGTAGGGCTGCGCCAATAGGGGAGGAACTTCATGTGTTGGGCTGCCCCTTTTCCTCCACTATATATAGGGGGAGAGGGAGGGCTGCGCCCCCACCTAGGGTTTCCTCCCTAGGGGTGGCGGCAGCCCTAGATCCCATCTAGGGTGGCGGCCACAAGGGGGAGAGGGGGAGGCGCACCTGAGGTGGGCCTTAGGGCCCATCTGCCCTAGGGTTTGCCCCCTTCCCCTCTTGGAGGCGCCTTGGGTCTTGGTGGGAGGCGCCCCAGCCCACCTAGGGGCTGGTCCCTTCCCACTATTGGCCCATGTAGGCCTCCGGGGCTGGTGGCCCCACCTGGTGGACCCCCGGACCCCTCCGGTGGTCCCGGTACACTACCGGTGATGCCCGGAACACTTCCGGTGGCCAAAACCATACTTCCTATATATTAATCTTTACCTCCGGACCATTCCGGAACTCCTCGTGACGTCCGGGATCTCATCCGGGACTCCGAAAAACATTCGGTAACCTCGTACATACTTTCCCTATAACCCTAGCGTCATTGAACCTTAAGTGTGTAGACCCTACGGGTTCGGGAGTCATGCAGACATGGCCGAGACAACTCTCCGGTCAATAACCAACAACGGGATCTGGATACCCATGTTGGCTCCCACATGCTCCACGATGATCTCATCGGATGAACCAAGATGTCAAGGATTTAATCAATCCCGTATTCAATTCCCTTTTTCTAGCGGTATTGTACTTGCCCGAGATTCGATTGTCGGTATCCCGATACCTTGTTCGATCTCGTTACCGGAAAGTCTCTTTACTCGTTCCGTAACACATCATCCTGTGATCAACTCCTTGGTCACATTGTGCACATTATGATGATGTCCTACCGAGTGGGCCCAGAGATACCTCTCCGTTTACACGGAGTGACAAATCCCAGTCTCGATTCGTGCCAACCCAAAAAACACTTTCGGAGATACCTGTAGTGTACCTTTATAGCCACCCAGTTACGTTGTGACGTTTGGCACACCCAAAGCACTCCTACGGTATCCGGGAGTTGCACAATCTCATGGTCTAAGGAAATGATACTTGACATTAGAAAAGCTTTAGCAAACGAACTACACGATCTTTGTGCTAGGCTTAGGATTGGGTCTTGTCCATCACATCATTCTCCTAATGATGTGATCCCGTTATCAACGACATCCAATGTCCATGGTTAGGAAACGTAACCATCTATTGATCAATGAGCTAGTCAACTAGAGGCTTACTAGGGACATGGTGTTGTCTATGTATCCACACATGTATCTGAGTTTCCTATCAATACAATTCTAGCATGGATAATAAACGATTATCATGAACAATGAAATATAATAATAATAACTAATTTATTATTGCCTCTAGGGCATATTTCCAACAGTCTCCCACTTGCACTAGAGTCAATAATCTAGTTCACATCGCCATGTGATTAACACTCACAGGTCACATCGCCATGTGACCAACATCCAAGAGTCTACCAGACTCAATGATCTAGTTCACATCACTCAAAGAGTTTTGGGTTTGATCATGTTATGCTTGTGAGAGAGGTTGTAGTCAACGGGTCTTTCCATATTCAGATCCCTATGTACTTCGCAAAACTTTATGTCATATCATAGATGCTGCTACCACGTTCCACTTGGAGCTATTCCAAATTGTTGCTCCATTATACGTATCCGGTATCTCTACTCAGAGCTATCCGGATAGGTGTTAAGCTTGCATCGACGTAACTCTTCACGTCGAACTCTTTATCACCTCCATAACCGAGAAACATTTCCTTATTCCTCTAAGGACAATTTTGACCGCTATCTGGTGATCCAGTCCTAGATCACCTTTGTACCCTCTTGCCAGACATGTGGCAAGGCACACATCAGGTGCGGTACTCAGCATGGCATACCGTATAGAGCCTATGACAAGAGCATAGGGGACGACCTTCGTCCTTCCTCTTTCTTCTGCCGTGGTCAAGCTTTGAGTCTTACTCAACTTCACACCTTACAACTCAGGTAAGAACCCCTTCTTTGACTGATCTATTTTGAACTCCTTCAAAAACATGTCAAGGTGTGCGTTCTTTGAAAGTATCATCAGGCGTCTTGATCTATCTCTATAGATCTTGATGCCCAGTATGTAAGCAGCTTTATCCAGGTCTTCCTTTGAAAAAATACTCTTCAAACAACCATTTATGCTTTCCAGAAATTCTACATTATTTCGGATCAACAATATGTCATCCACATATACTTATCAGAAATGTTGTAGTGCTCCCACTCACTTTCTTGTAAATACAAGTTTCTAGCAAACATTGTATAAACCTAAAAGCTTTGATCACTCCATCAAAACATATATTCCGATTCCGAGATGCCTGCTCTAGTCCATAGAAGGATTGCTGGAGCTAGCATACCTTTTAGCATCCTTAGGATCGTCAAAACCTTTTATTGTATCACATATAACTTTTCTTACGAAAACTGGTAAGAAAACTTGTTTTGACATCCATCTGTAAGATTTCATAATCGAAAAATATAGCTAATGCTAACATGATTCCGATGGACTTAAGCATCGCTACGGGTGAGAAATTCTCATCGTAGTCAACTCCTTGAACTTGTGAAAAGTTTCTTTCCCACAAGTCGAGCTTCATAGACGGTAACATTACCGCCCATGTCCGTCTTCTTCTTAAAGATCCATTTATCTCAATGGCTTGCCGATCAACGGGCAAGTCCACCAAAGTCCATACTTTGTTCTGATACATGGATCCTATCTTGGATTTCATGGCTTCTAACCATTTGTCAGAATAAGGGCCCACCATCGCTTCTCCATAGCTCGTAGGTTCATTGTTGTCTAACAACATGATATCTAAGACAGGATTACCGTACCACTCAGGAGTAGTACATATCCTTGTCGACCTACGAGGTTCGATAGTAACTTGATCCGAAGCTTCATGATCACTATCATTTACTTCCTCTTCAACAGACGTAGGCGCCACAGAAAACATCTTTCTGTGTTGCATCACTCTCTAGTTGAAGTAAAGGTTCGACAACCTCATCAAGTTCTATCTTCCTCCCACTCAATTCTTTCGAGAGAACTCCTTCTCGAGAAAGGACCCGTTCTTAGCGACAAACAATTTGCCCTCGGATCTGAGATAGAAAGTATACCCAACTGTCACCTTTGGGTATCCTATGAAGATGTGTTTGTCCGCATTGGGTTCGAGCTTCTCTGGCTGAAGCCTTAAGCATTGCAGCCCCAAACATTAAGAAATGACAACTTTGGTTTCTTGCCAAACGAATGTTCATATACGACGTCGTCTCAACAGACTTAGATGGTGTCCTATCTAAAGTGAATGCAGCTGTCTCTAACACATAACCTCAAAACGAAAATGGTAGATTGGTAAGAGACATCATTGATCGCACCATATCTCATAGGGTTCGATTACGACGTCCGGACACACCATTACCTTGTGGTGTTCCAGGTGGCTTCAACTGTGAAACAATTCCACAATGTCTTAAGTGATTGCCAAACTCATAACTCAGAAAAGCCCCTTTTGATCAGATCGTAGGAACATGATCTTATTGTTATGATGATTCTTAACTTCACTCTGAAATCGCTTGAACTTTTCAAACGTTTCAGACTTGTGCTTCATTAAGTAAATATACCTATATCTACTCAAATCATCAGTGAAGATGAGAAAATAGCGATATCCACCGCACGCTCCAATTCTCATTGGATCACACACATCTGCATGTATGATTTCCAACAAGTCACTTGCCCGTTTCATTGTACCTGAAAACGGGGTCTTAGTCATCCTGCCCATGAGGCATGGCTCGCATGTGTCAAGCGATTCAAAATCAAGTGACTCCAAACATCCATCGATATGGAGTTTCTTCATGCATCTTACGCCAATATGACCTAAGCGGCAGTGCCACAAGAAAGTGGTACTATCATTATTAACTCTACATCTTTTGGCGTGAACATGTGTATCACCACGACCGAGATTAAATGAACCATTCACATAGGGTGCATGACCATGAAAGGTATCATTCATGTAAACAGAATAACCATTATTCTCTAACTTAAATGAATGACCGTATTGCAATGAACATGATCTAATCATATTCATGCTCAACGTAGACACCTGATAACATTTATCTAGGTTCAATACTAATCCCGAAGGCAGATGGAGCATGTGATGGTGATCTCATCAACTTTGGAAACACTTCCAACACACATCGTCACCTCGCCCTTAGCTAGTCTCCGTTTAGTCCGTAGCTTTTGCTTCAAGTCACCAATAATAGTAACTGAATCGGTATCCAATACCCAGGTGCTACCAGGAGTACTAGTGAGGTACACATTAATAACACGTATATACTTTGAAGTTGCCAGCCTTCTTATCTACCATGCATTTGGGGTAATTCCGCTACCAGTGACCGTTCCCCTTACAATAGAAGCACTTAGTCTCGGGTTTTGGGTTCAACCTTGGGTTCCTTCACTTGAGCGGCAACTGGGTTGCCATCCATATGAAGTTTCCCTTCTAGCCCTTGCCCTTCTTGAAACCAGTGGTCTTGTTAAACCATCAACACTTGATGCTCCTTCTTGATTTCTACCTTTTGCGGTCTTAAGCACCGCGAACAGCTCCGGGATCAACTCCATCCCTTGCATGTCATAGTTCATCACGAAGATCTAGTAGCTTAGTGATAGTGGCTAGAGAAATCTATCAATCACTATCTTATCTGGAAGTTTAACTCCCACTTGATTTAAGTGATTGTAGCACCCAGACATTCTGAGCACATGCTCATTAGCTGAGCTATTCTCGTCCATCTTGTTGGCAAAATAACTTGTCAGAGGTCTCACACCTCTCAACACGGGCATGAGCCTAAAATCCCAATTTCAGCTCTTGGAACATCTCATATGTTCTATGGCGTTCAAAACATCATTGGAATCCCGATTCTAAGCCGTAAAGTATGGTGCACTAAACTATCAAGTAGTCATCAGGATGTGTCTGTTAGGTGTTCACAACATCCACAGACGACGTTGTAGGGGTTTGCACATCGAGCGGGGCATCAAAGACGTAAGTCTTCTGTGTAGCAGTGAGGACACTCCTCGGACTATGGACCTAGTCCGCATCATTGCTTACAATATCTTTCAACTTAATCTTTCTCTAGGAACGTATTGAAACAGGGAGCTACAACGTGAGCTATTTATCTACAACATATTTGCAAAGACAATTTAGACTATGTTCATGATAATTGAGTTCATCTAATCAAATTATTTAATGAACTCCCACTCAGATAGACATCCCTCTAGTCATCTAAGTGAAACATGATCCGAGTCAACTAGGCCGTGTCCGATCATCACGTGAGACAGACTAGTCAACATCGGTGAACATCTTCATGTTGATCGTATCTTCTATATGACTCATGCTTGACCTTTCGGTCTTTCGTGTTCCGAGGCCATGTCTGTACATGCTAGGCTCGTCAAGTCAACCTAAGTGTATTCCGTGTGTAAATCTGGCTTACACCCGTTGTATTCGAACGTTAGAATGTATCACACCCGATCATCACGTGGTGCTTCAAGACGATGAACCTTCGCAACGGTGCATAGTTAGGGGGAACACTTTTCTTGAAATTTTAGTGAGGGATCATATTATTTAAGCTACCGTCGTTCTAAGCAAATAAGATGTAAAACATGATAAACATCACATGCAATCAAATAGTGACATGATATGGCCAATATCATTTTGCTCCTTTTGATCTCCATCTTCGGGGCTCCATGATCATCATTGTCACCGGCATGACACCATGATCTCCATCATCATGATCTCCATCATCGTGTATTCTTGAAGTTGTCTCGTCATCTATTACTTCTACTACTATGGCTAACGCTTTAGCAATAAAGTAAAGTAATTACATGACGTTTATGTTGACACGCAGGTCATAAATAAATTAAGACAACTCCTATGGCTCCTGCCGGTTGTCATACTCATCGACATGAAAGTCGTGATTCCTATTACGAGAACATGATCAATCTCATACATCACATATATCATTCATCACATCCTTTTGGCCATATCACATCACACGACGTGATCCAAATCACCGATGATCCTAGTGCCGAACGGACGGCACCTCCGCGTTCAACACACGTACAGCCCGGTGACGTCTCCTACGCCTTGATCCAGCAAGGGGAGAAGGAGAGGTTGGGGAAGACTCCATCCAGCAGCAGCACGACGGCGTGGTGGTGGTGGAGGAGCGCGGGACTCCAGCAGGGCTTCGCCAAGCACTATGAGAGACGAGGAGGGAGAGGGGTAGGGCTGCGCCAACATGGGAGGAACTTCATGTGTTGGGCTGCCCCTTTGCCTCCACTATATATAGGGGGAGAGGGAGGGCTGCGCCCCCACCTAGGGTTTCCTCCCTAGGGGTGGCGGAAGCCCTAGATCCCATCTAGGGTGGCGGCCACAAGGGGGAGAGGGGGAGGCGCACCTGAGGTGGGCCTTAGGGCCCATCTGCCCTAGGGTTTGCTCCCTTCCCCTCTTGGAGGCGCCTTGGGTCTTGGTGGGAGGCGCCCCAGCCCACCTAGGGGCTGGTCCCTTCCCACTATTGGCCCATGTAGGCCTCCGGGGCTGGTGGCCCCACCTGGTGGACCCCCGGACCCCTCCGGTGGTCCCGGTACACTACCGGTGATGCCCGGAACACTTCCGGTGGCCAAAACCATACTTCCTATATATTAATCTTTACCTCCGGACCATTCCGGAACTCCTCGTGACGTCCGGGATCTCATCCGGGACTCCGAAAAACATTCGGTAACCTCGTACATACTTTCCCTATAACCCTAGCGTCATTGAACCTTAAGTGTGTAGACCCTACGGGTTCGGGAGTCATGCAGACATGGCCGAGACAACTCTCCGGTCAATAACCAACAACGGGATCTGGATACCCATGTTGGCTCCCACATGCTCCACAATGATCTCATCGGATGAACCACGATGTCAAGGATTTAATCAATCCCGTATTCAATTCCCTTTTTCTAGCGGTATTGTACTTGCCCGAGATTCGATCGTCGGTATCCCGATACCTTGTTCAATCTCGTTACCGGAAAGTCTCTTTACTCGTTCCGTAACACATCATCCCGTGATCAACTCCTTGGTCACATTGTGCACATTATGATGATGTCCTACCGAGTGGGCCCAGAGATACCTCTCCGTTTACACGGAGTGACAAATCCCAGTCTCGATTCGTGCCAACCCAACAAACACTTTCGAAGATACCTGTAGTGTACCTTTATAGCCACCTAGTTACGTTGTGACGTTTGGCACACCCAAAGCACTCCTACGGTATTCGGGAGTTGCACAATCTCATGGTCTAAGGAAATGATACTTGACATTAGAAAAGCTTTAGCAAACGAACTACATGATCTTTGTGCTAGGCTTAGGATTGGGTCTTGTCCATCACATCATTCTCCTAATGATGTGATCCCGTTATCAACGACATCCAATGTCCATGGTTAGGAAACCGTAAGTCCATAACCATCTATTGATCAACGAGCTAGTCAACTAGAGGCTTACTAGGGACATGGTGTTGTCGATGTATCCACACATGTATCTGAGTTTCCTATCAATACAATTCTAGCATGGATAATAAACGATTATCATGAACAATGAAATATAATAATAATAACTAATTTATTATTGCCTCTAGGGCATATTTCCAACACAAGCATCCCCAAGCTTAATTCCTGCTCGTCCTCGAGTAGGTAAATGATAAAACAGAATTTTTGATGTGGAATGCTACCTAACATATTTATCCATGTAATATTCTTTATTGTGGCATGAATATTCAGGTCCATATGATTCAAAGCAAAAGTTTAATATTGACATAAGAACAATAATACTTCAAGCATACTAATAAAGCAATCATGTCTTCTCAAAATAACATGGCCAAAGAAAGTTATCCCCACAATATCATATAGTCTGTCTATGCTCCATCTTCCCCACACAACATATTTAAATCATGCACAACCCCGGTTTTAGCCAAGAAATTGTTTTCACACTTTTACTTTCTCAAACTTTTTCAACTTTCACGCAATACATGAGCGTGAGCCATGGATATAACACTATAGGTGGAATAGAATATGGTGGAGGTTGTGAGGCAAAAAGGAGGAGATGGTATCACATCAACTAGGCGTATCAACGGGCTATGGAGATGTCCATCAATAGATATCAATGTGAGTGAGTAGGTGTTGGAAATATGCCCTAGAGGCAATAATAAAAGCATTATTATTATATTTCCTTGTTCATGATAATTGTCTTTATTCATGCTATAATTGTGTTATCCGGAAATCGTAATACATGTGTGAATAATAGACACCAACATGTCCCTAGTAAGCCTCTAGTTGACTAGCTCGTTGATCAACAGATAGTCATGGTTTCCTGACTATGGACATTGGATGACATTGATAATGAGATCACATCATTAGGAGAATGATGTGATGGACAAGACCCAATCCTAAACATAGCATAAGATCGTATAGTTCGTTTGCTAGAGTTTTCCAATGTCAAGTATCTTTTCCTTAGACCATGAGATCGTGTAACTCCCGGATACCGTAGGAGTGCTTTGGGTGTGCCAAACGTCACAACGTAACTGGGTGACTATAAAGGTATACTACGGGTATCTCCTAAAGTGTCTGTTGGGTTGACACGGATCAAGACTGGGATTTGTCACTCCGTATGACGGAGAGGTATCACTGGGCCCACTCGGTAATGCATCATCATAATGAGCTCAAAGTGACCAAGTGTCTGGTCACGGGATCATGCATTATGGTACGAGTAAAGTGACTTGCCGGTAACGAGATTGAACGAGGTATTGGGATACCGACGATCGGATCTCGGGCAAGTAACATACCGATTGACGAAGGGAATTGTATGCGGGGTTGCTTGAATCCTCGACATCGTGGTTCATAGGATGAGATCATCGAGGAGCATGTGGGAGCCAACATGGGTATCCAGATCCCGCTGTTGGTTATTGGCCGGAGAGTCGTGTCGGTCATGTCTACATGTCTCCCGAACCCGTAGGGTCTACACACTTAAGATTCGATGACGCTAGGGTTGTAGGGATATGTATATGCAGTAACCCGAATGTTTTTCGGAGTCCCGGATGAGATCCCGGACGTCATGAGGAGTTCCGGAATGGTCCGGAGGTAAAGAATTATATATAGGAAGTGCTATTTCGGGCATCGGGACAAGTTTCGAGGTCACCGGTATTGTACCGGGACCACCGGAAGGGTCCCGGGGGTCCACCGGGTGGGGCCACCTGCCCCGGGGGGCCACATGGGCTGTAGGGGGTGCGCCTTGGCCTATATGGGCCAAGGGCACCAGCCCCAAGAAGCCCATGCGCCAAGAGATAGAAGAAGGGAAGAGTCCCAGAGGGGGAAGGCACCTCCTAGGTGCCTTGGGGGGAGGGATTCCTCCCTTGGCCGCCGCCCCCTAGGAGATTGGATCTCCTAGGGCCGCCCCCCCTTGGACTCCCTATATATAGTGGGGGAAGGAGGGCTTTTCATAACACATCTTTGGTGCCTCCTTCTCCCTCTCCAACACATCCTCCTCCATAGTGCTTAGCGAAGCCTTGCCGGAGTACTGTAGCTCCATGAACACCACGCCGTCGTGCTGCTGCTGGAGCCATCTTCCTCAACCTCTCTTTCCCCCTTGCTGGATCAAGAATAAGGAGACTTTACGCTGACCGTTCGTGTGTTGAACGCGGAGGTGCCGTCCGTTCGGTGCTAGGATCTCCGGTGATTTGGATCACGTCGAGTACGCCTTCCTCATCCCCGTTCTTTGAACGCTTATGCGCGTGATCTACAAAGGTATGTAGATGCAATCCAATCACTCGTTGCTAGATGAACTCATAGATGGATCTTGGTGAAACCGTAGGAAATTTTTTGTTTTCTGCAACGTTCCCCAACAGTGGCATCATGAGCTAGGTCTATGCGTAGTTCTTTTTGCACGAGTAGAACACAATTTGTTGTGGGCATTGATGTTGTCAACTTTCTTGCCTCTGCTAGTCTTATCTTGCTTCAACGGTATTGTGGGATGAAGCGGCCCGGACCAACCTTACACGTACGCTTACGTGAGATCGGTTCCACCGACTAACATGCACAAGTTGCATAAAGGTGGCTGGCGGGTGTCTGTCTCTCCCACTTTAGTTGGAGCGGATTCGATGAAAAGGGTCCTTATGAAGGGTAAATAGAAGTTGACAAATCACGTTGTGGCTTTCACGTAGGTAAGAAAACGTTCTTGCTAGAACCCTACTTCAGCCACGTAAAACTTGCAACAACAATTAGAGGACGTCTAACTTGTTTTTGCAGCAAGTGCTTTGTGATATGATATGGCCAAAGTTGTGATGAATGATGAATGATATATATGTGATGTATGAGATGTTCATGCTATTGTAATAGGAATCACGACTTGCATGTCGATGAGTATGACAACCGGCAGGAGCCATAGGAGTTGTCTTTATTTTTTTGTATGACCTGCGTGTCATTGAGAAACGCCATGTATATTACTTTACTTTATTGCTAAACGCGTTAGCCATAGTAGTAGAAGTAATAGTTGGCGAGCAATTTCATGGAGACACGATGATGGAGATCATGGTGTCATGCCGGTGACAAGATGATCATGGAGCCCCAAGATGGAGATCAAAGGAGCTATGTGATATTGGCCATATCATGTCACTTTTATTATTTGATTGCATGTGATGTTTATCATATTTATGCATCTTGTTTACTTAGAACGACGGTAGTAAATAAGATGATCCCTCATAATAATTTGAAGAAAGTGTTCCCCCTAACTGTGCACCATTGCGACAGTTCATTGTTTCGAAGGACCACGTGATGATCGGGTGTGATAGATTTTAACGTTCACATACAACGGGTGTAAGACAGATTTACACATGCAAAACACTTAGGTTGACTTGATAAGCCTAGCATGTACAGACATGGCCTCGGAACACAGAAGACCGAAAGGTCGAGCATGAGTCGTATAGAAGATACGATCAACATGAAGATGTTCACCGACGTTGACTAGTCCGTCTCACGTGATGATCGGACACGACCTAATTAACTCGGATCATGTTATACTTAGATGACTGGAGGGATGTCTATCTAAGTGGGAGTTCATTGAATAATTTGATTAGATGAACTTAATTATCATGAACTTAGTCTAAAATCTTTACAATATGTCTTGTAGATCAAATGGCCAACGTAGTCCTCAACTTCAACGCATTCCTAGAGAAAACTAAGCTGAAAGACGATGACAACAACTACACGGACTGGGTCCGGAACCTGAGGATCATCCTCATAGCTGCCAAGAAAGATTATGTCCTACAAGCACCGCTGGGTGACGCACCTGTTCTCCCTGCAGAACAAGATGTTATGAACGCTTGGCAGGCACGTACCGATGACTACTCCCTCGTTCAGTGCGGCATGCTTTACAGCTTAGAGCCGGGGCTCCAAAAGCGTTTTGAGAGACACAGAGCATATGAGATGTTCGAAGAGCTAAAAATGGTTTTCCAAGCTCATGCCCGGGTCGAGAGATATGAAGTCTCCGACAAATTCTTCAGCTGTAAGATGGAGGAAAATAGTTCTGTCAGTGAGCACATACTCACAATGTCTGGGTTACATAACCGCTTGACTCAGCTGGGAGATAATCTCCCGGATGACGCGGTCATTGACAGAATCCTCCAGTTGCTTCCACCGAGCTACAAGAGCTTTGTGATGAACTTCAATATGCAGGGGATGGAAAAGACCATTCCTGAAGTATTTGCAATGCTGAAATCAGCAGAGGTAGAAGTCAAAAAGGAACATCAAGTGTTGATGGTGAATAAAACCACTAAGTTCAAGAAAGGCAAGGGTAAGAAAACCTTCAAGAAAGACGGCAAGGGAGTTGCCGCGCCCGGCAAGCAAGCTGCCAGGAAGAAGCCAAAGAATGGACCCAAGCCCGAGACTGAGTGCTTTTATTGCAAGGAAAGTGGTCACTGGAAGCGAAACTGCCCCAAATACTTAGCGGACAAGAAGGCCGGCAAAATGAAAGGTATATGTGATATACATGTAATTGATGTGTACCTTACCAGTACTCGTAGTAGCTCCTGGGTATTTGATACCGGTGCGGTTGCTCACATTTGTAACTCAAAGCAGGAGCTGCGGAATAAGCGGAGACTGGCGAAGGACGAGGTGACGATGCGCGTCGGGAATGGTTCCAAGGTCGATGTGATCGCCGTCGGCATGCTACCTCTACATTTACCTACGGGATTAGTTTTGAACCTCAATAATTGTTATTTAGTGCCAAGTTTGAGCATGAACATTGTATCAGGATCTCGTTTAATACGAGATGGCTACTCATTTAAATCCGAGAATAATGGTTGTTCTATTTATATGAGAGATATGTTTTATGGTCATGCTCCGATGGTGAATGGTTTATTCTTAATGAATCTCGAGCGTAATGCTACACATATTCATAGTGTGAATACCAAAAGATGTAAGATTGATAATGATAGTCCCACATACTTGTGGCACTGCCGCCTTGGTCACATAGGTGTCAAACGCATGAAGAAGCTCCATGCAGATGGACTTTTAGAGTCTCTTAATTACGAATCATTTGACACGTGCGAACCATGCCTCATGGGTAAAATGACCAAGACTCCGTTCTCAGGAACAATGGAGCGAGCAACCAACTTATTGGAAATCATACATACTGATGTGTGCGGTCCAATGAGCGTTGAGGCTCGCGGTGGCTATCGTTATGTTCTCACCCTCACTGATGACTTGAGTAGATATGGGTATGTCTACTTAATGAAACACAAGTCTGAGACCTTTGAAAAGTTCAAGGAATTTCAGAGTGAGGTTGAGAATCAACGTGACAGGAAAATCAAGTTCCTGCGATCAGATCGTGGAGGAGAATACTTGAGTCACGAGTTTGGCACACACTTAAGAAAATGTGGAATAGTTTCACAACTCACGCCGCCTGGAACACCTCAGCGTAATGGTGTGTCTGAACGTCGTAATCGCACTCTATTAGATATGGTGCGATCTATGATGTCTCTTGCCGATTTACCACTATCTTTTTGGGGCTATGCTTTAGAGACTGCCGCATTCACTTTAAATAGGGCTCCGTCGAAATCCGTTGAGACGACACCGTATGAATTATGGTTTGGGAAGAAACCTAAGATGTCGTTTCTAAATGTTTGGGGATGCGATGCTTATGTCAAGAAACTTCAACCTGGAAAGCTCGAACCCAAATCGGAAAAATGCGTCTTCATAGGATACCCTAAAAAACTATTGGGTATACCTTCTACCTCAGATCCGAAGGCAAGATCTTTGTTGCCAAGAACGGGTCCTTTCTAGAGAAAGAGTTTCTCTCGAAAGAAGTAAGTGGGAGGAAAGTAGACCTTGATGAAGTATTACCTCTTGAACCGGAAAATGGCGCAACTCAAGAAAATGTTTCTGAGGTGCCTGCACCGACAAGAGAGGAAGTTAATGATGATGATCAAGATACTTCTGATCAAGCTCCTACTGAAATTCGAAGGTCCACAAGGACACGTTCCGCACCAGAGTGGTACGACAACCCTCTCTTGGAAATCATGTTGTTAGACAATAGTGAACCTTCGAACTATGAAGAAGCGATGGCAGGCCCGGATTCCGACAAATGGCTAGAAGCCATGAAATCTGAGATAGGATCCATGTATGAAAACGACGTATGGACTTTTACTGACTTGCCCGTTGAGCGGCGAGCCATAGAAAATAAATGGATCTTTAAGAAGAAGACAGACGCGGATGGTAATGTGACCATCTATAAAGCTCGGCTTGTCGCTAAGGGTTATCGACAAGTTCAAGGGGTTGACTACGATGAGACTTTCTCACCGGTAGCGAAGCTAAAGTCCGTCCAAATCATTTTAGCAATTGCCTCATTCTATGATTATGAAATATGGCAAATGGACGTCAAAACGGCATTCCTTAATGGTTTCCTTAAGGAAGAATTGTATATGATGCAGCCGGAAGGTTTTGTCGATCCTAAGAATGCTGACAAGGTGTGCAAGCTCCAGCGCTCGATTTATGGACTGGTGCAAGCATCTCGGAGTTGGAACATTCGCTTTGATGAGATGATCAAAGCGTTTGGGTTTACGCAGACTTATGGAGAAGCCTGCGTTTACAAGAAAGTGAGTGGGAGCTCTGTAGCATTTCTCATATTATATGTAGATGACATACTTTTGATGGGAAATGATATAGAACTCTTGGACAACATTAAGGCCTACTTGAATAAAAGTTTTTCAATGAAGGACCTTGGAGAAGCTGCTTATATATTAGGCATCAAGATCTACAGAGATAGATCAAGACGCCTCATAGGTCTTTCACAAAGCACATACCTTGATAAGATATTGAAGAAGTTCAATATGGATCAGTCTAAGAAGGGGTTCTTGCCTGTGTTGCAAGGTGTGAAATTGAGCTCAGCTCAATGTCCGACCACGGCAGAAGATATAGAAGAGATGAGTGTCACCCCCTATGCCTCAGCCATAGGTTCTATTATGTATGCCATGCTGTGTACCAGACCTGATGTAAACCTTCCCGTAAGTTTGGTAGGTAGGTACCAAAGTAATCCCGGCAAGGAACACTGGACAGCGGTCAAGAATATCCTGAAGTACCTCAGAAGGACTAAGGAAATGTTTCTCGTTTATGGAGGTGACGAAGAGCTCGTCGTAAAAGGTTACGTCGATGCTAGCTTCGACACAGATCTGGATGACTCTAAGTCACAAACTGGATACGTGTATATTTTGAATGGTGGGGCAGTAAGCTGGTGCAGTTGCAAGCAGAGCGTCGTGGCGGGATCTACATGTGAAGCGGAGTACATGGCAGCCTCGGAGGCAGCACATGAAGCAATTTGGGTGAAGGAGTTCATCACCGAGCTAGGAGTCATACCCAATGCGTCGGGGCCGATCAAGCTCTTCTGTGACAACACTGGAGCTATTGCACTTGCCAAGGAGCCCAGGTTTCACAAGAAGACAAGGCACATCAAGCGTCGCTTCAACTCCATTCGTGAAAATGTTCAAGATGGAGACATAGATATTTGTAAAGTACACACGGACCTAAATGTAGCAGATCCGTTGACTAAACCTCTCCCTAGAGCAAAACATGATCAACACCAGAATTCCATGGGTGTTCGATTCATCACAATGTAACTAGATTATTGACTCTAGTGCAAGTGGGAGACTGTTGGAAATATGCCCTAGAGGCAATAATAAAAGCATTATTATTATATTTCCTTGTTCATGATAATTGTCTTTATTCATGCTATAATTGTGTTATCCGGAAATCGTAATACATGTGTGAATAATAGACACCAACATGTCCCTAGTAAGCCTCTAGTTGACTAGCTCGTTGATCAACAGATAGTCATGGTTTCCTGACTATGGACATTGGATGTCATTGATAACGAGATCACATCATTAGGAGAATGATGTGATGGACAAGACCCAATCCTAAACATAGCATAAGATCGTATAGTTCGTTTGCTAGAGTTTTCCAATGTCAAGTATCTTTTCCTTAGACCATGAGATCGTGTAACTCCCGGATACCGTAGGAGTGCTTTGGGTGTGCCAAACTTCACAACGTAACTGGGTGACTATAAAGGTATACTATGGGTATCTCCGAAAGTGTCTGTTGGGTTAACACGGATCAAGACTGGGATTTGTCACTCCGTATGACGGAGAGGTATCACTGGGCCCACTCGGTAATGCATCATCATAATGAGCTCAAAGTGACCAAGTGTCTGGTCATGGGATCATGCATTACGGTACGAGTAAAGTGACTTGCCGGTAACGAGATTGAACGAGGTATTGGGATACCGACGATCGGATCTCGGGCAAGTAACATACCGATTGACGAAGGGAATTGTATGCGGGGTTGCTTGAATCCTCGACATCGTGGTTCATCCGATGAGATCATCGAGGAGCATGTGGGAGACAACATGGGTATCCAGATCCCGCTGTTGGTTATTGGCCGGAGAGTCGTCTCGGTCATGTCTACATGTCTCCCGAACCCGTAGGGTCTACACACTTAAGGTTCGGTGATGCTAGGGTTGTAGGGATATGTATATGTAGTAACCCGAATGTTGTTCGGAGTCCCGGATGAGATCCCGGACGTCACGAGGAGTTCCAGAATGGTCCGGAGGTAAAGAATTATATATAGGAAGTGCTATTTCGGGCATCGGGACAAGTTTCGGGGTCACCGGTATTGTACCGGGACCACCGGAAGGGTCCCGGGGGTCCACCGCGTGGGGCCACCTGCCCCGGGGGGCCACATGGGCTGTAGGGGGTGCGCCTTGGCCTATATGGGCCAAGGGAACCAGCCCCAAGAAGCCCATGCGCCAAGAGATAGAAGAAGGGAAGAGTCCCAGAGGGGGAAGGCACCTCCTAGGTGCCTTGGGGGGGGGGGGGGGAGGGATTCCTCCCTTGGCCGCCGCCCCCTAGGAGATTGGATCTCCTAGGGCCGGCGCCCCCCCTTGGACTCCCTATATATAGTGGGGGAAGGAGGGCTTTTCATAACACATCTTTGGTGCCTCCTTCTCCCTCTCCAACACATCCTCCTCTTCCATAGTGCTTAGCGAAGCCCTGCCGGAGTACTGCAGCTCCATCAACACCACGCCGTCGTGCTGCTGCTAGAGCCATCTTCCTCAACCTCTCTTTCCCCCTTGCTGGATCAAGAAGAAGGAGACGTTACGCTGACCGTATGTGTGTTGAACGCGGAGGTGCCGTCCGTTCGGTGCTAGGATCTCCGGTGATTTGGATCACGTCGAGTATGCCTTCCTCATCCCCGTTCTTTGAACACTTCCGCGCGTGATCTACAAAGGTATGTAGATGCAATCCAATCACTCGTTGCTAGATGTACTCATAGATGGATCTTGGTGAAACCGTAGGAAAATTTTTGTTTTCTGCAACGTTCCCCAACAGTAGGGATTGCCATGCAACGGATGCACTAGAGCTATAAGTGTATGAAAGCTCAAAAGAAACTAAGTGGGTGTGCAGCCAACTCGCTTGCTCACAAAGACCTAGGGCAATTTGAGGAAGCCCATCATTGGAATATACAAGCCAAGTTCTATGATGAAATTCCCACTAGTATATGAAAGTGACAATATAGGAGACTCTCTATCATGAAGATCATGGTGCTACTTTAAAGCACAAGTGTGGTAAAGGATAGTAGCATTGTCCATTCTCTCTTTTTCTCTCATTTTTTTGTTTGGGCTCTTTGGCCTCTTTTTTCATTCTTTTTTTGTGGGCTCTGTGGCCTCTTTTATTTTATTTTTATTTTAAGTCCGAAGTCTCATCCCAACTTGTGAGGGAATCATAGCTTCCGTCCTTTCCTCACATGGGACAATGCTCTAATAATGATGATCATCACACTTTTATTTACTTACAACTCGATACTTAGAACAAAAATATGATTCTATATGAATGCCTCTGGCAGTGTACCGTGATGTGCAATGACTCATGAGTGACATGTATGAAAGATATGAACAGTGGCTTTTCCATAAATACGATGTCAGCTACATGATCATGCAAAGCAATATGACAATGATGATGCGTGTCATAATAAACGGAACAGTGGAAGTTGCATGTCAATATATCTTGGAATGGCTATGGAAATGCCATGATGGGTAGGTATGGTGGCTGTTTTGAGGAAGGATATATGGTGGGTGTAATGCACCGGCGAAAGTTGCGCGGTACTAGAGAGGCTAGCAAAGCTGGAAGGGTGAGAGTGAGTATAATCCATGGACTCAACATTACTCATAAAGAAATCACATACTTATTGCAAAAATTTATTAGTCATCGAAACAAAGCATTAGACGCATGCTCCTAGGGGAAGGGTTGGCAGGAGTTAACCATCACGCGATCCCGACTGCCACACAAAGGATGACAATCAATAAATAAATCATGCTCCGACTTCGTCACATAACTGTTCACCATACGTGCATGCTACGGGAATCACAAACTCTAACACAAGCATTTCTACAATACACAATCACTCTACTAGCATGACTCTAATATCACCATCCTTATATCTCAAAACAATATGCAAGGAATCAAACTTCTCCTAGTATTCAATGCACTTTACATGAAAGTTCTTATATATCCCTCTTGGATGCCCATCATATTAGGACTAGATTCATATCCTAAGAAAATTACCATGCTGTTTAAGACTCTCAAAACGATATAATTGAAGCATGAGAGTTCATCAATTTCTATAAAATAAAGTCATCGCAATGCTCTATAAAGATATTATTGGGGAACATAGCAGAATTTTAAAATTTTCTACACATCACCAAGATCAATCTATGGAGTCATCTAGCAACGAGGGAGAGGGTATTGCATCTACATACCCTTGTAGATCGCGAGAGGAAGCGTTCAAGAGAACGGGGTTGATGGAGTCGTACTCGTCGTGATCCAAATCACCGATGACCGAGCACCGAACGGACGGCACCTCCGCGTTCAACACACGTATGGTTGGGAGAGACGTCTCCTCCTTCTTGATCCAGCAAGGGGGAGGAGAGGTTGATGGAGATCCAGCAGCACGATGGCGTGGTGGTGGAAGCAGCGGGGATCTCGGCAGGGCTTCGCCAAGCTCAGGTGTCACGGGAGGGAGAGGGAGGCGCCACGGGCTTGGGTGCGGCTGCCCTCCCTCCCCCCACTATATATAGGGCCCCTAGGGGGGCACCGGCCCTAGGAGAACCCATCTCCAAGGGCGGCGGCGGCCAGGGGGGAAACTTGCCCCCCAAGCCAGGTGGAGGCGCCCCCACCCCTAGGGTTTCCAACCCTAGGCGCAGGGGAGGCCGAAGGGGGGTGCACCAGCCCACCAGGGGCTGGTCCCCCCCCACTTCAGCCCATGGGGCCCTCCGGGATAGGTGGCCCCACCCGGTGGACCCCCGGGACCCTTCCAGTGGTCCCGGTACAATACCGATTACCCCCGAAACCTTCCCGGTGGCCGAAACTGGATTTCCTATATATAAATATTTACCTCCGGACCATTCCGGAACTCCTCGTGACGTACGGGATCTCATCCGGGACTTTGAACAACTTTCGGGTTACCGCATACTAATATCTCTACAACCCTAGTGTCACCGAACCTTAAGTGTGTAGACCCTACGGGTTCGGGAGACACGCAGACATGACCGAGACGACTCTCCGGTCAATAGCCAACAACGGGATCTGGATACCCATGTTGGATCCCACTTGTTCCACGATGATCTCATCGGATGAACCACGATGTCGAGGATTTAATCAATCCCGTATTCAATTCCCTTTGTCTATCAGCATGATACTTGCCCGAGATTCGATCATCGGTATCCCGATACCTCGTTCAATCTCGTTACCGGCAAGTCTCTTTGCTCGTACTATAATGCATGATCCCGTGATCAACCACTTGGTCACATTGAGCTCATTATGATGATGCATTACCGAGTGGGCCCAGAGATACCTCTCCGTCATACGGAGTGACAAATCCCAGTCTCGATTCGTGCCAACCCAACAGACACTTTTGGAGATACCTGTAGTGCACCTTTATAGCCACCCAGTTACGTTGTGACGTTTGGCACACCCAAAGCACTCCTACGGTATCCGGGAGTTGCACAATCTCATGGTTTAATGAAATGATACTTGACATTGGAAAAGCTCTAGCAGACGAACTACACGATCTTGTGCTATGCTTAGGATTGGGTCTTGTCCATCACATCATTCTCCTAATGATGTGATCCCGTTATCAATGACATCTAATGTCCATAGTGAGGAAACCATGACCATCTGTTGATCAACGAGCTAGTCAACTAGAGGCTCACTAGGGACATGTTGTGGTCTATGTATTCACACATGCATTACGATTTCCGGATAACACAATTATAGCATGAACAATAGACAATTACCATGAACAAGGAAATATAATAATAACCATTTTATTATTGCCTCTAGGGCATATTTCCAACAGTCTCCCACTTGCACTAGAGTCAATAATCTAGTTACATTGTGATGAATCGAACACCCATAGAGTTCTGGTGTTGATCATGTTTTGCACGAGGAAAAGGTTTAGTCAATGGATCTGTGACATTCAGGTCCGTATGCACTTTACAAATATCTATGTCTCCATTTTGAACATTTTCACGAATGGAGTTGAAGCGACGCTTGATGTGTCTGGTATTCTTGTGAAACCTGGGCTCCTTGGCAAGGGCAATAGCTCCAGTGTTATCACAGAAGAGAGTCATCGGGCCCGACGCATTGGGAATAACTCCTAGGTCGGTAATGAACTCCTTCACCCAGATTGCTTCATGTGATGCCTCCGAGGCTGCGATGTACTCCGCTTCACATGTAGATCCTGCCACAACGCTTTGCTTGCAACTGCAACAGCTAACTTCCCCACCATTCAAAATGTACACGTATCCAGTTTGTGACTTAGAGTCATCCAGATCTGTGTCGAAGCTAGCATCGACGTAACCCTTTACAACGAGCTCTTCGTCACCTCCATAAACGAGAAACATATCCTTAGTCCTCTTCAGGTACTTCAGGATATTCTTGACCGCTGTCCAGTGTTCCATGCCGGGATTACTTTGGTACCTTCCTACCAAACTTCTGGCAAGGTTTACATCAGGTCTGGTACACAGCATGGCATACATAATAGACCCTATGGCTGAGGCATAGGGGACGACACTCATCTTTTCTCTATCTTCTGCCGTGGTCGGGCATTGAGCTGTGCTCAATCGCACACCTTGCAATACAGGCAAGAACCCCTTCTTGGACTAATCCATATTGAACTTCTTCAATATCTTGTCAAGGTACGTACTTTGTGAAAGACCAATGAGGCGTCTTGATCTATCTCTATAGATCTTAATGCCTAATATATAAGCAGCTTCTCGAAGGTCCTTCATTGAAAAACACTTGTTCAAGTAGGCCTTTATGCTTTCCAAGAATTCTATATCATTTCCCATCAATAGTATGTCATCCACATATAATATGAGAAATGCTACAGAGCTCCCACTCACTTTCTTGTAAACACAGGCTTCTCCATAAGTCTGCGTAAACCTAAATGCTTTGATCATCTCATCAAATCGAATGTTCCAACTCCGAGATGCTTGCACCAGCCCATAGATTGAGCGTTGAAGCTTGCATACCTTGTCAGCATTCTTAGGATCGACAAAACCTTCCAGCTGCATCATATACAATTCTTCCTTAAGAAAGCCGTTAAGGAATGCCGTTTTGACGTCCATTTGCCATATCTCATAATCATAGAATGCGACAATTGCTAACATGATTCGGACGGACTTCAGCTTCGCTACGGGTGAGAAAGTCTCATCGTAGTCAACCCCTTGAACTTGTCGATAACCCTTAGTGACAAGTCGAGCCTTATAGATGGTCACATTACCATCCGCGTCTGTCTTCTTCTTAAAGATCCATTTATTTTTTATGGCTCGCCGATCATCGGGAAAGTCAGTCAAAGTCCATACTTTGTTTTCATACATGGATCCTATCTCGGATTTCATGGCTTCTAGCCATTTGTCGGAATCTGGGCCCGCCATTGCTTCTTCATAGTTCGAAGGTTCACCGTTGTCTAACAACATGATCTCCAAGACAGGGTTGCCGTACCACTCTGGTGCGGAACATGTCCTTGTGGACCTACGAAGTTCAGTAGGAGCTTGATCTGAAGTACCTTGATCATCATCATTAACTTCCTCTCTAGTCGGTGTAGGCACCACATGAACATCTTCCTGAGCTGCGCTACTTTCCGTTTCAAGAGGCAGTACTTCATCAAGCTCTACTTTCCTCCCACTTACTTCTTTCGAGAGAAACTCTTTCTCCAGAAAGGATCCATTCTTGGCAACAAAGATCTTGCCTTCGGATCTGAGGTAGAAGGTATACCCAATGGTTTCCTTAGGGTATCCTATGAAGACGCATTTTTCTGACTTGGGTTCGAGCTTTTCAGGTTGAAGTTTCTTGAAATAAGCATCGCATCCCCAAACTTTTAGAAACAACAGCTTAGGTTTCTTCCCAAACCATAATTCATACGGTGGCATCTCAACGGATTTCGACGGAGCCCTATTTAAAGTGAATGCGGCAGTCTCTAAAGCATAGCCCCAAAATGAGAGTGGAAGATCGGTAAGAGACATCATAGATCGCACCATATCCAATAGAGTACGATTATGACGTTCGAACACACCATTTTGCTGAGGTGTTCCAGGCGGCGTGAGTTGTGAAACGATTCCGCATTTCCTTAAGTGTGTGCCAAATTCGTGACTCAATTATTCCCCTCCACGATCTGATTGTAAGAACTTTATTTTCCTGTCACATTGATTTTCCACCTCACTGTAAAATTCCTTGAACTTTTCAAAGGTCTCAGACTTGTGTTTCATTAAGTAGACATACCCATATCTACTTAAGTCGTCAGTGAGGGGGAGGACATAACGATAGCCACCGCAAGCCTCAACACTCATTGGACCGCACATATCAGTATGTATGATTTCCAATAAGTTGGTTGATTGCTCCATTGTTTCGGAGAACGGAGTCTTGGTCATTTTTCCCATGAGGCATGGTTCGCACGTGTCAAATGATTCATAATCAAGAGACTCTAAAAGTCCATCTGCATGTAGCTTCTTCATGTGTTTGACACCTATGTGACCAAGGCGGTAGTGCCACAAGTATGTGGGACTATCATTATCAACCTTACATCTTTTGGTATTCACACTATGAATATGTGTAACATCACGTTCGAGATTCATTAAGAATAAACCATTCACTAGTGGGGCATGACCATAAAACATATCTCTCATATAAATAGAACAACCATTATTCTCGGATTTAAATGAGTAGTCATCTCGTATTAAACGAGATCCTGATACAATGTTCATGCTCAAAGCTGGCACTAAATAACAATTATTGAGGTTTAAAACTAATCCCGTAGGTAAATGTAGAGGTAGCGTGCCGACGACGATCACATCGACCTTAGAACCATTCCCAACGCGCATCGTCACCTCGTCCTTCGCCAGTCTCCGCTTATTCCGCATCTCCTGTTTTGAGTTAGAAATATGAGCAACCGCACCGGTATCAAATACCCTAGAGCTACTACGAGTACTGGTAAGGTACACATCAATAACATGTATATCACACATACCTTTGGTGTTGCCGGCCTTCTTGTCCGCTAAGTATTTGGGGCAGTTCCTCTTCCAGTGACCACTTCCCTTGCAATAAAAGCACTCAGTCTCAGGCTTGGGTCCATTCTTTGGCTTCTTCCTGGCAACTGGCTTACCGGGCGCGGCAACTCCCTTGCCGTCCTTCCTGAAGTTCTTCTTACCCTTGCCTTTCTTGAACTTAGTGGTTTTATTCACCATCAACACTTGATGTTCCCTTTTGATCTCCACCTCCGTTGATTTCAGCATTGAATATACCTCAAGAATGGTCTTTTCCATCCCCTGCATATTGAAGTTCATCACAAAGCTCTTGTAGCTCGGTGGGAGCAACTGAAGGATTCTGTCAACGACCGCGTCATCTGGGAGATTAACTCCCAGCTGAGTCAAGCAGTTGTGCAACCCAGACATTTTGAGTATGTGCTCGCTGACGGAACTATTCTCCTCCATCTTACAACTGTAGAACTTGTCCGAGACTTCATATCTCTCGACCCGGGCATGAGCTTGGAAAACCATTTCCAGCTCTTGGAACATCTCATATGCTCCATGCTGCTCGAAAAGCTTTTGGAGCCCTGGTTCTAAGCTGTAAAGCATGCCGCACTGAACCAGCGAGTAATCATCAACATGGGACTGCCAAGGGTTCATAACGTCTTGGTTTGCTGGGGGTGGTGCTTCACCTAGGGGTGCTTCAAGGACATATGTTTTCTTGGCAGCTATGAGGATGATCCTCAAGTTCCGGACCCAGTCCGTATAGTTGCTACCATCGTCTTTCAGCTTGGTTTTCTCTAGGAACGCGTTGAAGTTGAGGGCAACATTAGCGTGGGCCATTTTATCTACAAGACATATTGTAAAGATTTTGGACTAAGTTCATGATAATTAAGTTCATCTAATCAAATTGTTTAATGAACTCCCACTCAGATAGACATCCCTCTAGTCATCTAAGTGATACATGATCCGAGTCAACTAGGCCGTGTCCGATCATCACGTGAGACGGACTAGTCATCATCGGTGAACATCTTCATGTTGATCGTATCTTCTATACGACTCATGTTCGACCTTTCGGTCTTCCGTGTTTCCGAGGCCATGTCTGTACATGCTAGGCTCGTCAAGTCAACCTAAGTGTATTGCGTTTGTAAATCTGGCTTACACCCGTTGTATTCGAATGTTAGAATCTATCACACCTGATCATCACGTGGTGCTTCAAAACAACGAACCTTCGCAATGGTGCACACTTAGGGGGAACACTTTCTTGAAATTATTGCGAGGGATCATCTTATTTAAGCTACCGTCGTTCTAAGCAAATAAGATGTAAAACATGATAAACATCACATGCAATCAAATAGTGACATGATATGGCCAATATCATTTTGGTCCTTTTGATCTCCATCTTTGGGGCGCCATGTTCATCATCGTCACCGGCATGACACCATGATCTCCATCATCATCATCTCCATCATCGTGTCTTCATGAAGTTGTCTCGTCAAATATTACTTCTACTACTATGGCTAACGGTTTAGCAATAAAGTAAAGTAATTACATGACGTTTATGTTGACACACATGTCATAAATAAATTAAGACAACTCCTATGGCTCCTGCCGGTTGTCATACTCATCGACATGCAAGTCTGATTCCTATTACAAGAATATGATCAATCTCATACATCACATATATATTCATCACATCCTTTTGGCCATATCACATCACACGGCATATGCTGCAAAAACAAGTTAGACGTCCTCTAATTGTTGTTGCAAATTTTTACGTGGCTGCTATAGGTTTCTTAGCAAGAACGTTTCTTACCTACGCCAAAACCACAATGTGATATGCCAATTTCTATTTACCCTTCATAAGGACCCTTTTCATCGAATCCCATCCGACTAAAGTGGGAGAGACAGACACCCACTAGCCACCTTATGCAACTAGTGCATGTCAGTCGGTGGAACCTGTCTCACGTAAGTGTACGTGTAAGGTCGGTCCGGGCCGCTTCATCCCACGTTGTCGCCGAATCAAGATAAGACTAATAACGGCAAGTAAATTGACAAAATCAACGCCCACAACAACTTGTGTCCTACTCGTGCATAGAAAATACGCATAGACCTAGCTCATGATGCCACTGTTGGGGAACATAGAAGAATTTTAAAATTTTCTACGCGTCACCAAGATCAATCTATGGAGTCATCTAGCAACGAGGGAGAGGGGAATGCATCTACATACCCTTGTAGATCGCGAGCGGAAGCGTTCAAGAGAACGGGGTTGATGGAGTCGTACTCGTCGTGATCCAAATCACCGATGACCGAGCACCGAACGGATGGCACCTCCACGTTCAACACACGTAGGGTTGGGAGAGACGTCTCCTCCTTCTTGATCTAGCAAGGGGGAGGAGAGGTTGATGGTGATCCAGCAGCACGACGGCGTGGTGGTGGAAGCAGCGGGGATCTTGGCAGGGCTTCGCCAAGCTCAGCGAGAGGGAGAGGTGGCACGGGAGGGAGAGGGAGGCGCCAGGGGCTTGGGTGCGGCTGCCCTCCGTCCCCCCACTATATATAGGGCCCCTAGGGGGGGCAGTCCTAGGAGATCCCATCTCCAAGGGGGGCAGCGGCCAGGGGGGGGGGGAACTTGCCCCCCAAGCCAGGTGGAGACGCCCCACCCCTAGGGTTTCCAACCCTAGGCGCAGGGGAGGCCCAAGGGGGGGCGCACCAGCCCACCAGGGGCTGGTCCCCCTCCCACTTCAGCCCATGGGGCCCTCCAGGATAGGTGGCCCCACCTAGTGGACCCCCGGGACCCTTCCGGTGGTCCCGGTACAATACCGATTACCCCCCAAACTTTCCCGGTGGCCGAAACTGGACTTCCTATATATAAATCTTTACCTCCGGACCATTTCGGAACTCCTCGTGACGTTCGGGTTCTCATCCGGGACTCCGAACAACTTTCGAGTTACCGCATACTAATATCTCTACAACCCTAGTGTCACCGAACCATAAGTGTGTAGACCCTACGGGTTCGGGAGACACGCAGACATGACCGAGACGACTCTCCGGTCAATAGACAACAGCGGGATCTGGATACCCATGTTGGATCCCACTTGTTCCACGATGATCTCATCGGATGAACCACGATGTCGAGGATTCAATCAATCCCGTATTCAATTCCCTTTGTCTATCGGCATGATACTTGCCCGAGATTCGATCGTCGGTATCCCGATACCTTGTTCAATCTCGTTACCAGCAAGTCTCTTTGCTCGTACAGTAATGCATGATCCCGTGATCAACCACTTGGTCACATTGAGCTCATTATGATGATGCATTACCGAGTGGGCCCAGAGATACCTCTCTGTCATACGGAGTGACAAATCCCTGTCTCGATTCGTGCCAACCCAACAGACACTTTCGGAGATACCTGTATGTAACGCCCTCGATGCGGCTATAGCTCCCACGTGTCGAGGCACGACTTAGAGACATAACCGCATTGAAAGCAATGTCGCAAGTCAGGCAATCATTACAACATCCCATGTAGTACATAATAAAAGGGGGAGATAACATATTTGGCTTACACTCGCCACGTCACATCAGAGTACATAAATAACATCCATCAAACAAACACTCATGGCCCGACTACGGCGCCAAAATGGAAAAGAACCCAACATGCGACAAGGCCCTGAATCAAACCCCAACTAGGCACCACTACTGATCATCGGGAAAGGAAACATAATAACGCTGAGAGTCCTCGTCGAACTCCCACTTGAGCTCGTACTCGTCACCTGGACCTGCATCTGGAGTTATAGTATCTGTGAGCCACAGGGACTCAGCAATCTCGCACCCTCGCGATCAAAACTATTTAAGCTTATAGGAATGGATGAGGCAAATATATGTGGAGCTGCAGCAAGCGACTAGCATATATGGTGGCTATCTTATTCGCAAAAGAGAGTGAGAAGAGGAGGCAAAGCACGAGCGAGAATCTAGAAGGATAACCTGCGCAAACATAACTCCAGCACCGTGTCCACTTCCCGGACTCCGCCGAGAAGAGGCCATCACGGCAACACACTCCGTTGATTCATTTTAATTAATTAAGGTTTAAGTTATCTACAACCGGACATTAAAAAATTCCCATCTGCCCATAACCGCGGGCACGGCTTTCGAAAGTTCAATCCCTGCAGGGGAGTCCCAACTTAGCCCATGACAAGCTCTCACGGTCAACGAAGGAATAGACCTCCTCCCAAGACGTTCCGATCAGACTCGGTATCTCGGTATCTCAAGACACTTCGACAGGTTAAAACAAGACCAGCAACACCGCCCGAATGTGCCGACAAATCCCGATAGGAGCTGCACATATCTCTTTCTCAGGGCACACTCAGATTGTCTAAACTTCCGGTAGGCCAGCCCAGAGTTGCCCCTGGTAGCCACCGGCGGCTGACGGTTTGGACCAACACTCAGAGGAGCACTGGCCCGGGGGGGTTAAAATAAGATGACCCTTGAGTCTGCAGAACCCAAGGGAAAGAAAAGGCTAGGTGGCAAATGGTAAAACCAAGGTTGGGCATTGCTGGAAAAGCTTTAATCAAGGCGAACTATCAAGGGGTTCCCATTATAACCCAACCGCGTAAGGAACGCAAAATCCGGGAACATAACACCGATATGACGGAAACTAGGGCGGCAAGAGTGGAACAAAACACTAGGCGAGAGGCCGAGCCTTCCACCCTTTACCAAGTATATAGATGCATTAAGATAACATAGCAATATAATGATATCCCAACAAGTAACTAAAAGATGTTCCAACAAGGAACAGCCTCCAAACTTCACCTGCAACTAGCAACGCTATAAGAGGGGCTGAGCAAAGCGGTAACATAGCCAATCAACGGTTTGCTAGGACATGGTGGGTTAGAGGCTCAACATGGCAATTGGGAGGCTGACAAGCAAATGGTAGGCATCGTAGCATTGGCATAGCAAGAGCGAGCAAACTAGCATAGCAAAGATAGTAGTGATTTCGAGGGTATGATCATCTTGCCTGCACAGTTGTCAGAGTTGACTGGATCCTCACAAGCAAACTCAACGGGCTCCTCGGTAGCGAACTCGTCTCCCGGCTCTACCCAACAAGACAAACAAGCAACAAGGATACAATCAACCACGTGCAAGACCAAGCAATAAGATGAAATGATGATATGCAATGCGGGATGCGATGCAGGATGCAAAATGCAAGATATGACAGGAAATGCATGAACCTGGCCTCAACTTGGAATTCCAAGGGTGCCACTGGATAGAGGGGATGAAATCGCTTGAAAACGATACAAAGATCATTGGAATCGGAGTTACGGTTTGGAAATGGCAAGCGTTTTAAGATATGACACCGGTCTACGATTTACAGCAAGTAGGCATCTAAATGCAACGAAATGAACATGCTACAGCCACCAAACAAGACAACAAAATACATGGCAGGGATGCACACAAGATTCTTAACAAAAGACTAGCACTGAGCCACGGCCAATTCATCCATTAAGAGGTTCAAACAAGCATGGCAAAAACGCAAATGCAAAACAGATTCCAGACTTAGTGAAATTAACACTTGTCTGAAATTTCAGATCACGATGCTCTCTTCGGAGCAGCAAAACAACATGATACATGACCTGAACATGACAAGTAAGAACATGGCATGGAGCTACTCAACAAGCTTAACAAAAGACCCAAAGTGACCTGGGGCCAAAAGGGTTCACAAAATATATTAACGGGCACACGAACATAGCATAAAACACAATCAGTTTTCAGACTTAGTAAAAACTGAGACATGCTAAAATATAACTCACGAAGGCATGTAAACGAGCTCGATGCACTCACCATGGTGCAATTCACAGCAAGGCAAGCATACATCCATTAAGAAGACACAAAATACAAGCTAGACATGGCAAGAACAATGGCATAGCATGCACGGATCAACTACAACAACGCCGGCAAAATCGCAAACGAGTTGACGATCTGCCCAGATTCACCACGAAGCAAAAGTAGAGCTCGATTGACTCAAGCTAGGGTGCTCCACAATTGCAAACAAACACATGGATGGATAGAGCATAACATGATTAACAAAACTCCTTTACTGATCATCCTCAAAAGAGGCACGGATCACTAGGAAACAAGCTGAACATATGGCATCATGAACTAAAATATCCAAGACTTAGTGAAAACAACTAAGTCCCTGAAAACAGATTTACCGGGTGCCTCTCTTTGCAAGCTTGCACAAGTCACCACACACATCCTAAAAATGCATGGGTTGCACCTCTGGAAAGAAGGCAAAATTCTAAACAAAACATATGAAGGACTCACAGGCATAGCATGCACACAATAATCATGGCAAAAATGACAAAAGTCTAAGATGAACTAGCAGATCTGACAATTAACTCACGAAGCCTCCTTCTAACAGCATTTTGGGCATCAAGATGAGCTCAAATGAAAATGATGCAATGGAATGAAATGATGTACTCGTCGAGGCGAAGATTTTGTTATATCATATGCCCAAATTGGAGCTACGGATGCAAAGTTACGGGTGGTCAAAGTAGGCATAAAAAATTAGGGTTAGGGACGAAAAAGTCAACCGAGATGACCCAGATCCAGATCAGGCGCGTTCTTCGATGTTCACCGGAATCACTGTAGCTCGAATCGCCGGAGAGGAGAGGGACGGCCGGAGCTCGGGGAAGAGATAGGAGAGGCCGGGGACGGGGCCGCGGCGGCGCGCCGGTGGCGAAGGGCGGCGCCGGCTCGGGCGGCGACTCGAGGCGAGGCAGGCGGCGGCGGGGCGCGGCTCGCGCGCCGGCGAGGTGCGGCGGTCGCCGGCCAGCGATGGTGGCCGCGGGCGGTGGTCGGGCGCGGGGAAGAAGACAGGCGGCGGCGGGCGGCGGAGATGGGCTCGGGGGCCGGCTTCGGGCCTCCCGGGCCGGCGGCGAAGCGGGTCCCGCGGTGCTGACGTGGCGGCGGCGGGTGGAGAATTTTGTTCGGCCGGGTCGGACGTGTCCGGTTCGGCGCGGAGATCTGGTTTTTTTTAGGGTTTGGACGGGGAGAGATCCGAGATCCGAAACGGGGGGGGCTATTTATAGGCATAAGTGGAGCTAGGAGAGTCCAAATGAGGTGCGGTTTTCGTCCACGCGATCGTGATCGAACGCTCTAGGACATGGAGCAGAGTTTGGTGGGTTTTGGGCCAAAAAGAAGGGGTGTTGGGCTGCAACACACACGAGGCCTTTTCGGTCCCTCGGTTAACCGTTGGAGTATCAAACGAAGTCCAAATGATACGAAACTTGACAGGCGGTCTACCGGTAGTAAACCAAGGCCGCATGGCAAGTCTTGGTCCAATCCAGAAATGATTAATCCCCACACACGAAAGAAGGCTAGAAATGACCACCGGAGGAGAACGAAGCGCCGGAATGCAAAACGGACAACGGGGAAAATGCTCGAATGCATGAGATGAACAAGTATGCAAATGCAATGCACATGATGACATGATATGAGATGCAAGAAAACAAAAACAACACATGGAGACAAAGACCCGAACCCGAGAAATAAATATAACTTAACGCCGGAAACGGCAAGAGTTGGATACAAATTTGGAAAGTCGTATCTGGGGCGTTACAACACTCCACCACTACGAAAAGATCTCGTCCCGAGATCTAGGACTGAAAGAACTCCGGGTACTCAGAATGAAGGTGATCCTCGCGTTCCCAGGTAGCTTCACGGTCGGAATGGTGAGACCACTTGACTTTGAGGAATTTGATTGACTTATTGCGAGTCTTCCGTTCAGTCTCTTCAAGAATAGCAACTGGGTGCTCACGATAGGAGAGATCTTCTTGGAGCTCAATGTCCTCGAAGTTGACGGTGCGGTCAGGAGTCTTGAAGCACTTTCGAAGCTGAGAGACATGGAACACATCATGAACATTTGCAAAGTTTGAAGGAAGCTCGAGTTGATAGGCGAGGTCGTCTCTCTTGCTGATAATCTTGAAAGGTCCCACGTATCTAGGGGCAAGCTTCCCTTTGATACCGAAGCGACGAGTACCTTTCATAGGAGAGACACGGAGGTAAACATGATCTCCGATCACGAAAGCCAAATCACGGTGCTTACTATCATAGTAGCTCTTTTGGCGGGATTGGGCTGCTTTGAGGTTATCACGAATGACTTTGCACATTTCTTCTGCTTCTGTGATTAAGTCATTACCCAGCAGCTGACGTTCACCGGTTTCAGACCAGTTGAGAGGGGTACGACACTTCCTGCCATACAGAATTTCAAATGGGGCCTTGCCCGAACTTGCTTGAAAACTGTTGTTATAGGAGAATTCAGCATAAGGGAGACAATCCTCCCACTTCATGCCGAAGGAGATCACACAAGCCCTGAGCATATCTTCAAGAATCTGGTTGACACGCTCGACTTGACCGCTTGTTTGAGGATGGAAAGCAGTGCTGAAGCGGATGTTAGTGCCCATGGCCTTCTGGAAAGAATCCCAAAACTTCGAGGTAAAAATGCTGCCACGGTCTGAAGATATCACTTGAGGAATACCGTGCAGAGAGACAATGCAAGAGGTATAGAGTTCCGCCAATTGAGCTGCAGTGATCGACTCTTTGATAGGCAGAAAATGAGCCACTTTGGTGAGCTTGTCGATGACAACAAATATAGCATCATTGCCATGCTTGGACTTTGGAAACCCAGTCACGAAGTCCATTTCAATGTGGTCAAACTTCCATTCTGGAATGGCAAGAGGTTGGAGGAGACCAGCTGGCCTTTGGTGTTCTGCCTTCACTCTTCTGCAGACATCACATTCATTCACGAATTGAGCGATCTCGCGCTTCATTCGAGTCCACCAATAAGCTTGCTTGAGGTCCTGATACATCTTCGTGCTCCCAGGGTGGATGGAGAGGAGAGAATTGTGAGCCTCGTTCATGATCACTTTACGAAGTTCACCTTTGGGCACAACAATACGATCCTCGAAGAAGAGAGTGTCCTTGTCATCAAGGCGGTAGCACTTGTACTTGGACTGACTCTTGGCAATCCCAATCTTCACCTTTTTCACCATAGCATCAAGAAGCTGGGCTTGGCGAATCTGGTCTTCTAGGGTAGGAGAGACTTGAAGGTTGGCGAGGAAAACTTGAGGAATAACTTGCAGATTAAGCTTGCAGAAAGCTTCACAAAGCTCAGGTTGATGAGGCTTGAGAATCAGACTGTTGCAGTAGGCCTTTCTGCTCAAAGCGTCAGCAATCACATTGGCCTTGCCTGGAGTATACTCAATACTCGGATTATACTCTTGAATCATTTCGACCCATCGAGTTTGCCTTAGGTTGAGATTAGGCTGAGTGAAGATGTACTTGAAACTCTTGTGATCAGTGAAAATGTCCACTTTTCTTCCCAATAGAAGATGTCTCCAAGTCAACAAAGCATGCACAACTGCCGCCAACTCGAGATCATGAGTGGGGTAGTTCTTCTCATTAGGCTTCAACTGGCGAGATGTATAAGCAACAACTTTCTTCTCTTGCATCAAAACTGCGCCAAGACCTTGGAGAGAGGCATCACAAAAGACCTCGTACGGCTTGGATTCATCAGGCGGAGTCAGAACTGGAGCAGTAATCAACTTCTCTTTCAAAGTGTTGAAAGCAATATCACACTCTGGAGACCAAACATACTTGACGTGCTTTTGAAGAAGATTTGAGAGAGGCTTCGCGATCTTGGAAAAGTTTTCAATGAATCTTCGGCAATAGCTTGCGAGACCGAGAAAACTGTGGAGCTGCTTCACATTCTGAGGAGGTTCCCAATTCACAATTGCGGATACCTTCTCAGGATTCACGGAAATGCCCTCGGCAGAGATGATATGACCAAGATAAAGAACCTCATCGAGCCAAAATTCACACTTGGAGAACTTGGCATAGAACTGATGTTCTCTGAGCTTATCGAGAACCAAACGCAAGTGCTTGGCATGATCTTCCTTGTTCTTGGAGAAAACCAGAATGTCATCGAGATAGACCAAAACAAAGTCATTGGTGTAGGCGTTGAAGATGAAGTTCATCATGCGAGAGAACGTCGGAGGAGCGTTGGCGAGGCCAAAAGACATGACAGTGTATTCATATGAACCAAAGCTTGTTCTGAATGCTGTCTTGGGAATATCTTCTTCACGAATGTGAATCTGGTGGTAACCCATACGGAGATCAAGCTTGGAGAATACTTGGGCACCTTTGAGTTGTTCGAACAGCTCATTGATGTTCGGAAGTGGGTATTTGTTCTTGATGGTCTTCTTGTTCACTGGACGGTAATCAACACAAAGTCGGTCTGTTCCATCCTTCTTCTTCACAAAAAGAACACCACAACCCCACGGAGAAGTACTAGGCCGGATGAGACCCATTCTTTCTTGCTCATCGAGTTGCTTCTTCAGCTCCTTCAACTCTTCAGGTCCGAGCTTGTAAGGACGTTTGCACACAGGTTCTGTGCCAGGCTCAAGTTCAATAACGGATTCAACTGGCCGGTGCGGAGGCATTCCTGGGAGCTCTTCTGGAAAGACGTCTTGATATTCGCACACGACTGGAATTTGAGAGATGGCACCCAATTCACCCTTCTCATTGAGAGAAAACAGACGGATAGTATTATCCCGAGCGGCAAAGACAATCACCTTTTTCACCATAGCATCAAGAAGCTGGGCTTGGCGAATCTGGTCTTCTAGGGTAGGAGAGACTTGAAGGTTGGCGAGGAAACCTTGAGGAACAACTTGCAGATTAAGCTTGCGGAAAGCTTCACAAAGCTCAGGTTGATGAGGCTTGAGAATCAGACTGTTGCAGTAGGCCTTTCTGCTCAAAGCGTCAGCAATCACATTGGCCTTGCCTTGAGTATACTCAATACTCGGATTATACTCTTGAATCATTTCGACCCATCGAGTTTGCCTTAGGTTGAGATTAGGCTGAGTGAAGATGTACTTGAGACTCTTGTGATCAGTGAAAATGTCCACTTTTCTTCCCAATAGTAGATCTGACAATTAACTCACGAAGCCTCCTTCTAACAGCATTTTGGGCATCAGGATGAGCTCAAATGAAAATGATGCAATGTAATGAAATGATGTACTCGTCGGGACGAAGATTTTGTTATATCATATGCCCAAATCGGAGCTACGGATGCAAAGTTACGGGCGGTCAAAGTAGGCATAAAAAATTAGGGTTAGGGACGAAAAAGTCAACCGAGATGACCCAGATCCAGATCTGGTGCGTTCTTCGATGTTCGCTGGAATCACTGTAGCTCGAATCGCCGGAGAGGAGAGGGATGGCCGGAGCTCGGGGAAGAGGTAGGAGAGGCCGGGGACGGGGCCGCGGCGGCGGCGCCGGCGGCGAAGGGTGGCGCCGGCTCGGGCGGCGACCCGAGGCGAGGCAGGCGGCGGCGGGGCGCGGCTCGCGCGCCGGCGAGGTGCGGCGGTCGCCGGCCGGCGATGGTGGCCGCGGGCGGTGGTCGGGCGCGGGGAAGAAGACAGGCGGCGGCGGGCGGCGGAGATGGGCTCGGGGGCCGGCTTCGGGCCTCCCGGGCCGGCGGCGAAGCGGTCCCGCGGTGCGGACGTGGCGGCGGCGGGTGGAGAATTTTGTCCGGCCGGGTCGGACATGTCCGGTTCAGCGCGGAGATCTGTTTTTTTAGGGTTTGGACGGGGAGAGATCCGAGATCCGAAACGGGGGGGCTATTTATAGGCATAAGTGGAGCTAGGAGAGTCCAAATGAGGTGCGGTTTTCGGCCACGCGATCGTGATCGAACGCTCTAGGACATGGAGCAGAGTTTGATGGGTTTTGGGCCAAAAATAAGGGGTGTTGGGCTGCAACACACACGAGGCCTTTTCGGTCCCTCGGTTAACCGTTGGAGTATCAAACAAAGTCCAAATGATACGAAACTTGACAGGCGGTCTACCGGTAGTAAACCAAGGCCGCATGGCAAGTCTCGGTCCAATCCGGAAATGTTTAATCCCCACACACGAAAGAAGGCTAGAAATGACCACCGGAGGAGAACGAAGCGCCGGAATGCAAAACGGACAACGGGGAAAATGCTCGAATGCATGAGATGAACAAGTATGCAAATGCAATGCACATGATGACATGATATGAGATGCAAGAAAACAAAAAACAAAAAACAACACACGGAGACAAAGACCCGAACCCGAGAAATAAATATAACTTAACGCCGGAAACGGCAAGAGTTGGATACAAATTTGGAAAGTCGTATCTGGGGCGTTACACTATAGTGCACCTTTATAGCCACCCAGTTACGTTGTGACGTTTGGCACACCCAAAGCACTCCTACGGTATCCGGGAGTTGCACAATCTCATGGTCTAATGAAATGATACTTGACATTGGAAAAGCTCTAGCAGACGAACTACACGATCTGGTGCTATGCTTAGGATTGGGTCTTATCCATCACATCATTCTCCTAATGATGTGATCCCGTTATCAATTACATCTAATGTCAATAGTCAGGAAACCATGACCTTCTGTTGATCAACGAGCTAGTCAACTAGAGGCTCACTAGGGACATGTTGTGGTCTATGTATTCACACATGTATTACGATTTCCGGATAACACAATTATAGCATGAACAATAGACAATTACCATGAACAAGGAAATATAATAATAACCATTTTATTATTGCCTCTAGGGCATATTTCCAACAGATATAAGTGAAGCACTAGAGCAAAAGACAAACTACTCCAAAAGATATAAGTGAGGCTCAATGAGTAGTTGAATAATTATTTAGCTATGTGAAGACTCTCCCATCTAAGAATTTCAGATATTAAGTACCTTATTCAAACAAAGTAAAATGACACTCCAAGGATAGCACGAATCATGTGAAGAAGCAAAAACTTAGGTTCAACCGATACTAACAGATAATTGTCGAAGAAGAAAGGCGAGATGCCTGCCGGGGCATCCCCAAGCTTTGATGCTTGAGACTTCTTGAAATATGAATTGGGGATGCCTTGGGCATCCCCTAGCTTGAGGTTTTGTGTCCCCTTAATTCCTCTTATATGATGGTTTCCAAAATCTTAAAAACTTCATCCACACAAAACTCAACAAGAACTCGTGAGATATGTTAGTATAAATCAATGCAAAACTTTATCATCCTCTACTGTAGCAAATTACTAAAATTATTATTTCACATTGCATACTAAATTCCTCTGCATATTTAAGACTCCTATCCTCAAATGGAATCATTAAACAAGCAAACATATGCGAACAATGCAAACATAACAGAAATCTGCCTAAACAGAACAGTCTGTAAAGAATGCAGCAGGATCCATACTTAATTAACTCCAAAAATTCTGAAAACATTCCAAGGTGTATAGAATTTATCAGAGCATACCGTGTCCAAATTTCAAGTTATTCCGATATATTGAATGTTCTAGGGAATTTTTGCACTAACAGAAAACTTTCTGTTTGGAACAACAACTCCTATACTTGCAAATTAAGCATGGTAAAGGCTATCCTTGACAATTTTATTACGCATGGTAAGATGCAAAAAATTAATATAAATAGCAGCAAGCAAATACTAACAAAATAAAATTACGCTCCAAGCAAAACACATATCATGTGGTGAATAAAAATATAGCCTCAAGTAAATTTACCGAGGGATTGAAGACGAAAGAGGGGATGCCTTCCCGAGGCATCCCCAAGCTTAGGCTGTTGGATCTTCCTTGAATATTACCTTGGGATGCCTTGGGAATCCCCAAGCTTAGGCTCTTGCCATTCCTTGTTCCATAGTCCATCGAAACTTTACCCAAAACTTGAAAACTTCACAACAAAAAACTTAACGAAACTTTGTGAGATAACGAGCAAATCAATCACTTAGGTACTGTCAAAGATAAGATCCATAATTGTTCTCACACAATGCCTACTGTATCTTATCATTTCCATAATTTATATCACTTAATATAATCAATGGAAACACTAAAACAATCAAACTATGCATCGAAAACAGAATCTGTCAAGAACAGACCAATATGTAATGATCTGAATGATAACCATACTTATGCACCTCAAAAAATTATGAAAATTAAGGAAATTTGTATATCAATCATCATCAAAAAGAATCAACCTGAAATCACTCTCTGGATATAAATTAATAATGGTTTCGTGAGTGCAAAGTTTCTGTCTTTTTCAGCATGATCAAACAACTATCACCCAAACTAATCATAAAGGCTTTACTTGGTACTTTATTGAAACTAAAGCAATAAAATATGATTACTAAAGTAGATTAATCATGTGAACACATAAAAATAGTAAGGATACACATTGGGTTGTCTCCCAACAAGCGCTTTTCTTTAATGCCTTTCAAGCTAGGCATGATGATTTCAATGATGCTCACATAAAAGATAAGAACTGAAACATAACAGGAGCATCATGAAGCATATGACTAACACATTTAAGTCTAACACACTTCCTATGCATAGGTATTTTGTGAACAAACAACTTACTGGAGCAAGAATCATCTAGCATAGGAAGGTAAAACAATCATAGCTTCAAGATTTTCAACACATAGAGAGGAAACTTGATATTATTGCAATATGTAGAAGCATATGATCCTCTCTCATAATAATTTTCAGTAGCATCATAAATGAATTCAACAATATAACCAGCACCTAAAGCATTCTTTTCATGATCTACAAGCATAGAAATTTTACTACTCTCCACAATAGCAATTTTATTCTCATGATTAATAGTGGGAGTATCGTAAAAGACTTGAGCACTATAAATTGTTTCCACATTAAAAGAGTGATGTTCAGTAAAAGGGTACTCAAGAGTATGACAAGTTTTATCATCACTCTTCTTTATAGCATAAGTATCATCACAATAATCATCATAAATAGGAGGCATGCTTTCATCATAATAAATTCGATCATTCAAAGTGGGGGAACTAAAAAGATCATCTTCATCAAACATAGCATCCCCAAGCTTGTGGCTTTGCACATCATTAGCATCATGGGTATTCAAAGAATTCGTACTAACAACATTGCAATCATGCTCATCATTCACATATTTTGTGCCAAGCATTCTATGTAATTCTTCTTTTAGTACTTGAGCACAATTTTCCTTTCCATCATTGAGGGAGTCCTGGATTAGGGGGTGTCCGGATGGCTGGACTATACCTTCAGCCGGACTCCTAGACTATGAAGATACAAGATTGAAGACGTCGTCCCGTGTCCGGAAGGGACTTTCCTTGGCGTGGAAGGCAAGCTTGGCGATACGGATATGTAGATCTCCTACCATTGTAACCTACTTTGTGTAACCCTAACCCTCTCCGGTGTCTATATAAACCGGAGGGTTTTAGTCCGTAGGACAACATACATAACAACAATCATACCATAGGCTACCTTCTAGGGTTTAGCCTCTCCGATCTCGCGGTAGATCTACTCTTGTACTACCCATATCATCAATATTAATCAAGCAGGATGTAGGGTTTTACCTCCATCAAGAGGGCCCGAACCTGGGCAAAACTTCGTGTCCCTTGCCTCCTGTTACCATCCGGCCTAGACGCACAGTTCGGGACCCCCTACCCGAGATCCGCCGGTTTTGACACCGACATTGTGTTGGGGAACATACCAGAATCTTTAAAATTTTCTACGCATCACCAAGATCATTCTATGGAGTCATCTAGCAACGAGGGAGAGAGGAGTGCATCTACATACCCTTGTAGATCGCGCGCGGAAGCGTTCAAGAGAACGGGGTTGATGGAGTCGTACTCGACGTGATTCAAATCATCGATGACCTAGTGCCGAATGGATGGCACCTCCTCGTTCAACACACGTACGGTTAGGAAGACGTCTCCTCCTTCTTGATCCAGCAAGGGGGAAGGAGAGATTGATGAAGATCCAGCAGCACGACGGCGTGGTGGTGGATGCAGCAGGATCCCGGCAGGGCTTCGCCAAGCGCAAGCGGGGAGGAGAGGTGTTACGGAGGGAGAGGGAGGCACCAAGAGCAAGGGTGCGGCTGCCCTCCCTCCCCCCTCTTTATATAGGGGCCTTGGGGGGGCGCCGGTCCTAGGGAGATGGATCTCCAAGGGGGCGGCGGCCAAGGGGTGGCTTCCCCCCCAAGCCAAGTGGGGGGCGCCCCCACCCCCAGGGTTTCCCAACCCTAGGCGCAGAGCAGGCCCAAGGGGGGGCGCACCAGCCCACTAGGGGCTGGTTCCCCACCCAATTCAGCCCATGGGGCCCTCCGGGATAGGTGGCCCCACCCGGTGGACCCTCGGGACCCTTCCGGTGGTCCCGGTACAATACCGGTGACCCCCGAAACCTTCCCGATGGCCGAAACTGGACTTCCTATATATAAATCTTTATCTCCGGACCATTCCGGAACTCCCCGTGATGTCTGGGATCTCATCCGGGACTCCGAACAACTTTCGGGTTACTGCATACTAATATCTCTACAACCCTAGCGTCACCGAACCTTAAGTGTGTAGACCCTACGGGTTCGGGAGACATGCAGACATGACCGAGACGCCTCTCTGGTCAATAACCAACAGCGGGATCTAGATACCCATGTTGGCTCCCACATGCTCCACGATGATCTCATCGGATGAACCATGATGTCGAGGATTCAATCAATTCGTATACAATTCCCTTTGTCAATCGGTACGTTACTTGCCCGAGACTCGATCGTTGGTATCCCAATACCTTGTTCAATCTCGTTACCGGCAAGTCACTTTACTCGTACCATAATGCATGATCCCATGATCAACCACTTGATCACATTGAGCTCATTATGATGATGCATTACCGAGTGGGCCCAGAGATATCTCTCCGTCATACGGAGTGACAAATCCCAGTCTCGATTCGTTCCAACCCAACAGACACTTTCGGAGATACCTGTAATGTACCTTTATAGTCACCCATTTACGTTGTGATGTTTGGCACACCCAAGGCACTCCTACGGTATCCGGGAGTTGCACAATCTCATGGTCTAAGGAAATGATACTTGACATTCAGAAAAGCTATAGCAAACGAACTACACGATCTTTGAGCTATGCTTAGGATTGGGTCTTGTCCATCACATCATTCTCCTAATGATGTGATCCCGTTATCAATGACATCCAATGTCCATAGTCAGGAAACCATGACTATCTTTTGATCAACGAGCTAGTCAACTAGAGGCTCACTAGGGACGAGTTGTGGTCTATGTATTCACACATGTATTACGATTTCCGGATAACACAATTATAGTATGAACAATAGACAATTATCATGAACAAAGAAATATAATAATAACCATTTTATTATTGCCTCTAAGGCATATTTCCAACAGTCTCCCACTTGCACTAGAGTCAATAGTCTAGTTACATTGTGATGAATCAAACACCCATGCAGTTCTGGTATTGATCATGTTTTGCTCTAGGGAGAGGTTTAGTCAACGGATCTGCCACATTCAGGTCCATATGTACTTTAAAATCTCTATGTCTCCATTTTGAACACTTTCACGAATGGAGTTGAAGCGACGCTTGATATGCCTGGTCTTCCTGTGAAACCTGGGCACCTTGGCAAGGGCAATAGCTCTAGTGTTGTCACAGAAGAGAGTCATCGGCCCTGACGCATTGGGTATGACTCCTAGGTCGGTAATGAAGTCCTTCACCCAGACTACTTCTTGTGCTGCCTCCGAGGCTGCCATGTACTCCGCTTCACATGTAGATCCCGCCACAACGCTTTGCTTGCAACTGCACTAGCTTACAGCCCCACCATTCAAAATATACACGTATCCGGTTTGTGAATTAGAGGCATCCAGATCTGTGTCGAAGCTAGCATCGATGTAACCCTTTACGATGAGCTCTTTATCACCTCCATAAACGAGAAACATATCCTTAGTCCTTTTCAGGTACTTCAGGATGTTCTTGATCGCTGTCCAGTGTTCCATGCCGGGATTACTTTGGTACCTTCCTACCAAACTTACGGCAAGGTTTACATCAGGTCTGGTACACAGCATAGCATACATGATAGACCCTATGGCCAAGGCATAGGGGACGACACTCATCTTTTCTCCATCTTCTGCTGTGGTCGGACATTGAGCCGTGCTCAATCTCGTACCTTGCAATACAGGCAAGAACCCCTTCTTTGACTGATCCATTTTGAACTTCTTCAATATCTTGTCAAGGTACATACTCTGTGAAAGACCAATGAGGCGTCTCGATCTATCTCTATAGATCTTGATGCCTAATATATAAGCAGCTTCTCCAAGGTCCTTCATTGAAAAACACTTGTTCAAGTAGGCCTTTATGCTTTCCAAGAATTCTATATCATTTCCCATCAATAGTATGTCATCCACATACAATATGAGAAATTCTTGAGAGCTCCCACTCACTTTCTTGTAAATGCAGGCTTCTCCATAAGTCTGCGTAAACCCAAACGCTTTGATCATCTCATCAAAACGAATGTTCCAACTCCGAGATGCTTGCACCAGCCCATAAATCGAGCGTTGGAGCTTGCACACCTTGTCAGCATTCTTAGGATCGACAAAACCTTCTGGCTACATCATATACAATTCTTCCTTAAGGAAACCATTAAGGAATGCCGTTTTGACGTCCATTTGCCATATCTCATAATCATAGAATGCGGCAATTGCTAACATGATTCGGACGGACTTCAGCTTCGCTATGGGTGAGAAAGTCTCATCGTAGTCAACCCCTTGAACTTATCAATAACCCTTAGCGACAAGCCGAGCTTTATAGATGGTCACATTACCATCCGCGTCTGTCTTCTTCTTAAAGATCCATTTATTTTCTATGTGTCGGATTTCGGGTTCCGGCAGACCCTTGAGGTTCGAACACTGGGGTGCGCATGGAGATTTCTCCTCCTACCTCCCTGTGCCCCTCCTCCACGCTAGGATCAAAGCTATGAAAAGAACAACACAAGGGACACAGGGTTTATACTGGTTCCGGCCACCGTTGTGGTGTAATACCCTACTCTAGTGTGTGGTGTGGTGGATTGCCTCTTGGGCTGATGATAATGGACAGTACAAGGAAGAACAGCCTCGCGAGGGTCTGTTCTTGGCTGGGGCGATGAACTACTAGGAGGAGTTCAGCCACCTTTCTCTATCTCTCTCTCTCTCTCTCTCTCTATCACCTCTCTGCTTGTCGAGCCCTTGGAGGAGACTGAGCCGAACCCCTTGCTACGCGGGTGGCTGGTCCTATTTATAGTGGCTCTGGTCCTCTCCCCAAATATTGAGCGGGAAGGGAGCCAACAATGGTGGGCTAATTTGAAGGGGGACAACAAGTATCAACTATCCTGACAAAAGTAGTCTTCGCCTGCGCAAAGCTCTGGTGATGACGCCGTCTTGGGCTCCACGGTGACCTCCATCTCGTAGTCCTCCTGGTCTTGGTCTCGTTGCACCAAAACGGCAACCTTTGCCTGATGCCTCAGTTCTCTGCGGCTGCGCTTGCCCCCTTTGCACCAAAGAGGAAAGGAGGACGCTACGCGGGCTGGCACCCGCCTGGCGCCCTGAGTTGTCATGGCTTGCGTCACGGGCACCTCGCGAGGTACCCCGCCTTGATCTCTCCGCCTCCTCGTGAGCCAGCCTGACGAGGCCATGCCTAAGGAAGCTCCGTGTCGTCTGCCCTGCGAGGCTTGGCCCCTCGCGAGGGTCTTGGGTTTGTGCTGGTGAAGATGGGCCGTGCTGGGCCCCCCTTTGAGCCACGCCGCAGGCCGCAGGCAGGCAAGTCTGGGGACCCTCCCTCAGCTCACGGATCCCCGCGCGAAGATGGTGTTGGAGAAGATGGACGCGGATCTGAGGCCGGCCGACATGGCGGCGGCGAAGCTGACCGGCGCATCGTTGCTGAGGGAGTTCCTGGAGCACCAGCTGGCTCCGCTTCGGTAGTACTCGCTTCCAATGAGGAGGCCCCGTCCGAGCCCCGCGGCCTAGGTCGACGGAGACTTGGCCGCGATTCTCCAATCTCTGGTCGGGGGCAATGTGGCGAGGTTGGAGCGCGCTCCTACGCCCTTGTTCCTTCGCGACGACTGGGAGCGGGTAGTGAAGTCCATGCCCGTCTTCAACGGGGAAGGGCCCGTGCCCCTGGAGGCTCCTGAGGGACCGGTGGACGTGCCCTCCGGTGACTCGAGCGAAGAAGAGGAAGGAGGGGAGCGCGGAAAAGGGCCTGACTCCGAGGCGACTGACGAAGTGTCGAGGGCTCCCCTCCCCTGACGCAGGTCTCGCGTTCTCCGCCTCTCTCCGAATGATGACGAAGAGGGTGACGACGAAGACGACGACGAGCAGGACGGCGGGAGCTCGCCCCCGATCCCGAAGAAGGACAGGACCGGGCTAATCTCCCGCAGGTCTCCCCCGGCCCCAGGGCGAACCGCAGGCGCACCTTCCTCCTCCAAGCTTCCCGAGGTTGACCCTTCCAGCCGGCTTTCAGGCTTCAAATTTGGTCGGAGGCCGCTTGAGCTCACTGGCGACGACCCGTAAGTGTTCGATTCTTGTCTTTATCTCTTGCTCTGCTTCTAAGGCTTGACGTCCGCATCTTTGGATAGGTTGGCGCCCGCAGCGAAGAAGTCAAAGGGGCTCCTGAGGTTTCATTCGTGACAGCGCCCCTGAAGGAAGGAGACCGCGACGCACAAGATTCTCCCGCCCGGTCATCCTCGCAGGGCCTGACTGAGCCGGCTGGGGCGAGCTCAGCCCCCGCGGCCCAAGTGGCTCCCGAGGTGCTCCCGTCTGCCGCCACTGCCACAGCTGTCGGGGCGCGGCAGACTCCGCCTCAGCATGCTGCGGCCGTGCTGCCGCCTTCTCCTCCTACTCCACCGGCTGCTATCTCCCCGACTCCTTCCGCCGTCCTGGACCGCGTTGCTGCTGAGTTGGACCGGCTGCGGCAGGATCTTCTCGGCGCCGACCCCCGCCTGGTGGCCGGGCGCTTGGAGCTGGTTTCTGGATGGGTTCGCTCCGACGCTTCGATTCGGGAGGCGCTGGTCCAGGCCTCGACGGCATGCGACAAGGAGAAGCAGGCCGTCCTTGAGGCAAAGGCTGCTCGTGATGCAGCCCTGGGAGAGGTGGTCGACGCCCGTGGTCGCTGTAAGGTGCTGGAGGACAAGCTGCAGGGCCTGCGGGATCAGCTCGCGAAAGAAGTTCGCCTTCGCCAAGAGCAGGAAGAGGACGTGAAGGCTCGCGAGGCGGTCGTCGAGGGCCGGGAGGCCAAGCTCAAGAAACGCCGTGACCGCCTAGGCGCGCTGGAGCAGGAATTGGGGCGAGGAAGGACGAGCTGGACGGCAAGGCCCTGGTCCTCGCCGAAGACCGTGCGGCCTTCACGGAGCTGGAGGCGAAGGCTCGCTCCTCGCTGAGGACGCTTTACGACAGCGGCCTGGAGAGCCCGCTGGCCGGCGCCGAGGATGGCCCCACCAAGCTGCTTCCCTTCTTGGTCCACGCTCTTGAAGATGTCGCCCTTGGCCTCGGCCCCACGACCGAGGCCGAGGCGCGTGTTCTGTCTTCTTCAGCACTGACGCGGGTTCTCACCCACATCCACCTTCGCGATCCCGAGTTCGACCTTGACAGCCTGCTGGAGCCCGTGAGTTGCCAGCGCGCGGCGGCTGCTACCGAGGCCATGAAGGGTCGCGTAGAGGCTCTGCTGGGGAAGTTCCGGGCCTTCAGCACCAAGCCGGAGCAAGGCGCCGTCGACCCCGCTGCTCCGTGAGGCGAACCCACGCCGCGCCGCTTCCCCGCCGTCAAGTGACTCCATCATGGCTCATGTCCTGCTTTTGATTCCTGCACATGTATCATGCCTCGGGGAGGCATTTAAACTTGCGCCTGATACTGGGATAACAGTGTGGACTGTAATATTTGCTTTCGAATTCCTTTGCAATTTGTGCTTTTCCTTCCTACTTGCTTACGTTCTACGCCGGCAGAGCCCGGCCCCGCGCGTACCTCACCCAGCAATAGCCCCGACCGGAAACCAGGACGGGACCAAGGAGTGAGGGGCTACGTGACAAGTTAGGCTCCTGAGTCGCGATGCTCAGGAGTCCCCCTTGGCGCATGAACATCAAGTAGGGAGGTGTGATGTGGGCGGATCCACCGTTCTACGTCTGTAGAGCCCAGCCACGCGCATACCTCACCCAGCAATAGCCCCGACCGAAAACCAGGACGGGACCAAGGAGTGAGGGGCTACGTGACAAGTTAGGCTCCTGAGTCGCGATGCTCAGGAGTCCCCCTTGGTGCACGAACAGCAAGTAGGGAGGTGTGATGTGGGCGGATCCACCGTTCTACGTCTGCAGAGCCCGGCCATGCGCGTACCTCACCCAGCAATAGCCACGACCGGAAACTAGGACGGGACCAAGGAGTGAGGGGCTACGTGACAAGTTAGGCTCCTGAGTCGCGATGCTCAGGAGTCCCCCTTGACGCTCAAAGGGCCTTCATACCTTGGCTCCGCTCGGGGAGAGGCGCGCGACGAACTAGGCCCGTGGGGACCTGGCTGGACGGCGTACGTCTGGGCGTACCCTGGCGCAGCCCCCGTGCCCAGCCCCCTCGCGCGGCACTCCCGAGGGGAGGCGTTGCGATGAGGCTAGACACTGAGCACTGGGCTCCCTAGGTTGATGCGGCCCGGAGGCCACCCTCAGTTGTTTATCACCAGCGCGGAGCATAGCGCTTTCATATGAGTACGGGCATAGCCGCTCCTCGGCAGTGTCGTCAGCCAGCACGGAGCATGGTGCTTCCACTGGTGCGTGGGAGGGGGGCCCCCTCCGGGAGGAGCCCCCGGGGCGTGTACAGCCCCGCCCTGACACGTGGCTGGTACGGTAGGGCCTGGTGAGGTGTATCTGGGCACCCATGAGCCAGCGCGGGACTCACGGGGCCCTACCTCTAGGCGGGGCCTTATCTTGTGTTATGTCCCTGCAAGTTTGGTTAGATGCCTGCACTCTACGTCCTCGGGTCCCGGCCCTCGAGCTGGTCTCAGCTGTCGCTGGTATGCCAGGTCGTGATGGCGTGGTCAAGGCCAGAGGGTGAGGGCTGGAGAGCCAGTAAGAGCCCTGAGTCGCGATGCTCAGGTACCCCCCTTTAACGTGCCAGTGGTCAGCATGGAGAAAAGGAGGCGCCGCGGACCGACATCAAATAATCAAGCATGGCAGTTCTAACGCATAACCGGAAATGAGCGCAAATGGGGTACATGCCGCTGAGCCTGGCCTGAGCGGCTTGGGGATCATGCAGCCCGAGGGGCGCCCCCAACAAGGTAAGCTAATGACGCGAAATAAAGGGGATATACACCGCAGGGACGCACCCACACGGCCTGGGAATAATGCAGCCCTGGGGGCGCTCCCAGCTGGAAGTGAAACTTGAAAGATGTCACCTGATGATGCTGAAGACGAAGGGGTGTTGGTGTAGCCGGCTCGGTGGGCTGCGGAAGCCGATCCTCATGAGCCCCCAGGCCTAGGGGCCTCAGGAGGCCCCGGAAGCCCTGGCGGTTCCTCGCGGGCCATCTTCATCTCCGCCAGGGCTGCGGAGCACCTGGCCTCTTGCGCCTCCGTGATGTCCCTCATGAGGCGCTGGTACGCGTCAGCCGCGCTCGGCAAGCCGTAAGGCATGCGAACGTAGTTGTGGGGTGGACCTCCGCAGCGCCCCACTCGCGAGGGCCAGAGGCGCTCCAGGGAGGCGACTTGGTTGAGCCCTGGTACGTCGACGCAGACGCGCAGCCCGCCATCCTCGCCTGGATGAGGAGCCACCGCTGGTAGGCGGCGGGCGCCTCTCATGACTCTGGACTCCTGTAGCTCCTGAATGGCCTTGCTGACAAACTCCTGTGGGTCTGGATCTCCTTGCCTTGCTCCTTCTTGAGGGAAACGTGCTCTGAAACACGCCTCCATGTGGTGCCCCAGCGCCTCCCTCGTGACCCCTGCTAGGTCGGTGGCCCTCCAGGGGAGAGCCCCCGAGCCCTGCCTAAGGAGGGAGCCGGGCGCGCTTTCCTATGTGACGAAAGGAGGTTCCCCCTGGGCAGGCACGGGCCCAGAGGGGCCTACCTCCTGAGGGGCCAAGCCGGACGATGTCTTCTTCTTCTTGGGGGCGGCCTCGGGAAGCCTCCTGCTTCCGCGATCTGGGTCCTGCAGTGATGCGGCCTAAAAGGCTCGCCCCAGGGAACACACTGCATCCTTCTCTTCACAGGGCACCGTGATGACTCCGCCGCTCCCTGGCATCTTGAAGACGTTATAGCCGTGGTGAGTCACGGCCATGAACTTGGCCAGCGCCGGGTACCCGAGGATGGCGTTGTACGGCAGGCGGATGTGAGCGACGTCGAAGTCGATGAGCTCGGTGCGGTAGTTGTCGCGTGCCCCGAAGGTGACGGGGAGACGGACCTGCCCGATCGGGACTGTAGAGCCGTCGGTGATACCGGAGAAGGGCTTGGTTGGCTGAAGCTGGCTGTAGGGCACTTGGAGGTTGTTGAACGTCTCCACGGACAGGACGTTGAGCCCTGCCCCGCCATCGATGAGGGTCTTGGTGACCACCACATTACTGATGATTGGGGAACAAAGCATCGGGAGGACTCCGGCTGTAGCCGCACACTTGAGTTGATCTGCTGAGCTGAAGGTGATGGCACACGCCGACCACCTGAGAGGGCGCGTGGCTTCGAGCCTGGGGAGGGCTGCATTCACTTCACGGGCGAACTGCTTGAAGATGCGCTGAGAGGCTGGGGCCTGAGCTCCGCCCAGGATGCAGGCGATCGCGCGCGGCTCCTGGAAGCCCCCAGCCTCCTTGTCCTGGCGGCGGTCCTCGTTTCTCCTTGGCTGCGGCGGCAGCAGTGGGAGGCCTGCGTTGCCTTGCGGACGATCCTCGTGAGGCTGATCCTTCCAGCCTCCCTCGCGAGGTGGGTCTTGCTAGCGATCCTCGCGAGGTTGGTCGCGCCATCCCTGGCGCGGCCACGGTCTTCCCAGCGCCCTGTGTTCCTTCCTCCTCCTCGGCCGTATCCTCGGTCACCACGGTGAGGGCGACGTCCGATCCTTCCTTCATGCACGGCTCGGAGTTCTTGGCATTCGCTGGTGTTGTGGGTGTGGAGGTCGTGGTACACGCAGTATCGGCTGCCCTTGGGTGGTTCAGGCTGATCTCTGCCCCGCTTGGTGTCTGGTTCTGCCGCGAGCACGGCAGCCCCCTTGCGCTTCGCTTCCTTGGCCTTGAGCTTCTTCTCTTTCGGGTCTGCGGCAGGCAGCTCAAGGAGGGAGAGACGCCCTTCCTCAGCCCTGGCGCACTTGTTCGCCAAGTTGAACAGCTCCAAGGAAGTGCACAGGTCTTCATGCATCGCCAGCTCCTCCTTCATCTTGACGTCGCGCACGCCGTCGAAGAAGGCTGAGATGATGGCCTCTTCAGCCACCTTGGGAATCTTGAGGCGTGCGTTGTTGAAGCGCTGGATGTACTTCTGCAGGGTCTCCCCGGGTTGTTGCTTGATGCGGCGCATGTTGCTCACGGCGGGTGTCCGGTCGCGAGTACCTTGGAAGTTGGCGATGAAGCGGGTGCGCATCTCTTCCCAGGAGGAGATTGTGCCTGGAGCCAGGTTTAGGAGCCAGGTGCGGGCCCCGTCCTTGAGCGCCATGGGAAACCAGTTCGCCATGACCTTCTCGTCTCCGTTGGCAGCTTCGATGTCCAGCTCGTAGAGCTGGAGGAACTCCGCAGGGTCGGCCGTGCCGTCGTAGCATGGAGGCAGGTCCGGCTTGAACTTGCTCGGCCACGCGACACTGCGCAGTTCGGTGGTGTAAGCGCGGCAGCCTGCTGTGGCCACGGGGGGCCTTGGGTGATGGAGAGCCTGGTCTTGCATGTCCCCACGCGCCGGAGCAGGAGGATGGTCACGACGTGCTGGAGCAGGGAGTGCCCGGGCAGCTTCTGGCGGGCGAGGGACTTCTTGGCTGCTCTGCTCTTGCCGCGCTGGCACCTGACGGAGCGGGTTCCACCCAGGGGCCACGCGTCTTAGAGCCATGGCGTCTTCTTGAGGAGGATGCGGTGTAGCGGAGCGGACGGCGCGGGGGAGCCCCCTGCGGCGTGGACGAGTTCGGCGACGTGGTCGAGCCATTCTTCGTAGACATCGTCAACGGGACGGTAGCGCAGGAGCTCGTTTTCCGCTATGAGTGCAGCCCGAGCCTCCATGGGCGCCTGAAGCGCGCGGGACGAAGATCCAGCTGGGGCGAGTGAGGGAGTCGCGGTACGGCCGTCTTGGCGCACGCATGGATGCTGAGACGATGCTTGCTGCTCGTCCCCCGCCGAGCCGGTGGCGGCGTTGACGGCGGGCGACGGGGAACAGCGAGGAGGCCCGCCGACAGGGGCTTTCTGGGCCACGCGGGAAGCGAGGGCGGCCCGGCGCTCCGCGCGGGCCCGACGTGCATCAGACATGGGCGTGATGGTCGGAGGAGAACGGAGCGGTGGAAGACGAATTCCGGCGCACCCCTACCAGGCGCGCCAAATGTCGGATTTCGGGTTCCGGCAGACCCTTGAGGTTCGAACACTGGGGTGCGCACGGAGATTTCGCCTCCTACCTCCCTGCGCCCCTCCGCCACGCTAGGATCAAAGCTACGAAAAGAACAACACAAGGGACACAGGGTTTATACTGGTTCGGGCCATCGTTGTGGTGTAATACCCTACTCCAGTGTGTGGTGTGGTGGATTGCCTCTTGGGCTGATGATAATGGACAGTACAAGGAAGAACAGCCTCGCGAGGGTCTGTTCTTGGCTGGGGCGATGAACTACTGGGAAGAGTTCAGCCACCTTTCTCTATCTCTCTCTCTCTCTCTCTCTCTTTATCACCTCTCTGCTTGTCGAGCCCTTAGAGGAGACTGAGCCGAACCCCTTGCGACGCGGGTGGCTGGTCCTATTTATAGTGGCCCTGGTCCTCTCCCCAAATATTGAGCGGGAAGGGAGCCAACAATGGCGGTCTAATTTGAAGGGGGACAGCAAGTATCAACTATCCTGACAAAAGTAGTCTTCGCCTGCGCAAAGCTCTGGTGATGACGCCGTCTTGGGCTCCACGGTGACCTCCGTCTCATAGTCCTCCTGGTCTTGGTCTCGTTGCACCGAAACGGCAACCTTTGCCTGATGCCTCGGTACTCTGCGGTTGCGCTTGCCCCCTTTGCACCAAAGAGGAAAGGAGGACGCTACGCGGGCTGGCACCCGCCTGGCGCCCTGAGTCGTCATGGCTTGCGTCACGGGCACCTCGCGAGGTACCCCGCCTTGATCTCTCCGCCTCCTCGTGAGCCAGCCTGACGAGGCCGTGCCTGAGGAAGCTCTGTGTCATCCGCCCCGCGAGGCTTGGCCCCTCGCGAGGGTCTTGGGTTTGTGCTGGTGAAGATGGGCCGTGCTGGGCCCCCCTTTGAGCCACGCCGCAGGCCGCAGGCAGGCAAGTCTGGAGACCCCCGTTCCCATAACGCCGACACTATGGCTCGCCGATCAACGGGCAAGTCAGTCAAAGTCCATACTTCGTTTTCATACATGGATCCTATCTCGGATTTCATGGCTTCTAGCCATTTGTCGGAATCTGGGCCCGCCATCGCTTCTTCATAGTTCGAAGGTTCACCGTTGTCTAACAACATGATTTCCAAGACAGGGTTGCCGTACCACTCTGGTGCGGAACGTGTCCTTGTGGACCTACGAAGTTCAGTAGCAACTTGATCTGAAGTTTCATGATCATCATCAACTTCCTCTCTAGTCGGTGCAGGCACCTCAGGAACATTTTCTTGAGCTACGCCACTTACCGGTTCAAGATGTAATACTTCATCAAGTTCTACTTTCCTCCCACTTATTTCTTTCGAGAGAAACTCTTTCTCTAGAAAGGACCCATTCTTGGCAACAAATATCTTGCCTTCGGATCTAAGATAGAAGGTATACCCAACAGTTTCTTTAGGGTATCCTATGAAGACGCATTTTTCCGATTTGGGTTCGACTTTTCAGGTTGAAGTTTCTTGACATAAGCATCACATCCCCAAACTTTTAGAAACGACAGCTTAGGTTTGTTCCCAAAGCATAATTCATACGGTGTCGTCTCAACGGATTTCGACGGAGCCCTATTTAAAGTGAATGCGGCAGTCTCTAAAGCATAGCCCCAAAATGACAGCGGTAAATCGGTAAGAGACATCATAGATCGCACCATATCCAATAGAGTGCGATTACGGCGTTTGGACACACCATTACGCTGAGGTGTTCTAGGCGGTGTGAGTTGTGAAACTATTCCACATTTTCTTAAGTGTGTGCCAACTTCGTGACTCAAGTATTCTCCCCCACGATCTGATCGCAAGAACTTGATTTTCTTGTCACGTTGATTCTCAACCTCACTCTGAAATTCCTTGAACTTTTCAAAGGTCTCAAACTTGTGTTTCATTAAGTAGACATACCCACATCTACTCAAGTCATAAGTGAGGGTGAGAACATAACGATAGCCACCGCGAGCCTCAACACTCATTGGACCGCACACATCAGGATGTATGATTTCCAATAAGTTGGTTGCTCGCTCCATTGTTCCTGAGAATGGAGTCTTGGTCATTTTACCCATGAGGCATGGTTGGCACGTGTCAACTGATTTGTAATCAAGAGACTCTAAAAGTCCATCTGCATGGAGCTTCTTCATGCGTTTGACACCTATGTGACCAAGGCGGCAGTGCCACAAGTATGTGGGACTATCATTATCAACCTTACATCTTTTGGTATTCACACTATGAATATGTGTAGCATTACGCTTGAGATTCATTAAGAATAAACCATTCACCATCGGAGCATGACCATAAAACACATCTCTCATATAAATAGAACAACCATTATTCTCGGATTTAAATGAGTAGCCATCTCGAATTAAACGAGATCCTGATACAATGTTCATGCTCAAAGCTGGCACTAAATAACAATTATTGAGGTTTAAAACTAATCCCATAGGTAAATGTAGAGGTAGCGTGCCGACGACGATCACATCGACCTTGGAACCATTCCCGACGCGCATCGTCACCTCATCCTTCGCCAGTCTCCGCTTATTCCGCAGCTCCTGCTTTGAGTTACAAATGTGAGCAACCGCACCGGTATCAAATACCCAGGAGCTACTACGAGTACTGGTAAGGTACACATCAATTACATGTATATCACATATACCTTTAGTGTTGCCGGCCTTCTTGTCCGCTAAGTATTTGGGGCAGTTTCGCTTCCAGTGACCACTTCCCTTGCAATAAAAACACTCAGTCTCGGGCTTGGGTCCATTCTTTGGCTTCTTCCCGGTAGCTTGCTTACCGGGCGCGGCAACTGCCTTACCGTCCTTCCTGAGGTTCTTCTTACCCTTGCCTTTCTTGAACTTAGTGGTTTTATTCACCATCAACACTTGATGTTCCTTTTTGATTTCCACCTTTGCTGATTTTAGCATTGAATATAACTCAGGAATGGTCTTTTCCATCCCCTGCATATTGAAGTTCATCACAAAGCTCTTGTAGCTCGGTGGAAGCGACTGAAGGATTCTGTCAAGGACCGCGTCATCCAGGAGATTAACTCCCAGCTGAGTCAAGCGGTTGTGCAACCCAAACATTCTGAGTATGTGCTCACTGACAGAACTATTTTCCTTCATCTTATAGCTGAAGAACTTGTCGGAGACTTCATATCTCTCGACCCGGGCATGATCTTGAAAAACCATTTTCAGCTCTTCGAACATCTCATATGCTCCGTGTCTCTCAAAACGCTTTAGAGCCCCGGTTCTAAGCTGTAAAGCATGCCACACTGAATGAGGGAGTAATCATCAGCACGTGACTGCCAAGCGTTCATAACATCTTGGTTCTGTGGGACAGGTGCGTCACCTAGCGGTGCTTCTAGGACATAATCTTTCTTGGCAGCTATGAGGATGATCCTCAGGTTCCAGACCCAGTCCGTATAGTTGCTGCCATCGTCTTTCAGCTTGGCTTTCTCTAGGAACGCGTTGAAGTTGAGGACAACATGAGCCATTTGATCTACAAGACATATTGTAAATATTTTAGACTAAGTTCATGATAATTAAGTTCATCTAATCAAATTATTCAATGAACTCCCACTCAGATAGACATCCCTCCAGTCATCTAAGTATAACATGATCCGAGTTAACTAGGCCGTGTCCGATCATCACGTGAGACGGACTAGTCAACATCGGCGAACATCTTCATGTTGATCGTATCTTCTATACGACTCATGCTCGACCTTTCGGTCTTCTGTGTTCCGAGTCCATGTCTGTACATGGTAGGCTCGTCAAGTCAACCTATGTGTATTGCGCGTGTAAATCTGGCTTACACCCGTTGTATTCGAACGTTAGAATCTATCACACCCGATCATCACGTGGTGCTTCGAAACAACAAACCTTCGCAACGGTGCACAGTTAGGGGAGAACACTTTCTTGAAATTTTAATGAGGGATCATCTTATTTACTACCGTCATTCTAAGCAAATAAGATGTATAAACATGATAAACATCACATGCAATCAAATAATAGTGACATGATATGGCCAATATCATATAGCTCCTTTGATCTCCATCTTGGGGCTCCATGATCATCTTGTCACCGGCATGACACCATGATCTCCATCATCGTGTCTTCTTGAAGTTGTCTCATCATCTATTACTTCTACTACTATGGCTAACGCTTTAGCAATAAAGTAAAGTAATTACATGACGTTTATGTTGACACATAGGTCATAAATAAATAAAGACAACTCCTATGGCTCCTGCCGGTTGTCATACTCATCGACATGCAAGTCGTGATTCCTATTACAAGAACATGATCATCTCATACATCACATATATCATTCATCACATCCTTTGGCCATATCACATCACAAAACACTTGCTGCAAAAACAAGTTAGACGTCCTCTAATTGTTGTTGCAAGTTTTTACGTGGCTGCTATAGGATTCTAGCAAGAACGTTTCTTACCTACGCCAAAACGACAACGTGAATTGCCAATTTCTATTTACCCTTCATAAGGACCCTGTTCATCGAATCCGATCCGACTAAAGTGGGAGAGACAGACACCCGCCAGCTGAAGGAAATATGCCCTAGAGGCAATAATAAAGTTATTATTTATTTCCTTATATATCATGATAAATGTTTATTATTCATGCTAGAATTGTATTAACCGGAAACATAATACATGTGTGAATACATAGACAAACAAAGTGTCACTAGTATGCCTCTACTTGACTAGCTCGTTAATCAAAGATGGTTATGTTTCCTAACCATGAACAATGAGTTGTTATTTGATTAACGGGATCACATCATTAAGTGAATGATCTGATTGACATGACCCATTCCATTAGCTTAGCACCCGATCATTTAGTATGTTGCTATTGCTTTCTTCATGACGTATACATGTTCCTATAACTATGAGATTATGCAACTCCCACTACTAGAAAAAGGGCTATAGATGGGATTGACACTAATGGCGCACCAGACAAGCGGTGCGCCATTAGTATATACTAATGGCGCACCACCTTCTGATAGGCCATTAGAGTTGAAACTACTAATGGAGCACCTGGCCCAGGGTGCGCCATTAGTATCAAAAAAATATTTTTTTTAACTAGTGCGCCTGTCCAAACATACTAATGGCGCATCCAGACACAGTGCGCCATTACTAGTTGTAACTAGTAATGGCGCACCTGCCGGAAAGTGCGGCACTAATTTTTTTTTATTATATTTTTTATTGCCTTTTTTGCAAAACTACTAATGGCGCACTGTCCCACAGTGCGCCATTACTAGTTTAAACTAGTAATGGCGCACTGTGGGACAGTGCGCCATTAGTATTTTTTTTTGCAAAACTACTAATGGCGCACCACCAGAAGGTGCGCCATTAGTAACCTGGATTACTAATGGCGCATCCAGAGTTGGTGCGCCATTAGTAAGTGGGCAGCAACAAGATATTTTGGACAGCCTCTCCTACCCACACTCACTTACCCCCCACTTCATTCTCTCCACCTCCTCCTTGTCTCGGGTGCCTCCTCTTTTTCACCTCATTTCCACCATAGATTCATTCAATTTAAGAGGTTAAATTACCTTGTTTTGATAGGTAAGTAAGGGGGGAAGCTATATTTATGTTGTTCTCCCTACAACAATGTCCACATGCACTTTTTATGGTCTAGCTAGATCTATATATGTTCGTGGTGTTGCATATGTTTGTGGTGTTGCATATGTGTTTGTGTTTGGAGGTGTACCGGTATTTGAAAGGTATTTTGCCGGAATCTTGATTCATTTCTGTTTCGGCGAGAATTTTGGCATTAAGCATTCTTTTTTTTCCTATTTTTAGGGAAAGTCATGCCAAATTTTTTCTTGGTTCTAAAATATCGTTTTGCTCTACCCCGCAGGCGACCATGGTCCGCATGATGACCGAAGGCATCGTGAATAGGTTTTTGAGGTCCGCGAAGGCCAAGATGCTTCAAAAGAATGAGACGGAGATAAGATGTCCGTGTCGAAGATGCAAGCTGAAGGGCCTTATTGCGGACCCGGAATCCGGGCAGGTGCGGGACCACCTGCTCTTGCGTGGTTTCATGGATGGCTATCGGTGGCAAGGTGATGAAGATGACTACGAAGTCGTCCATGGGGGCCGGGCAAGAAATGAGGAAGGGCAGCAAGACAACCACCGCGGCTCAGGCGGGCGAGAAGACGAAGAATCCCCAGGAGATGATCACGACGGTGATGCTGTACACAGTCATCATGTAGAAGATGCAGGACATGATGATGAGGAAGATGCCGGAGCAGATGATGGGCATGATCATGAAGATGATGATGCCGGCGGAGCAGACGACGCTGGACCATCGATGGGCTGGGTGCAGGACCCTCATATTCAAGAGCTGCTTCTCAAGCAGACAGATAACGCAAGAGCTGCCGCCCGAGAGAAAGCCAAGATGGATCAACTTGAGTTAGACGCGGTTACTCCATTGTATGAAGGATGCAGGCCCGAGGATACCCGCCTGAAAGTAACGCTCATGGCTCTGGAGATGAAGGTAAAACACAAAATGACCGACGCATGCTTCGACGAGAACATGTCATTCTGGCACGAACGTCTTCCCAAGGGGAACAAGTGCCCGACCAGTTTGGAGGAGGCGAAGAAAATCGTGTGTCCTCTGGATTTACCGCACGTGAAATACCATGTGTGCATGAACAATTGCATCATTTATCGGGACGAGCACGCGGAGTCTACCATATGTCCGGTGTGCGGCGTCACTCGATACAAGAAGAGGAAGAAAACTCCTCGAAAAGTGGTGTGGTACTTTCCGATCACTCCTCGTCTGCAGCGGAATTTCGCGGACCCTAAGGTAGAAAAGCTCCTGCGTTGGCACGCGGATAGGGAGGAGAAGAAGCGAGAAGATGACGCAAATGATCCGGAGATAGATAAAAAAGACAAGATGCTGAGTCACCCTAAGGATGCGAGCCAGTGGCAAGCGATGAACTTCGAAGACCCAGAATTTGGGAACGATCCAAGGAACATCGTGCTGGGCGTGAGCATCGATGGAGTCAATCCGTTTGGCAGCCAGAGAAGCACACATAGCACCTGGCCTGTGTTTGTGTGGATGTACAACCTTCCCCCCTGGTTGTGCATGAAGAGGAAGTACATTCACATGAGTATGCTAATTGAAGGACCGAAACAACCAGGGAACGACATCAATCTGTATCTGGGGCTGCTGAAAGAGGAGCTTGACACGCTGTGGAAAACGCCAGCCAATACATGGGACGCCGCAGAGAAAGAATATTTCCCTATCAGAGCCTCGCTGCTCACGACGGTGCACGACTATCTCGGTTACGGATATGTCGCGGGGCAGGTGGTCCACGGATTTTCTGGATGCGTCAGGTGCATGGATGACACAACGTATCGCCAGCTAGATAGAGATCCCGGGTCTTCGAAAACCATGTTCATGGGACATCGAAGGTGGCTTCGCGACGATGACTCGTGGAGAAAACGCAAGGATCTGTTCGATGGTGAAACCGAACCCCGAGGATGCCCGCGTACGAGGAGCGGCGAGGAAATAGACGAGCTGTTGAAAAATTGGAAAGACTACCCACTGCCGGGAAAGAAGCAAAAGGCGCCACAGCCGGGAAAGAAGCGAAAGGCGCCAGAGCCGCTGCTGACGGTATGGAAAACAAGGTCTGTTTTCCGGGACTTGCCGTACTGGAAGATCCACCGTGTGCCTCACAGCCTTGATGTCATGCATATCACGAAGAACATGTGCGAGAGTCTCCTTGGTACCCTGCTCAACATGCCAGAGAGGACCAAAGATGGGCCGAAAGCAAGGGCAGACTTGAAATCAATGGGCATCAGGCAGGAGCTTCACGCTATATATGATGATGATGATGATGATGAGGCGAAGCAGGACACGGAAAGTTGTCGCAAAGGCAAAAAGGCCAAGAATACCGGAAATGACTACCCTCCCACATGCTTCACTCTAAGTCAGGAGGAGATCGAGCAGTTTTTCACCTGCCTCGTATGAGTAAAACTTCCTTACGGTTACGTGGGGAAGATAAGCAGATACCTAGACCCAGCGAAGCTGAAGTTCAGCGGGATGAAGTCTCACGACTGTCACGTGCTGATGACGCAGATACTTCCAGTTGCAATCCGTGGGATCATGGACGCGCACGTCCGTGAAACCCTATTTGGCCTATGCAACTTTTTCGACGTCATCTCTCGGAAGTCTGTTGGCGTGAGGCAACTCAGAAGGCTACAGGAAGAGATCGTGGTGATACTATGCGAGCTTGAGATGTACTTCCCGCCCGCATTCTTCGACGTTATGGTGCATCTGCTGGTCCATATCATGGACGATATCATCCAACTCGGGCCAACGTTCCTGCACAGCATGATGCCGTTCGAAAGGATGAATGGTGTCATCAAAGGATACGTTCGCAACATGTCACGTCCAGAGGGAAGCATAGCCAGGGGCTTTCTGACCGAAGAGTGCATCTCCTACTGCACGAATTATCTAGGCATCGAGAACCCCGTTGGTCTGCACGTCAACAGGCACCTCGGCAGGCTCGCTGGATGGGGTCACCGTGAGGGTCGTCGCGAAATGCATGTCGACTTCGAGGGTCGACTCGCCGACTTTGAAAGAGCAAACCTAGTCGCGCTACAACACATAGACGTGGTCGATCCTTGGGTGGTAGAGCACAAAACCTTTATTAAGAAGACGTACAATGACCGAGGCCAACAGAGGATGAACGGAGATATACTCAAAGAGCACAACTCATGTTTCACGCGTTGGTTCAAGCAGAAGCTTCTGTCGTACCCTTTACATGAGGATTCTTCTGCGAAAGAACAACTCATATTCGCCTTGTCACAGGGCGCCGAGCACAACCTGATGACCTATGAGGTGTACGATATCAACGGCTACACATTATACACCGAGGCCAAGGACATGAAGAGCGATGGTTATCAGAACTCCGGGGTAACGATGGAATCCTACACCGGTAACGACAAGGACAGATACTACAGAAGGATCGAGGAGATCTGGGAGCTGAGCTACGCTGGAGAGAAGGTCCCGATGTTCCGTGTCAGATGGGCCAAGAGCGTCCTAAAAGAAGACCGGTATTTCACCACCATGGTTATACCCGAAGCCAAATCCAAGACCGCGGGCGCAAACGTCACCGCGAAAAATGAGCCATGGGTACTGGCTTCCCAAGTGGACCAATGCTTCTTCATTACCGACCCGTCAAAGCCCAGTCGTGTTGTCGTGAGGAGAGGCAAAAGGAAGATCATCGGAATGGATGGAGTAGCCAATGAGCAAGACTTCGACATGTACGGCGACCCGAGGATCGAACATGACGACGATGATGAAGTAGCAGCATACACCACAAGAAGAAGCAGGACCACCCTACCTAAAGGACGTCCGTTCCACAGAAGAACTCCATTTGCGAAAAAGAAGGGCAAGAAGATTGTGAACAGATAGCTAGCTAAGATCGATTGTATTTAAATCGTAGCCTTCATTTCTTGATTGTATTTCATGGGCACTTTTTGAACTATCATGAATATTTTTAAATTTCATGGACACTCGATCTCGATCCCCCTCCATCTCGATCGCTATCCCACCTCGCCAGATCCGTTCCCCCTCGCCGCCGAGCACCCCCCGGTCCACCGGCCGCCGCCGCCGACCCCCCGCACCCTTGATTCCCCTACTCAACCGCCGTCGCCGACCCCCCGCACCCCTCCCCTACTCAACCGCCGCCACCGACCCCCCGCACCCCGCGCACCCTCTCCCGCTCCGCCGGCATTACTGTTTGATGATATTATTTAAAAAATTATTACTGTCTTACAAAAAAATATTACTGTTATGATTTAAACAAGTTTGAACATATTTAAACACAAATAAGTATCAAACAGCATTTTAAATGCATAAAAAAATTGTGGAGCCTGGGAATCAAACCCATGACCTCCTGGTGTGAGAACTGGCTGCTGACCAGTCGAGCTAGTAGAGGGAACTTGGTGTGGATCAGGTCAGGTGGAAGATAACCTGTTGGCTCGAGCAGAAATCAAAAAAAAAATACTAATGGCACACCACGGTGAGGTGCGCCATTAGTATGGATGTACTTATGGCGCACCTAGGGGTGGTGCGCCATTAGTATTGTGCCATTAGTATTCGCCCGATCCCCCCTTCCCTCTCCCCCTCACCAGTTCCCTCTCCCTCGATCCACCGCGCCGCTCCTTCCCTTGCCCCTCCCTCCACCGCGCCGCCGCCGCCGCTGCCCGACCCACTACGCCGCAGCCGCCCACGCGCCCCCGCCGCCTCCCTCTCCCCTTCCTCCCCCTCGAGCCCGCGACCTCCTCGGACGGACGGCAGCACGAGCCTCCTAGGTCGTCCCCGTGACCGCTCTCCACCACCGACACCGCATCGTCCCCGCGACCACCGTCGTCCCTGCGACCACCGGCCCTCCTCCGCCGCGACGACCAGGCGCCGCCGTCCGCGAACTGCCTCGAGCTCTGTCCCCGTCCGCGCGAAGATCCCCTGAAGCGGTTGCCATTAACCTTGCAGTGCATATTTGCAACAAGGTATTTTAGCATTTACACATTTAGTATAATTTTAGCATTGTTTCTCAGTTTGGCACACTACACATTATAGCAAAGATTCTCTATCTGGCACACTACACATTTTAGCATACTACACATTTTAGCACTGTTTTGGCAATGCACTGATTTGGAGTGATATCATTGGCTCATTGCTGCCTTTGTGCAATGCAAAACTGTTAAGAGTGATCTGGAGCAGGAGGGCGACGCTGAGCTCGGTTGGGGCCTCCTCGGCGACCGCTGCGGCGAGGTCTGTGCACTCAGTCCCTGCAGTAGCTTGACTGAATTTAAACACTTGCAGTAGTACTTTGACGAGTCTGCTTGATCAACTAAATTTAAACACTTACAGTCTTTCTACTGCTGCTTGATCAACTGGAGTACTCTGGTACTTGATCAGTAGTTGTTTTGGTGTAGCAAGTGCAGCAGCTGTAGTACTCCATTTGGTACTCCATCTGGAGACTTTAACTGGATCAGATTAGGTACTCCATTTGCTGTAGTACTCTAGTTAACTGAAACTAGTGACATCACTTGAAGCAACTTAAGTCTGAATAATCAAATTCATCATACACTATTACTTGAATAAAAGATTATGTGCTTGCAGTGGAGTGCATGCATTTTGGAGTAGCATCAGTAGCTACTGTTACTTTTCCACATGAAGTACAGTACTGGAGTAGCAAGTGTACCAGTATTATTGGAGTAAAAATTTAGTTAAGTTGTGCAGTAGTGTGCTCCTGCTTGCTCTTCTCTGAATCTTTTAAGTTAAATGAAACCTTTTTACTCCAGTAGAATTAGATGAATTTTGTCAGTACTGTGTATTTAAATGAATCTTTTGCTGTGTATTTAAATGAAAAGGGAGTATAAATACTGTTTGGTTAAAACCAAGATTCAGTATCTTGAACTACTCCAGTTGTTTAAATTTGACTTGGTGTCCAATACTCCAAACTGTTGATGGACAGATGGCCATTAGTTGGTGTAGTACTGCTTGGAGTAGCTTGCTGTAGAGTTTTGTGTATTCTGCAGTTGAGTGCCAAAATAAACCTTGCTATAGATGGGAGCTCTGTCAGTAGCTAACTGCCTCATGTTCTGCTCTATGAACTGCTATGTGGTGCTGCTCATGGATGAGGAAATGTTTGGTCAAGTTGTTTGCATGCTGCCAGAGTCCTCTGCTAGCTAGTGCCGACTATGATGATGTAAATTGATATTGCCTATGTTTCTTTGCTCATAACCATTGGTTAGGAATAGTTGTTATGTCAGAGAGTCTGATAGGTTAGGCTTTGATGTTTTCCCACTTCCACCCTGGATGTCTTCAACTACAAGAGGAAAACTCCAGTGTCTCCGAGACAAAATAGTTGTCTTAAACTACAAGGGGAAAACTCCAGTGTGTCCCCAAAGACAAAATACTCCACTGCTGCTTTATGTGTTCGGTCATTAATCTGAAATGTTTGATCCAGTTGTTTATATGCTCTGCCAGAGTCTTGTGCTAGTCAGTGCCATGTGTGATGATGATAAACTGATTATGCAAATGTTTCTTTGCTCAGAACTATTGGTTAGGACTCTAGATGTTGAGAGTGTCTGATAAATTAGGTTTTGATGTTTTCCACTCCACTGTCCCCAGGACGATAACAGTCCATAGTTGATCAACTACATTTTTGTTTGTTTGTGGCCAAGTAGTGTGCCTCTGTTGCTTGTTTGCATCAAGTGGCACCCGTCTCATTTACCCCGTACTTGGTACAAACAACAGTCGTCTCATGTTTTTGCCTGCATATTTTAATTTTAATCCTAGTTGATCAACTGTTGTCAAACCTGGAAAGTGTAGCTTCCAACCAGCTGAAGGAAAAGGCCTTCATCTTTTGTGTGGGTAAAAAGTGAAGTTTTCTGAGCATTATTTACAACGTGTTGTTGTTTTTTTTCTTCCTGGGAGGTTGTGGACATTTTGGAATTTTTACTAGATTGGGTTTTGTATCTTCTTCATCCAGATCTGTTTCTAGCACACGGTTAATTTGGTCGATTAGTCAACATCTTGTTTCTAGCACAATAATTGATCTGATTTGATTACTCGCCACCTTGCTGAGCTTCCTGATTACGTACTGCAAAGTTGCTGGTTTTATACGGCTGTCTGCTAATGCCTGATCATTGCTTGTTGACACTCAAACTACAATACATCAGGCCTTATTATAAGTAGCGAAACCATGGACTGAAGAGGCTCAGCCACATAGTGACCTGACTGAGTCATAGGCTCCTATTATAATTGTAGAGGATAAGAAGAACTTGCTCTGTTCTTGCTTGTACACCAATCTCTGCTTCAACTGCTGCATTTACTTTCATGTAACAGTCTTGTACCCAATGCTTCAGTGCCAGTGCATCCTAAGGAATGGAGGCCTTTTTTCACATGCCAATGTATTTTCCATGTTGTTATGGAGGCCTTTTTTTGCCTTGTCCACCCGAGAGGCCCTTGAGTTTGCTGGAATGTCGATTAACTTCCGTTCCGGCAAATTCGGGTACTCCATATGTCCTATTTTCAGCAAAGGTCATGCTGAAATTTTCCGTGAATTTTAGCATGACTTTGCTAAAAATAGGACATATGGGGTACTTGTGACTAATGCATGGGCCAGGGTATCTTAGTAGTTAATTAAGTAGGATCAAGTGCCCCGGCGTACTTGTGACTAATGCATGGCTTTTAGGGTGCCTCGGTGTCGATAAAAACCGAAATGATGAAAGCTTAGGCTTTTAGGGTGCCTCGGCGTCGAAAAACCCTCAATGATAAAAGCTTAGCTTTTAGGATGCCTCGGTGTCGACAAACCCTAAATGATGAGACCATCATCTTGTTCCTTGACAATAACCAACTTTTTGACCAAACTTTGTTCCTATTTATAGAGAAACATGGCCAACAACGATGAGGCCGGGGGTTCAGGCGGCAAGAAATTCTGGGAGCTGTCCCAGGAGATGGAGGAACAACCTCACTTGTATGAGGACGCCGCCTTCCCCACCGATCCTGAGACCACTGATGGTACCACCGAGGATGACCCCACTGATGCCACCACTGGTGGTGCCGCCGAGGATGCCACCACTGATGATGGCGGCGCACGCACAGATGGCAGCCAACCGAAGAGGCAACGGAAGGACCGGCGCCCGACCGTGCTCCGCACCCTCAAGGAGGAAGTTACTGAAGTGGACTCCAACGGGAATCCAACGGCGCCCGAACGAATAGTCAAGGGGTACTCGCTTCAGCTCGGGTGCATTCTCCGGAGCACCGTCTCGATCAACACCATGAACCTCAGGCATCCTGACCGAGGGAATTTGCGCAACCTCCTCTTCATGAAGCTGCACGAACGATACAAGTTCCCCGCCGAATTTGAAAACACAAGCCTCAAAGGGAATAAAGTGAACAATGCTGCCCTCACGAAGATGAGCACGGCCCTGTCTACTTGGAAAAGCAATGTGAAGAGAATGATCGAGAAAGGTGAGAGTTATGAGAAGATCAAGGAGAAAAATCCTTCGATCACCGAAGATGACTACAACGACTTCAAGATTAATTGCTCGAGCACCACAAGCTCCGAATCAAGTAAGTGGGGGAAAGAAATGCGGGAGCTGAACTTAGGGGAACACACACTCGGTCCCGGCGGTTACAGAGTGGCGGAGCCTATATGGGACAAGGAGGAGGCGGACTGTGCCGAGCAAGGCCTACCGCCCCTCTTCGATAAATACGGTGACAAGCAGACCAGGAACTTTGTCAGGGCCCAGTACAAGAAGGACCCGAAAACAAAGGAGCTTACCACGCATCCCAAGAACAGGGCGCTTGAGCTTGTTCTGGTAAGGAATACACCCCCGTGTAATTAGCTCCATATGGTTGCATTCTAATTAATGAAGCCAAATTTCTAAATGGTTCACATTCCTTCCGCAGGCGACTGAAAGCAATAGCGCGGGGTCGACTAAGAGCAACCCTTGGGACACCACTCTAAATAGGGCGTTGAATGTAATGAAGAACAAGGATAAGCTCAGTAAGCCGACGTCAGCTGGTCGTGTGGCCGGCAAAGGTTTGTCGACAAAATGGTCGTCATACTATAACACTGGTGGGCGAAAGGAGAAAAATACCAGCTCGGAAAGCCAGGCGCGCGAGGTTCAAGAACTCAGGGCACAGGTGGCGCGGATTCCGGAGATTGTCCAAGAGCAAGTGCAACAACAACTCGGAGCGACGATCACCGCCATTGTGCCTACCTTGATCCAGGGGATTAGTGCGTGGATTGCGGGCGGCCAACAGGGGCCGCCCCCGATTCCTAGCTTCACGGCCAGCAACTCGCAGAACGCAATGGCGGGGCCATTGGTGTCTTCGGCGGAGGCGGCATTGGTGTCTCCGGCGGAGGCGGCACGGGAGCTTAATGCACCCGGGTGTACGCCGGCCGGCATCTCTACAGCAAGCGGCCCCTCCGTCAACTGCACGCCCGCCGTTGGCGGTTCCTCGAAATTAGCCGAGCTCGACGCCATCATCACGGTAACTAATTAAGCCTCTCTTGGCCGAGGACTTCATCTCCTTGCCTTTGACTGGGCATCCCTGACGCCCTACATGTTTTCGCAAGGCGCTGCCGACGTTCCGTGCACTCTCCTGCACTTCGTGAACAACGAGTTGGTCGATGTCGCCAACGGCAAAATCGTTCAACCGGGCAACCCCTTGTTCCACGGTACCCAGATGCCACCCAACTTGTTTAGGGTTCAACTGGTTCGGGTGCTGCCAGGCTGCGACGAGTTGTTACCTCCGATTCGACCCGTCGGGGCCGACGATGATGACGTGATGACCCTCAGCGCTTGCCTGAGCTGGCCCCTGCTTTGGCCGAAGAGCCAGATTTGTTTGGGGGCGGGGGACACCACCCCAAAGACAACACCGCCAGTCGTGCCGCCGCCAAGTCGGCCCCATGGCAAGACCGCCGCAACGGTGCCGGACATCCCTATGCCACTGGATCCAAACATGCATATGGCACAGGATCAGAACGACGACGACGACGATACATTTGCCAACGTCGATCAGTACTTTGCCGATCATGGGTACGGTGGCGAATTCATGGGGCCTCCTTCTCAAGAACCCAACCCAACAAAAGACGTGTGCGAATCAGCTGGTACCGCGGACAAGCCAAGTTGCAACAGGCGTCGTCTGCAGTTCAGCTCTCAGGAGACGCCTCCAGCTGCCGACTTCACCGAGCCTCAGATAGGCGAGGTGCGAAATATGATCAGCCCCAACACACTCAAGAAGGCGGTCTGTGAGTAGAACTCGGTCCCATTGCAGGAGAAGAAGAAGGCACGCAAAAGAAAGACTAACAAGGGTGCGGGCCAGCCGGCACCGAGTACGATCCGTGCTCAGGACGGGCCACCTTCACCTGAGGATATCTCGAGGAGGGTGCATGTGGTGGGTAGGCCGATGCTACCGAGAAATATGCTCGATGCTGCAACCGGTGCTATGCAGAGTCTGCATGACAGTGTTCTTTCTTTGGAGAAGCGGCGTCTCGGAGAGAAGGATGTGGCATACCCGGTTTTTGCGGCCAAGGTGCCAGAGGGCAAGGGCTTTGTGGATAACTCCATCGTGGGTACGATCGTCCTGCGGTTTGATGACATCCACGCTATGTTGAACCTTCATCCGCTGCACTACACCTTTGTTCGGCTATTTTCGCTGAGTATGGAGATGTGGATCATTCGCGACAAGACCCCGGACATCGTGATAGTCGACCCCTTCTACATGCGTGCCAAGATCTTGGGCAGCGCTGGGGACCGGCAAGTCGCGAGTTCTTACCTCGAAGGCGTCATTCTGGCAAACCAAGATAAGGATAACTTCCTCGTGCCTTACTTTCCCGAGTAAGTCCTCCCCTCAACCGCCACGTAACATATGAATTCTTAGATTTCGATCGTTTTTCTTTTAACATTCCGTGTTTTCTGCAGTGACACACATTGCACGCTCATCTTCCTAAGCCCCAAATATTCCATGGCCACGTATTTCGACCCGGACCGTCAGTCGAACGTAGACTACACAAATGTCAAGAAGGTTCTTGATGATGTTCTCCCCGGCTACGTCAAATCTGGAGGCACCTTCACCAGGCCTATTCGTAAGTACGGCAAGCACGTGTTCTCCCACAATACGACGTTCTGCTGCGTCAAGCAGCCGCTTAGCGTTCAGAAGGGTGCCTACTACGCCATCCATCACATGCAGGCGATCGTACGGGACCATCATCACCTTCTGCTACCGAGTAGACTCAAAGATTGGGCCGCGAGCGTGTCGGCAATCCAAGACGCGGACATCAGACAAGAATTCTTTCGCATCCAGTCGGAGTTTGCGGAAATCATCCATCAAGATGTCGTTTGTACCTCGGGGCAGTTCTACCTCAGAAATCAACCGTCCAACAGTGACATCGACACAATCCTACAAATGCAGGCTGACAACGCCCGTTCTTTCATGACTCCCACGATAGACGGCGGCTTCATCCACGCTCCGGTCCCTTGAGTTGAGTCGAAAGCAGTGATGCTGTGTCTAGTTCTGAAACATCGATTGGCTCATGTTGTAATTAAACTTTAATGAACTTGTAGTATGTCTCTTTGGTTTCGAGAGTCGTTCAACTTAAGATGTAATCGATGCTATTAATGTCTTCCTTTTCTCTTCCGATCGTTCTGTTGCATACTTATATATTGCTTATGTATTGTCTGTGAATTGGTACTAACGTTTCATTTGGCTACTGCATAGCGATGCCGTGGTATGTCGTGTACAAGGGTAAGGTTCCCGGAGTCTACGACGACTGGGAGGAGTGTCGGAGACAGGTTCACCGATTCAGCGGTAACAGTTACAAAGGGTACGCCACTAGGGCCGAGGCCGAATCTAGATACACCCGCTATCTAGCGGGAGAGGGGAGGGAGCGTTGGAGGAACCGGATGAAGACGAGTTTCATCGTGATGATGCTCATCATGATGACCGCAGCTCTCTTCTATGTGATGGTAGTTTAGATGATCGATATCGACTTGTAATGTGAAGACAAACTCGCGGTCTCGAGACTTGTAATATAATGTTCTATCTTTGTTCGGTCTTTTCAATTCGGAGACTAATATGATGAATTGTATTCGGAGACTAAAATGATGAATTGTATTCAGAGACTAATCTTCTATTGTATTCGATGAATCTGTTGTTGATGTGTGCTGTTTATATTTTGTCCAATTATACATTTTGTAACCTGTGCAAAAAACAGAAAATTAAAAAATAAAAAAAACCTAATATTCACACTAATGGCGCAATACATCATAGTGCGCCATTAGTATGCCAAAGGATACTAATGGCGCATCATTAAACAGTGCGCCATTAGTATGCCGAACTTACTAATGGCGCATCTCGTTGTCGTGCGCCATTAGTATGCCAAAGCACCTGGGTATACATGGCCCCCTGGGAGGCATACTAATGGCGCACTTTTGTATATACTAATGGCGCATCTGAGGTGCGCCATTAGTATACCAGATACTAATGGCGCACCCGTGGTGCGCCATTAGTAAAATATACTAATGGCGTGCTACTAATGGCGCACCACTAATGCGCCATTAATGGCAGAATTAGGTGCGCCATTAGTAGGCCTTTTCCTAGTAGTGTCCCATTTACCGGAGGAACACTTTGGCTGCTACCAAACGTCACAACGTAACTGGGTGATTATAAAGGAGTACTACAGGTGTCTCCAAAGGTACATGTTGGGTTGGCGTATTTCGAGATTAGGTTTTGTCACTCCGATTGTCGGAGAGGTATCTCTGGGCCCTCTCAGTAATACACATCACATAAGCCTTGCAAGCATTGCAACCAATGAGTTAGTTGCGAGATGATGTATTACGGAACGAGTAAAGAGACTTGCTGGTAACGAGATTGAACTAGGTATTGGATACCAACGATCGAATCTCGGGCAAGTAACATACCGATGACAAAGGGAACGACGTATGTTGTTATGCGGTCAGACCGATAAAGATCTTCGTAGAATATGTAGGAGCCAATATGGGCATCCAGGTCCCGCTATTGGTTATTGACCGGAGACGTGTCTCGGTCATGTCTACATTGTTCTCTAACCATAGGGTCCGCACGCTTAAAGTTACGATGACAGTTATTATGAGTTTATGCATTTTGATGCACCGAAGTTAGTTCGGAGTCCCGGATGTGATCACGGACATGACGAGGAGTCTCGGAATGGTCGAGACATAAAGATTGATATATTGGATGACTATATTCGGACACCGGAAGGGTTCCGGGGTAGTTTCGAATAAAACCGGAGCACCGGGGGGTTACCGGAACCCTCCGGGAGGTTAATGGACCTCATGGGCCTAATGTGGAGAAGAGGAAGGGGCTGCCAGGGCAGGCCGCGCGCCCCCTCTCCCCCTAATCCGAATTGGACAAGGAGGGAGGGGCGGCGCCCCCCCTTTCCTTCTCTCCCTCCACCTCTCCTAGTTGGACAAGGAACGGGGAGGGGAGTCCTACTCCCGGTAGGAGTAGGACTCCTCCTGCGCCCTCCTCTAGGCCGGCCGCACCCCCCCCCCCTTGGATCCTTTATATACGGGGGCAGGGGGCACCCTAGAACACACAAGTTGATCCTCGTGATCGTTCCTTAGCCGTGTGCGGTGCCCCCTGCCACCATATTCCACCTCGGTCATATCGTTGTAGTGCTTAGGCGAAGCCCTGCGTCGGTGGAACATCATCATCGTCACCATCCGTTGTGCTGACGGAACTCATCCCCGAAGCTTTGCTGGATCGGAGCTCGGGGAGCGTCATCGAGCTGTACGTGTACCAAGAACTCGAAGGTGCCGGAGTAACGGTGCTTGGATCGGTCAGATCGGGAAGACGACGTACGACTACTTCCTCTACGTTGTGTCAACACTTCCGTTGCGGTCTACAAGGGTACGTAGATCATACTCTCCCCTCTCGTTGCTATGCATCACCATGATCTTGCGTGTGCATAGGAAAATTTTGAAATTACTACGTTCCCCAACAGTGGTATCAGAGCCTAGGTTTTATGGTTTGATGTTATTTGCACGAGTAGAACACAAGTGAGTTGTGGGCGATATAAGTCATACTGCCTACCAGCATGTCATACTTTGGTTCGGCGGCATTGTTGGACAAGACGACCCGGACCAACATTACGCGTACGCTTACGCGAGACCGGTTCTCCCGACATGCTTTGCACATAGGTGGCTTGCGGGCGACTGTCTCTCCAACTTTAGTTGAACCAAGTGTGGCTACGCCCGGTCCTTGCGAAGGTTAAAACGGAGTCAAATTGACAAACTATCGTTGTGGTTTTGATGCGTAGGTGAGATTGGTTCTTGCTTAAGCCCGTAGCAGCCACGTAAAACTTGCAACAACAAAGTAGAGGACGTCTAACTTGTTTTTGCAGGGCATGTTGTGATGTGATATGGCCAAGACATGATACTAAATTTTATTGTATGAGATGATCATGTTTTGTAACCGAGTTATCGGCAACTGGCAGGAGCCATATGGTTGTCGCTTTATTGTATGCAATGAAATCACGATGTAATACTTTACTAAACGGTAGCGATAGTCGTGGAAGCATAAGATTGGCGAGACGACAACGATGCTACGATGGAGATCAAGGTGTCGCGCCGGTGACGATGGTGATCATGACGATGCTTCGGAGATGGAGATCACAAGCACAAGATGATGATGGCCATATCATATCACTTATATTGATTGCATGTGATGTTTATCTTTTTATGCATCTTATCTTGGTTTGATTGACGGTAGCATTATAAGATGATCTCTCACTAAATTATCAAGAAGTGTTCTCCCTGAGTATGCACCATTGCCAAAGTTCGTCGTTCCCAGACACCACGTGATGATCGGGTGTGATAAGCTCTACGTCCATCTACAATGGGTGCAAGCCAGTTTTTACACACGCAGAATACTCAGGTTAAACTTGACGAGCCTAGCATATGCAGATATGGCCTCGGAACACGGAGACCGAAAGGTCGAGCGTGAATCATATAGTAGATATGATCAACATAACGATGTTCACCATTGAAAACTACTCCATCTCACGTGATGATCGGTTATGGTTTAGTTGATTTGGATCGCGTGATCACTTAGAGGATTAGAGGGATGTCTATCTAAGTGGGAGTTCTTAAGTAATTTGATTAATTGAACTTAAACTTATCATGAACTTAGTACCTGATAGTATCTTGCTTGTTTATGTTGATTGTAGATAGATGGCTCGTGCTGTTGTTCCGTTGAATTTTAATGCGTTCCTTGAGAAAGCAAAGTTGAAAGATGATGGTAGCAATTACACGGACTGGGTCCGTAACTTGAGGATTATCCTCATTGCTGCTCAGAAGAATTACGTCCTGGAAGCACCGCTGGGTGCCAGGCCTGCTGCAGGAGCAACACCAGATGTTATGAACGTCTGGCAGAGCAAAGCGGATGACTACTCGATAGTTCAGTGTGCCATGCTTTACGGCTTAGAATCGGGACTTCAACGACGTTTTGAACGTCATGGAGCATATGAGATGTTTCAGTAGTTGAAGTTAATATTTCAAGCAAATGCCCGAATTGAGAGATATGAAGTCTCCAATAAGTTCTACAGCTGCAAGATGGAGGAGCACAGTTCTGTCAGTGAGCATATACTCAAAATGTCTGGGTATAATAATCACTTGATTCAATTGGGAGTTAATCTTCCAGATGATTCTGTCATTGATAGAATTCTCCAATCACTGCCATCAAGCTACAAGAGCTTCGTGATGAACTATAATATGCAAGGGATGAACAAGACTATTCCCGAGCTCTTCGCAATGCTGAAAGTTGCGGAGGTAGAAATCAAGAAGGAGCATCAAGTGTTGATGGTCAACAAGACCACTAGTTTCAAGAAAAAGGGCAAAGGAAAGAAGAAGGGGAACTTCAAGAAGAACGGCAAGCAAGTTGCTGCTCAAGAGAAGAAACCCAAGTCTGGACCTAAGCCTGAAACTGAGTGCTTCTACTGCAAGCAGACTGTTCACTGGAAGTGGAACTGCCCCAAGTATTTGGCGGATAAGAAGGATGGCAAGGTGAACAAAGGTATATGTGATATACATGTTATTGATGTGTACCTTACTAGAGCTCGCAGTAGCACCTGGGTATTTGATACTGGTTCTGTTGCTAATATTTGCAACTCGAAACAGGGACTACAGATTAAGCGAACACTAGCAAAGGATGAGGTGACGATGCGCGTGGGAAACGGTTCCAAAGTCGATGTGATCGCGGTCGGCACGCTACCTCTACATCTACCTTCGGGATTAGTATTAGACCTAAATAATTGTTATTTGGTGCCAGCGTTGAGCATGAACATTATATCTGGATCTTGTTTGATGCGAGACGGTTATTCATTTAAATCAGAGAATAATGGTTGTTCCATTTATATGAGTAATATCTTTTATGGTCACGCACCCTTGAAGAGTGGTCTATTCTTGTTGAATCTCGATAGTAGTAACACACATATTCATAATGTTGAAGCCAAAAGATGCAGAGTTGATAATGAGTGCAACTTATTTGTGGCACTACCGTTTAGGTCATATCGGTGTAAAACGCATGAAGAAACTCCATACTGATGGACTTTTGGAACCACTTGATTATGAATCACTTGGTACTTGCAAACCGTGCCTCATGGGAAAGATGACTAAAACACCGTTCTCCGGTACTATGGAGAGAGCAACAGATTTGTTGGAAATCATACATACAGATGTATGTGGTCCGATGAATATTGAGGCTCATGGCGGATATCGTTATTTTCTCACCTTCACAGATGACTTAAGCAGATATGGGTATATCTACTTAATGAAACACAAGTCTGAAACATTTGAAAAGTTCAAAGAATTTCAGAGTGAAGTTGAAAATCATCGTAACAAGAAAATAAAATTTCTACGATCTGATCGTGGAGGAGAATATTTGAGTTACGAGTTTGGTGTACATTTAAAACAATGTGGAATAGTTTCGCAACTCACGCCACCCAGAACACCATAACGTAATGGTGTGTCCGAACATCGTAATCGTACTTTACTAGATACGGTGCGATCTATGATGTCTCTTACTGATTTACGGCTATCGTTTCGGGGTTATGCTTTAGAGACGGCCGCATTCACGTTAAATAGGGCACCATCAAAATCCGTTGAGACGACGCCTTATGAACTATGGTTTGGCAAGAAACCAAAGTTGTCGTTTCTTAAAGTTTGGGGCTGCGATGCTTATGTGAAAAAGCTTCAACCTGATAAGCTCGAACCCAAATCGGAGAAATGTGTCTTCATAGGATACCCAAAAGAGACTGTTGGGTACACCTTCTATCACAGATCCGAAGGCAAGACATTCGTTGCTAAGAATGGATCCTTTCTGGAGTAGGAGTTTCTCTCGAAAGAAGTGAGTGGGAGGAAAGTAGAACTTGACGAGGTAACTGTACCTACTCCCTTATTGGAAAGTAGTGCATCACAGAAAACTGTTTCAGTGACACCTACACCAATTAGAGAGGAAGCTAATGATGATGATCATGAAACTTTAGATCAAGATACTACTAAACCTCGTAGATCAACCAGAGTGAGATCCGCACCAGAGTGGTACGGTAATCCTGTTCTGGAAGTCATGCTACTAGATCATGATGAACCTACGAACTATGAAGAAGCGATGGTGAGCCCAGATTCCGCAAAGTGGCTTGAAGCCATGAAATCTGAGATGGGATCCATGTATGAAAACAAAGTATGGACTTTGGTTGACTTGCCCAATGATCGGCAAGCAATTGAGAATAAATGGATCTTCAAGAAGAAGACTGACGCTGACGGTAATATTACTGTCTACAAAGCTCGACTTGTCGCAAAAGGTTTTCGGCAAGTTCAAGGGATTGACTACGATGAGACCTTCTCACCCGTAGCGATGCTTAAGTCTGTCCGAATCATGTTAGCAATTGCCGCATTTTATGATTATGAAATTTGGCAAATGGATGTCAAAACTGCATTCCTAAATGGATTTCTGGAAGAAGAGTTGTATATGATGCAACCAGAAGGTTTTGTCGATCCAAAGGGAGCTAACAAAGTGTGCAAGCTCCAGCGATCCATTTATGGACTGGTGCAAGCATCTCGGAGTTGGAATAAATGTTTTGATAGTGTGATCAAAGCATTTGGTTTTATACAGACTTTTGGAGAAGCCTGTATTTACAAGAAAGTGAGTAGGAGCTCTGTAGCATTTCTGATATTATATGTGGATGACATATTACTAATTGGAAATGATGTAGAATTTCTGGATAGCATAAAGGGATACTTGAATAAAAGTTTTTCAATGAAAGACCTCGGTGAAGCTGCTTACATATTAGGCATTAAGATCTATAGAGATAGATCAAAATGCTTAATTGGACTTTCACAAACCACGTACCTTGACAAAGTTCTGAAAAAGTTCAAAATGGATCAAGCAAAGAAAGGATTCTTGCCTGTGTTACAAGGTGTGAAGTTGAGTAAGACTCAATGCCCGACCACTGCAGAAGATAGAGAGAATATGAAAGATGTTCCCTATGCATCAGCCATAGGATCTATCATGTATGCAATGCTGTGTACCAGACCTGATGTGTGCCTTGCTATAAGTCTAGCAGGGAGGTACCAAAGTAATCCAGGAGTGGATCACTGGACAGCGGTCAAGAACATCCTGAAATACCTGAAAAGGACTAAGGATATGCTTCTCGTATATGGAGGTGACAAAGAGCTCATTGTAAACGGTTACGTTGATGCAAGCTTTGACACTGATCCGGACGATTCTAAATCGCAAACCGGATACATGTTTACATTAAACGGTGGAGCTGTGAGTTGGTGCAGTTCTAAACAAAGCGTTGTGGCGGGATCTACATGTGAAGCGGAGTACATAGCTGCTTCGGAAGAAACAAACGAAGGAGTCTGGATGAAGGAGTTCATATCCGATTTAGGTGTCATACCTAGTGCATCGGGTCCAATGAAAATCTTTTGTGACAATACTGGTGCAATTGCCTTGGCAAAGGAATCCAGATTTCACAAGAGAACCAAGCACATCAAGAGACGCTTCAATTCCATCCGGGATCTAGTCCAGGTGGGGGACATAGAGATTTGCAAGATACATACGGATCTGAATGTCGCAGACCCGTTGACTAAGCCTCTTCCACAAGCAAAACATGATCAGCACCAAGGCTCCATGGGTGTGAGAATCATTACTGTGTAATCTAGATTATTGACTCTAGTGCAAGTGGGAGACTGAAGGAAATATGCCCTAGAGGCAATAATAAAGTTATTATTTATTTCCTTATATATCATGATAAATGTTTATTATTCATGCTAGAATTGTATTAACCGGAAACATAATACATGTGTGAATACATAGACAAACAAAGTGTCACTAGTATGCCTCTACTTGACTAGCTCGTTAATCAAAGATGGTTATGTTTCCTAACCATGAACAATGAGTTGTTATTTGATTAATGGGATCACATCATTAAGTGAATGGTCTGATTGACATGACCCATTCCATTAGCTTAGCACCCGATCGTTTAGTATGTTGCAATTACTTTCTTCATGACTTATAAATGTTCATATAACTATGAGATTATGCAAATCCCGTTTACCGGAGGAACACTTCGGGTGCTACCAAACGTCACAACGTAACTGGGTGATTATAAAGGAGTACTACAGGTGTCTCCAAAGGTACATGTTGGGTTGGCACATTTCGAGATTAGGTTTTGTCACTCCGATTGTCGGAGAGGTATCTCTGGGCCCTCTCGGTAATACACATCACATAAGCCTTGCAAGCATTGCAACCAATGAGTTAGTTGCGAGATGATGTATTACGGAACGAGTAAAGAGACTTGCCGGTAACGAGATTGAACTAGGTATTGGATACCGACGATCGAATCTCGGGCAAGTAACATACCGATGACAAAGGGAACGACGTATGTTGTTATGCGGTCAGACCGATAAAGATCTTCGTAGAATATGTAGGAGCCAATATGGGCATCCAGGTCCCGCTATTGGTTATTGACCGGAGACGTGTCTCGGTCATGTCTACATTGTTCTCAAACCATAGGGTCCGCACGCTTAAAGTTACGATGACAATTATTATGAGTTTATGCATTTTGATGTACCGAAGTTAGTTCGGAGTCCCGGATGTGATCACGGACATGACGAGGAGTCTCGGAATGGTCGAGACATAAAGATTGATATATTGGATGACTATATTCGGACACCGGAAGGGTTCCGGGGTAGTTTCGAATAAAATCGGAGCACCGGGGGGTTACCGGAACCCTCCGGGAGGTTAATGGGCCTCATGGGCCTAATGTGGAGAAGAGGAAGGGGCTGCCAGGGCAGGCCGCACGCCCCCTCTCCCCCTAGTCCGAATTGGACAAGGAGGGAGGGGCGGCGCCCCCCCTTTCCTTCTCTCCCTCCACCTCTCCTAGTTGGACAAGGAACGGGGAGGGGAGTCCTACTCCCGGTAGGAGTAGGACTCCTCCTGCGCCCTCCTCTAGGCCGACCGCACCCCCCCCCTTGGATCCTTTATATACGGGGGCAGGGGGCACCCTAGAACACACAAGTTGATCCTCGTGATCGTTCCTTAGCCGTGTGCGGTGCCCCCTGCCACCATATTCCACCTCGGTCATATCGTTGTAGTGCTTAAGCGAAGCCCTACGTCGGTGGAACATCATCATCGTCACCATGCCGTTGTGCTGACGGAACTCATCCCCAAAGCTTTGCTGGATCGGAGCTCGGGGAGCGTCATCGAGCTGTACGTGTGACAAGAACTCGAAGGTGCCGGAGTAACGGTGCTTGGATCGGTCAGATCGGGAAGACGACGTACGATTACTTCCTCTACGTTGTGTCAACGCTTCCGTTGCGGTCTACAAGGGTACGTAGATCATACTCTCCCCTCTCGTTGCTATGCATCACCATGATCTTGCGTGTGCGTAGGAAAATTTTGAAATTACTACGTTCCCCAACAGTGGTATCAGAGCCTAGGTTTTATGGTTTGATGTTATTTGCACGAGTAGAACACAAGTGAGTTGTGGGCGATATAAGTCATACTGCCTACCAGCATGTCATACTTTGGTTCGGCGGCATTGTTGGACAAGACGACCCAGACCAACATTACGCGTACGCTTACGCGAGACTGGTTCTCCCGACGTGCTTTGCACATAGGTGGCTTGCGGGCGACTGTCTCTCCAACTTTAGTTGAACCAAGTGTGGCTACGCCCGGTCCTTGCGAAGGTTAAAACGGAGTCAAATTGACAAACTATCGTTGTGGTTTTGATGCGTAGGTGAGATTGGTTCTTGCTTAAGCCCGTAGCAGCCACGTAAAACTTGCAACAACAAAGTAGAGGACGTCTAACTTGTTTTTGCAGGGCATGTTGTGATGTGATATGGCCAAGACATGATGCTAAATTTTATTGTATGAGATGATCATGTTTTGTAACCGAGTTATCAGCAACTGGCAGGAGCCATATGGTTGTCGCTTTATTGTATGCAATGAAATTGCGATGTAATACTTTACTAAACGGTAGCGATAGTCGTGGAAGCATAAGATTGGCGAGACGACAACGATGCTACGATGGAGATCAAGGTGTCACGCCGGTGACGATGGTGATCATGATGATGCTTCGGAGATGGAGATCACAAGCACAAGATGATGATGGCCATATCATATCACTTATATTGATTGCATGTGATGTTTATCTTTTTATGCATCTTATCTTGCTTTGATTGACGGTAGCATTATAAGATGATCTCTCACTAAATTATCAAGAAGTGTTCTCCCTGAGTATGCACCATTGCCAAAGTTCGTCGTGCCCAGACACCACGTGATGATCGGGTGTGATAAGCTCTACGTCCATCTACAATGGGTGCAAGCCAGTTTTTGCACACGCAGAATACTCAGGTTAAACTTGACGAGCCTAGCATATGCAGATATGGCCTCGGAACACGGAGACCGAAAGGTCGAGCGTGAATCATATAGTAGATATGATCAACATAACGATGTTCACCATTGAAAACTACTCCATCTCACGTGATGATCGGTTATGGTTTAGTTGATTTGGATCGCGTGATCACTTAGAGGATTAGAGGGATGTCTATCTAAGTGGGAGTTCTTAAGTAATTTGATTAATTGAACTTAAACTTATCATGAACTTAGTACCTGATAGTATCTTGCTTGTTTATGTTGATTGTAGATAGATGGCTCGTGCTGTTGTTCCGTTGAATTTTAATGCGTTCCTTGAGAAAGCAAAGTTGAAAGATGATGGTAGCAATTACACGGACTTGGTCCGTAACTTGAGGATTATCCTCATTGCTACTCAGTAGAATTACGGAACGAGTAAAGAGACTTGCCGGTAACGAGATTGAACTAGGTATTGGATACCGACGATCGAATCTCGGGCAAGTAACATACCGATGACAAAGGGAACAACGTATGTTGTTATGCGGTCAGACCGATAAAGATCTTCGTAGAATATGTAGGAGCCAATATGGGCATCCAGGTCCCGCTATTGGTTATTTACCGGAGATGTGTCTCGGTCATGTCTACATTGTTCTCGAACCGTAGGGTCCGCACGCTTAAAGTTACGATGACAGTTATTATGAGTTTATGCATTTTGATGTACCGAAGTTAGTTCGGAGTCCCGGATGTGATCACGGACATGACGAGGAGTCTCGGAATGGTCGAGACATAAAGACTGATATATTGGATGACTATATTCGGACACCGGAAGGGTTCCGGGGTAGTTTCGGATAAAACCGGAGCACCGGGGGGTTACCGGAACCCTCCGGGAGGTTAATGGGCCTCATGGGCCTAATGTGGAGAAGAGGAAGGGGATGCCAGGGCAGGCCGCGCGCCCCCTCTCCCCCTAGTCCAAATTAGACAAGGAGGGAGGGGCGGCGCCCCCCCTTTCCTTTTCTCCCTCCACCTCTCCTAGTTGGACAAGGAACGGGGAGGGGAGTCCTACTCCCGGTAGGAGTAGGACTCCTCCTGCACCCTCCTCTAGGCCGGCTGCACCGCCCCCCCCTTGGATCCTTTATATACGGGGGCAGGGGGCACCCTAGAACACACAAGTTGATCCTCGTGATCGTTCCTTAGCCGTGTGCGGTGCCCCCTGCCACCATATTCCACCTCGGTCATATCGTTGTAGTGCTTAGGCAAAGCCCTGCGTCGGTGGAACATCATCATCGTCACCACGCCGTTGTGCTGACGGAACTCATCCCCGAAGCTTTGCTAGATCAGAGCCCGGGGAGCGTCATCGAGCTGGACGTTTGCCAAGAACTCGGAGGTGCCGGAGTAACGGTGCTTGGATCGGTCAGATCGGGAAGACGATGTACGACTACTTCCTCTACGTTGTGTCAACGCTTCCGTTGCGATCTACAAGGGTACGTAGATCATAGTCTCCCCTCTCGTTGCTATGCATCACCATGATCTTGCGTGTGCGTAGGAAAATTTTGAAATTACTACGTTCCCCAACACCAGCCACCTTATGCAACTAGTGCATGTCAGTCGGTGGAACCAGTCTCACGTAAGCATATGTGTAAGGTCGGTCCAGGCCGCTTCATCCCACGATGCCGCCGAATCAAGATAAGACTAGTGACGCCAAGCAAATTGACAATATCGACGCCCACAACTACTTTGTGTTCTACTCGTGCATAGAAACTACGCATAGACCTAGCTCTGATACCACTGTTGGGGAACGTAGCAGAATTTTTAAAATTTTCTACGCATCACCAAGATCAATCTATGGAGTCACCTAGCAACGAGGGAGAGAGGAGTGCATCTACATACCCTTGTAGATCACGCGCGGAAGCGTTCAAGAGAACGGGGTTGATGGAGTCGTACTCGACGTGATTCAAAACACCGATGACCTAGTGCCGAACGGACGGCACCTCCGCGTTCAACACACGTACGGTTAGGAAGACGTCTCCTCCTTGATCTAGCAAGGGGGAAGGAGAGGTTGATGAAGATCCAGCAGCACGACGGCGTGGTGGTGGATGCAACAGGATCCCGGCAGGGCTTCGCCAAGCGCAAGCGGGGAGGAGAGGTGTTACGGAGGGAGAGGGAGGCGCCAAGAGCAAGGGTGCGGCTACCCTCCCTCCCCCCTCTTTATATAGGGGCCTTGGGGGGGCTCCGGCCCTAGGGAGATGGATCTCCAAGGGGGCGGCGGCCAAGGGGTGGCTTCCCCCAAAGCCAAGTGGGGGGCGCCCCCACCCCTAGGGTTTCCCAACCCTAGGCGCAGGGCAGGCCCAGGGGGGCGCACCACCCCACTAGGGGCTGGTTCCCCACCCAATTGAGCCCATGGGGCCCTCCGGGATAGGTGGCCCCACCCGATGGACCCCCGGGACCCTTCCGGTGGTCTCGGTACAATACCGGTGACCCCCGAAACCTTCCCGATGGCCGAAACTGGACTTCCTATATATAAATCTTTACCTACAGACCATTCTGGAACTCCTCGTGACGTCCGGGATCTCATCCGGGACTCCGAAAAACTTTTGGGTTACTGCAGACTAATATCTCGACAACCCTAGCGTCAGCGAAACGCCTCTCCGGTCAATAAGCAATAGCGGGATCTGGATACCCATGTTGGCTCCCACATGCTCCATGATGATCTCATCGTATGAACCACGATGTTGAGGATTCAATCAATCCGTATACAATTCCCTTTGTCAATCGGTACGTTACTTGCCCGAGACTCGATCGTCGGTATCCCAATACCTTGTTCAATCACGTTACCGGTAAGTCACTTTACTCGTACCGTAATGCATGACCCCGTGATCAACCACTTGATCACATTGAGCTCATTATGATGATGCATTACCGAGTGGGCCCAGAGATACCTCTCTGTCATACGGAGTGACAAATCCCAGTCTCGATTCGTGCCAACCCAACAGACACTTTCGGAGATACCTGTAATGTACCTTTATAGTCACCTAGTTACGTTGTGACGTTTGGCACACCCAAGGCACTCCTACGGTATCCGGGAGTTGCACAATCTCATGGTCTAAGGAAATGATACTTGACATTCAGAAAAGCTACAGCAAACGAACTACACGATCTTCGAGCTATGCTTAGGATTGGGTCTTGTCCATCACATCATTCTCCTAATGATGTGTTCCCGTTATCAATGACATCCAATGTCCATAGTCAGGAAACCATGACTATCTTTTGATCAACGAGCTAGTCAACTAGAGGCTCACTAGGGACGAGTTGTGGTCTATGTATTCACACATGTATTACGATTTCCGGATAACACAATTATAGTATGAACAATAGACAATTTTCATGAACAAAGAAATATAATAATAACCATTTTATTATTGCCTCTAGGGCATATTTCCAACACATTGGTGCTTTCATTGAGAGTTCCTATGTGTCGTCGCCGTTAGGCTTGATGGCTCCTACGATCATCAATAGCGATGCGGTCCAGGGTGAGACCTTCCTCACCGGACAGATCTTCGTCTTCGGCGGCTTCGCACTGCGGGCCAATTCTCTTGGCCATCTGGAGCAGATCGAAAGCTATGCCCCTGGCCGCCAGGTCAGATTTGGAAGTCTAAACTACATGGCTGACATCCGCGGGGACTTAATCTTCGACGGATTCCAGCCACTGCCGAGTGTGCCGCACTGTCACGACGAGCATGATCTAGCTCTGCCGCCGAACAGTGCCCTGGAGGCCGCACCCGCATCGGCTTCGACCCTTAATTCGGAGCCAACTGCGCCGATCGAGGATGGGTGGTTGGACGCCGCCTCGGGGGCTGCGATCCCAATGGCGATCGAGCCGAACACCAGCCCCGCACTCCTCGAGACTCGTGACTCCAAGGAGCCGGACTCCTCTCCGGACTCCGAACCCTCCGCGCCCCTGCCGATCGAATTCGATTGGGCGCCGATCATGGAGTTTACTGCTGCGGACATCTTTCAGCACTCGCCTTTTGGCATTCTGAAGACACTAAAGTCTCTCTCTTTATTAGGAGAGCCCTGGCCAGACTACGGTCAGCAAGGTTGGGATACGGACGATGAAGAAATTCGAAGCCCACCCACCACGCACTTTGTAGCCACTGCCGACGATTTAACCGACATGCTCGACTTCGACTCCGAAGACATCGATGGTATGGACGTCGATGAAGGAGACGATGAAGAACCAGCGCCTATTGGGCCCTGGAAAGCCACCTCGTCATATGACGTATACATGGTGGACGCACCAAAAGATGACGACGAGGAGCGGAAGGACGCACCGAAGGCTTGTTCCCTCGAAAAGCAGTCAAAGCGGCGACGCAAGCGCCGCCGCCAATCCCGCCTCGACAAAAAAAACGATCACACAGACCCAGCGCTGGAGCAGGGCGAACCGCTGCCGGACAACGGCAATCCAGATAATCAAACCGAACAAACAAATTCTATCAAGGATAATGGTCCGGACAACATAACACCGGACAGGCACCCGGAGCAGCAGAATGCCCGTAAAAGGCTTGTTGCCACCGTGAGGAGTCTTAAAAAGCAGAAGCAAAGGCTCAAGGCTGCGCAAGACACACTCCAAATCAGATGGATTAAAATACTCAACACAGCAGCGAGGTACGGCGACAATCGCCCCTCCAAGAGCTACCCAAAGCGGAAGCTGCTACCTGAATTCGATGAGGAGGCCTCAGACCCTCCACAACCAAATATCAAAGCAGCCACCTGGCCGGATAGACGACCCCTCTACCAACACAAAGCGGCATACAACGCCACTCACAATACAACACGCGACCCATGCGAGGGCTCGCACCCAAAGGACGGCGCAACAAGATCCATCTACGGACCACGCAAGCGCGCCCCAGCATACAATGCAACACAACAAACATCCGAACAACACGGTACACCCAGCTACAGGGGTGCCGTACACCCCCTATGTTTCACCGATGAGGTGCTGGACCATGAATTTCCAGAGGGATTCAAACCCGTAAACATAGAGACATACGACGGAACAACAGACCCTGGGTTCTGGATTGAGGACTACATCCTTCATATCCATATGGCTCGAGGATATGATCTCCATGCCATCAAGTACTTACCCCTCAAGCTCAAAGGGCCAGCTCGTCACTGGCTTAAAGGCCTCCCGAAAGCTCCATTGGAAGTTGGGAAGAGCTCGAAGATGCCTTTCGGGAAAATTTTCAAGGGACTTATGTCCGACCTCCGGATGCGGACGATTTGAGTCATATAACTCAACAGCCCGGAGAATCATCCCGAAAGCTTTGGAATAGGTTTCTTACTAAAAAGAACCAGATTGTCGACTGTCCGGACGCCGAAGCCTTGGCAGCTTTTAAGCATAGCATCCATGACGAATGGCTCGCCAGACACCTCGGCCAAAATAAGCCGAGAACGATGGCCGCATTAACAAACCTAATGCCCCGCTTTTGCGCGGGTGAGGATAGCTGGCTAGCCAGATACAACACCAACGACCCCAGTACATCTGAAGTTAGAGATGGAAATGGGAAATCACGGCGCAACAGCAATAACAAACGCCGGAACAAAGAAGACAGCACGAAGGGCACGGCAGTAAATGCCGGATTCAAAAGCTCTCGGCCAGGTCAAAAGCCGCCCTCTAAAGGCACCAGGGATGAACTGTCCAGCCTCAAAAAAATTCTGGACCAAGTATGTCAGATCCATAGTACCCCTGGTAAACCTGCTAATCATACCCACAGAGAATGTTGGGTCTTCAAGCAGTCCAGCAAGCTCAACGCCGTACACAAGGGGGAGGATACACCAAGTGAAGACAAGGACGAGGCTCCCAAGAAAGACACTGGGGAACAAAAGAAATTTCCACCAGAAGTCAAAACAGTAAACGTGTTACACGTGATCAAGGGAAAAAACAATGCGGCACTCCCAGGAAAATATACCCAAGTGCCTGTTACCGCGAAGTCCTGCCACTCGTCGTCTCAACCGATCACTTTCGACCATCGCGATTACTCAGCAAGTATCCGACGCGCAGGATGGGCTGCCCTGGTATTAGACCCAGTAATTGGCGGATATCACTTCACACGAGTCTTAATGGACGTTGGCAGCAATCTAAACCTAATATATCAGGATACAATCCGCGGGATGGGGTTAGACCCAACAAAAATTCGCCGTAGCAATACTACCTTTAAAGGAGTAACGCCAGGCCCAGGGGCTCGTTGTACGGGCTCCCTCCTACTACAAGTTATATTCGGCTCCCCCGATAACTTCCGTCGCGAGCATTTAACCTTCCACATCGCTCCGTTCCAAAGCGGCTATCAAGCACTGCTCGGACGCAAAGCTTTCGCTCGCTTTAATTCAATACCACACTACGCCTCCCTCACACTCAAGATGCCCGGTCCATGTGGCATCATTTCAGTGAACGGAAATATCAAGCGATCTCTGCGCGCCGAAGCGAGTGCCCGGACCAGCGAAAGCATCCAATAGGTTGTCAAGACCTCAGACACAACTAATCAAGTCCGGCGCCGCTATTTATACCAAATAAATGGTCACACCCCTATTTGTCAATACAAGGGGCTAAACGCGCGCAGACAAGTGGCAATTTTTTCTCATCTTGAATTATACATGGTTTCTTTAAAAACTATCTTTTTGCACGACAACTTTTTCACCTAAATTCCTCTCTTTTAAAGACGATCATCATGCTACACCCGTCCAGGATACGGCACAACGGAGACACAGGTGCAGACGTGCAGCAGGGACCCGCTCCAAGGATTCTTTTTAGATTAAGACAATGCGTAAACCTTTTTTACTGTCTCTTGTTGATACATATCCACCGTTGAGAAGGATGCTGACGTCTTGGCATGTGGCCACGCCAGAACAATGCACGTACCTGGACACAAGGGGATTCTTACAAAGGCCATTATTTAGGCCCGGTTTATACCACAAAGACCGAATACCTTAGGGAGTGTTCGGCGTCGCGAGTTTGGCCCTATATGCATCAGCTCCGAATCATTGTCTTTGGTCAAATGTTGGGTTTGCCCGGCTCCCGTGTTTTGGTGCCTTATGTTCCGCTTTACCGGCTAAGGTAGCACCAGGAGAACTACTGCGATTGTGCCCTGGTTCATCGGACGAGCACCTCAGTAGAGAAAGCCAAAAACTGACTGTCATGATATAGCGTGAGATTGGTCAACCACTCGATGACCTGTTGGAATGTTAGAATTCCTCCGCCTTAACGAAGGGCCATTTTTCGGCCAGGCATGTACGCACCCCGGGACCGGGGGAGTGCGGAGCCACCAGGGGCTATCTAGTAGCCCCACTGTCAAACTCCTATGGCTAAGTGAAAGTGCTAAAGCATTATAGTCCAGTTACCTCGCTCACTCCGCTATCACCTCGTTACTAGGAACAAGACGTTGGGTTAAGTGTGAATGCGTGTTTTTTGCGAGCACCCCCGCATTATATGCGTGGGGGTTGAAGCCGACGGCTGCAATTTTTCAGGTTATACACATGTATACATAAACGGCCGCCCAGGAGGCATCATATTACTTTTAGGCAAAAGTATAAAAATAGCCTTATAAAAATTTATAAAAGCATTTCGCTTACAATGAGATTACATGTCACTCAAACATAATATCTTTTGAGCACTGGGTCTCTATCAAACGAGCACCCTCAAGAACTTCTTCAAAGTAGTGCTCAGCAGCCATTCGACCTGAAATAGCTGGTCCACTTCACGGCCCTCCGCGACGACACTTCGGGGTCGCCCGCTTCTGGAGTGGAGGAGTCCGGAGGAGGCGTTTCGCTCTCCATCATCTCTGGAAGAAGATCCCCCGAAGACGAGCTCATTTGAGAGGGGCTAAGGCCCGAACTGCAAAGATATATGCGGTGGTTATTTTCTCAGAAGAAAAAGATGGCATACCTGTGCTATTACAGTATTTCGGGTCACTTACGACTCGCTGGAGAACTGATCCCCCCGCAGATTTTGTGCGGCAAAAGCACCCCCCAAGGTAGGACCCTCTGTGGGAGACTTCTTCTCTCGTTCGGAAGCTTCGGCTGCCGAATCCCCGGGCGCAGCCCTTTTCCTCCTCCGGCCGTCTTCCTTCATGGAGACGCTTGCTCCCTCGGTTAGAATGGGCAGCGTTGGGGGCCCGCGTCCGCCCGTATTATCCTCCCCAGTATCTTCCTTCAAGGGCTCCGGGCAACGTGCGACCTGGAGCATCTTTTCCAATACCGGATTGTCCAAACCCTCAGGGAGGGGGGCCGAACACAGAATCAACATCACCTTTGTTAGCCAGTCCTGGTCAAAAAGCAAACTCTCAGAAATAACTTCGTAACAAATGAGAGATAGTATGTTCGGCCGGAAGATTCCTTACCTGTTCGGCGGCGCGGTTACTGCTCAGGCCCACGTCCTCGGTGATTTCCGGACACTCTACCTGAGGTCCGAAGAATGACTTGTACATCTCCTTGTGCTTCAGGCCAAAGAAATTTTGAATGACACGCGGTCCCTCGGGATTGAACTCCCACAAGCGAAGGGGCCGGCGTTTGCAAGGCTGGACTTGATGAACCAACATAACTTGTATTACCGCAACCAAACTAAAATCTCCATTGAAGAGATCTCGAATGCGGCTTTGCAGTATAGGCACGTCCTTGGCTGGACCCCAGCTCAGACCTCTGCTGATCCATGACATCAGTTGTGGTGGAGGGACCGAGTGGAAAACAGGGGCGGCCGCCCACTTAGCACTTCTAGGAGCCGTGATGTAGAACCACTCCTGTTGCCACAATTCAGACACCTCTGGAATGGAACCTTTGGGCCATGGAGCTCCCTTCATATTGCATATTGAGACACCTCCACACGCTGCATGTTGCCCCTCGATCATCTTCGGCTTTACTTCAAAGGTCTTGAGCCACAAGCCAAAGTGAGGGGCAACCCGAAGGTAGGCCTCACACACGACAATAAATGTCGTGATATGAAGAAAGGAGTCCAGAGCTAGATCATGGAGATCTAGCCCGTAATAAAACATCAAACCCCTGACGAAAGGATCCAGAGCAAGGCCTAGACCTCGGAGGAAGTGGGAGACGAACACGACGTTCTCGTTGGGTTCAGGGGAGGGGACGGCCTGCCCTCGGGCAGGCAGCCGATGTGAAAACTCGGCGGTCATATATCTGGCCGCCCTCAACTTTTTGATGTCTTCTTCCATGACGGAGGAAGGCATCCATTGGCCTTGAAGGCTAGATCCGGACATGATTGAAGGTTCGGAGCACCTGACCTGAACTTTGGGTGTTTGAGCTCGAGGTGGGGGAAGGATTCGATTGAGCACGGGAGGGAAAAAATAAAAGCCTTGTCCCTTTATAAGGAGGTGAATATCAAGCGTCTTCTCGGTGGCCGTTTGGACTTGCCTATAGTCTAGGAGTCCTAGAAGCGGTTGGGTTACCCACGCCCGTATTGATGAGAATCCCGGAATAAGGGGACACGATCTCTGCTTCGACGAGACGTGCCAAGGAAACCGCCTCGCATGACACGCTGAGGTGGGACAATAAAACAATTCGAATAAAGGCTTGGCCGTGGTGCGATGTCACACTACGGCATACGTCAGCAGATTAGATTTGTGTAAATATTATTCTCTCTATGGCAATAGGTGGAAACTTATTTTGCAGAGCCAGACACTATCTTTGTGTTCAAAATCTTCTATGAAGTACTTGGAGGAGGAACCCTCCTTGCAATGCCAAAGACAATCTGCGCGCCGGACTCGTCATCATTGAAGCCTGGTTCAGGGGCTACTGAGGGAGTCCTGGATTAGGGGGTGTCCGGATGGCCAGACTATACCTTCAGTCGGACTCCTGGACTATGAAGATACAAGATTGTAGACTTCATCCCGTGTCCGGAAGGGACTTTCCTTGGCGTGGAAGGCAAGCTTGGCGATACGGATATGTAGATCTCCTACCATTGTAACCGACTTTGTGTAACCCTAACCCTCTCCGGTGTCTATATAAACCAGAGGGTTTTAGTCCGTAGGACAACATACAGAACAACAATCATACCATAGGCTAGCTTCTAGGGTTTAGCCTCTCCGATCTCGCGGTAGATCTACTCTTGTACTACCCATATCATCAATATTAATCAAGCAGGATGTAGGGTTTTACCTCCATCAAGAGGGCCCGAACCTGGGTAAAACTTCGTGTCCCTTGCCTCCTGTTACTATCCGGCCTAGACGCACAGTTCGGGACCCCCTACTCGAGATCCGCCGGTTTTGACACCGACAATCATGTTCATGAAAGACATTAAAAACGTGAAGCATATGTGGCCAACTCAATTCCATTTTTTGTAGTTTTCTTTTATAGACTAAACTAGTGATAAAACAAGAAACTAAAAGATTCGATTGTAAGATCAAAGATATACCTTCAAGCGCTAACCTCCCCGGCAACGGCCCCAGAAAAGAGCATGATGTCTACTACGCAATCTTCTCCTTGTAGACGTTGTTGGGCCTCCAAGTGCAGAGGTTTGTAGGACAGTAGCAATTTTCCCTCAAGTGGATGACCTAAGGTTTATCAATCCATGGGAGCCATAGGATGAATATGGTCTCTCTCAAGCAACCCTGCAACCAAATAACAAATAGTCTCTTGTGTCCCCAACACACCCAATACAATGGTAAAATGTATAGGTGCACTAGTTCGGCGAAGAGATGGTGATACAAGTGCAATATGGATAGCAGATATAGGTTTTTGTAATCTAAAATTATAAAAACAGCAAGGTAAATAATAATAAAAGTGAGCACGAACGGTATTGCAATGCGTAGAAACAAGGCCTAGGGTTCATACTTTCACTAGTGGAAGTTCTCTCAACAATCATAACATAATTGGATCATATAACAATCCCTCAACGTGCAACAAAGAGTCACTCCAAAGTCACTAATAGTGGAGAACAAATGAAGAGATTATTGTAGGGTACGAAACCACCTCAAAGTTATTCTTTCTGATCGATCTATTCAAGAGTCCGTAGTAAAATAACACGAAGCAATTCTTTCCGTTTGATCTATCCTAGAGTTCGTACTTGAATAACAACTTAAGACACACATCAACCAAAACCCTAATGTCACCTAGATACTCCATTGTCACCACAAGTATCCGTGGGCTTGATTATACGATATGCATCACACAATCTCAGAATCATCTATTCAATCTAACACATAGAACTTCAAAGAGTGCCTCAAAGTTTCTACCGGAGAGTCAAGAATAAAACGTGTGCCAACCCCTATGCATAGGTTCCCGAGGTCACGAAACCCGCAAATTGATCACCAAAACATACATCAAGTACTCACATAAATATCCCATTGTTACCACAGATAGACACGTGCGGGACATACATCAAGTGTTCTTAATTCCTTAAAGACTCAATTCGATAAGATAACTTCAAAGGGAAAACTCAATTCATTACAAGAAGGGAGAGGGGAAAGAACATCATAAGATCCAACTATAGTAGCAAAGCCCGCGATACATCAAGATCAAGACATCTCATGAACACGAGAGAGAGAGAGAGATCAAACACATAGCTACTGGTACATACCCTCAGCCCCGAGGGTAAACTACTCCCTCCTTGTCATGGAGGTCGCCAGGATGATGAAGAAGGCCACCAGAGATGGGTTCCCCCTCCGGCAGGGTGCTGTAACAGGCTCCCAATTGGTTTTGGTGGCTACAGAGGCTTGCGCCGGCGGAACTCCCGATCTAGGTTTCTTTTTGGGGGTTTCTATATTTATAGGAATTTATGGCGGTGGAATTACGTCAGTTGGGCTCACGAGGAGGTCACGAGCCTGCTAGGCGCGCCGAGGGGGGGTGGTAGGGCACGCCTCGCGGGCTAGTGACTCCCTCGTGGCTCTTCTGGCCTTCTTCCAAAGCTTCGGGGGTCTCTTTTTGTCCAAAAAAATCATCACGGAAGTTTTATTCCGTTTGGACTCCGTTTGATATTCCTATCTGAAAAAGGTCAAAAACAAGGAAAAAAACAGAAACTGGCACTGGGCTTTAGGTCAAAAATAATATAAAATAGCATATCAATGCATATAAAACATCCAAAGTTGATAATATAGTAGCATGGAACGATAAAAAATTATAGATACGTTGGAGACGTATCACCCCGCGCCTTCGCGATCATCGGCGGAAGCTCCACTTTGATGTTGCGGTGTTGGAGGCGTGGCGGTGCGGGGTATAGTGGTGGGGACGCGGGTTCGTCCTTGACGCGACGTCCGATCAGGATGCCGCGATTGCGTGGGGGTGAGATGGGCTCGTCCTTCATCGAACGGAGCGACTAGTTGCATGGTGGGGAAGGTGGTTCCACCCTCATGCGCACCAGCGATGGTGGTGACAGCCTCATCCAATGGAGCGAACGCACCATTGGCAACTCGATCTGATGGACGAAGAATTCGTCCGTCACCGGGGCCGCTGTTGCTGCGGCTGCTTCAACTGCTGGGCCGGCTACTGCTGTAGGGTATGGTCCTCCTCCTAGCTAGAGGAGATGACGATAACCTCCTTGGCAGGGGAGCCAGCCGTCGTGGACGGCGGCGACGCTAAGAACCACCAGAGGAAAAGCTTCCATCGATGCTGCCTGCCGGCATGGAGCACCATGACTTCGACTCACTTCTGGGATCAGAGAGGAGAAAGGGCTCGGCGAGGTGGGTGATGGGGAGGTGGAGGAGTCTGGCGGTGCTGGGGCGGGGGATTGCGGCTTTGTGCTTCGTCGGAGCACGGCTTATAAAGCCGCAGCCAGGCCATGCGAGGGGGCAGTCAGCCAGCTTCAAGCCGGCGCAGTGGCCGATGTCTGTTCCTCGGGAAGCTGCATCCGCATTGAAGCGGCAGCTCCTGAGAGGTCGCGTCGGTCAGCGCCGCCCTCTGTTCCTCCGGTCACATGGCGACATCAATGTCGACCGATGTTTGCTATGGACCAGCATGAATGCGGCGCGTGTATCAGAAGGAAAGTGTGGGAGGAGCGGGTCGGGTTTTTTGGCGGGCCAGGGCGGTCAGAAACGGTCTTGGGAGCGGTGCAGAGTCCCGCAAAGCCCCCCCCCCCCCACACACACACAAACACATTTGTCTCCGGTTTGCAGGAGAAATAGCATCTAGACCGCGGCACAAACCATACAGGCCCTCGTTGGATGGCTTCCGATGTCCGGACTGCGCGACCCGAACGCATGTGGGGGGTTTGCAGGTCTGTCTTGAAGATGCCCTTACCGATATCATGCAGACATGAGTGATGCCAATAAAATATGAAGGCTTAATATATTCTAAATTACAAGAAAATATTAATACTATCTGGGGTGGTGACTGTTCTTTCACCCTAAAAATTAGTGGTTACCTCTTAGAGGAAGTACAATAATAGGCATATAACACACTTTACATGAAACTTTTGGCTATGTGAAGGAAAGAATTATGAAAAAGTAAAGGAAGTCGACTCTGAGCCAAGAGTCTTGCTATATACTTACTTCTAAACAAATGCAATAAATGTGAACAAACGAAAAGTAAGAATGTGAAAAAAATACCAATTCAATAGCCAATCTTATAGCAAACCCCAGTGGGTTGCTAACTTTTGATAACATGGCAGTCTTATTATTAACCTTGCACATTTTTGAAACGCAGTCCCTTAGGATCTGATTCATTAAAAAGGTAGAATAGAATTGCCCGGTTAATTAACGGAAGCCCACACGAAAACCATTACAACACGCCCACAATAAAGGGCACCCGGTCGACCTGGCACCAACAAGGCCACACACACCGCCAAGAAGAGGACACTGTCGGTGTCAAAACTGACGGATCTCGGGTAGGGGGTCCCGAACTGTGCGTCTAGGCCGGATGGTAATAGGAGGCAAGGGACACGAAGTTTTACCCAGGTTCGGGCCCTCTTGATGGAGGTAAAACCCTACGTCCTGCTTGATTAATATTGATGATATGGGTAGTACAAGAGTAGATCTACCACGAGATCAGAGAGGCTAAACCCTAGAAGCTAGCCTATGGTATGATTGTTGTTCTGTATGTTGTCCTACGGGCTAAAACCCTCCGGTTTATATAGACACCGGAGAGGGTTAGGGTTACACAAAGTCGGTTACAATGGTAGGAGATCTACATATCCGTATCGCCAAGCTTGCCTTCCACGCCAAGGAAAGTCCCTTCCGGACACGGGACGAAGTCTTCAATCTTGTATCTTCATAGTCCAGGAGTCCGGCTGAAGGTATAGTCCGGCTATCCAAACACCCCCTAATCCAGGACTCCCTCAGTAGCTCCCGAACCAGACTACAATGGCGATGAGTCCGGCGCGCAGATTGTCTTCGGCATTGCAAGGCGGTTCTCCTCCAAATTCCATGTACCTGTTGAATAAAGTCTGGTTTCTTGTAAATGTTGCGCTCCTTGGCTTCTACGCCCAATAATGGCCGTCTCCCACGTGTCAAACGAATATGAAAAGTCTGAGTGTTTTTACATTCACACCCCTAGCCGCGTAAATGAGCCGCCCATTTAAGGGGACGAGGATTTAGATCCAAACCACACCTTCTCCCCTTCGCGAGTGTTCATCAGAGCGCATCCGACAAAGGTCCATTCCACCATGGCCAGCCATCGCAACTCCTCCTTTCGCCCTTCCAGCCCTCAGCCTGGATACTGGGAGAGATGCTCCATCCCGCATAGCGAGCTAGTGACGCTCCAGACCAAGGGATTTCTCCCCCCGGCCTATATGATCCCGGTTCGAGCCGGTCTTGCCATCTATAACGGCGGAGAGCAAGCGGAGAGTGCCCCTAATCCCTCCAAAGGAGAGCTGGTATGCCTTGTCCCTTATTTAATAAGAGGGCTCGGATTTCCAATCCATCCATTTCTCCGGGGGTCCTGGAGTTCTGTGGCCTCCAGCTACACAATCTTACGCCTGCCTCCGTATTGCATATCGCGGGCTTCCTAGCCCTCTGCGAGCTGTTTTTGGGTGTTGAGGCTCATTTCGGGCTATGGAAAGACCTATTCTGCCTTGTGCCCCGTTCTTAGAAGGGGTCAATATATCAAGTGGGCGGAGCCGAAGTGTGGCGCATCGCCGGGACCGGATATCTATCCGGAACCCCAAAGAAGGCGTCCGAGGACTAGCCTTCGGAATGGTTTTACATAGAGGACGTCTCGCTGCCGGATCCTGTCCGGATCGGCCTCCCTGAGTTCGACAGTGCTCCACTAAAGAAGCTCCTAAGTTGGCGTCCACGGAGCCCTCAGAGGGAAAGTGACAAGGACGTCCTTTACCTGATGGGCCGGATAAGATTGTTAACTCATTCCGGACTGACCATGATCGGGGTCATGGCCGCATGCATCATGCGAGGGGTGCAGCCGCTACAGTATAGAGGCCACCCCATGTGGGATTTCAACGGGGAGGACGACGCCACCTGCTACGGCCGTAAGGGACCGGATTCGGCTGCGGCCCTAACAAAGACCTTGTCCGCTTTGTACAAGGGAGAAGAGGAGGAATTTCTCTGCGTCAACCCACAGGGTGGATTTTCTATGTACAATCCCCCAAGCTGGGTAAGTGGTTTTACTTGCCCATCCGTTTTATATTCCCATTGTTAAATATTCAGTCTAACAACTTCAACGCAGGAACTGCGCCAGACTGTTAAAGAAATAAACAACCCTCCTCCACAACCCGAGGACCCAGGACGGTCTCTCGACCCGGCCTCTCAAGAGGATCCAGACTTATCTGTGGAGCTGATTGATGGAGTGTTCCATCAATTGAGCAAGGACAACGCCTTGGTGGCCATTACGGCCGATTACCCAGGGCTAATATCGGCCTCCCAGGTAACTGAGATCGAAGTCCCAGTACCCCGAATAGGGGTCCGCCCTCTCGTGTTTTCAGTTTCCTGATTACAACCGAGCTTTGCAGGGGAGGTTTTTGAGACGGGAGGCCAAACCTGCGGCGACAAGCCAACGAGGGGCCGCAGGGCCCCGTGGGCAGAAAAGAGGTGCAGTCCGGACCGAGGCATCAGCGCAAAGGTATGGCGCCCCCCCTTAACCCAGGTGTTATACCTGCGAGGCATATTAACACTCGTGCTCTCTTCAGGACAAAGAGACCTCGCTGGACTATATCCGGAGAGGCTGCCAATCATGCCTCCACCAGCCAGGCTCCAAAGCCTGGTCCGAAGGCGGAGGCGAACACAAGGCGCGCACCGGACGCTCCTCCGACGGAGGATGTGGACAGGTTGTCTGCCACCAACTCTGAGGTGGAGAGTGCCATGAACCATAGGCGTCGCCAGACAATTCTCCGCGACGCTTGTTTCTCCCAAGAGGCATTAGATGCCTTCAATTCGAGAGATGCGTACCTCCATGCCGCTCAAAATGGTCTAGCCAGAGCCACAGAGCAATATGTAAAAGACATACGGGTAAGAAAATTTTGGTAAATATATATATATACCAGTAGCCCCCGAGACTTGAAACAGTTAGAATAACTGATTTAAGGATCATTTGTTATGCAGGTTCTTACAGAAAAGAATTCCCTACTGTCCCAGGAGCTGGAAGAGTGCAAAGCCCAACTGGAGGCTACACTAGCCACGGCAGGGGAGCCCAAGGAGACCCCCTCTGGTAATATACGCTTCGAAAGATAAGTATTTTGCGAAGCATGGCATGGGTATGAATCTGACAAATGAAATTGCAGATGGCGCCGGATTGAATCCGGACAGGCAACAACTCCTATGCCAGCTGAAGGCTGGTGAGAAGGTGCTGACAACGGTGAGGCGGGAGAAGAACGATCTCCAAGATGCCAACACCAAGCTGGGCGTCGAGCTGAAAGATGTTCGTGCCCAGCTGTCAGACTCCGTTAAGGAGAATCAGCGGCTTCGGCGCGGCATATTTAGTAAGTGCTTGAACGAACCTTTGAAAGAAAGTTTGGCGGGGAAGTCGACTAATAGAGTAATGTCTGTAGGTGTGCTAACAGGTCGTCCTGCAGAGGAGATGCCCGGTTCTACGGGGTGAACTTCTTCCCGAGCTCTCGCAACTGCTCGAGCGAGTTCGGCAGGCGATGCAAGGCGTCGCCCAGGCCTTGTGGCCATCCATCTCCATGCCCGAAGGTCTTGGAGAGCTTGCGGAGAAGCTAAAGGGAGCACGATAGCGCTTCCGATTGTGGAAAATATCGGCCTGCCGTCAAGGCGCTAGGGAGGCCTGGGCCATGGTGAAGACGCGGTACACAAAGGCTGACCCCAACCACATGGCCGAGGTCGGTCCTATGGGGCCCAATGGGAAGGAGATCCCTGTAAGCTTAGTGTACGGCCAAGTAGAATTGGCCGCAAAGTATTCCCAGCAGGACTGTAAATTAGACAGCCTGTTAGATAGTATTGAAGAGGAATACAATCAGTCAGAATGACTATGTAATTTAATTGACATTTATAATGCCTTCTAGCCGGATTGTAGATCGTTTGTCATGGCCGACCTTTTCGCTTCAGCCTCGGGGCCTGACGGTCCGGAGTGTGTCCGAATTCCCATGCGGTTATATAAGAACCGGGGAATGCATGGAGACCAGGCGTAGGGGTCATTAGTGTGTGAACAGACAAGTGCCCGACTAGTTATGTTATATTACATGGTTAGTAAGAAACATCTTCCAGGGAGAATAGTTCCGTTAGGGGTTCCTTTCCGTGGGAGGCATGCCCTAAGGTGCATGCCCATTCTGCGAAAAACACACGGGAAAAAGCATCTGGGGGAACATAAATAAATAAGTGAAAAGATCAACTTTTAGGTCACCGACCGAATATTCCCTTAAGAACGCTAGCTTTCGGCTTCACCCAGTCTGAGGTAAACATCCGGCTGATCCGGCAGTAACAATCGCAGAGGTGCTCCCTTTACCGCCTAGCCGAATAATCGGGAACGTAGGGGTAAGCACAGGAGCCAGGCAACCCAGCTTGGCCAAAACTTAAGTCATATCGATGCATATAATGGTGAAATAAAAGGTACATGCGGAAGTGTAACACATGTGTTGGGCATGAAGCCCGTATAAATAAGCTTCTGTTAAAAGAAGCCCCCAGGTTTAATGAGTGCGAATAGCACGTCATTTGATGAGCCTTTAAAGGCTATAAGAGAAAGGAAGGGGAGAAGGAGAGAAATGTAAGACAGACAGTATATAAAAAATGGACAGAGGAAGGAGACGAACACAGAGTCCAGTGCTAGGCATAGAATCTTCGGAGACGGGCTGCGTTCCATGGGTTCGGCTCGAGTCGGTTATCCGATGCATCTCGTAGGCGGTACGCTCCACCAGTCAAGACTTGGTCAATTATGAAGGGACCTTCCCACTTGGGCTTGAGTTTGTCCTTTTTCTTGTCCGGCAGGCGTAGAACTAATTCGCCAACGTTGTAATTTTTGGCCCGTACTTCTCTGCTTTGGTACCTTTGGGCCTGCTATTGATAGAATGCGGAACGGGCTTTTGCCACGTCACGCTCCTCCTCTAATGCGTCCAAACTGTCCTGCCGATCGAGCTCGGCTTCTCTTTCTTCGTACATGCGCACTCGAGGTGAGTCATGAATTATGTCGCAAGGCAAAACTGCCTCTGCGCGGTACACCATAAAGAATGGTGTGTATCTGGTGGTGCGATTCAGCGTGGTCCGCAGCCCCCAGAGTACGGAGTCGAGCTCCTCTACCCAGTGCGTGTTAGATTCCTTGAGGGACCGCACTAATATGGGTTTGATGCCACTCATGATAAGACCATTTGCACGTTCGACCTGGCCGTTAGTTTGTGGGTGATAGACGGAAGCATAATCGAGCTTGATGCTCATGTTTTTGCACCAAAGTTTTACCTCGTCGGCCGTAAAGTTCGTGCCGTTATCAGTGATGATGCTGTGGGGGACGCCATAACGGTGTACAACCCTGGATATAAAGTCTATCACCGGTCCGGATTCGGCCATCTTAACAGGCTTGGCTTCTATCCATTTGGTGAACTTATCCACCATGACCAGTAAGTATTTTTGCTTGTGGGTTCCGCCTTTAAGGGGTCCAACCATGTCAAGCCCCCAGACCGCGAAGGGCCAAGTGATGGGGATAGTTTAGAGGGCGGTGGGTGGCATATGGCTTTGGTTTGCAAAGAGCTGGCAACCAGTGCATCGTTGGACTAAGTCCTGGGCGTCTGCCCGGACCGTCGGCCAATAAAAGCATGTACGGAAGGCCTTGCTTACAAGGGACCGAGCTGCAGCGTGATGACCGCCGAGTCCGGCATGAATTTCAGACAGGAGGTTCCGCCCTTCCTCTTCGGAGATGCACCTTTGAAGGACTCCGGTAGTGCTTTTCTTATAAAGCTCTCCCTCGTGGACTTTGTAGGCTTTGGATCGCCGCACTATGCAGCGTGCCTCATTTTGGTCCTCGGGGAGTTCCTGCCTAGTAAGGTAGGAGAGGAATGGTTCTGTCCACGGGGCGATGACGGCCATTATTACGTGGGCTGAAGGTGTTATTTCATTGGCAGAGCCGCCGATTGTGTCAGAATGTTCGATGTCGGGCAGTGCGGTTGGGTCCGGGCTGTTGTTGTTCGGCTCCCCTTCCCATACTATGGATGGCTTGAACAGCCTTTCCAAGAAGATGTTGGGGGGCACTACATCGCGTTTTGCGCCGATGCGTGCCAGGACATCTGCCGCCTGATTATTTTCCCGGGCTATATGGTGAAATTCAAGTCCTTCGAACCGAGCTGACATTTTTAGGACGGCGTTACGGTAAGCTGCCATTTTTGGATCCTTGGCGTCGAAGTCTCCATTTATTTGGGATATTGCAAGGTTCGAGTCCCCGCGCACCTCTAGGCGTTGAATGCCCATGGATACTGCCATCCGGAGACCATGTAAAAGGGCCTCATATTCGGCTGCATTGTTGGAGTCTGTGTACATAATCTGGAGTACGTATTGAGATGTGTCTCCTATGGGGGACGTCAAAACGACGCCAGCCCCTAGTCTGGCCAACATCTCCAAATGCATGATCCAATTTGAATATGTGTCGTACTCTTTAGGGAGTTCGGCCTCCGTCCATTCTGCGACGAAGTCGGCCAGAACATGCGACTTGATGGCTCGCCGTGGCTTATAAGTTATGTCGAACGGGAGGAGCTCCATGGCCCATTTTGCAATCCGGCCCGTTGCGTCACGGTTGTTTATAATATCGTTAAGTGGTACTTCCGAGGCTACTGTTATTGAACACTCTTGAAAGTAGTGTCGTAGCTTCCGGGATGCCATGAATACCGCGTACGCAATCTTTTGATAATGCGGGTACCATGATTTGCAGGGAGTGAGGACAGTGGACACATAATAGACCGACTTTTGAAGGGGGAATTTGTGTCCGTCCGTTTCTCGTTCAACGACGAGTACTACGCTTACAGTCTGATGTGTTGCTGCAATGTACAATAGCATTGGTTCGCCAATGTTTGGCGCGGCCAGGACTGGGTTTGTTGCCAATATGGCTTTTATTTCGTCGAGTCCGGCCATGGCTGCATCCGTCCATTCGAACTGTTCGGTGCGCCGAAGGAGGCGGTAAAGGGGTAGGGCCTTTTCTCCCAAACAGGAGATAAAGCGGCTTAGAGCCGCCACGCATCCGGATAACTTTTGTATTTGTTTGAGGTCCTTTGGGATATCCAGTTGCGACAGAGCTCGGATCTTGGCTGGATTTGCTTCAATTCCTCTACCAGATACAATGAAGCCCAAGAGCTTTCCGGCTGGAACGCCAAAAACGCATTTTTCTGGGTTGAGCTTGATGTCGTATGTTCGGAGGTTATCAAATGTGAGCCTCAAGTCGTCTACTAGAGATTCGACATGTCTTGTTTTGACGACCACATCATCTACATATGCCTCCACTATTTTGCCGATCTGGTTTGCCAGACATGTCTGAATCATGCGCTGATATGTTGCGCCGGCGTTTTTGAGCCCGAAGGGCATTGTGTTGAAGCAGAATGGGCCGTATGGTGTGATAAATGCCGTTGCGGCTTGGTCTAATTCTGCCATCTTGATTTGATGGTAGCCGGAATATGCGTCGAGGAAACACAACGAATCGTGTCCTGTGGTAGTGTCGATAATTTGATCAATGCGGGGGAGGGGGAAGGGATCCTTTGGGCAAGCCTTGTTAAGGTCTTTAAAATCAACGCACAGGCGCCAGGATTTGTCCTTCTTTGGTACCATCACCAGGTTTGCTAGCCAGTCCGGATGTTTTATATCTCTGATGAATCCGGCCTCCAATAGCTTTGCTAGCTCCTCTCCCATGGCCTGTCTCTTATGTTCGAAAAACGCCGAAGAGCTTGTTTGACAGGTTTGAATCCTTTTAGGATATTTAAGCTGTGCTCGACCAGCCTGCGTGGGATTCCTGGCATGTCTGAAGGGTGCCAGGCGAAAATGTCCCAGTTCTCTCGTAGGAACTCTCGCAGTGCGGCGTCTACATCAGGGTTTAACTGTGCCCCGATGGAAGCCGTTTTATTGGGGTCCGTTGGATGGACCTGGAATTTGAGTATTTCGTCCGCCGGTTTAAAGGAGGTGGACTTGGATCTTTTGTCGAGTACCACATCATCCCTATTCACCATGGAGTGCAACGCAGTCAGTTCCTCAGCCGCTAGGGCTTCAGATAGTGCCTCGAGGGCCAGTGCGGCTGTCTTGTTTTCGGCGCGGAGTGCTATGTCCGGATCACTAGCGAGAGTGATGATCCCGTTAGGCCCGGGCATCTTGAGCTTCATGTACCCGTAATGGGGTATTGCTTGGAAGATTGTAAACGCTTCCCGCCCTAGTAGAGCGTGGTAACCGCTACTGAACAGAGCCACATGGAACGTGACCTCTTCGGACCTGTAATTATCCGGCATGCCGAACACCACATCTAGTGTAATTTTTCCTGTACAGCGCGCTTCCCGACTGGGGATTATTCCTCTAAAGGTTGTGCTGCTTCGCTCAATGCGGTTCCAGTCTATATCCATTTTTTGAAGGGTTTCCTCATAAATGAGGTTCAATCCACTGCCACCGTCCATGAGTACCTTGGTAAGACGAAAGCCATCCACTATTGGACTGAGGACCAATGCGGCTGGTACTCGGGCTGTTCGGAATTTAGGTTCGTCACTGGCGTTAAAGGTAATAGCCGTGTCACTCCATGGGTTTATTGTTGCTACTTGGTAGACTTCGGCAAGGCTGCGGAGTGTCCTTTTTCGCATATTATTTGATGCGAAAGTCTCGAAGACTGTTAATACCGTATTGGTGTCTCTGGGGTGGCTTTCTGTGGCCTCCGGAATTAGGAGATCTTCGCCAATTTTGGCCACCTGCCGGAGTATCCAACATGCTCTAAGGCTGTGAGTTAGTGTGGCGTCCTCTGTACTGTGAATTTTACAGGGTCCATTAAGCCATCCTTCCAGTACGGTTCCATGCCCTGTAGAGGGTTTTTGCTTTTTGGTGTTTGACCCGGGTGTCTGGCGATGATGCACCCTTTTTATTTCGGACTGAGTTTGTATTCAGGGCCAGATCGTCCCAAAATTTTATTTTGGTTTTCCAGGCGCTTTCCATCGCACAGTACTTTCGTACAATGGACGCCAAGTCAGCAAAGCGTGTAATATCACGGCGATTTATGGCGTTGAGGATTCCCTTGTCCGTGCAATTATTGCAGAAGATTGAGATTGCGTCTTCCCCGCGGTAGTCCTTTATCATGTTCTTAACCAGGAGGAATCTGGCCCAGTAATGATGTACTGTTTCTTCGGGCTCTTGCCTGATTTGGGATAGATCACTTATGTTCGGGTGGGTGGGTGGAATTAAATCCGAAGCCTCACCCAATCTGAGGCTCAGAGGCCGAGGAATTTCCGAACTCGAAAATTTGGATTCCTGGATGTTGTCCAATGAATCCAGCCCGTCGCCTGACTCTACGTTCAGGTCTTGAGTGATATCCTTCCCTCCACGGGTATCCGGCTTGGAGGGATCGGGAATCCGGACGTAGCTAGTCCTTAAGATAGATGAAGGGTCGCCGCACTGTCCCTCTACCACGGCAACATGATGGGTGACTTGGGGAGAGTTAATCTCTCTCAGATCGGGTTTAGGCCCAATCTGGTCGTAATCCGTAGCGACTCCCAGGGCGGTGATGCGATCCAAGAGCTCGTTTATGGAGGAGAGCTCCATTGGATCTAACTGCTCGGCGAGTTCCGAGCTGACATGAAGATTGTTTTCGATGGCTCGAGAGGTCATCGTCGGCGCAGAAGCCGAACAGGCGGTCATAAGAAAACCACCTAGCCGGAGGGTTTGGCCGACAGCCAAAGCTCCCTTAGCAATGGTGCCTTCTTTAAAGACGGGGTGAGGCATCCTTCCTGATGGCAACGACACAGAGGAACTCTCAATGAAAGCACCAATGTCGGTGTCAAAACCGGCGGATCTCGGGTAGGGGGTCCCGAACTGTGCGTCTAGGCCGGATGGTAACAGGAGGCAAGGGACACGAAGTTTTACCCAGGTTCGGACCCTCTTGATGGAGGTAAAATCCTACGTCCTGCTTGATTAATATTGATGATATGGGTAGTACAAGAGTAGATCTACCACGAGATCGGAGAGGCTAAACCCTAGAAGCTAGCCTATGGTATGATTATTGTTCTGTATGTTGTCCTACGGACTAAAATCCTCCGGTTTATGTAGACACTGGAGAGGGTTAGGGTTACACAAAGTCGGTTACAATGGTAGGACATCTACATATCCGTATTGCCAAGCTTGCCTTCCACGCCAAGGAAAGTCCGTTCCGGACACGGGACGAAGTCTTCAATCTTGTATCTTCAAGTCCAGGAGTCCGGCTGAAGGTATAGTCCGGCTATCCGAACACCCCCTAATCCAGGACTCCCTCAGACACCGTCGAGGTTGCTTGCCTTGTTATCATCATCACCTTTCCCCGAGCAGGCGACTCCGACTTCGTCATTGACTACCCATCAAGACCCCTTCGAACGAACAACGCCAGAGAGCCTCACTGGCCAGAGCCAAACAATCGACCACAGATGTCGAGGACCGGCAGCTCTGATTTTGCTGGTGCGCATTGCCGGAGAAAGTTGCAAGCCTCGCACCGACCTAGTCCAGTGCTAATACCCCCTCATGGATTCATTGTTGTCGTGGGGCCCCGCCGCACACAGCTCCGACTTCTCTGTCGCGGTGAGAAACCAACATAGGCGCACCCGTTTACGAACCAGACTGTCGACATCAAAAGGACAAGCCGCGACCTAGCTCCACACACCACTGTCGTCGTTGCCGCACGAGTCACAACGTCAACCACTCGCATCACTGGTTGGGCACCTGCCAACCGTGATGCCGGGCACGTCCAGCCCAAGGGAAGCATGAAGAACGATCACCAGTCTTCAAAGCAACGCCCCCAAGAAGGAAACACCATCAGAATGACGTCGTTGCCCGACCCATCTAGGTCTATGCTTTCACCCAAAGAACTCGATTCGGAAGTAGATGACGCACATGAACACGACGGCGCCTCCAAGGAGGACCGCGACGCCCATAGGCACCGCCGCCGCCGACCGACAAGCATCGGCAAGGCTTTCGCCTATAGTAGCGCAGACCATCACCTCCACGCAGCCGGCCATGGCCGACAGCACCTCCGCTGACCCGCACACACCTGACGCAGCGGCCGCGCCACCACCACGCAGGGCCACCTCTTTCCTCGAAGCCTGAGAGAACCAGCGGATCTGGCACCCACCTCATGCTGCACCACCACGTAGTCACGGACCCTCCTTGCAACACCGAGCCGAGGGGGAAGAGCTGCCAGACAATCCCAAAACCTGCTAGGGCGAGCTACCAAGCCAAACAGGCACAAAGACCACAGCCCCGCCACACTGCGCAACCACACACGGCCACCAGCCGGAGCACCAAGCTGGCACGGCCACCCTCCATCGTGGAAGAGCCGGATCCGGTCGCAGCCGCCTAGATCTGGCGAGCTACTAGCAGCCGGACCGTCGAGTGAGCTGCCAGAAGCCAGCCCGATGCCGAACGCGAAGAGGACGCCAAGATCTGTCGGAGAAGAAGGAAGGCGCCACCCACACCCGACTCGCCAGAGAGAAGCGCCGGTTGAAACCCACCGAGCCCATGCTAACACGCAGAGCAGGCAAGGGGCCCGAGCCTCCCCCTCCGAGATCCGTCACAGCCAAGCAAGGAGCGCCCTCCACCGCCGCCGTCAGCCACGCAGGCTTAGCCCAGCGGCAACCTCCGGCGACGGCGGCGGCGGGAAGAGAAGGGACGACGAAGGGGATTGGCGGAGCGGTTGGTGGCTTCCACCCGTGTCGCCAGTGAGTAACCTTGCTCTTAAGTTGCCATGTAAATACTAAGTGAGATGCGTCTTTAGTCCGTTAACTCAAACTGATTGCACATTTTTTGACCAATAACTGGAGAAATAACCAGATTTAGACCATGAACTCTTTTATTTGATTAAATAAGGCCAATGTCGATTCAGAAGAGAAAACACCATCCATGTGGCTGCCACGTTGGCGTACCTTAGACTGGTCGCAACCTAATTAATATTTGTGTTTTTTTTTCATTTGCAAGAATGCAAACTTTTTTGGGTGAAAAACGCACTCCAGGAGATCCCCCTTTCTCCAATAATATATTTTGGTCATCACAAAGAAGATACCCCCAACGTGAAAGTACCTTTTTTGCGGAAAATCTTCGGATTTATTCACCTTCAATCATGTCAATACAACGAATACCAGAAATAATAAAAATTACATCCAGATCCGTAGACCAGCTAGCGACGACTACAAGCACTGAAGTGAGCCGAAGGCACGCTGCCGTCATCACCCCTCCATCGTCGGAGTTGGGCACAACTTGTTGTAGTATACAGTCGGGAAGTCGTCATGCTAAGGCCACATAGGACAAGCGGAGCAGAACAGCAACCGCCGCAGATGAAGAATAACATAGATCGGAAGGATCCAATCCAAAGACACACAAACGTAAATGAACACCAACGAGATCTGTCGGAGACACACCTCCACACTTCCACCAACGATTCTAGACGCATCGCTGGAAAGGGGGCTAGGCAGGGAGACCATTATTCCATCTAGACCCGACTCATATGCACCATGGTGAACAGTAAAATTATAAAAAATTGTAAAACAATCAAAATAGTCTGAAATTTTCTGGAGACAAACTTTGATGAATTCTGAACATGCGTGCACAATTTCATGAAGAAACAACATTCCAAAAATGCTGCGTAAAAAACAAAATTGACGCTCCAAAAAATCTCTTTCTCACGGAGAGAGAGAGAGAGAGATAATTAACAAGTGAGGCCCATATGTCAGGTTGGGCATTGGCAACATCCAAAAGCAGCCCCCAAAGAAATTATTCGGAGATCCCCGCAACCACTCGTCGGGGGAGTTTTATTTGGAGAAGTGCTAGAGATGCTCCAGGAAACGTCCGAAATAGTTCGTGGAGGAGCCGCCACTAGGTTGAGTGGATGCTATCTTTTTCTTTTCCTCGAAGTGTGAGATTTAAGCCATCTAATCTACTGATTGGTGTTAGCAGTCTAAACACACTAATGTACTGTGGTACTTTAAAAGCAACTCCGATGAGGCGATCCATTTCGTCTGCCCGTATTTGTTTGGGTCAGCATGGACAAAAATGGCGGCCCAACGCGTCAATTAAACCCAAATGACGTCCATTTCCTGTCCGCGCCGATGCATTTACGGCCCAAATTTACGCCCTAAATGCGTTGGCGCGGACAGGGAACGGACGTCACGCGCGCCTTCTCGCTGTCCGCCGCGTCCCTACCTGTCGGTCGTCCAACTACCCGCTGCCCACGTGAACAGCTTAATTTATGACCATGGGTCCATGCGTTAGCGACGGTGGTCGTCCTTTTTTAAGCCGACCGTGCGGCGGGGCCGTCCTCATCCAAACTCGCCGTGCACATCTAGCAAGCTTTGCTCCCCCGTCGCCAGCAAACCCTAGCCACCACCACCACAGCGAGATGGGGGTCTTCTTCGGCGCCAGCAGCAGCAAGGCCAAGGCCCCCGTCATCCCTTTCCCCGCGGAGTTCCTCCCGCCTTCGCCGGCGCCGGCTCGCCGGCAGAGGCAGCGCGTGAACGTGCCAGTGCACCAGGCGGAGTGGCACTGGCAGCACCGCATGCCTCTCCCGTACCCCGACGCCACCCTGCCGCACGACTGGCATCTGGATCCGGAGATGATCCCAGTGCCGGCGGCGCCGCGATCGGCTAGGGTGCACGCGGAGGAGGTGCGGCGCCGGCGGGCGCTGCTGACACCGGAGCCCGCCGCGACCCCGCCTACGCATCCGACTCCGCCAACTGGGCGAGGTGGTTCGCCTTCGAGCACGAGGAGGGGAGGCGGCGCGGCGTGCGCGAGGTCGACCGCAGCGTGCCGCCGCCACCGCTCGTCGTCCACGAGGAGGACCAGGCGGAGGAGGACGCCTACCAGGCGGCCCTTGCGGTGGTCTTCCAGGAGAGCGAGGAGGACGAGCGGGGCAGGGTGGAGGCGGTGGAGGAAGAGGAGGCCCGGTACAAGGCGGCCATGGCGCAGGCCATTGCCCTCTCCGCGGCGGGCGACTGTGTGCTGCCGCTGGTGACCCCGCCGTCCCTTCCCCGACACCGCGTCAAGGCCGAGTTAGAGCCGTCCCCCATCGAGCGCTACTGCTGGACGGGAGAAGTGCGCGAGTTGATCTCCGCGCCACCGGTTTGGTACGAGGCGATGCCGACGCAGGAGGTGGGGTATGTCGAGCACCGGCGCCAGATCCGGCTGACCGAGGAGCACCGCGACGACGAGTATCTCGAGATGCTCGAGCGCAACACTGAGGACGAGCAACGCGAGGCCGAGGAGGAGGCGCGCCAGGCCGCGGCACAACCCGCGCCAGCAGAGGGCGCACCCGACTTGAACGCGCTCTGGAACACGGCCTTCCCCTGGGCCGGTCCGGCGCCGACGCTTATCGACCTCACGGACCCCGAGGACGACGACGATAACGCCTAGGGCAGCGCGCCGCCTCATAGTTTAGGTTGTTTTTATTTTTTTTAAATGCAAACGTGGACTATCGCCCGCCTTCGTGGCCGGCTTTAATGTTTAATTGATGTTGTTTCTTCTAAAATATGCATGAGTTTTTTTTTCTAGCGCCTTAAAATGGATCTGGTCAGCGTTGGACGAACGCGCTGATCCAAACGTGGAAGCAGACGTTTGTGTCCGCCTGACCGATTCAAACGGATAAAAAGCGGACAAAATCATCGTCCATTTAAGTTGGTCCGTTGGAGTTGTTCTAAGTGCTATACTACTAGTGACTGGTGATAAAAGTGTTAAAGCGGTAGCGGGTGGGGAGGTAGAACAGTGATAAACATGTATAAAGATGCTCGTTGCCTCCTTGCCGACGACTCGTCGCGACCCGACCCGACCACTGTTACCCCGTGATGGAGGTATTTTACTGCTACTCCACGCGGGCTTGTTTGTTTGATTGATTTATTGATTGATGATGCAGAAAACAAGAGTAAAAGGTACAAAGCTGCTTTTGACTCTTCTGCGCAGGTGATGATGCCTGGCTCCTGCACTCATCCGCGTGCCTCCAACGGACGGACGAAGCTGTATGTGTATGCTGCATGCACCCAAGAAAACAAAGGAACAAGACAACCTCCGTGCCGTGCCACATGACACCCAATTGGACCCATGGCAAGCCGACCCAAGTAGGGTAGGGTCTCAAACCGCCTGCATATATCCCATGCGCGTTCCGCATTCCGCACAACGGAAGCCATCCAACACGGCGATTCTGTATCGAGTGGTTCAGATGCACTGTTTCTCATAAATCAAAGACAAAGTGTGGATGTGGAAGGTTGTGGGATTATGAGCCGTATGAGTCATTGACAATGATGACGAGTTTGGACCGTGAGGCAGTGATTATAGATGAAGAACCAAAAAATGATCTGTAATGATAAGAAAGAAGTTGTTGATATTGCTTAATGTGCATCGGGATCTTAATGCTAAACTCATCAAGATTGCCAAAGTCCAACGGAAACTCTCTTGAACAACTCGAGAAAACCCTCAGGAAGTTTAAACGTTTGTTGGGCGAAGAGATGGAGAAAGGCCGTCTTGCGTTGATTACTTGGCCCAAAAATCATATACCCCCTTCGTCCTAAAATTTTTGTTTTACATTTGTCTAGATACAGATGTATCTAATAATAAAATGTGACTTGATACATCCCTATCTAGGCAAATCTAAGACAATATTTTTTGAAACGAAAAGAGTATATTTCAACAAAGATTATATTAAATCTCCTACGTATTTTGACCTTCCTAGATATTGATTTTCTGTAAAACAAAAAACATGCAGAAAACAGGAATAGAATATTGGACACTAGATTAATAGGTTAGTCAACAAAAATATAAAATTACACCAAAACCATAAATAAATGAAGTAAATATAGCATGAAAACTTTATAAATTGTACTAGATATGTTTAAGATGTATCACTCTTCCTCACGCTATTTTCAAATGTGTACTAAGAGAGAGAGAGGAAAGGAAACGTGTCTTTGACTGGGCCCCACAACTACTATCTAACTTCAGGCATTTCCGCGCGCCGTGGGAACTAGCCGGACGCACTGTTGTTTTTTTACAAGGAAACGCCTAGAAGACGTGCCCATGTGGACCGTTTGTGACATGGGGACTCGCGGGGGCTCACGAACTAGATCGGATAATGCGCGAGCGCACTTACTAGAACTTTGGAATAAAAATTACATCGACGCCTCTGGAACAACCACTACCGTCGGCAGAACGAGCTGCTACAAAAATGAACCACTATCGTCGCCAGAACAAGCTGCTACAAAAATGCTGCTAAAAATAGTTATAAATCACGACATGGCGGGTGCGTCTGGGTGTCCCATGTCCGCCTCATATATGGGCCGGGTATGAAAAGACCCGATCAGTCTGCACGTTTGGCCGGATACGAGATGTTCGATTGTTTGCAGGTTTTTCATTCGGGCAGGGCAGATCGCCTGGGTTTTTGGGGCTGATACGAGGGCCGGCTGTAGATGCTCTTAGGGAAGCGAGGTGTAGTACAAGTCTAGTGGATTAGTATGGTTGCACCGATCTTAGTCGTGGCATATCAGGTCCAAGTCTAGTACGGTACCTCTTATTTTCTTGCAGGTGAGTGACAGAGAGCGGGCATTGGAATTTATTATAGACAGGCTACCGGACGAGCATGAAAGCAAATCACCGAGTGGATGCAGTCCAAACACACTTATGGAGTGCCAGTTAAAGTATGCTAGTACAAAGATGCTCGGTGCCTCCTTGCCGACAACTCCCCGCCGGCCCGACCACTGTTACCCCTACCACGTGATGGTGGAGGTACTGCTGCTCCACGCGCGCCTGTTTGTTTGATTGATGATGCAAAAACCAAGAAGCAATTGGACCCATGGCAACCGGACCCAAGTGGGTAGGCTAAGCGCAACTTCAACGCGGTAATTCATTTCATCCGCGAGTGTCCGTTTGGATTACGAAGGACAAACACAATGGTCCAACGCGTCGACCAAATCCAAAACGCGTCCGCGCCGACGCAAGTGTACGCGGGCATGGGCTAAGAAGTGTAGTAGTTCATCATCTTCTTGGTTAGCATAAAAGAAGCCTACTAATGATTAGCATGCACGGATCTTAAGGACAACTCCATCGCGCTGACGCATTTCATTCACGGGTGTCTGTTTGGGTCAAAAAGGATGAAAACGTCGGCCCAATGCGGGGACACAAACTCAATTCACGTTCGCGTGTTGTCTGTCTGGACACATTTCTGGCGCAAATTTACGCTTGATTTGCATCCATGCGGACACAAGACGAACGCGGCGCTCGTCTGCTCGGTGTTCGCCTCGAGCCCACTTATCGGCCGCTTAACCACCGCGGCAAATTTAATGCCGCCTGAGGGAGTCCTGGATTAAGGGGTCCTCAGGTGTCCGGACTAGGTGAACTGGGCTGGACTGATGGGCTGAAAAGATACAAGACTCGATGCTTGTTCCGGTAACCCGATGAGACTCCTCTTGGCGTGGATGGCAAGATTATCGTGCAGACGAATACTTTCCTTCCTCTGTAAACCGACTCTGTATCAACCCTAGCCCCCCTAGTGTCTCTATAAACCAGAGGGGGATAGTCCTTAGGGACAATCAGAATATTCATAGGCTAGACTTCTAGGGTTTAGCCATTATGATCTCGTGGTAGATCAACTCTTGTAACCCCTATACACATCCAATATAATCGAGCAGGACGTAGGGTTTTACCTCCATCAAGAGGGCCCGAACATGGGTAAAAGACTGTGTCCCCTGCCTCCTGTTACCATCGATCCCTAGACACGCAGTTCGGGACCCCCTACCCGAGACCGCCGCTTTTGACACCGACATTGGTGCTTTCATTAAGAGCTCCTTGTGCTGTCGACAACAGGGCTCGATGGCCCGCGTGATCATCAACAACGCTGCTGACTCTGGAGACATCTTCGTCCCCGGGTAGCTTTTCGTTTTCGGCGGCTTCACCTTGCACGCCGACTCAACCGGCCGCCTCGAGCAGATCAATAGCTATGCCCCTGGTCATCAGATCAGGTTTGGTAGCTTGAGCTATGTCGTAGACATCCAAGGAGACATGATTTTCGAAGGATTCTCGACCCCGGCCACCCTCAATCAACAAGAGGGAAACTTGTCGGATTGCCGTCAGGCGTCGCACAAGAATCGCCCATCGTCCCCGTCTCGGACATAAATTCGGGGAAGGTTACTCATCCCGAAGATGGGACCCTAAAGCCCGCCGGACCTTCACCAGTCATGGAGCGTTCTGTCTCAGAACCGGAGGCCCTTGCGAGTTCGGTGAGCCTGGAGTCAAACAGGACCTCTCCGACCGTTGGAGAGCCGAACTCACCCTTGGGCAGCAGCCATAAGCTCTGGGAGTCCGCAGACTATGGGACGGATCCGGTCTTCTTTGCCGCATCTAGCCCCGCGGGTTCCCGGTCCCCAGCCCATCCTCCACTCTTGAAAGAGGCTATGGAACTTTTGCGATCTCTCACCATTACGGAGGCTTCACCTCTGAACTCTGTCCGGCCCAAACTCAGGGCCAAATACAGGGAATTTTGCGTCCCACCCGCCACCCATATGGTAGCTACGGTCGAAGACTTAACCGACCTACTGGACTACGATTCCGAAGACATCGACGGTATAGACGCCGATGGCGAAGCGGAACCAGATCAACACCCGCCGGTCACCGGAAGGTGGACTGCCACTTCCACCTACGATGTGTATATGGTGGATACTCCCAAGGAAAATGACGACGACCCAAAGGATCCCGTTAAGAACAGTCCTATAGAGGAAAAAAGCAAACATCGTCGCCAGAAACGCCGCTCACAATCACGACGAGGGAACGATAGTCATACCGGCACCGGAGACTCTAACACTCCAGACAATGCCGATAACCGTGTTAACCCCATCGAACCTGCCATAGAACAGGAAGATTGGGAAGAATGAGAGGTCAATCCGGAGGAACCTATCATAAACGAGGATTCGGAGGATAGCCTCTACATCCCACCCTCCGAAGATGAAGCCACCTTCGAAACAAAAGACTTCATCATACCCGAAGACCCCTCCGAGCAGGAGCGCTTCAAGCCCGGCGTGTTCAACATGACCGAACCAGGATCGATAGCCGGACACAGTTCCAGTCCGAGCTCCGCCACGATGTCGCTCGATACAGAGGCGCTACTCACCCCTTGTGCTTCACTGACGAAGTAATGAAACACCAATTTCCAGAAGGGTTTAAACCCATAAACATTGAGTCGTACGACGGCACGACGGATCCCATGGTATGGATTGAAGACTTCCTTCTCCATATTCACATGGCCCGTGGTGACGATTTGCACGCCATCAAGTACCTCCCCCTCAAATTAAAAGGTCTAGCTTGGTACTGGTTTAAAAGCCTCCCAGAGAACTCCATCGGGAGCTGGGAAGACTTGGAGTATGCCTTTCTAGACAACTTCCAAGGCACTTATATCCGGCCCGCGAACGCTGACGACCTTAATCATATAGTCCAGTTGCCCGACGAATCAGCCCGGCAACTATGGACTAGGTTCTTGATCAAGAAGAATCAAATTGTAGACTGTCCGGAAGCCGAGGCCTTAGCGGCCTTCAAACATGGTGTCCGAGATGAGTGGCTTGCTCGACACATCGGCCAAGAAAAGCCAAAAACTATGGCAGCCCTCACCGCACTGATGACCCGCTTTTGCGCCGGAGAAGACAGCTGGTGTCGGTGTCAAAACCGACGGATCTCAGGTAGGGGGTCCCGAACTGTGTGTCTAAGGTCGATGGTAACAGGAGACAGGGGACACAATGTTTACCCAGGTTCGGGCCCTCTCTATGGAGGTAATACCCTACTTCCTGCTTGATTGATCTTGATGAATATGAGTATTCGAAGAGTTGATCTACCACGAGATCGAAATGGCTAAAACCCTAGAAGTCTAGCCTGTATGATTTATGTTCATCCCAATGGACTAAACCCTCCGGTTTATATAGACACGGAGGGAACTAGGGTTGGTACAAAGTCGGTTACACAAAAAGGAATCTTCATATCTTGGACGCCAAGCTAGCCTTCCGCGCTGTAGAGAGTCTCACCTGGACACGGGAATAGTCTTCGATCTTTTGTCTTCACAGCCCAATAGTCCAGCCAACATCAACAGTCCGGACATCCAAGGACCCCTTAGTCCAGGACTCCCTCAGTAGCCCCCGAACTAGGCTTCAATGATGAGGCATCCGGCGCGCAGATTGTCTTCGGCATTGCAAGGCGGGTTCTCCTTCAATTGCTTCAAAACTTCGGACTTAAAAAAGACAGTATTCGGTCCTCCAATTAATGTCGCGCTCCTTGGCTTATGCATCTCCATGGTCTTAGCTTCCACGTCTTGAGCAAATATGAAAGGTAGGAGTGTTTTTGCACATAGCACCCTCGCCCTGTGAAAAGGCGTCTATTTAAAGAGATTGGATCTTCAGATCCACTCCACATCGAGCGGAAAATCCTCAGAGCTTGCTAAAAAACCCATTCCAACATGGCTAGCGCTCCCAGCTCTTCCTCCCCTTCCCCTTGCCCTGATAAAGGTGACTGGGTAAGGTGCTTTGTTTCCCACGGTCAATTGACCAAACTGCAAACGCAGGGACTTTTTTCCCCCACAGATCTAGTCCCTGTTCGAGCGGGACTGACATCCTTTGATAGCGAAGATCAGGCGGAGAATCTCCCCAATCCATCAAAGGGGGAGCGAGTGTGCTTTGTCCCATATAAGTTAAGGGGCGTCGGATTTCCAATCCACCCCTTCCTCCGAGGACTTCTGGAGTATTACGGCCTCCAACTACACAATTTCACCCCTGCCTCCATCCTGCATATCGCAGGCTATGTCGCTCTCTGCGAATTATTTCTGGGCTGTGAGGCTCATTTTGAATTATGGAGGAAACTATTCTGCCTCGTCCCACGTAACCGAGAGGGGTCGGTATTTGAAGTGGGCGAAGCCGAGGTATGGCGCATTGCTGATACCGGATACCCATCCCGCACGCTAAGGAAGGCATCCGAAGACTGGCCTTCCGAATGGTTCTATATTGAGGACGTCGCCCTCCCCGACCCAATCCAGAGGGGGTCTTCCCGAATTCTCAAGAGCTCCGCTGAAGAAGCTCCATAGCTGGCGCCCTCGAAGCCTTGAAGAGGAGGATACTGCGGATATCGGTCAGTTGATGGGTAAGATAAAGATGCTCACCCAGTCCGGACTATCAATAATCGAGGTAATGGCCACTTCCATAGCACTAGGGGTTCAGCCACTCCAATATAGGGGGCTCCCTATGTGGCATTACAACAGGGAGGACGACGCCTCGCGCTGTGGACGGAAAGGTCCGGAGCCCCTTACTGCCCTGGCCAAAATATTAGCTGATCTGTATAAAGGGGAGAAGGAAGAATTTACTCGCCTTAAACGTCGAGAGGGTTTTTCTATGTCTAACCTTCCCAACTGGGTGAGTTCGTAATGCCCTTTGCTCCATTCAACCTACTCCCGGGGTAGTTTAATGTGAACCTTAACTCGTCCACCTGCAACGGGAATAGCAGAAGTTCATCGAGGGGCTTCATAGCCCTGCCCCACAGCCGAAGGACCATAACAGGGACATGGACCCTGGTTTCGAAGAGGATCCGGACATATTTGTGGAGCTCGAGAAAGGGGTATTCTACTAGGCGAGCTATGACGACACAGAAGTAGCCATCACCGCCGACTATCCTGGTCTTCTTCCTGCCTCACAAGTAAGTAACCAGAAAACATATCCTCAGAGAAAGTTCCTTTATTCGGCCTCACCCACCGCACCGTCATGTGCTCCAAAGGGGAGGCGCTCAGCTCACCATGCTGTACCGGAGGCCATTCCACAGGGAGCGGCGCCCACGCCAGGCCGGCCCTTGAAGAGGAAGGCATACCAAGATGCGACTAAGTCTTCGTCGAAGAGGTATGATTTCGTTAATATGTCCTTGGGCGGCCACGTCCAACCGTGATGTTGTCTATCCGCCCTTTATCAGGAAGAGTTCTCGCCGAACTATGTTCGGGGATCCTACCGGTCATACCTTCCACAACCAGGCCGAAAGCCATGTCGTCAAGACAAGGGCTGACAAGGGGCGGCACTGGATTGTCCTTTGGCGAAGGATTCGGATGATGAATCCATTACTAACTCCGAAGTGGAAAGTGCCATGAATCATTGGCACCGGAGAGCCGCTCTTCGCGACCCCGGCTTCTCTAAGGAGGCGTTCAATGCCTTCAGCTCGGCTGATGCCTACATCCGAGCTGCTCGGGATGGACTTGCCAGAGCCACGGACCAACATCTGAAAGATGTGCGGGTAAGTTTTATTTTGTACCAATCTGATAATTATATACCAGTAGCCCCCGAGACTTGAAGCAGTTGGTACAACTGATTTAAGGATCGTTGCATATCTAGGTATTGACATAGAATAACGATCTGTTGTCTCGAGAGCTTAAAGAGTGCCGGACCCAGCTGATGGCTGCCACCGCCAAACTGGAGAAATCCAAGAAAGCGTCGCTTGGTAATGTTCTCTTCTATCAAAGAACATGATTATATACCCGTAATGCCAACCTAGTTGTTTATTGTATGAGAGGGTCACCAAAGCAGCTGAAGGAGGCGCTTGAAATTGCGCAGGCGGGTGCACAAGAGGCCAAAAGACAGCTGGCCGCAGGCGAGCGTGTACTGACTCAAGTTCAGGAGCAGAAAAACAATCTCCAAGACTCCAACACTGCACTGGGCGTGGAGCTGAAAGATGTGCTGAGCCAGCTGGCCAATTCCGTGAAGGAAAATAAGAGGCTGCAGGGCGACATATTCCGTAAGTGGTCATACCTGCCTCCGAACAATTCGTCTAGGAAAGGAACTGACAGATTTATGTCTGCAGGTATAGTGACCGGCTGTCCCGAAGTGGAGATGTCCGGATCTGCAGGCGATATGCTACCAGAGCTGTCGCAAATGCACGAGCGAGCTCGGCAGGCGATGCGGAGTGTTGCCAAGGCCTTGTGGCCGTCCACCTCTCCTCCAGGAAGTATGGAGGAGCTTTTGGAGCTATTCAAAGGAGGACGGAGATGCTTCCGAATATGGAAGATATCGGCCTGCCGAGAGGGCGCGCGAGAAGCTTGGGCCATGGTGAAGACACGTTATACCAAGCTCGATCCAAATCATATGGCTCGGGTTGGACCTCTAGCGTCGGATGGGAAAGAAATTCCTGTTAGATTAATATACGACCATGTAAAAGTAGCCGCAAAGTATTCCCAACAGGATTGTAAGCTAGACAACCTGTTGGAAGGCATAGAAGAGGAAGTATTTGAGTCCTAATGACTATGTACTTTACTTGATATATTCTGTCCCTATCCGGATTGTAAAACATTTGTCATGGCAGACCTTTTCGCTTCGGCCTCTGGGCCCGAAGGTATAGAGTGTTTCCGAATACCTGAGCGGTAGTATAAACCGTAGTATGTGTGGAAACCAGGCGTAGGGGTCATAGTTGCTTGAACAGACAAGTCGTATCCGACTAGCTATGTTATATTACAATGTGTAAGAAACATTTTCCAGAGAGAATAATTCCATTAAGGGTTCCTTTCCTTGGGTGAACTTGCATTGACGTGCATGCCCAGACTGTGATCGGAAAGATCACAGCATATATAACATCTGGGGGTTCATGTTGTAATGAGTAAAAAAACATCTTTAATCCGCCGACGGAATATTCCCTTAAGAACGCTAGCTTTCGGCTTCACCCAGTCTGAGGTACACATCCGGATGACCCGGTGGTAACAATCGCAGAGGTGCTCCCTTTATGCCCTAGTCGAACTAACGGGAACGTAGGGCATAAGCACAGGAGCCAGGCAACCCAGCTTGGGCAAAACTTAAATCATATCGATGCATATAATGGCAAAAAAGGTACATACGAGCAAGGTACAAGTATGTGGTGAGCTTTAATGCTCGGAAAATAATAACAAGCTTCTATAAAAGAAGCCCCCAGGTATGATGTACATGTTCGATTGTGTGTACGACATGAGTGTACGGTTGAGCCCAGATTGATGCCCAAATTGATAGACGGAGGCGTAATCGAGCTTAATGCCCATATTGATGCACCAGGTTTTCACCTCATCGGCTGTGAAGTTGGAGCCCTTGTCAGTGATGATGCTACGTGGAACACCATAGCGGTGTACTACGCCAGATATGAAGTCTATCACTGGTCCGGCTTCGGCTGTTTTAACAGGTTTGGCCTCTATCCATTTGGTGAATTTATCCATCATGACCAGCAAGTATTTTTTCTTATGGTTGCCTCCTTTAAGGGGTCCGACCATATCAAGTCCCCAGACGCAAACGACCAAGTTATGGGGATTGTCTGAAGAGCGGTGGGTGGCATATGGCTTTGATTGGCGAAAAGCTGGCATCCGACGCAACGTTGGACAAGGTCCTGTGCGTCTGCTCGAGCCGTCGGCCAATAGAAACCTGTACGAAAGGCCTTGCTTACAAGGGCCCGAGCCGCGTCATGGTGCCCACCAAGTCCGGCATGAATTTCGGTCAAGAGCTGCTGCCCCTCTTCCTCGAAGATACATCTTTGAAGTACTCCGGTAGCGCTTTTCTTGTAGAGTTCTCCCTCGTGAACCTTGTGTTGGGGAACGTTGCAGAAAACAAAAAAATTTCCTACGGTTTCACCAAGATCCATCTATGAGTTCATCTAGCAACGAGTGATTGGATGCATCTACGTACCTTGTAGATCGCGAGCGGAACCGTTCAAAGAACGGGGATGAGGAAGGCGTACTCGACGTGATCCAAATCACCGGAGATCCTAGCGCCGAACGGACGGCACCTCCGCGTTCAACACACATACGGTCAGCGTAACGTCTCCTCCTTCTTGATCCAGCAAGGGGGAAGGAGAGGTTGAGGAAGATGGCTCCAGCAGTAGCACGACGGCGTGGTGGTGATGGAGCTGCAGTACTCCGGCAGGGCTTCGCCAAGCACTATGGAGGAGGAGGAGGTGTTGGAGAGGGAGAGGGAGGCACCAAAGGCCAAAGTAAGAAGTCCTCCATCTCCCCACTATATATAGGAGGGCCAGGGGGGCGCCGGCCCTAGGATATCTAATCTCCTAGGGGGTGTGGCCAAGGGGAGGAATCCCTCCTCCCCAAGGTACCTAGGAGGTGCCTTCCCCTCCTAGGACTCTTCCTTTAGGGTTTCCCCCACCCTAGGCGCATGGGCCCTAGGGGGGAGTGGCGCCCCAGCCCACTTTGGGCTGGATCCCTTCCCACTTCAGCCCATGGGGCCCTCCGGGATAGGTGGCCCCACCCGGTGGACCGCCGGGACCCTTCCGGTGGTCCCGGTACAATACCGGTGACCCCGAAACTTGTCCCGATGGCCGAAATAGCACTTCCTATATATAATTCTTTACCTCCGGACCATTCCGGAACTCCTCGTGACGTCCGGGATCTCATCCGGGACTCCGAACAACATTCGGGTTACTGCATATACATATCCCTACAACCCTAGCGTCACCGAACCTTAAGTGTGTAGACCCTACGGGTTCGGGAGACATGTAGACATGACCGAGATCGCTCTCTGGTCAATAACCAACAACGGGATATGGATACCCATGTTGGCTCCCACATGCTCCTCGATGATCTCATCGGATGAACCACTATGTCGAGGATTCAAGCAACCCCGTATACAATTCCCTTCGTCAATCAGTATGTTACTTGCCCGAGATTCGATCGTCGGTATCCCAATACCTCGTTCAATCTCGTTACCGGCAAGTCACTTTACTCGTACCGTAATGCATGATCCCGTGACCAGACACTTGGTCACTTTGAGCTCATTATGATGATGCATTACCGAGTGGGCCCAGTGATACCTCTCCGTCATACGGAGTGACAAATCCCAGTCTTGATCCATGTCAACCCAACAGACACTCTCGGAGATACCCGTAGTATACCTTTATAGTCACCCAGTTACGTTGTGACGTTTGGTATACCCAAAGCACTCCTACGGTATCCGGGAGTTACACGATCTCATGGTCTAAGGAAAGGATACTTTGACATTGGAAAACTGTAGCAAACGAACTATACGACCTTGTGCTATGTTTAGGATTGGGTCTTGTCCATCACATCATTCTCCTAATGATGTGATCTCGTTATCAATGACATCCGATGTCCATAGTCAGGAAACCATGACTATCTGTTGATCAACGAGCTAGTCAACTAGAGGCTTAATAGGGACATGTTGGTGTCTATTATTCACACATGTATTACGATTTCTGGATAACACAATTATAGCATGAATAAAGACAATTATCATGAACAAGGAAATATAATAATAATGCTTTTATTATTGCCTCTAGGGCATATTTCCAACAGTCTCCCACTTGCACTAGAGTCAATAATCTAGTTGCATTGTGATGAATCGAACACCCATGGAATTCTGGTGTTGATCATGTTTTGCTCTAGGGAGAGGTTTAGTCAACGGATCTGCTACATTCAGGTCCGTATGTACTTTACAAATATCTATGTCTCCATCTTGAACATTTTCACGAATGGAATTGAAGCGACGCCTGATGTGCCTTGTCTTCTTGTCAAACCTGGGCTCCTTGGCAAGTGCAATAGCTCCAGTGTTGTCACAGAAGAGCTTGATCGGCCCCGACGCATTGGGTATGACTCCTAGGTCGGTGATGAACTCCTTCACCCAAATTGCTTCCTGCGCTGCCTCCGAGGCTGCCATGTACTCCGCTTCACATGTAGATCCCGCCACGACGCTCTGCTTGCAACTGCACCAGCTTACTGCCCCACCATTCAAAATATACACGTATCCGGTTTGTGACTTAGAGTCATCCAGATCTGTGTCGAAGCTAGCGTCGACGTAACCCTTTACGACGAGCTCTTCGTCACCTCCATAGACGAGAAACATTTCCTTAGTCCTTTTCAGGTACTTCAGGATATTCTTGACCGCTGTCCAGTGTTCCTTGCCGGGATTACTTTGGTACCTTCCTACCAAACTTACGGCAAGGTTTACATCAGGTCTGGTACACAGCATGGCATACATAATAGAACCTATGGCTGAGGCATAGGGGATGACACTCATCTCTTCTATATCTTCTGCCGTGGTCGGACATTGAGCTGAGCTCAATTTCACACCTTGCAACACAGGCATGAACCCCTTCTTAGACTGATCCATATTGAACATTTTAAATATCTTATCAAGGTATGTGCTTTGTGAAAGACCTATGAGGCGTCTTGATCTATCTCTATAGATCTTGATGCCTAATATATATGCAGCTTCTCCAAGGTCCTTCATTGAAAAACTCTTATTCAAGTAGGCCTTAGTGCTATCCAAGAGTTTTATATCATTTCCCATCAAAAGTATGTCTTCTACATATAATATGAGAAATGCTACAGAGCTCCCACTCACTTTCTTGTAAACGCAGGCTTCTCCATAAGTCTGTGCAAACCCAAACGCTTTGATCATCTCATCAAAGCGAATGTTCCAACTCCGAGATGCTTGCACCAGCCCATAAATCGAGCGTTGGAGCTTGCACACCTTGTCAGCATACTTAGGATCGACAAAACCTTCCGGCTGCATCATATACAATTCTTCCTCAAGGAAACCATTAAGGAATGCCGTTTTGACGTCCATTTGCCATATCTCATAATCATAGAATGCGACAATTGCTAACATGATTCGGACGGACTTTAGCTTCGCTACCGGTGAGAAAGTCTCATCATAGTCAACCCCTTGAACTTGTCGATAACCCTTAGCGACAAGGCAAGCTTTATAGATGGTTACATTACCATCCGCGTCTGTCTTCTTCTTAAAGATCCATTTATTTTCTATGGCTCGCCGCTCTACGGGCAAGTCAGTCAAAGTCCATACTTCGTTTTCATACATGGATCCTATCTCGGATTTCATGGCTTCTAGCCATTTGTCGGAATCCGGGCCCGCCATCGCTTCTTCATAGTTCGAAGGTTCACCGTTGTCTAACAACATAATCTCCAAGACAGGGTTGCCGTACCACTCTGGTGCGGAACGTGTCCTTGTGGACCTTCGAATTTCAGTAGGAGCTTGATCAGAAGTATCTTGATCATCATCATTAACTTCCTCTCTAGTCGGTGCAGGCACCTCAGGAACATTTTCTTGAGCTGCGCCATTTTCCGGTTCAAGAGGTAATACTTTATCAAGTTCTACTTTCCTCCCACTTACTTCTTTCGAGAGAAACTCTTTCTCTAGAAAGGACCCATTCTTGGCAACAAAGATCTTGCCTTCGGATCTGAGGTAGAAGGTATACCCAATAGTTTCTTTAGGGTATCCTATGAAGACGCATTTTTCTGATTTGGGTTCGAGCTTTTCAGGTTGAAGTTTGTTGACATAAGCATCGCATCCCCAAACTTTTAGAAACGACAGCTTAGGTTTCTTCCCAAACCATAATTCAGACGGTGTCGTCTCAACGGATTTCGACGGAGCCCTATTTAAAGTGAATGCGGCAGTCTCTAAAGCACAGCCCCAAAAAGATAGCGGTAAATCGGCAAGAGACATCATAGATCGCACCATATCTAATAGAGTGCGATTACGACGTTCGGACACACCATTACGCTGAGGTGTTCCAGGCGGCGTGAGCTGTGAAACTATTCCACATTTTCTTAAGTGTGTGACAAACTCGTGACTCAAGTATTCTCCTCCACGATCTGATCGTAGGAACTTGATTTTCCTGTCACATTGATTCTCAACCTCACTCTGAAATTCCTTGAACTTTTCAAAGGTCTCAGACTTGTGTTTCATTAAGTAGACATACCCATATCTACTCAAGTCATCAGTGAGGGTGAGAACATAACGATAGCCACCGCGAGCCTCAACGCTCATTGGACCGCACACATCAGTATGTATGATTTCCAATAAGTAGGTTGCTCGCTCCATTGTTCCTGAGAATGGAGTCTTGGTCATTTTACCCATGAGGCATGGTTCGCACGTGTCAAATGATTCGTAATCAAGAGACTCTAAAAGTCCATCTGCATGGAGCTTCTTCATGCGTTTGACACCTATGTGACCAAGGCGGCAGTGCCACAAGTATGTGGGACTATCATTATCAATCTTACATATTTTGGTACTCACACTATGAACATGTGTAGCATTATGCTTGAGATTCATTAAGAATAAACCATTCACCATCGGAGCATGACCATAAAACATATCTCTCATATAAATAGAACAACCATTATTCTCGGATTTAAATGAGTAGCCATCTCGTATTAAATGAGATCCTGATACAATGTTCATGCTCAAACTTGGCACTAAATAACAATTATTGAGGTTCAAAACTAATCCCGTAGGTAAATGTAGAGGTAGCGTGCCGACGGCGATCACATCGACCTTGGAACCATTCCCGACGCGCATCGTCACCTCGTCCTTCGCCAGTCTCCGCTTATTCCGCAGCTCCTGCTTTGAGTTAAAAATGTGAGCAACTGCACCGGTATCAAATACCCAGGAGCTACTACGAGTACTGGTAAGGTACACATCAATTACATGTATATCACATATACCTTTCATTTTGCCGGCCTTCTTGTCTGCTAAGTATTTGGGGCAGTTCCGCTTCCAGTGACCACTTTCCTTGCAATAAAAGCACTCAGTCTCGGGCTTGGGTCCATTCTTTGGCTTCTTCCTGGCAGCTTGCTTGCCGGGCGTGGCAACTCCCTTGCCGTCTTTCTTGAAGGTTTTCTTACCCTTGCCTTTCTTGAACTTAGTGGTTTTATTGACCATCAACACTTGATGTTCCTTTTTGACTTCTACCTCTGCTGATTTCAGCATTGCAAATACTTCAGGAATGGTCTTTTCCATCCCCTGCATATTGAAGTTCATCACAAAGCTCTTGTAGCTCGGTGGAAGTGACTGAAGGATTCTGTCAATGACCGCATCATCTGGGAGATTAACTCCCAGCTGAGTCAAGCGGTTATGTAACCCAGACATTGTGAGTATGTGCTCACTGACAGAACTATTTTCCTCCATCTTACAGCTGAAGAATTTGTCGGAGACTTGATATCTCTCGACCCGGGCATGAGCTTGGAAAACCATTTTCAGCTCTTCGAACATCTCATATGCTCCATGTCTCTCAAAACGCTTTTGGAGCCCCGGCTCTAAGCTGTAAAGCATGCCGCACTGAACGAGGAAGTAGCCATCGGTACGTGCCTGCCAAGCGTTCATAACGTCTTGTTCTGCAGGGAGAATAGGTGCGTCACCTAGCGGTGCTTGTAGGATATAATCTTTCTTGGCAGCTATGAGGATGATCCTCAGGTTCCGGACCCAGTCCGTGTAGTTGCTGCCATCGTCTTTCAGCTTGGTTTTCTCTAGGAACGCGTTGAAGTTGAGGACTACGTTGGCCATTTGATCTACAAGACATATTGTAAAGATTTTAGACTAAGTTCATGATAATTAAGTTCATCTAATGAACTCCCACTTAGATAGACATCCCTCCAGTCATCTAAGTATAACATGATCCGAGTTAACTAGGCCGTGTCCGATCATCACGTGAGACGGACTAGTCAACGTCGGTGAACATCTTCATGTTGATCGTATCTTCTATACGACTCATGCTCGACCTTTCGGTCTTCTGTGTTCCGAGGCCATGTCTGTACATGCTAGGCTCGTCAAGTCAACCTAAGTGTTTTGCATGTGTAAATCTGTCTTACACCCATTGTATGTGAACGTTAGAATCTATCACACCCGATCATCACGTGGTGCTTCGAAACAACGAACTGTCGCAATGGTGCACAGTTAGGGGGAACACTTTCTTGAAATTATTATGAGGGATCATCTTATTTACTACCGTCGTTCTAAGCAAACAAGATGAATAACATGATAAACATCACATGCAATCAAATAATAATAGTGACATGATATGGCCAATATCACATAGCTCCTTTGATCTCCATCTTAGGGCTCCATGATCATCTTGTCACCGGCATGACACCATGATCTCCACCATTGTGTCTCCATGAAGTTGCTCGCCAACTATTACTTCTACTACTATGGCTAACGCGTTTAGCAATAAAGTAAAGTAATTTACATGGCGTTTCTCAATGACACGCAGTTCATACAAAAAATAAAGACAACTCCTATGGCTCCTGCCGGTTGTCATACTCATCGACATGCAAGTCGTGATTCCTATTACAATAGCATGAACATCTCATACATTGCATATAGATCATTCATCATTCATCACAACTTTGGCCATATCATATCACAAAGCACTTGCTGCAAAAACAAGTTAGACGTCCTCTAATTGTTGTTGCAAGTTTTACGTGGCTGAAGTAGGGTTCTAGCAAGAACGTTTTCTTACCTACGTGAAAGCCACAACGTGATTTGTCAACTTCTATTTACCCTTCATAAGGACCCTTTTCATCGAATCCGCTCCAACTAAAGTGGGAGAGACAGACACCCGCCAGCCACCTTATGCAACTTGTGCATGTTAGTCGGTGGAACCGGTCTCACGTAAGCGTACGTGTAAGGTTGGTCCGGGCCGCTTCATCCCACAATACCGTAGAAGCAAGATAAGACTAGTAGCGGCAAGAAAGTTGACAACATCAACGCCCACAACAAATTGTGTTCTACTCGTGCAAGAGAACTACGCATAGACCTAGCTCATGATGCCACTGTTGGGGAACGTTGCAGAAAACAAAAAAAATTCCTACGATTTCACCAAGATCCATCTATGAGTTCATCTAGCAACGAGTGATTGGATGCATCTACGTACCTTGTAGATCGCGAGCGGAAGCATTCAAAGAACGGGGATGAGGAAGGCGTACTCGACGTGATCCAAATCACCGGAGATCCTAGCGCCGAACGGACGGCACCTCCGCGTTCAACACACGTACGGTCAGCGTAACGTCTCCTCCTTGATCCAGCAAGGGGGAAGGAGAGGTTGAGGAAGATGGCTCCAGCAGCAGCACGACGGCGTGGTGGTGATGGAGCTGCAGTACTCCAGCAGGGCTTCGCCAAGCACTATGGAGGAGGAGGAGGTGTTGGAGAGGGAGAGGGAGGCACCAAAGGCCAAAGTAAGAAGTCCTCCATCTCCCCACTATATATAGGAGGGCCAAGGGGGGGGCGCCGGCCCTAGGAGATCTAATCTCCTAGGGGTTGCGGCCAAGGGGAGGAATCCCTCCTCCCCAAGGCACCTAGGAGGTGCCTTCCCCTCCTAGGACTCTTCCTTTAGGGTTTCCCCCACCCTAGGCGCATGGGCCCTAGGGGGGAGTGGCGCGCCAGCCCACTTTGGGCTGGATCCCTTCCCACTTCAGCCCATGGGGCCCTCCGGGATAGGTGGCCCCACCCGGTGGACCCCCGGGACCCTTCCGGTGGTCCCGGTACAATACCGGTGACCCCGAAACTTGTCCCGATGGCCGAAATAGCACTTCCTATATATAATTCTTTACCTCCGGACCATTCCGGAACTCCTCGTGACGTCTGGGATCTCATCCGGGACTCCGAACAACATTCGGGTTACTGCATATACACATCCCTACAACCCTAGCGTCACCGAACCTTAAGTGTGTAGACCCTACGGGTTCGGGAGACATGTAGACATGACCGAGATCGCTCTCTGGTCAATAACCAACAGCGGGATCTAGATACCCATGTTGGCTCCCACATGCTCCTCGATGATCTCATCGGATGAACCACTATGTCGAGGATTCAAGCAACCCCGTATACAATTCCCTTCGTCAATCGGTATGTTACTTGCCCGAGATTCGATCGTCGGTATCCCAATACCTCGTTCAATCTCGTTACCGGCAAGTCACTTTACTCGTACCGTAATGCATGATCCCGTGACCAGACACTTGGTCACTTTGAGCTCATTATGATGATGCATTACCGAGTGGGCCCAGTGATACCTCTCCGTCATACGGAGTGACAAATCCCAGTCTTGAACCATGTCAACCCAACAGACACTCTCGGAGATACCCGTAGTATACCTTTATAGTCACCCAGTTACGTTGTGACGTTTGGTATACCCAAAGCACTCCTACGGTATCCGGGAGTTACACGATCTCATGGTCTAAGGAAAGGATACTTTGACATTGGAAAACTCTAGCAAACGAACTATACGACCTTGTGCTATGTTTAGGATTGGGTCTTGTCCATCACATCATTCTCCTAATGATGTGATCTCATTATCAATGACATCCAATGTCCATAGTCAGGAAACCATGACTATCTGTTGATCAACGAGCTAGTCAACTAGAGGCTTACTAGGGACATGTTGGTGTCTATTATTCACACATGTATTACGATTTCCGGATAACACAATTATAGCATGAATAAAGACAATTATCATGAACAAGGAAATATAATAATAATGCTTTTATTATTGCCTCTAGGGCATATTTCCAACACCTTGTAGGTCTTCGAGCGCCGGACAATTCGGTGAGCCTCATTCTGATCCTTAGGGAGTTCTCGCCTATTAAGGTAGGCTAAGAAGGGTTCGGTCCATGGGGCAATAACTGCCATGACGAGATGGGCCGATGGTGTTACTTCGGTGGTTGAGCCCCCGATGATATCGGTGTGTTCGGAATCCGGGGTTATCATGGGATCCGCACTAGCGTTGCCGTTTTCCCTTTGCCACACCACGGATGGCTTGAAGAGCCTTTCCAGAAAAATGTTAGGCGGAACAGGGTCACGCTTAGCACCGAGGCGGGCAAGGACGTTCGCTGCTTGATTACTTTCTCGGGCTACGTGATGAAATTCGAGCCCCTCGAACCGAGCCGACATTTTGAGAACAGCGTTACGGCAAGCCGCCATTTTTGGATCTTTGGCATCGAAGTCTCCGTTAGTTTGAGATATTGCAAGATTTGAATCCCCACGCACTTCTAGGCGTTGTATGCCCATGGAGATAGCCATCCGGAAGCCATGTAGTAAGGCCTCATATTCGACTGCATTGTTGGAGTCTGTGTACAATATTTGGAGTATGTACTGAACTGTGTCCCTAGTAGGGGACGTTAGAACGACGCCCGCTCCTAGGCCCGCTAACATTTTAGAACTGTCGAAGTACATGACCCAGTTGGAGTATGTGCCATACTCTTTAGGGAGTTCAGCCTCTGTCCATTCGGCGACAAAGTCGGCCAGAACTTGGGATTTAATGGTCCGACGAGGTCTGTATGTTATGTCGAATGGGAGGAGCTCGATGACCCACTTGGCAATCCGGCCTGTTGCGTCGCGGTTGTTTATTATGTCGTTGAGTGGTATTTCGGAAGCCACTGTGATTGAGCACTCTTGGAAGTAGTGTCGTAACTTTCGAGATGCCATAAAGACTGCGTAATGCAACCGGGACTAATGCCTGCACGGCACCCTAGCCGCTCGAATCGGGACTAATGCTCACATTAGTCCCGGTTCGTAATGCAATCGGGATTAATGCTTTTTTCTGGCCGAACCAAAGTCCTGTTTTCTACCAGTGTGCATGCATCTGAGTGACTGCGGTAACGTAACATTTACTTTGGCAAGCGGACGCATCACCGAGGTAGTACTTCCTCGTCTAGATGTATAAGTCACCTTATAAAAATCAAATAATCTCAAAACAGCTTGACGCCATATATTAACTCTCATCTCATTTCTTATTTCGTGACATGTCAACTAATGAGAGATGTGAGCCATATATGCCTATCAAACATGATATGCAATGGTTAGTTCATTGCATGGAATGCTATTAACTAGCAAAAAAATTAAGTTCTCTCATTTTTTCCTTCGTTTTAATCGCGGTGCATAATCTAAAATGACTTATGCACTAGACTAGGGAAGTAATATAACATCCGATAGCCAGCCAAACAGTTTCTATGCACTCCAATAAGACGTTTCTTTGGCACTGTCGTAGTGTAAAACGGCTTATTTTAAATTACAGAGGGAGTAATAAGCATCCTAAATTTTTGAATCTTACAGATCAAATGTAGAGTTTCAGCTGAAAGAAAACCAGGTTAATCTTCCGATCACGAGACTTTACAAGCTTGAAACAACTTAAGCACAGGCGGGAGTCGCCCCTTTTGAAGTCAGTATTTATGCGGCGCTGAACTAACAAGCGGATACCTAACCTTCAAAGGAGAAGAAAAATCAGATATATCTTTCATTCATATCGATCAGATGTACTTTGCTCAGGACTCCCATTTTAATAGCCCCAAAGACTGAACGCGAGGAAGGGATGGAGAGTCATGCTGGATTGGGATACTACAAGTTTTGCCCATCGAGCAGGCTGTTCAACACGTACGTACCGCGTGCATTCATACCATTAAGTGTAATTGCTCCGGTAGGTCAGACGACTGATAAAGGTACTATACCGGCAGTAAAATGATAAATGCCGTGTCAGTGTGTGAACGATGAAGACGAGCCATGCATTAATTCATGACCTCGAAATCTGGTTGTCCAACATGTACGTGTTCCTACGTATACAAACTGGGCTCCAGCAAGTGACTGCGGCAGTAACATAACATTTACTCTGGCCAGCCGATGCATAGACATGCCGTTGTCCGTGTGTGAACGATCGGGACGACATGCATTCATATTAATCTCTCTGCAGCAGTTCTCTCAGAGCAACTTCAATGGGACGACCATTCCGTCCGTTTGAATCGGCGCAGACACAAAAGGTGGCCCAACACGCTAACTCAAACGGACGCGCGTCCGCTTTTTGTCCACAGATGACCCATTTTCGGTCTCATATTTTAGCCGGATTTGCGTTCGTGCGGAAACGAAACGGACGCGCGCGCGGCTACTCCTTTTCCCGGGCCCGCCGATCGGTGGCAGCCAGCACCATTTCTCCCCAATTTCCCCCCAAAATCCCTCCTGCCCGCGCGCTCCCGTGCCGCCATGGACGACGACCTCGACCTCGACGCCGCCGCCGGCCTCGCTTCCCTCGCCTCGTCCAACAAAGGCAAACCTCGTGCTCCGCGCAAGACCGCCGCCATGCCCAAGCCAAAGAAGGCGCATACGCCCGAACAGAGGGCGAGAGAGTCGGCCAAGAGGAAGAGTCGGAGGACGCTGCCGACACGAGGGATGAAGCCGTCGAGGCAGCCGCCGCCGTCACCGCCGCGCAGCAAGAGGCCACCAACGCCCGCGTCGCGGCGGCAACAAGGGAGGCGCTCTATATGCTAGGGTTAAACCCTAGCCAGCATGGCCTCGTCAACGCCGCCGTCGCCGCTGCCAGCACCGGCTCATCGGCGTTCCCTCGGATGGTGCTGCCTGACTCGCCCCGCGCGTCGGCTTGCAACCCGATGCACGGCTTCCACGTGTACCCGCAGGCCTCCCGCCTCTTCGGGGAGTGCTCGCCCGACAAGAGCGTGGCGGCGCCTTCCACGCCCGCGCCCGCGCCCATCGACCTCAACGCCACACCGGTGGCCGGTGGCTCGTCATCCGGAGGCGCGAGGAAACATGCGCGGCAGCTGCCGGCCGGCGTGCTCCCGGACGCCCGCAAACTGTTCGAGGGAATGCCCGCTGCCGGCGACGAGGACTACATGCAGAACCTCATCTTTGAGGGCGGTGCACCGACCGCTGGCTACGATCCCGACGAGACAGAAAGCCAGGACGGCCACGGGACGTTCACGCCGGCCGCTGGCTATGATCCCGATCAGGCGGCCTTCATGCATGATCAGGTCGGCATTGACTTGGACGGCTTCCCACTTGACCACGAGTTTCCGGCCGACTATGACCAAGAGGAAGAGGACGAGTGCGACATCGACGTGGAGCCTTTGTTCGAGGACGAGCTCTCCAATCAAGCCGCCGGTCGCAAGGAGAAGCGCAAGAGCAAGCTCACGAAGGCATACACGGCGGCCGAGGACAAGCTTCTTTGCGAGTGTTGGCGAGACATTGGACAAGACCCCAAGATGGGCGCCGAACAAAAGGCATCAACTTTTTGGATTCTTGTCCACCGGGAATTTCATGAGCGCAAGACGTTTCCGTCTTACCAAATTGTGAGCGCGCGCGGGTGGGTCTCCATTTCGAAACGATGGATGGTGATCCAACAAGAGTGCACGTGCAACAAGTTTGTGCCACTCTTGAGAGTGTGAAGGCCCGCCCCGTGAGCGGCATCGGCATACAAGACATGGTATGCTAGCAAGCCACCCTCTTTTACGTTTTCATTTGCATACCATGTTGCCAATATGCTTGCATGAAAACATTTGTAGGCATTTCAAGCTTTGGAGGCATTCAAGGTCCAGCACAATGGCAAGTGCTTCAATCTCTCCCATTGCTTTAGGGTGATCAAGGATGAGGAGAAGTTCAAGGCGCAATATTCCGCCCTCAAGTCGCGTGGGGGAAGCAAACCGTGGAGGAGGTTGGGGACGGCGAGCCGGCACGACCGCGGGGGAGGACCAACTCCATAAAGGAGGACAAGCGGGATGCAGCATCGAACGCCTTGATCTCAAGCGTGGAGGGCAGGATGAACAAGAAGGACACAAGGGAGGAGGAGCGCCGGCGTTTTAAAGAAGAGCAAATGAACGCCTTCATGGAGATCCAAAGAAAGAGGCTCGAGATGGATGCGGAGAAGCAAGCCAAGATGCTTGAGTTGGAGGCGGAGAAGCAAGTCAAGATGCTAGAGATCGAGGCCGCCAACGCCAAGACCAAGGCGAAAGAAGTGGCTCTCGCGAGCATGATGACCGGGGTGGAGATCATGAAGGTGGATCTCAACGCCGTGTCGCCAAGGAAGAGGCCATGGTACGAGAAGATGCAGGCCGACATGCTCAAGTTCAACGACGAGTGATCTTGTAGCCGTGAGCGCCTTCTTGTTTTGTATGACGGCTTGTGTGCTGGCATGACCGCGAGGCCGCGATGGCGTGGTCGAACTCAAGTCCCACCCTCTTTTGTGCGGCGGCATGTGTGCCGGCCGCTGGCGAGCGCGCCAGCGCGAATTTGGCGATATTTTTTTGTAGCCGGCAATGTATGCCGGTGCTGGCATGGTGCCGGCATGAGACATGGCCGCTGGCATGATCTATGGCCGCGGGCCATTTTGCAAAATTGTGCGGACATGAAACTGGGTCGACACGTTAAGCGCGCGGCCGACCCAAATGCAAAACAGGGCGGACGTCGGGCGGGCGGCCGACCCAAACGGACAAAAACGGACAAATGCGCCGTCCGTTTGGGTCAGCCCGTTGGAGTTGCTCTAAGACTAGTCACAGTAGGAGTAACATAAGTGGTAACCTCACACTTATCTAGACAAATTATATGACATGGCAAGTAATTAATGATGAAAGAGGGGCAAATAGTAACATATCTAGTTACTAGTACTATGAGTAACATCACACATACTAATACAAGATTAGTCGCGCTGGAGCGCTTGCGGGTCAATACAGGCAGAATCTCTGGGTTTGGTGCGACGCCACATGCGGCCTGCTGTCGCAGCACCGACGCCGGCACCGGCCCTTCCCGTCCGAGACGCGGATCTGCGAGGGCAACCCAATCGGCGCCGCCCGCCCGTCGGCCTCCTCTACCTTCGGTCGCGGCTCCACGCAGGCATCGGTTAGGTTCGCTGCTTCGTCGGCGCCACGGATGCGGACTCCGTAGTCGGAGGCACGCGCCGGCCCTCGTGAGAGGCAGAGGGATGGCACCGACTAAAGGAACTCAAAGGTCCCACCAAGGATAGAAGCGCATCTTGAAGACGCTTTTGCAAGGTGGATATCATTACATCAACATTACATAATAGTGGGGATACAACCAAGACATACAATGTCACATGAATACAACAACACATCATATACAACATCAACATCCGACTACGGATGAAACATAAATAGAAACTCAAAACGACATCCACCCTGCTAGCCCAGGCTGCCGACCAGGAACCTAACCCAAGATCGACGAAGAAGAAGAAGAACTCCAACACAAGTAAAGATCGCTCTCACATCATGATCATCGCATAACCTGTACCTGCAACTGGTGGTATAGTATCTGTGAGCCACGAGGACTCAGCAATCCCATTACCATGGGTATCAAGACTAGCAAAGCTCAATGGGTAAGGAAGGGGTAAAGTGGTGAGGTTGCAGCAGCGACTAAGCAAGTATGGTGGCTAACTTACGAAACAAGAGCGAGAAGAGAAGCTTAGCAAGCGGTCGTCAACTAGTAATGATCAAGAAGTGATCCTGAACTCCTACTTACGTCAAACATAACCCAGAAACCGTGTTCTCCTCTCGAACAACCCCGAAAAGAGACACTCACGGTTACGCACACGGTTGGTGTATTTTAGAAGAGTTTACTTCAAGTTTACTACAACCGGACATTAACAAATTCCCATCTGCCACATAACCGCGGGCACGGCTTTCGAAAGTTCAAACCCTGCAGGGGTGTCCCAACTTAGCCCATGATAAGCTCTCGTGATCAACGAAGGATATTCCTTCTCCTGGGAAGACCCGATCAGTCTCGGAATCCCGTTTACAAGACATTTCGACAATGGTAAAACAAGTCCAGCAAAGCCGCCCGAATGTGCCGACAAATCCCGATAGGAGCTGCACATATCTCTTTCTCAGGGCACATCCGGATGAGACATCCTACGAGTAAAACCAACCCTCAAGTTTCCCCGAGGTGGCCCCGCAGTCTGCTCGTTTCGGACCAGCACTCAGAGGAGCACTGGCCCGGGGGGGCTAAAATAAAGATGACCCTTGAGTCTGCAGAACCCAAGGGAAAGGTATATGGTGGTATGTAGGCAAATGGTAAAACCAAGGTTGGGCCTTGCTGGAGGAGTTTTATTCAGAGCGAACTGTCAAGGGGGTCCCATAAATCACCCAACCGCGTTAGGGACGCAAAATCCGGGAACATAATACCGATATGACGGAAACTAGGGCGGCAAGAGTGGAACAAAACACCAGGCATAAGGAGCCTTCCACCCTTTACCAAGTATATAGATGCATTAATAATATAAGAGATATTGTGATATCCCAACATAAACATAATCCAACATGGAGCAATCTTCATCTTCACCTGCAACTAGCAACGCTATAACAGGGGCTGAGCAAAAATGGTAACATAGCCAAACAACGATTTGCTAGGACGGGTGACAAAGGTTAGAGTTTCATGGCAATTTGGGAGGCTTGAGCAGCAAGTGGTAGGTAACGCAGCATAGCGATAGAACGAAGCAACTAACATAGCAATGATAGTAGTGAGATCCAAGGTGACGGTCATCTTGCCTGAAATCCCGCTAGGAAGAAGAACGAGTCCATGAAGAAGATGAAGCCACGAAGAAGAACCAAGCGTAGACGAACGAATCCTCACGATCGCAATGAAACGGGAACAATCGAGAAGAAGCACACAACACGGTAAACACACCCCACATGAACAAGGCATGATACTCAATCAAGTATGATGCATATCTGGTTTAAATGGCATGACATGGCAAAGTGCAACAAACAACACTACAAATTAAGTGGAGCTCAATATGCAACGAGTTGCATATTGACGAAACACCACATCAATTATTTAGTTCTCTCTTGTTTATGTACCCAACAACATTAAAAGTTATTAAACATGGCAAGGGGTGAAGCATAAGTAAACTAACTATTTAGACAAGTTTAAATGAGGCCGGAACAACAAACAACAATTCCGGAAAATCCTCAAGTGCATATTTCGAATTTGGTACTGTTCTGCCCTAATTCATATTTTAAAGTTGTTAAACATCAAAATAAAGGGCACCAAGTTATTTTATGCATTATTCCACCCCATTTACATATAAAGTTTATTAAATTCGGAGTTACGGTTATTTAGTTATGAAATCATTTTAACATGGCATTTATGCAAAATTATAACAAACATCAAGTTACATAGTTCAAACATGGATGACAGCAGCATATTATGAAACTAGACAAAATTCTAAGCATTTTACATATTAAAATCATTTTAATCCGATGCACCATTTGTGAGTTCTTAAATGCATGATCTAGAGGGACTTTTCTGTAAATCTATAAACTCCTGGATAATTGGACAAATTTGCAGCGGAAGGAAAAAAACTACATGGGCTGAATCTGGATCGACTGGGCTGCTCACATTGGGCTTGAGGAGGCGCTGGGCATCTGGGCTGCGAGCGAAGCAGAGGAGGCCTCGCGCGGCGAGTGGCGCTCGTCTAGGCTGGCGCTGGACTGGTCAACGCGGGGCGGGGTGCTCATTCCCGAGTTGCTGCTCGATGTAGAGGACGCAGACAGAACCGGCGATGCAGGGGATGCAGGCAGGCGCTCGTCTCCCTTGCTCGAACAGAAGCAGAGGAAGAAGGCGCGGCGGCTGCGGGTCTTGGGCGCGGGAGGTCGATCCAGACCGGATCTGGCCATTTCCAAGGATTGGCGGCACGGGAGTTTCGAGATGCAGGGGCGCCATGGCCGCTTCCTATACAGAGAAACAAGGAGAAGTTCAGAGAAGTTCAGAAGTAGAGGACAGGAAGAGAAAGAGAGGAGAGGCGTGGCGACCTGCTGCTGCTGGGTGGAGGCAAGGTTGCGTGACGACGAGGAAGACGGGGAGGGGCACGAGGAGGGACTTGGCGTGGGATGCGGTCAACGGCGCTGCTGGCTCGGGCGGGTTCTCGTCGGAGGGAGCTTGGCGAGGAACGGGCAGCGGACGGCGGGAACGGGGCCGCGGCTTTGCGGTGATGGGCGCGGTCAACAGGGATGGAGGCTCTGGGACGGCACGGGGCGACCCGGTGGTGGACATCCATGGCCGGCAGCGCCATGGTTGGAGGTGACGGCGCTGCTGTAACCTGAAGACATGAAGAGACAGAGAGAACTAAGAGAGGGAACGATAGGAAGTAAGAGAGAAGGGAGGAAGGGCGCGGTCCTGCTGGAGGTGGCGGCGAGGTTCGCCGGGGCAACGGGGTCGCGAGGTTGGAGGAGGCAGCTGCAGGATGGCTCGGGCTCCTCTGGTCGCTGGTGGTTGGGGACTCGAGCAGTAGAGGTGGCTGGGGATCGAGGGGAGGCACTGGTTGGTTGGGCGGAGGAAAACGAGGAGGAGGGGGATCCCGAGGTGGATCGAGACCGGGTGGCGGCGGCGAGGAGGAAGGATGGGACGGCTCCCCTAGATTTTAGGGTTGCCCCGTTTATATAGCAGGTAGGTTAGTTTAGGGGCTACTCGGGCCCTTCGATCATAATCGGACGGTCCTAGATGAATAGGTTAGGAGAGTCAAAGAAGAAACCGAAGATGTTTTATAGATGTTAGGGGATGTCCGGATCCAACGGTGACGACTGCCCGGGTCGGGTTCGGGGAAGTTTCGGACGAGCAAGCGAGGGGGTCTGTGCACTTTACAAGGAGACTCCGGTTTAGGCAAGAGGGAAAAACAAAGAATAAGGTTGGTCTTGGAACGATCAACAAAAGCGAGGGGTAACGCGGCAACTATGAGCTGATGCAAGTTTTAAAAACAATGACGACAACGAGTGCCGATGCAATGCAGATGATGCCATGATGAAATGCAACAAACAAAATAAAACACATGACGGCAACAAAGAACATTGAAGGCTTCTGAAGCGTCGGTCTCGGGGCGTTACATGGATCTCAACGTCGTGTCGCCAAGGAAGAGGCCATGGTACGAGAAGATGCAGGCCGACATGCTCAAGTTCAACGACGAGTGATCTTGTGGCCGTGAGGGCCTTCTTGTTTTGTATGCCGGCTTGTGTGATGGCATGACCGCGAGGCCGCGATGGCGTGATCGAACTCAAGTCCCACCCTCTTTTGTGCGCTGGCATGTGTGCCGGCCGCTGGCGAGCGCGAACTTGACGATATTTTTTGTAGCCGGCAATGTATGCCGGCGCTGGCATGGTGCCGGCATGAGACATGGTCGCTGGCATGATCTATGGCCGCGGGCCATTTTGCAAAATTGTGCGGACATGAAAATGGGTCGGCACGTTAGACGCACGGCCGGCCCAAATGCAAAACAGGGCGGAGTCGGGCGGGCGGCCGACCCAAACGGACAAAAAAGGACAAATGTGCCGTCCATTTGGGTCGGCCCGTTGGAGTTGCTCTAAGACTAGTCACAGTGGGAGTAACATAAGTGGTAACATCACACTTATCTAGACAAATTATATGACATGGCAAATAATTAATGATGAAAGAGGGGCAAATAGTAACATATCTAGTTACTAGTACTATGAGTAACATCACACATACTAATACAAGATGAGTCGCGCTAGAGCGCTTGCGGGTCAATACAGGCAGAATCTCTGGGTTTGGTGCGACGCCACATGCGGCCTGCTGCCGCAGCACCGACGCCGGCACCGGCCCTTCCCGTCCTAGACGCGGATCTGCGAGGGCAACCCAATCGGCGCCGCCCGCCCGTCGGCCTCCTCTACCTTCGGTCGTGGCTCCGCGCAGGCAGCGGTTAGGTTCGCTACTTCGTCGGCGCCATGGATGCGGACTCCGTAGTCGGAGGCACGCGCCGGCCCTCGTGAGAGGTAGAGGGCACGGGAAATGACGGTTGTGTTCGATGCGGATGCGCATTTTGCCCGATGCCACCACGTGATGCCGGTGCCTGAAGAGGAGGAGCATCTCCTCCAGTGGGTGTACCGTCGGTCACTTACCACAGTGGAGACGGACGCCCAACGGCTCTAAAGCATCAACGCCAAGCAGTTCCGTCTCGGCATTGAGCAGTCCAAGCAGGAGGCGGTGGAGACAGTGGCGAGGGTGGCCAAGCTCAAGCACAAGCAGTACCGCATCGTCCGGCGCTTGAAGGGCTACATCGCCATCTCCGATTCTTCCTCCTACGACGGGTTCGATTCCGATGGCTCCGACATCAACCCACCTCCTGCCGCGGGCGCCTACAGCAGCGCCAACGACCAGAAGGGCAAAGGACCGACGAGCAAGTGGTGAAATCCGGCCTTCTCCATGATTATATAATCTATGTCTACCTAGTTAGCATTTGCCGGATGGTTGAACTGTATGAATTACCTATTTGGTGATCTTTTGATGATGTTGCGTGAATTATGCCCATTTGCTACCAGTTTATATGTCCTTTTGTTGTTGATTTTGGGTGATTAGTGATCTACGTAATATGTTGCATGATTTTGCATGGATATAGGTGTTAGAATTATTGTATAGGGATAGGAGAGGTGTTTAAATTGTATCTATCTCTTCTTCTCTCTATCTCTTGTAACGACCTCTCCTGGCCGATCTCTTTCTTTTCCTGTCGATCTCCCCCTGGTCGATCTCCTCCTCTGTAACTTGTCCACCAAGGTTTTGCCTCAATATATACAACGCGGCCCGAGACAAAGGGTTCTACGCTTCCCAAACTACTTTACATGGTAACAGAGCCTCTTCCTCATCAGATCAAGAGAGATCGCATCTAGCTACTGTTCGCGACCGAGCCATGTCCACCACCTCCGCCTCCATGTCACCCAGCACCATGGGCGCGATCACCACCACCTCCTCCGCCTCCACCTTTGCTTCCTCATCCACAACTACCAATACCTTCCACGGATCGCCACCACAGGAGAAGCTGACGAGGGGGAACTTCCTCCTCTGGAAAGCCATCGTGCTTCCTCAGATGGAGCACCATCTTGACGCCACGAGCCCGCCACCGCCGGCCACCCTCACCATCACCAAGGACGGCAAAGAAGAGCAAGTTGTCAACTTCGCCCGCACCCTCTGGTATGCGCAACAACAACAACTCCAAGGGTTCTTGATGGGTTCTTTTTCCCGCGAGATTCTGTCCCAGGTGGCCACGCTCCAGACGCCGGCCGAGGTGTGGCGCGCCATCAACGACATGTTCATCGCCCAGAGCCAGGCGCAGGCGATCAACACCCGCATCGAGCTCACCAACCTCAAAAAAGGTAACTTGACCATGGCAGAGTACCTCGGCAAGATCAAAACCCTCACCGATGAAGTTGCCTGCACCGCCTCGGCCCTCTCCGACCCGGAGATCGTCTCCAAGATTCTTGCCGGCCTCGACATGGAATATAATCCAGTCGTCTCTGCGCTGGCGGCACGAGTGGAACCCATCACGGTTCCGGAGCTGCATAGCCAGCTGCTCAGCTTCGACGCCCGCCTCACCCTCCTCCACGGCGGCGATCTTCGGCAATCTTCTGCGTACTCCGCCTCCCGGGGACATGGTCGTGGCCGTGGTCACCAGGGCACCAACCGTGGTGGTGGACGCGGCCGCGGTGCCTCCTCGGGCGACGCGCTCTGGAGGCGGCTATGGCAACAACTACGACGGCGGCTACGGCAACAACCACGGGGGTGGCGGCTTCAACAACAACACTGGCCGCCGCAACCCCCCTCTCATTCTCGCCCTCGGTGTCAACTCTGCAAGAAGGCTGGCCATGAGGTCATCGATTGCTGGCATCGGTACGATGAAAACTTCGTTCCTGACTCCAAACTAGTTGTAGCAGCTATGCGCGAGCAAGGCGGGGACGGTGTCTGGTACGTTGACTCCGGTGTTACCGATCACGTCACTAATGAGCTTGAGCAACTTGCCCTACGTGAGACGTATCACGTCAACGATCAGATCCACACAGCCAGCGGTAAAGGTATGGAGATTTGTCACATTGGTCAAGTTTCACTTAATTCCCCTAGTCTTCAACGTGATCTTGTTCTTAAGGATGTTCTCCATGTTCCCCAAGCTGACAAAAATCTTGCCTCGACGTCTCATTTAGCCACCGATAATGATGTTTTCTTTGAAACTCACCCTCGCTATTTTTTCATTAAGGATCGGGCAACGAGGGCACCTCTCTATCACGGTAGATGCGTCGGCGGCCTCTACCCCATCTCCTTCGGAGCTCTTAGCAACAAGCATCGTCGCGTCTACTCCATCGTCAAGCCTTCTTTCGAGCGGTGGCATCAAAGATTAGGACATCCCTCATCAATCATAGTTAGGCAAGTAGTCAATAAAGACAAACTTCCTTTGTCACATAGTTCAAATAAAGAGTCTGTTTGTGAAGCATGTCAATGCGCCAAGAGCCATCAGCTTCCCTATCCTAAGTCTACTAGTGTGTCTCATGCCCCATGACAATTGATCTTCAGTGATGTATGGGGTCATGCTCGAGATTCTTTTGGTCGAAAAAAATATTATGTTAGCTTCATTGATGATTACACCAAGTTCACATGGATTTATTTGCTTAAGTATAAATCTGAAGTCTTTTCAATCTTCCAAGAGTTTCAAAAGCTAGTTGAGCGCCACTTTGATAGGAAAATTATTTCAGTCCAAAGTGACTGGGGAGGAGAGTATGAAAAACTCAACTCCTTCTTCCCTAGCATTGGGATCACTCATTATGTGTCCTGCCCTCATGCTCATCGGCAAAACGGTTCTGCTGAACGCAAACACCGTCATATCGTCGAAGTTGGTCTCTCCCTTTTAGCTCATGCATCTATGCCCCTCAAGTATTGGGATGAGGCTTTCATCATAGCTACATATCTTATCAACCGTCTTCCCAGTAAGGTCATTGGCAATTCAACTCCTTTAGAACGATTGTATCATCAAAAGCCAGACTACAACTCTCTAAAAAATTTTGGGTGTGCATGTTACCCCAACCTTCGTCCATACAATCGTCACAAACTGGAGTTTCGCTCCACACAATGTGTGTTTCTTGGGTATAGTAACCTTCATAAAGGGTATAAATGTCTTGAACCATCTACTGGGCGCATCTATATCTCCCGTGATGTTATCTTTGATGAAACATTATTCCCTTTTTCTCTCCTTCATCCCAATGCTGGCGCCTTGCTTCGTGCAGAAATTGCACTCCTGCTAGACTATTCTACACATCCTGATCACGGAGGTGAATTAAATGATCATGATCATGTGCAAAAATCCACAGAAAAATGCGTCTCAAATGGGCCTTGTACAAATTCTACTCGTCATTTTATGTGTACACAAGACAAAGACGCAATCTTCAAGGAGGATCTGGCTGTCAGCGCGCGATCCCAGGTAGATCCGCGGCAGCCTGCAGAGCAGTGCGGCACGCGATCCGGTGCAGATTTGCCCCTGGCAGGCGACAGCGACAGCGGCCCAGGCGCGGGTTCAGGGGCGGCTCCGGGCGCGCCACGCCGAGCCGACCAGGTGGGTCACGCGGGTCCAGGCGCGGGCCCTGGCGCAAGTCCAGGTGAGTCACGCCAAGCTAACCAGGCAGGCCACAGCGGACCAGGTGCGGGCGTGGGTCCAGGCGCGACTCCCAGCGCGCCTCACCAATCCTCGCATGCGCAGTCTGATCCGGTTGTCGAGCGCGGCGTGGGGGGGGGAACGGCTCCTCGTCTGCCACGTCGGTCGATCCAGTGCGCCGCCAGACCGAGGAGCAGCGTGCATCTTCCTTGGATCAGGAGCCGATCCACCATGTTGGATCTTCTGTGGGCGCCGCCGAAGTTGCTGGATCTCCTGTGCTGCAGTCCACAGCTATCGATTTTGTGGCTCCTTCACCTCCTCGTCGACACACCAGGTCTCGGTCAGGTATTGTCAAGGAAAAACAATATAGTGATGGTACAATAAAGTATAATCCGACTAAGCGTGCCTTTCTTGCTACTACTGATGAACCTATTAATTTGCATGATGCACTTGCTAGCAAGGATTGGAAGGAAGCCATGGATAATGAGTACAATGCACTCATAAAAAATCAGACTTGGCATTTAGTACCACCACAACGTGGTGCTAACATAATCGATTGTAAGTGGGTATACAAGATAAAAAGGAAACCTGATGGTAGTATAGACAGGTACAAGGCAAGGTTGGTTGCAAAAGGTTTTAAGCAAAGGTTTGGAATTGATTATGATGATACCTTTAGTCCTGTGGTTAAAGCAACTCCCATTCGCCTTGTTTTGTCCATTGCCATTTCCAGATGATGGAGCTTACGATAGCTAGATGTTCAGAACGCGTTCCTTCATGGTGTTCTTGAGGAAGAAGTGTTCATGCGGCAACCACCAGGTTATGAAAGTCATAGCACACCACATTATGTATGTAAGTTGGATAAAGCATTATATGGACTTAAGCAGGCTCCAAGAGCATGGTATTCTAGGCTGAGCATGCAGTTACAACATCTTGGGTTCACGCCATCCAAAGCAGACACATCCTTATTCTTTTGTAGCAAAAGCAATATCACTGTTTTTGTGCTTGTTTATGTTGATGATATAATTGTTGCTAGTTCAAGTCAAGAGGCCACCACCTGTTTGCTTAAGGATTTAAAACTTGAATTTGCTCTCAAGGATCTAGGTGATCTTCACTATTTTTTTGGCATAGAAGTAAAGCAAGTCAGAGATGGCATACTTCTCTCACAAGAAAAATATACAACTGGTGTTCTAAAGAGGGTGGGATTGGAGAATTGCAAACCTGTCAGCACACCAATTTCCACCTCAGAAAAACTTACAGTTGATAGTGGAGAAGCTCTTGGTCTAGAAGATGCAACAAATTATAGAAGTGTTGTTGGTGCTTTGCAATATTTAACACTTACACGTCCAGATATTTCTTATTCAGTGAACAAGGTATGTCAATATTTGCATGCTCCTAGAACTACTCATTGGACGGCAGTTAAAAGAATCCTAAGGTATCTTCAGTATTCTCAAGGATCTGGACTTCAAATTGTCAAGTCCCCTTCCTTGCTTGTTACTGCATATTCTGATGCAGACTGGGCAGGGTGTGCTGATGACAGAAGATCCACTGGTGGTTTTGCTGTGTTTCTGGGATCTAATCTTGTGTCATGGAGTGAAAGGAAGCAAGCTACTGTCTCAAGATCAAGTACAGAGGCTGAATATAAGTCATTAGCAAATGCCACAGCTGAAGTAATGTGGATACAAACATTACTCTATGAGCTTGGAATTAAAGCTCCGAAGGTTGCACGGTTATGGTGTGACAATATTGGTGCAACTTATCTTTCAGCCAATCCTGTCTTCCATGCACGGACAAAACATATTGAAGTGGACTTTCATTTTGTCAGAGAGAGAGTAGCTCGAAAGCTACTTGAGATATGGTTCATTCCTACAGGGGATCAACTTGCAGATGGGTTTACTAAACCCTTGACAGAGAGAAGATTGGATGAGTTCAAATACAATCTCAACCTTAGCAAGGCTTGAGGTTTAGATTGAGGGGGAGTGTTAGAATTATTGTATAGGGATAGGAGAGGTGTTTAAATTGTATCTATCTCTTCTTCTCTCTATCTCTTATAACGACCTCTCCTGGTCGATCTCTTTCTGTTCCTGTCGATCTTCCCCTGGTCGATCTCCTCCTCTGTAACTTGTCCACCAAGGCTTTGCCTCAATATAACAACGCGGCCCAAGACAAAGGGTTCTACGCTTCCCAAACTACTTTACAATAGGATGATGAATATGAGATACGTGGTTGTGAAGGCGTAGAATTAGGGACTGCTCAGTGAGCATCCGTGAACGCTTCCGGACGCGTCCGCCCGCGTACAGGTCCGGCTGTACATGCTCTAATAGATTAGTGAACTCGAAGCCGCTACCAATTCTTTATGTTTTCCTCACATCCCAAGGTTGCATCTGAGCTTTGGTTGTCTAGCTAGTGGCGGTACCAAGGGCAATGAAAAGCATTATGCGGTGCAGAGTGCTTTCAATTCAGCCTCCCAACGGGTCTAGGTAGCTTACCCCAACTTCATTCATGTCATGGATGTTGTCGTCCTCACCGGTTGGTGAAAACTCCATGATGTGATCTTGCAACCAAATAAACACACACACACACACACACAGAGAGAGATGGAGGCTGTGGCGACGGCCGCGGCCACCTCCTTGGTGGAGTGGATGGTGCCTAAACTCTTTGATTCCTTGCTGGCAAAGCACGAGCTCCGGAAGAGTCTCAAGATCGACATCAACTACATCAAGAACGAGTTTGCTATGATTTCGGCCGTCATCCATAATGATGATCGCCGCAGCGGCTGCCGTGGCGGCCGTGAAGATGTGAATATGGTGTGGATTAATATGGTACGTGAATTGGCGCACGCCATAGAGGACTGCATCGACCGCTTCATGCACCGTGTGAGGGCCGACCAAGACACCGGGAGAGTGCGCCAGGCTTTCCACCGGGCAAAGACGATGAAGGCCCGGAACAAGTTTGCTGCAGAGATCCGACAGCTCAAGAAGAGATCAGAGGATGTATTCAAGCTGAGAGACTCATACAACAATGCTAGCAGCAGCACCTCCTCACCAAGGCAGTCGTTGTCGTCTCAGCAGACAGACACGCCGACGGCAATTGAGGACGACGAGGATGGCACCCATTCAGAGGCATCCATCGCCGTGCCCGTGGGTATGGACACCCCCCGGGACGAGCTTCTGGATCTGATCCAGCAGGAGCAGAAGCTGAAAGTGATTACCATTGTGGGGTTCCATGGTATGGGGAAGACTCTTCTTGCAAATCATGTGTACAAGGCAATTGAGAGCAAAAGCGAATACGAAGCACGGGCTTGGGTCCCTCCAAGGAAACTAGGGGGGAGCGGGGCAGCCGCAGATGTTCTCAAGGAGATACTCTGGCAGCTTGGCCACCTTCCCCTGCCCACCAGTGGCGGTCTCACCCAGCTTAAGGCAAGCATCAAAAAGTGCATTGGCACCAAGAGGTAACTCATATTCATTCAGTTCCCTAACTCTTTTCCTCTACTACTGATGTAGTTCTTGGCTAATTAGTTTGTCATGTTTCATTTGGGAGGTAACTCATATTCATTCAGTTCCCTAACTCTTTTCCTCTACTATTGATGTAGTTCTTGGCTAATTAGTTTGTCATGTTTCATTTGGGTACCTAGGTTTTTCATTGTAATTGATGACCTGCGGACAGTAGCATACTGGCACGACATGAAGAAGGCCTTCATGGGGTTAAGCGGTAGATTTCTAGTGACGACCGCCATTCAGCACGTAGCAAATACCTGCAGCAGCTCAGTTGTTCGTGATCATGTGTACACAATGGCAACCCTTTCTGACCAACACTCAAGACAATTGTTCTTCAATGAAGCTTTCCAAGACGATGAACCACCGCTGGATGCAGAGGAGCTCGGCTCCGCAGCGCTCAAGAAATGTGATGGTCTTCCCCTTGCTCTTGTTACCACCGCCAGGTTCTTTCAAAGTGCAGGTAATCCAACACCCATGAAATGGGCAAAATTATGCGCCGACCTGGGTACATATCTGGAGAGTGATGAACTATTTGCAAGAATGAGGCGTGTGCTTGTCCAGAGCTACACCAGCCTTGATAGCCAGGTTGCCAGGATATTTTTGCTCTATTTGGGTACCTACCCAAGTGGTCGTCCTATCAAGAAAAAAAGACTGTTAAGGAGATGGTTATCAGAAGGATTATCCCCAGGAGACAATGCATGTAGTGCCCTCAACACTGCTATTATCAATTTCAATAAGCTTGTCGACCGGAGTATCATCCAGCCTATGGATGCCAGTGGTAGCAGCACAGAGGTGAAGACATGCCATACCCATGGCATGATGCTGGAGTTTGTCCTGCGCAAGTCCATGTCCGACAACTTTGTTACCGTGTTGTACAATCGGCAGTCTAACCCATCCATACCCAGTAACATCCGCCGGCTTGCTCTGCATCATGCAAGGCCCAGAGAAGTGCAAGGTTTAACTCTTGTCCGGTCACTGACAATCTTGGGAGAGGCGCACCCATCTGTCCTGGACTTCTCCAAGTATGAACTGCTGCGAGTTTTGGATCTGGAAGAGTGCGTTGTATCCTTGGGGGATGGCCATCTCAAGTTGATATGCACCAAACTGTTGCTGCTGAGGTACCTATGCCTCGGGGCCGCTGTTATTGCTACAGCGCTTCCAAAGGAGATCAGCAAGCTTCAAGTATTGGATACACTAGATGTGAGAAATACAGCGATAGAGATTCTGCAAACACAAGTCCTGGAGCTGCCATGTCTAGTTCATCTCTTTGGGAAGTTCAAGCTCAAGCAAGATGTAGGAGGCCGGACAATGAGTAAGGTACAGACTTGGTTGTCAGTGAAGAGCAAATTGGAAACATTGGCAGGATTTGTTTTGGACAACAGCAAGAGCCAAGAGTTTGCACAGCTCATGTACAATATGAATGATTTGACAAAGGTGAAAATACAGTGTGAGTCTACCGCCGACACCAGCAGCTCAAGTCATCTCTCAAAGGCCATCAAGGGGTTCATTGAGAGAAGCACTGACTCCACAGGGACTCCATCACTCTCACTCAATTTTGAAGACGAGTTGACCCAAGACATGCTGAATTTCTCTCTGGATAAGGGAAAGAATCACTGCTGCTATCTTGCCTCGCTCAAGCTGCAAGGAAGCAAGATATGCAGCCTTCCGTCCTTTGTTGCCTTTCTGGGTGGTCTCACTAAGCTAGGCCTTTCATCCCCTCAGCTGAGCCTTAGCCAAGATTTTCTTGCTACCCTGAGCAAAGTGCCTGGCCTGGCGCACCTGAAGCTGGTTGCAACTAGCCTGGGCAGGCTCGTCATCACAAAAGGTACACTTAAGAGCCTGGTACGCCTATCCATTCTGGTGAAATCCATGATTGGTCAGCTGGAAATCCAAGAGGGAGCTTTACCACGCCTCAGGTCGATGCAGCTGCTATGCAAAGATCTGGCTGGCTCTATTTCTGGCACGTCAGCGGTCCATTCCCTTGGGCATCTTGACGAGATTGCTCTCCATCGTGATGTGGGAGATGAAACAAAAAATGAGTGGAAAGAAGCAGCAAAGAACCTCCCAGGTCGACGCCCCAAGATATTGTTTCTCTAGACAACATCAACACATCCAGGTAATGAATTGTGCTGCTTGCCTTGCAATGAGCTTTGCTCCTCGCCTCCCCACAGTTCACATCCTGGTAATGACACTTTTTTATTATTGTGCAGGCAGTGCAGGCTGCGACTTGCTAATGGCAAAGCATTCTCGTATGCTGCTTATTGGTTGACGGCCATTCATCAACATGATCAAGTGCGTCGAATTATTTAGTCCTCTTTGCTCTCATGTCGATTTGGTGGCTTCCCCGCCGTTCGTACTTTTATGTTGTGTCACCACTAGGATTTATTTATTTGTAACAGATCGAAGCTAATGACCTGTTAAGTGTGAGCAAACGATTTTCTTTGCAAGAAAAATGGTGACTTCCTGCTGTAATAAATAAGGTTACTCTGTTTGTTGTTGGACATGTATTTGGTTATTACGGAGTTTAGCACTCCAATATCCTAGTACTTGTTTGGGATAAATTCTGGAATCTTAATTTACTTGATGTGCAGTGCTTCCTGTGCTCTGTTTTCTAAAGCGAGGTTAAGTTCTGCACGCTCATGGTCTAGATATGTGCATTGCAAACTCGATGTTCCAGTGACTTCATCTTTGTCGACCTCGGACTCGACTCTGGTCATCAGCGAGCTTTGTCAAGGCAGTAGGCGGTGGACAATCAGAACTGGTACAGACTACAATTGCCTGTAATAGCTTCCTCTGCTTTTGTTCTGTTTTTTGGACTCTGAACATTTGGTGGTAGCTTGAGTTTTGAGGCGTCAGGTGGACCTGGCTTGGGGCCTGACACACAATCTTTCTCCTTCAGACGACTAATGGTGGACGGAGATGCTGCCTGCCCCTCACGCTAATGGCGGCTGGTACCTATCGACCCTCTCTTTCTTTTAACATACAAAAGGACGAGGATAATACACACTGGACTGTGCGATACTCGATCTACGGCATCAAAAACCATAGCTACCTAGGTACAGACCAAACACTTACCGATCAAGACGCGACGACTCCACTCCAGCTCGCGCCTGGCAACCTCCACCGCCACGGCCACCTCTTCGTCAACTCTCACATCCTCCAGCTTGATAGATCGTGAACACCAGGTACAGCAAGCTGGAGCTGGAGAAACCAAGCAAGCAAGCCATCCAGTGCCGATTGGTTGACAATCACACACCAATTCAATCCGATAAATCTTTTAAGTGAATCTTTTAAGGAAATTTGATGGCTGCCATAGTTGCTGCTTTAGTTTGGAAAGTATATGGATAGCTAGAAGTGTTGTCTCCAAAAACATGTTTCCTACTGCTAATGTTTCTTTTTCAACTGTCATGTTGGTTATCATCCGGATTGGTGTGCCTAACAGCTACGGCTATGGGGAGTCATCTCCTGAAGATCATGAAATGCTTCTGATAAGTTTGTCCTGAATGCACATGTTCGGCTAAATAAATAAACAGTAGCAATTGCCTCTATGCATCCCTGCTGGCCATAGCAGGTGGGAGCATATGCTTAACCAGACTTATTTTCTCTCTCTCTCTTGTTTGTTGCCACCGAATGCTATCGTGTTGTTGTGGATGATATCTTGCTCTGTTATTCCTTAAAATAAATAAACTTTGGATGTTGCCGAGGAAACTTTGAAACTCAAGGTTTATTTCTATGTGGCTTGCTTGTGGAGTTCAGTATCTTAACTGGGGTTACTGTTAGCAGAAGGGGTTGGAAAAGGTAGAGCATAGCGTATGTTGTGCAGTGCTGGAGAGAACCCGAGGAGCGCTTGTGTCTTCTGTGCTCTCTTTCTAAAATGTGGTTAAGTGCACACTGACCGTCCATATATGTACCTAGTTGAGTTGTGAAGCTTACCTGCCGGAGACCCCTTGATGATGCATGCCGTGAATTCATTCTGTCTCTTGAGCCCAGGGCCTGGATTGCAAACACTATGCTCCAACCTGCAATTATCAGCGAGGGTGAAAGCATAAGGCAGTGGAAAAAGATGCACAATCCGAACTGACTGGTACAGGCTGCAATTGTGCTTGCCAGGAGCTCTGCTTCCTCTGCTTTCTGAACTCTGATATTCGTGCATGTCCCTTCCTCTGCTTTTGCTCTGTTTCTGAGCTCTCAATATTTGGCAGTAGCTTCAGGTCGACTCCACTCGGGGCCTGACAAACAATCTTCCTCATTCCGACCACGGGAAGGCTCTCACTATTTGGCTTCCTCAGGTTCATGGCGGTTGCTATCTATTCTCTCTTTCTTTTCAGCAATAAATACACACGACTGCATGATATTCAGATACGGCGCTGAATCGACAGTTTCAGGAATCCTAGCTAGCCACAGCCACACTCCACATATCCAACACTTACGTACATATCAATCAACTCCAGCTCTGGGATAGGATGGTGCCTGCGCTGGGCCGCCACCGCCGGACCGAAACCGTTCGCTCGCCGCTTCTCCGGCGTCTCTTTCTATCTAGACCCCTCCGCACCAGAGTCCAGAGAGACGCCCCCGCGTGGCCGTGTCAGCGGTGGGCTTTGCTCGCACGAATCGCGGCGTGAATCTGACGGCCATGGAAACTTGGTTGCTGCTCTGCTATGGCTGAGGCCAACAGCAGGGACTTTCTTGCCCGGAACGATGCTAACCACTAGGTCTCCATACCGGCCACTACCCGCAATGGAGCCCACCTATCGCGAAACAGATGGAGTTAGAGCAACATGAATCAAATGAAATGGTCTTCCCCGTGTGGGGAAAATGACAAATTTCAGGTATAAATCAATGTAAGTAGACTGGTTTCAATGTACATTAAGTAGGAGTGTATCGAGCAATAACTGGATAAAAAGTAAAACTGTGACTAATTATTACACTGAAAACATAAACCAGAGCACTGCATGTAAAGAATATGATTGCACAATAAGATTTATAACTGATTGTAACTCTAAACTGTTGATGATCGTTGCTTTATTTATAAAGGGGGGCGAAAGCCTTTTTCGGTAACTCTAAACTGTTTGGTACCCTTGAACACAGCTTCATAGTAATCAAGGCCTCTAGCAAGGCTTAAATCAAAATTTATCCTGTCAGTCGCATTTGCTTTTTCTAGAGCTCTGAATAATATCTCCAACTCATTCAATGCAACAACAGACCCGTTGTTCTCCATAAACTTGCTACCCTGCTTTCTCAATTCTAGCAGATTGCCGGTTGTCTGGTCTTCACCATATTGCCAATCTGTTCAGTGGTTTCATGGGAACGCCTTCTCTTACACCTACCTCAGCAGCACGAACAATTAGGACTACGACAGATAAAATCCACATCGTGATCATCGAACGAAACAGAAAAAGAAGTCTTTACGCGTAGCAGTTCTTTCTTCACCTCTTCGAATGTCAGTTTGTCGAGCTTGTCGATACTCGAGCAAAAGGTTCTGAACTTCTCAGGAGGCACGCTTGATGGTCAGACTTCAAAGCTCAAACATCTAGCTAGGAATGTACTATAGAATAATGCAATAAAGGATTGACTGAGTTGCTGAATGCTGCCATACTAACAATTCTACTACTAAACTTGTTCGAACAATAATTTTTATACAATACAGAACCCTTTTGTGAACATTATATATTAATTATAAAAGGACATTGTAACTTTCTGTACCTGATCAGCAAGGTCATATACCAACTTAGAGCCTTCACTGTATTTGCCCATAAGGGTTTCTCTCAACTCAAATGCAGGTGTATCAATTTCAACAGCACCGTGCATCTCGATTCTCAAATACCGCTGTTATTATTGAAAGTCCACGCCGACTTATGGCCATTTGATCTCCCCCAAAAGTCAAGTGTTCCATAGCAGGAGTAAGGATAAGCATTTAGACAGAGAATTGCTATCTATTCAGGATGCTTCTGAAATCTACTGAATATAAGGAATCAGAGCAGAAAGAAGACGCAGGAGGATGGTAAATGCAATGACATCGTGCACAATGGTTCATTAATTCATAGTACCTTGGGAACTTTAGGCAACCTCCTCATCGCTAATTCACTTTAGGCTCCCCATAGCTTCCTTCACTTTATCCAAAAAAAGTGACTCCACCTGGCATCAAACAACAGCGACAGGTTTGGTTCCCCAATCCGTCACCACTGCAGAATCCTCCTTCCCCAGCCTGACGGAAGCGTTGAGCTCGGCCCGTGCACCGCGGGCATCTTGGCGAGCGCGGCCGGCGCGGAGGCGCCTCCTCTGCCTCGGGCGAGGCGCAGCGCGTGGTCGCGCAGCAGCCGATGGCGGCGGCGAGGGCGGCCTCGTCGCGGGTGATCGCTGCGGCGGCGACGGGGGAGTCGCCATGGGAGTTCTGATGGGGGCCAGTCGCCTAAAGTGCGTGGCACTGCGCTAGGCCCAGCAGCGCCTAATCTTCTTCTTCTTCTTTTACATTTTTCTTTTGTTTACATATATTTTGGGGGCCTAAATTACACAAATATCACGTGTTTTAGAAATCAAATATCCAAAATGTATTCGTGGATATTAAAAATGTTCATGTCAATTTTAAAAATTAGTTTTGTCTAACAAAACAAGTTATGAAACCAAAAATATATGTTCTTGTTATTTTCAAACAATGTTATGAAACAAAAAAAAGTAATGCACGACCGAAGCTATGCCTAGGTGGAGTAAAAAAACTCCAAAGTGATCAAAAGAATGATCAACAAGCTACAACAACGATCATATCCCACCAAGCATCTCTTGACATTGCATGTACAACGAGACACGTTCTTCAACAGCAATGCCTTCAAAAAGGAAACGACACTCAAGTGTCGTCATCTGCAAATCCAAACACTGAATGCAAGATCTTGAGTTTTCATCCTAGTGATCAAGGCCGAGTAAAATCCAAGCAATGCCTTCAATAAGGCAATGACACACAAAAAACATTGTCATTACCAGATACAACTTTAGGTAGTGACAACCATTTTTTACTTGATCATAGAAAGTCTTGAAGGCACAAAGTTCAATATTACCAATGTAAGTTTTATGAGTTGTTCGCTATGTACACATAGAAAACTGTAAGCTTTTAGATAGCTCACAAGAGTAGATGCTAAGGACACCTAGTCATTTAGCAAGGAAAACAGATGTTAAACAGAAGATCCAACTAGCAAGGACGGCCAGGGAAGGGGGCTATAATAAAAGAACTCATATAAAGAAACAATGATGTAACTAATGAAACTTCCTAATATCTCATTCATATCTAGGGTGCGGGGGTTCGCACATTGGACAACTGCCAGGGCCACCGATTGTGCAGTTAAAAAAACTAAAACACTCAATTTTTTAAGGGATGCTCAAGATTTATCAACTTCTCGCTCGTAGTCCAATGCTAGCCCAATGATTGTCCCCAAAACCGAGAACCCGGCCCCATTCCCCGTGTAGCACAACAAATGTCGACCAAACGCACCCTTCCCGCTTGCTACCTGTTTTAGGCCCGCCCAAGTAGCATAGATCCCACTTCAGGTTTTGGGAAGGTTCCAGACCATTTTTTCCTTTTTCATTTTTAATTTCCTTTTTTCATGTTTATTTTGTTTTCTTTTTTTGTCTTTTCTTATTTTCCCTCTCGTATTGTTTTTGAAAATCAGGAACATTTTTTCTTCATTGAGTTCTAAAACCGTTTATCAAATTTGAAATGTGTTCATCAAAATTCAAGAAATGTTCACCAATTTTAAAAAATGTTCATAAAATTGAAAAATTCAAAATGTATTCATCTGATTGAAAATTTGGAACCTTGAACATTTCATAAAAAATTGTGAACGTTTTTTTTTGAAGTCATGAACATTTATTTCTGAAATTATGAACAATTTTAAATCATGAAAACTTTTTTAATATTAATATTTTTACAAGTCATGAACATCTTTTGAAATTGAGAATATTGTTTCAAAATCACGAACATTTTTTGGACTAACGAACATTTTTTTAAACCCAGGAGCATATTTTTAATTTGTATTTGTTTTTCAAATTCCTGAACATTTTGGAATTCACCAACTTTTTTTAAATTTATGAACATTTTGTAAATTCAATAGCATTTTTTCAATCTCACGAACATTTTGTGAAGTCTTCAACATTTTTATAAATCGTGAATATTTTGAAGTTCGTTTTTTGTTTCAAATCCAAAACATTTTGTTAATGTATAAAAACACAAACAGAAAAAAAAAGCAGGGGCACGGACCCCACATGCACTGGCGAAAAATTTCGCATAGGTGTGCGCTGCCGCGCTTCCCACCGCGTGGGTTGTTAAATAGGAGGTCTCCCCACGACAGGAGGGCGAGATTGGATGATTTGCCACACTTTATCTGGGGACTTGCTGATTTGCCCCGCTTTGGTTAGGATTAGATCACTTGTCCCATTTGCTTTAATCTTTTGATTATTTGCCCTAATTCTAGTTTTAAAGAATTCGTAATAAGTTTAATTCCTAAAATGTGGGTGGAATGGCCTTTATGCCCCAACTAATCTTGTGTCTACTTGGTACGGCCCCAATAGATCAATCGATCCATTCACAAACTGTATCCCGTCCTTGTTTTGATGCTGTTACAAGGGATAGGGAGGGATTTGTGGAATCGAGGATGTATTGCTTGAGCCTCATGGTTTCGCTGCCGGCACGATCCTGTCCCAGAGCTCGAGCGGAGTCTGTCACTGATTGATCTGTGGACTGTGGCTAGCTTGGGTTCCTGAAACTGTCGATTGGCGCCGTATCTAAGTACCATACAGTCTAGTTGTATTCCTTGCTAAAAAGAATAGCAGCCGCCATTAACGTGAAGGTGAGGAGTCCGTCCGTCCATCCGTCCCGTGGTCAGTAAGAGGAATATTGTCAGGCCTCGAGTAGAGGAAGGGGAGGAAGTGACAGGCAAGTATACAGAGCTCAGAAAACAGAGCAAATCAGAGGTTTCTATCAATGGAAATCGGAAGGGGAGGCGCTTCTTTTATTAAAAAGAGAGGGGAAGGGTTTCAGATGATGAATGAAAGGATGAATTTCATGGGCAAAATATATATTCAGAAACACCTCCGTTCCTTGGTCGACGACCGCCTTCATCTATGCTGCACTGCAGGCCCTCCTGCTCCTGCCCCCCTTGGTCCGCTTGCTCCCTGTTGGCCTAACCTGTAGCTAATTACCTCCGTTGCCGTAGTGTGTTTTTGTTTTTACAGTAGTATATCAGTTTGTGAAGTGAACCTAAATCCTTGCTGACAAGCCTAGCTGTGCCTACTCTCTCTTTCCCATAATATAAAACTTTTTTGTAAGCTATGTACAACTGGGCACAAGGCAAGGATCAACACAAGACAAAAAGATACTATATACAACTGGACAAGATGTAGTACGGAGTATAGGACAAGCAAGAGATAGGTAATAAACTCAACTACCGATCGATTACAACAAACAAACAAATAAATAAAGGCCGCTGCTACGCGTAAACTGGTTGTGGCAGGGACTTTTAAACCACCTTGCCAGCCGTTGATTTCCTTCGATTGGGGCCGCTTGATCTCTGGACCATAACTTCTAGGGGAGTGCTACAAATCATCCGGATGATTTTGTCCAAAATTAAGCCGCCTCCTAATCCGTCCGATTTGACGTTTCACATCCGTAGGATCAGGAAGCTCCCCCGTGGCAGCACCAAAGCAGCAGCTCTCATGGCAGTAGCTCCCATGCCAGCACCGACCGCACCTGACGGTGCTTCAATGCAACCTCTGCCGGAGCTCCGACGACACCCCATCGCTTCACTGCAGCTCCGGCGGTGCTTCATTGCAACTTCGGTGGCGCTTCAACGACCCCTATGACGCTTCATTGCAACTCCGGCAGTGCTACATTGCAACCCCGACGATGTTTCGTTGCAGCGCCAACATTGGCGCCGCGGTGCTCCACGGCAGCATCCTGACGCCGCCGGCGAAGCTTCACTGCAGCACCACCGCCACGCGCCGGTGCTCCATCGTATCACCGGCTGCTCCGTCGAAACTCCACCGCAGCACCTGATGGCTGCCGGCGAAGCTTCAGTGCAGCGCAGCGCGACGGCCACGAGGTGCCATGATGAAGCACGACGGCGACCGCGGAGGCTGCGACGGAGATGCTGCGACGCAGCAGGCGGGTGGTGACGCCGTCCTTCGCGGCCTTGCGGCTGGTTGCTGGAGAAAAGCGAATCGACAGGAAGGGGACGAGAAGGTCGCTGGAGTTCTTGTTGGAGATAAGGATAAGGGAACACTCGGGCAAGAAGAGAGAAAACTACTGGACGAGCTTTCTCTCGGTGAATAGATGACCAGTTAAGGAAACGCTCGGTGGTGGTCCTCACAGGGACGCGTGTCAAGCATTGGAGGCGGCTTAAGATGCGATTAAATCATCCGGCTGTTTTTTATCGTTTTCCTAACTTCTATCCCGAATACCCATCTCTCCCCAGCGACTCCAGCCAGCCATCAGATATGCACAACATCTTCGTTTCCAAGGTTGCGGCAGCCCTGTCACCGGTCCTCTCACAGGAAAACGCGACGAGCTAGCTCGCCATGCGCCGGGTTGCAACAGTGACGTTGCTGCGACCATCCTTGAACCACCGGCAATGCTCCGGCGGGCCGGCAATGCTCCAACACAACACCGGTGATGCTTCGTTGCAGCACCGGTGATGCTCCGACGACTCGAACGATGCCCCATTGCAGCAACACGGTGCTCCGTCAGATTGGACGATGCTGCATCACAACACCAGTGACGCTCCGACGGCCCAAACGATGCTCCATTGCAGCAACGCCGATGCCCCGACGACCCCAACGATGCTCCGTCGCAGTACCGGTGATGCTCGGACGGTCCGAACGATGCTCCATTGCAGAAACGGCGATGCTCCGACGGCCTCGACGATGCTCCCTTGCAGCACCGATGATGCTCCGACCGTTCCGACGACCTGAAGACGCTCCATAACAACACCGGTGATGCTCCACAAAACTCATTGAAGCATGTCTCTTTGCATGTTCGCGAGCATCAATGCCATCATGGCACGCCTCGTCGTTATGGTCGTCGAAGCATTTGCTTTGTCATGGTCGTTGAAGCATTTGCGCAATCGTCAACGCTGTCGTGGTCGTCAAAGCATCGCCTCGTTGCTTGGCAGCGGTCGTCAATGCCGTCATGTCATGCCTCTTAGCCCTAGTCGTTGGCATTGTTGTGGCTGTCGAAGTCATCATGGTCATGGAAGCATTGCAATGGCCATTGAAGTACGCCCGTCGTCGTGCCCGTTGAAGCATTTCCGCAGTTGTCAGCATCATCGCGGTCGTCGAAGCATCGCCACGATCATAGAAGCTTTTCATCCTTTAGTGCATATATGCATGTAATTAGAGGAAGGAGCACACGTGAAAGTAAAATTAATCATTCTAATACATGCAAATATATAATTAGAGTGATGTAAGGATCGTTCTTGCCTATTGCTAAAATCCGAACGTTTGGTAGTTATAAAAGTCCTTTCCGTAAATAAATCATGACACACTTATTATTTTTACACAGGAGAGTTTTGGTAACAGGTGCATACTAAAACTTCATACTACTTACTAGAGTGCGTCGGTCCCTTGCTTGGAATATCTTTTTATTATAGACGATAATTGAAAATAGCCCATGTGTTGGTTCCGCAGTGCAGGCAGACGCACTCACACTGTTTACTGAAATGAGAAAAGATAGTACCGCCGGCCATACAGATACAGATACAGGTGCAGGTGCACAGGCGGCCTCAGCATATATATAGCTTCATCAAGGTGGAGAAGGAGGTTTGTTCCCATATGCCTTGATTGTTGGTTGTAACGCATCACAAGTCGTGTCGCAACATCGCTCTCGGCTAGTGGTATCAGCAGGGCCGGTCCTGAGATTTCAGGGGCCCGGGGCAAGACAATGCAGAGGGGCCCTAAGGCCACATTTGTTTCCTATTTCAAGTGCAAATAGATACTACTACTTAGCGCACTAAAATCTATGTTGCTCTATCATCTCGAATGTCCAAACAAATTGGGTCATAAACACTTAAAGTGAAAGTTAGTCGCTCTTGTCAATCAACACTTATATATTTTTTGTTTTACGTGAATTATTAACACTTTCGTGCTGACAACAATTTCTCATATATTTTTACAAGGTTGTTATGCAAAGGTAACTAAAGCTAATTCCTTGAAATTCCTAGCGGTGGAAGTCAATCAATTCTTATGCATATTTTTCCTTTTTACCCTATTATGGATTTCAGGTATGACTTATTCGCTGATCTTTTTTGCCTGTGCACTTAATCGTGATGGCTTCGCCCCCCCTATCCCTCTTCAGCCTTTTAATTAACGTGAAGCCCGAGCCCATGTACAGGCGTACAGCCCAATGCTAAGAATGCTAAGCAGGCCATCGTGGTTGTTAGTTGCAGTGGGCTAATAAAATTATATTAGCAGCCATATCAGTTTGGAAAAAGGCCATCGTGGACCTACGCACGCACATATGGCTGCTAACTTCTTCGTTTCCAACCCGCCAGAGACTTCTGCGATCGGATCTTTCCATCGCGCGGTCACGCCGCCAGGGATTGCTGTGATCGAATCATTCCCATCGCGCGCCCGCGCCGTCACCGATAAGCGGAGAAGGGAAGGGGACGACCGGACAAGGCGTCGATCTACGGACCATGGACACGTTGTCGGAAGGCTTCACGCATTGATGAGCGGCAAAAACATGTTTAAATTAGATTAGTTCATGCCTTCACAAATTATAGAAATAGTCATACAGACTATAGTCATTAAAAATCAATTATACATTTTCTGTTTTTTATTTGTGCTTGTGTAGACAGTAGACATGAAGAGGAAGAAAACGGAATTGATTCAAGCTCTCAATCATCGAAACATGATGCCACTACAAACGACGTGCAACCTAGCGAAGGGGAGCAGCCTAATCCAAACTAAGTCTAAAGATTTTTATTGATGTCATGAGGTAAGCAACAATGATTTAATTCCAAACATTTATAATTTCTATGTCTCTTTAGAGGAAATGATAAATCTGAGGATTCCAAGAACTAAGGTAATAGCCGGACAAATATTTATTGATATGCAAACTCCTAATCCAAAAATTATGCCACTATAAAATTTCAGAAATCTACATCTCTTATGTCGTTGTATTTCTATTAGTGCTCAGATTTGCTATCTATTTTTTCTCTTATGACTTTAAAAGGGGGGTTAATTTTGTTAAGAAATTGGTGTAAAGGGGGTTAACATAAGGGGAAAAAAACTCATGTGCCAATGTCTTCGCCCCCCCTATGCTCAAATCCTGGCTCCGTCCCTAAGAACAAATGCAAAGAAAGGCATGGAACAAGATACCTGGATGGCTAGAAAATCAGAAATTGCAATATTTTGTCGCTGCCTACGAGTCACGAAAAGAAACCGGAGTTCTTGTTTTCTAATCCCAATCAACACAAGAAATAGGGCTGTGAGGAGGACATATATACGAGGATGAACTTCTTCGAACAAATGAACTATCTGACAAGACTATTGAAAGAGGGGATTTGCGTTGAAGGTGATGATGAGGTCGATTGGAATCTGGAAAATCACATTACCTACATCCACTAATCTCGCCCAGCAGCCGAAAAACACAATTGGAAGACGCGGGCCGGGCGCCAAAGACCTTGGCATGGCTGATTTGTTGCCAAATCGAGAGGCAGGAGTAGTAGGCGAGAATTTTGCGGCGCGCAGCAAGCCGTGAAGTAATAGGTCTGTTACGATTCTATTTTCTTTTCCTAAAATCAATCGATCGATCTACTATTATATGGGCTAAACATCACGTACAGGAAGCCCAACCATGGCATCGGCGGCCCCTTCCTAATCGGGGCCCGGGGCGGCCGCCCCGTCCGCGCCCCCTCAGGACCGGCCCTGGATGCAGCATACGCTAATGGCGGCTGGAATCTATCCTCTCTTTCTTTTTAACAAGGATAACAGACACTAGACTGTGTGATACTCGATCTACGGCGCCGAATCTACTTCACCGAAGGCACACCATCCACATCCAGAATGGTTCAAATGTTCAGTTTTTTCTTTTCCAAAGATGAGAGATTCATGCTAGTATTATTTTTGGTATGACCGTAGCACGGGGTCCTCCACCCACGGGCATGAACGGGCCTGTCATGAAAAGCTCAAGTTGCAGTATTGACTACTATTCACGTTGCTTTTAATTTATTACCTCCACCAAGGAGCATCACGAATATGTTCAGTAATTGGTTAGCTGGGTTGACTCCAAAGCTCAAGGCACAAATTTGGGTCGCGGTGCACACTCTTTGCTGGGCAGTTTGGAATTGCCGCGATGATTTTGTTTTAGGAACATTTACATTTCTGCCATTCCTACTTGACCATTTTCCATTAAATCGTCTAGTTGTAAGTGTGTTGTGTACACCTGCAGCAAATGAATCTAGCTTCTAGTTTCTCTCAGGTATTTTGGTTACGCCAGAAAAACAAAGAGTTGGAATAATCCACGTACAACATTGCCGTGAGAGATATGCAAAACACACGCTGGCAACACCCTACTTCACAGCGCGGCGTCAGATGGAGGTGCAAGTGTTGCGGAGATATTAGAACCACCACCCGATGCCAACCGGAGAAATATCAGGTGTTACCAAGGTTTAGATGCTATCATGATACGGGCTCTTGCGAGCCGTTGGATCTCAGATCAAATGGTTTCCAGGAGTTCTTGAACATTTTATAAAAAGTCATCCAAGAGTCCTAAAATTGCACACAAGCAAAACAACTCCTCAGATGTCGTTGGATTTGAGATCCGACGGTCTACAAGCCCGTATCATGGTAGCATATGAAGTTCAGTATCACCTGAAACTTTCCCGATGCCAACCACAACGACTCCAGAGCCTCTTCCTTCTAAAATGGTAGTAATGGCCTGTAAATAAATATTTCTTCCTTCTAAATTTTTTTATCATATAAATACCCCCCTCCCCCAATAATTTACAATATTCATTTTCTTATCAAATATTGCATTAATTTGAATAGTAAATGAATCAAGTTATAGTGCAAACATTAATCTGCTTCTATATAAGTAACTTCATGCCATGGTACAATGGCAATAATGGCCTGTAATTTAAATATTTCTTCCTTCTAAAATTAATGATCATAAATACCACCCACCAATAATTTACAATATTCATTTTCTTCTCAAATATTGCATTAATTCGAATAGTAAATGAATCAAATTGATAGTGCAAACATTAATTTGCTTCTATATAAGTACTGCCAAAAGAGATCAGTGCAACCCACAGAAAATTCAGAAGAACATCATAAGATAGAGAAAGAAAAAGGAACTGATGGAAATATTCAAGAAGAACACAAGTGGCCAGTGCTTGTTGGCTCTTGTGCTCGTGGCTACTGTCATTTCGTCTTCTGATGCGTTTGGCCCAGGTACATGCATCTCTGACCTAACTATAAGTCACTATGGTTTGCTATGTGATGCTAATTTTCTATGTATTTCACAATGTTGAGTTATATGGATCGTTTTGCATCTGCATAGCTTGCCATGCTGGTTTTTTTTTTTTGCGGATGATAGCTTGCCATGCTGTTTTTTTTTTTGCGGATGATAGCTTGCCATGCTGTTGTCTGGGTATTCTTCTAAACAATATTGTTTTTGTGAACATGCAGAAGGAGGATGCTTCATGCCTTTCGTGGAATGCAATCTGGACTTGTGCAAGCGTAACTGCGACGGTCTAATTCCCTATTGCAAACAGATAGACGGAGTTTCTGCCCAATGTTGTTGCTCTCCCAAGAAACTTAGTGCATCTGTTGATAAGAATAACCGTCCTTGAGATGAATTCCTAAATAGTAATTTGTATGTCATTGATCTTTCATGGATCCAATTCCACCTGATTGAATAAAATTTATCACCATTGAAAAATTATTGCTCCCGAGATATTTATGTATCTTGTGAAATCGTAATGCTTCATTTGGATGTTCATATTCAGACCTCGACATTGATATTGAGACCAATTCTAAATCTTTCTTGGATGTTCATATTGTGGACTTGGCACCTGGTCCACATGTCATACTCTGTCCTCCACAGTATGATTTTTCGTCCTGTTTTCTTCCGGCGGAACCATCCTTGTTGGCAACTGTACAATCAGCATGGAAAAAGAGGGATTGGAAGAAGAGGTGAAATGGGCCACTATCCATCAAGCTGGCTGGCTGGCTAAATCGTGTTGGTTTGTAATAAAAAGATTATGTGTGTGTGTGTGTGTGTTTGATCGATGAACCATATATAACTGAGCTCGATCTGAACAAGAAATGCTATACTGTCAGGAGTGCTTAGTTTAATTACATGGTAATTTGTCATTGCGCCCAAGAGTCTGAGTGGATATATATAATTCTGTGGTGTTGCCACCATCAAGTAGTGCACCGAAGAGTTTGAGACATGTAGCTGTTGCCATTTCGATAGATATATGCATTTAGTGTGTATTCTCCTTGCTAACAAAAAGAAAGAGAGTATAGATAGCTACAGCCAAATATTCAGAGTTGAGAAAACAGAACAAAAGCGGAGGAAGTAAACTACAGCCTACAGACAAAGCAGAGTTGAGAGAAGAGAGCAGAGCAGGGGAAGTTCAGGTTAAGGCCCTGGGCTCTAAAGACCATCAGTGTGCTCTGTGCAGCACTTAACCACGCTTGAGCAACGAGTGCTCCTCAGTTAAGAGATACAGTTCTCCACAAGCAAGCCGAACCTGTAGGAATTTCTTCCCACGCTGTGAATTGCTGCCATCTTTAAGTCCAGAAACCATGCACATTAGAAATCAAGATCCACAGTCATAGCAAGGTAGTACTAGCATCTCATTTGGCATCAACAACATCTATCTCAGAGAATCTCCAATGTTGGGCGCGTCGCTCTTCGCACTTGCCCCAGAGCGGCTTCTAGGAGGCAAACATCCCAAGCTCCGGCATCTCCTGTTCCTCCCATGCCTGCACATAAGTGGCTCGTCTACTTAAAAGAAGCCCTCGGATAGCATTAGAATAGAAAGGTAAATACATCAGTGGTGTTTGAATTTGCTACGAATGTATATTTTACTGCCTGAATTTGCAAAATACATTGAGACCCCGATTGTATTCGGTGTAACTTTATACGGCTGTATTTAGCTTACAGATGTATAATACCAACCACGATTGATTTCCACCCGGATTAAAAACAACCAGCCGAGGCGTGTATCGTAAACCGGCCGATTATGCGCCTAAGTGAGGACACAAGTGTAAACATTACAAGCCCAATACGGTGAAACAACCACCTGGAGCAAGCCGATCAGATGTTTTGTAACCGCAGTGTTTTATGGAGGGAAAACGATAATCCAAGCGGGCCCTGAACCGGTTCCAAAACTTGACATGTTCGTGCCTATACAGTTTAAAACTCGTTTGTATATGTCTGTGACGCCAATGAGGCATGCCAGCATGGCATGGGACCTGCTGTCAGCGATCAGACAGCAAAGACAGACGCGTGTGGACTTGGTTTTTGCATTATATTTTTATTAAAAAAGTCACTCGAGGATAAACTGACAAATTATAAAATTAAAACTATGCGTGGCTAGCCAGTCATCAATTAGTGATTCATAAGCTTTATAAATATAATTAGGCAGAACAACATAAATAAAAGAAATTTAATCCAGCAAAAATTGTACCAGGTCTGTGATTTGAACATCCGACAAAAGGTTGTAGACCAGCCATGGATGCCACTCCAAACCAATAAGGTCCCATGTAACAAAACTACAAGTACTCCTTATGATTGTATAACAAAAATAATTTCAAAAGGATGCAAAAATCGTCATGTCATTTTCAAAAGAATTCACGTGTTATTTTAAAACATATTCATACAATTGAAAATATTTATGAATGACAGAAATATTGAGATGAATTTCTAAACAGTAATTTATATGTCACTGATCTTCATGGATCCAATTCCGCCCGATTGAATAAAATTTATCACCATTGAAAAAATAATGCTCCCGAGATATGTATGTATCGTTTGAAACCATAATGCTTCATTTGGATGTTCATATTCAGACCTCGACATTGATATCGAGACCAATTCTAAATCTTGCTTGGATGTTCATATTGTGGACTTGGCACCTGGTCCACATGTCATACTCTGTCCTCCACAGTTTTTCATGACTTTTTGTTCTCTTTTCCTCTGGCGGAACCATCCTTGTTGGCAACCGTACAATCGGCGTGGAAAAAGAGGGATTGGAAGAAGATGAAATGGGCCCTAGAATGCGGGAAGCCAGAAAAAACTGGGCTCGCAGAAACAATGTGCAGTCGGCCCAGTTTAGTGCAGCTAGGAAGGAGACCATCGGGAGGATGGGGCGTTGACCCGTTGGCTGGGCAGCTGGGGTAGCTGCCAGCCCACCCGGGTTCGAGCCTTGGCTCTAACACGCGGTGCTTGCGGAGTTTCTCCTATAAATAAAAGCCAATGAGGGTTAGCCCTTGGGTTGGCAAGGCGCGAGAGTTTGTAGGCAGCCCACCAGGGTTCAAGTCTCGGCTTGAGCATTTGGTGCTTACGGAGTTTTCTTCTATAAAAAAATGCCAACAGGCTAGTCTAGCCTGGGTTGATCTCGTTTTTTTTGGAAGGAGACCATCAGCTTCTCTCCTTGAATGAAAAAGGAAAAAAGAAAAGACAGAGGCACGTGCCGTCGGCCTCCACCACCCAGATCCCCAAGCTCCATGCCGCCGGCGACGAACCTCCACCGTCGCCCTATCCATACTTCACCCTTCGCGCTTCCCCGCTATTCTCTGTCTTGGTAACTTCAGGAGTTCTCGCGCACGGCTTCAGCAACCGCAGTTTTCTTTCTTGCTAAGCAGGGGAGAGGGGAGAGGAGAGGAGCACCAGCGAAGGTCGGAGAGGAGTGTGGAGGTCTAGCGCGCTTCGGCGATGACGCGTAAGCCGCTACAGTTCTTTCCAATTAGGCAACAAATCTTGACAATATATGGTGTGGCCTACCGCAGTGAATCAGAATCTCTTCAATGAAATTACTCTTCAGTCAGTGTGCAGGCTGTTGAGTTACTATGAGAAACTGAAACTTGCCACATCAAACTTATCATCAGCAGGTACTTTCGTGTACATGCTCCCTTTTTTTCAGCAAAAGTGAAAGCTAATTCTTTTTCTCCAATCCCAGATATGTTAATCGGGAAGGGTGGATTGCAAGGCACGGTTCTGATAGCAACTGCTATATGCTGCAGAAAGATTCTGTAGCCTTCAGTTAATGCACAATAAGCGTTCGTCAGGGACATTGACACTGCAGTTGGTAACTGGCTACAGTCTTGTTTTTGTATATGCAACATGCTTACTTTCGATCCCTAAGTAGCATAATACTGTGTAACTCCAACTGTTCTTCAGGCAAGTTGGGAATATTCAGTCCTAGCTGTTTCTTCACATCGCAGAAGGCACTGGAATTTCTCAATCAAGGTGGCGCTACCCAGTCTATGGTCTCATCTTAAGTTATACAACAATGCGCATCATTGTAGATGCATCTGCTTTTAATCTTATAAAAAATACAAGGGAGAGTTCTGAATCACGTTTTTGCACATTGTTTACACTGTTTACTACAACTCTGCTGAAGGATCTATCAACATTTTCTACATTGGCCAGTCCTCTGTTCCACACTTCCACTAGACCATCTCCAAATGGTTACATGTTGCACACAACATGGCGAATACTGCACAACCATAATATAAATAGTTATATTCATAACCTACTGGTAAGCAAGCGGATTCAGATATCAAATCCTAGACACCCGGAGAGTAACTTGACAAATAAAATCCCCAAAGAAGCTTTCATTATCTCCCAAATATTTTTGCCACGAGATTCTCTGCTTGCTGGCTCCTACATGTTTGCAAGGGTAATTCTAGGCAGAAATTTTGGCCTGAAGCAAAAGCAGAATATATTCCATAAATTCATGAATATATACTGGTCAAGTGCCAACGTAGGCACCAAAAATAAATAGGGAAACACTAGATTATCAATTTAGTGTTGATTATATCACACTTCTTTCAACGATAATATACGTAGGAAAAGAAAGAAACCGATAAAAAAGGGTGACAGCGGTACTTTTGGGGTTCTGGTGGCATGGAAGCATGTACGCAACTGAAAATGAGACTGTAAACTATGGAAACTTATAATAAGCAAGCGGTTATGAGGTTCATAGTCAAACCCTGGTCTCAGCTAGTACTAATGAAGTAGATTTCCCCTAAGTTCATATAAAGCAGAAGCCAAAGATGTGCCCCTTAAGTAGCAGAAGGTAATCAGCATATACTCAGAATCTAACCTCATATAGCTTTCAGATTGTTTCGTTTCAATATCAGACTTTAGCATTGCTTCTGGCAGAGATCCTTCATAACGAGAGACTGCCCTTTGCGCAGCAATCCAAATAGGAAGATTATCTGTATCTGGTAATTGATCTGGCATAAGCCTGTCCAGGGAGTAGCTTTCAACAACAGTTTGCTCTTTCAGCCAGAGCTTCATTTTGTCAATCCAGATCGGAAATCATGAATCAAACTATAGACGGAAGGTATTGACTCATCACCTTTACATCAAAAATTTCATACATAAACATGCCATACCTGATACTTCTTTCGCCCGTTAGATCTCTCCTGGACATCATGTACCAAATGGGTATGGATGGCAGCCAGGATATAGCTGCACCCTCAGGAAAAATAACTCTAAATGGAAATGGAACTCTAAGAGGCAAAAAGGGAAATGCCAAAAACCAGCTGTATACTCTGCCTCTGCAAATGCTACAGGTAATGGGTACAATCAAGGATAAGAAGAGTTTGGCCCCTCCTCCTATTTTCGGGCTTGAGACCGGCTATGCAACATGAAGCATAACATCATCTTAGCATAGGCGGAGTTACACCCCCACTCCACACACACCCATATACACATGGAACCCCCCTAAACCAAAAACCCAAACCCAAAGAACAAGACACACACGCACGCAGGCATGATCTGCAAAACCAAAACCCAAGATACAAAGCTAAACCACACACCGAATAAATGGTAACGAAACCCCAAGACCCTCTTTTAGAATTCTTTTTCTGAGTTAACACGAAGCAACAGACTACTCGACCCTGAAAACAAACATTTTTTTGTGACTTTCATTCTCCATTACTACAAAAAGGCAGAGAAACAAACTTTTTTTCTGTGATTTTCATTTTCATTTACTACAAAAGGTAGTAAAACAAACAAGCCTTATTTTGTATTTTTTTTTCATCTGCCAACAAAAGAAAACATACCAAAAAAACCACTTCCTTTTTGGTTTAGTGCGGTTTCATTTTCCATTTTCTACGGATCACAAAATATTTTTTTTTGAATTTTTCACCGTCAGAAAGAGCAATAAATAGAGTAAACAAATGGAAGCATCCTGCTATCTTTTCTGTATCCACTGCGATTTATTAACACCGCCTCCAGCCTACATATATGAAGTAACTATCAAAAAACGTACAAGTGGAGCATGCATGCATGGTTATTTGAAATGATGAGAAAGATATATATGTAGCGCACGCAGATTGGAAATTGCTTTTTGTTATAGTTGATTAACAATTGATTGTTCCTCTTTTACTCTAGTTACTCTAGAAAGAAAAAGGACAAGATGTAAACAAGAGAAACAAATACTTCCTCCATTTTTATATATAAGGCCACAAACTCGGATTACAGGTATCAATGTCAAATTTAATGTCTGTTTTAGAAGTCAACTTTTCTTTTTGTTTACCGGGATCATTAATACTCCGCATGCATGCAAAGAAACTGAGTGGAGGAAGTAGCTGACTGTCATTATGATTGCATGCATGCAAGTATTAAACCGATTCTTAGTACAAGAAAATATCATTAATTTTGCCTCGATTATTGTTGATGACCTTATATAGATGCAAAATGTATATTCTATAGTGGCTTTGTATATAAAAATGGAGGAAGTACGTAGTAGATAGGGAGCGTACGTACATTGATTCGTGCAGGTTGAGATACGCGACTAGCACCTCAAACAGTACAGGAGCTGAAAAAAGTGAAGGAAAAGATCCGTGAGATTAGATACACAAGGCTAGCTTAGCTCAATCTTTAAAATAACCCGAGCTGCCCATGGAAAACAGCACTGATAAATTACCTCGTATCCGATGCTTTAGATAAATTCGTTTAATAGTAGAAAGCGACTAGGGGACGGTTGGGAAGCATATAAATTGCATGCATCACCGTTTCCTTAGCCTTCTTGTAGTCCGCATCAGTTGCCCGCACAAGGACTCGGACTACCTGAAGCAAAGGGAGGTTCCCTAGGCTACCAAAGTCAAAGTCAACGCTAATGTTGTCATCATTGTTCTGTACTATGACGGTGAACTGAAGAGATTCAAGGACCGGCATATCTCCTTGTACAAACGAGCCAAGAGTTCCATATGTTTCGAAGACTCTCAGCTTGGGGAACGCACCGGCACCACACATAGTGTCAATGTGGAAAGCTGACACATTTTCCAGCTGAAGGCTAACAAGCTCTCGGAATTTTCTAAAGACCTCCAGTTCTGGACTGCATACATACAGTTTTAAACGGGACAGGTTCGGAAGAACCTGTGGATTGATCCTTGCCAATAGCCCACGGTCTTCGTAGGCCATGTGTAGAACACGAAGTTGCGGAGGAAGGACATTTTGTTCCCAGGGGTTGTCGGCATGACTGGAAAGTCTATATACGAGAACAAAACCAATGTCTATGACTTGGATCTTGCTCACTTTGGCTACAGACTTCGCCCAACTATTCAGTGCACTATAATCATAAATAACTAAACCTTTAGAAATGCGGAGCTTCCTCAATTCTGTTAACTTGCCCAACTCTGTCACAAAGTTCGAGTACATACTAATTTTTTGTAGGCATAGCTCTTCGAGAGATGTCAATTTTCCGATCCAGTATGGCACTTCAATGTATGTTTCACAGATGTTCAAGCACTTGAGGTGACCTAGTCGACCAATACTCTTTGGAAGTTCACTTATTTTATTTCCACCACCCAACTCCAATACCAGCAAGAACTTCAGAAGTCCTATTTCCTTTGGGAGCTCACGGATATCCATGCTCGCTAGTTTTAGGTGCCTCAGGTGCACTAACTTTCCAACATGCTCAAGATGATTAGGATTGTGTGAGCCATCGGGGCCTTCTAAAGCTAGGACACGCAAAACTTCAAAGCATGAAAGTGATGGTAACATATCAGCATTGCACATGGCATTCAGTGACCTTGCTTGTGATGTGGATGTGCTAGCCAGTGTGGTTGGACTCTACGATGAACAGCTAGCCTATGAGCGTTGCAATGTGAAGTTGCATATTGCTCGTTACTATCCAATACAGTAACAAAGTTTTCTTCCTTTGACAATAGGCATATCATATCAAGCACTATGTCATGGACACAGCATCCAGTTATGATGCCAACATCCACATCCATGTTTACGCCAGAATCCCCGCGCTTCTGTACCGGCATTATCATGCTTTTGTTTACCAACTCATTGAAGTACCTCTCACCAATCTTAAACAGTCTTACCCCTGGTTCCGCATGGATAGAACCTTCGCAGACCCACTTCCATATCAAACTATCCTTTTCAATCAGATGATCTTCGGGATATATGCTCAGATACAATAAGCAAGTCTTGAGGTGACAAGGTAGATCATAATAGCTAAATAAAAGTATTTTCCTTGTGTTCTCCACGTCTTCATTTACTTCATGCCCAAAACCAATTGAAGTGTATACCTTAGACCAAAACTCCACAGGTTTACCAGCAAGCAAACTAGCTATTGTGATTATAGCCAATGGTACACCACCACATTTATGTAAAATTTTGTCATATACCTCTGTTGGAAGATTATTAGGCCATTCTACTGCAGCACAAGATAATCTTCTATGAAATCATTGGATAAATCAAGAGAAAGTGGTTGTAGCTTGTATACTTCACTGGCGATTGTGGCAACTTCGTGTATACGAGTAGTTGTGATTGTCCTGCTTCCGCGATTGTTACACACCAAAGCGGTCTTAACTAGTTCCCATTTTTTTATCCCATATGTCATCAATGACAATCAAGTACCTGTCATTGGCATCCACAGCGCAAGAGATATAAAAAATTAGTGAAAATCATCTACAATCCCCCTAAGTATGTAAAATATATTTAAAATGGGGATGCATGAATGTCAGCCTCCTTGTTGAATCTTGAATTGACATTACTGAATAAGGAATGCAGAGGCCGGGGGTATTCCTCCTTTTCAAAAAAATTACTGAATAAGGAAAAGGAGGGGTGTAGGAGAGAGACATGCATGCAACACCTTATCAGAGTTTGATTCCATTTCATCGACCAGAACTCTGTTTTTATTAACAAAATTTCCCCATCTAAAAAGATAAATCCAATATTAGAGATATTTTTGAATTGACATCTATTGTAAGAAGTTCTAGAATATATGAATGTGGGCGAACATCTGAGGGCAAGTCCCAACCCAAATTATGGCAAAGAAGGTTGTGAAAAACTTGATATTATACAAGAATACAGCCTTTTGCAAAATATACAAGAATGACCATAGGCCATGCAAACCCTCGATGTAAGATGTCTCAAAAAGAATTCTTCACTCATATCTAACTCAAACATTCTGGGTTTGATGCTATTTTTCCCCATTTACTACTTAGCATGTATGAAACATGGAAACTATATAATAAGGTGTGTTCAGCACGCTAATTTTCCCATTTACTACTTGAAGTATATGAAGCTACATAATAGGGTGCATACCTCTTGTTCTCAAGTAATAGTCGAAGTTCGTCGATCAACTGCCTTTCATCCCATGACGATAAGGTAGAATCCCGATGCTTTAGCTTGTCAATTCCAAAGAGAATGTCATTGAGAAGTTTCTTCAAGCTCGGATTCCGTCCAACTGGAACAAAAGCACTGCAATCAAACTCCACTTTGAGGTTATCATACAGTGCTTTGGCAAGAGATGTCTTGCCAAGGCCTCCCAATCCGAAAATAGAGAGTATCTTGATCCCATTGGTATAGCCAGACTGGGCAGCCGCTCCCGCGACCCGCTCCCGTCCCCGCAACCCTAGCCGCCGCCGCCTCCTCCTGCCCGTCGCTGGCGGGATCCGGCCGCCCTTGTCGGCGCGCGGCCCGGATCCGGCCCTCCCTCCCCTCGCCCTTCCTCCCCCTCCCCTCCTTCCGCCCTCGCGCCGCCTCCCCGGGAGGCGGCCGGGGCGGCCCCCGCGCCGCTGCACTCGGCCTCGCTCCGCTCTTCCTCTCCCCTGCCGTCGCCGGCGGGCGCCCCCGGCTCCGGCCCGGGGGGTGCCGGCGGCGGCAGGATCTCCCTTCCCCGCGCGCGCGTCCTCCTGACCCGGGGCAGGGGGGCGGCGGCGGTGTCGCTCGGCTTGGCGGCGGTTCGGTGACCCGGCGGGGTGGCCGGCGGCAGACGTGGTGGCGGCGCTGCTCCTTGGCGGCGGGGCGGCGTGGTGGTGTTGGGTGGCCAACGTCGCGCCCCCAGCCCAGATCTGGGCCCGGCGGGCCCCATCTGGGTCCTAGCGGGCCGGCCCCCGGCGTGGCCTCGTTGTCTGCGGCGCAGTGAGGAGGAGGAGCGACTCGGATATGGGGCGTCGGCGCCGATGGCGTGCCGGCAGCAGCGCGAAGGCGGGAGCTTTACGGGCCCACGAGGGCTCGGCCGGGCCTGTGGGCCCACGGGCCTAGTGTGCTCCTGCTATTGCGTCCGGACGGCTACCGTCGCTGACGGTGAAGGTGGGGCCCTCCCGCGTGCCGACAGTGCTGATGCCCTAGTCCCGGCTCTGATCCTTCGCCGCACTGCCCTCATTTCGTGGTGCCGTGGTGAGACGGCGTGGGGGCCTCATGACCGCGTTGGCGCTGGGTGGTGGTTGGTTTGGTGGATGGATCCGGAGTGCCCGAGGTGCGGGTTGGGATCGGGGGAAACCCCTGTCGGCGTGGTCGACACCGACACGGTGGCGCCTGAGGGTGCCACCTGACCTTCCAGGAGGGCGTCGGGGGCTACCCTGCCTCTCGCCTCATCGTGTACCGGGGAAAACCCTTGGCAGCAGTGTCGTCATCGTCGCGATCCTTCTTGGAGGTGTTGATAGGTGCCGGCGCTTCGGAGTCTTGGAGCCTAGGGGTAGATTCCGGTGGGCGCAGCGATCGCGAGGCTTCTTCGTTTTTGTTGATCCGCCGTTGTCGGCATTTGTTTCTTTTTCTCTTTCTCTGTCGTTTCTTTTGGGCGTGTCTGTGCTACTTCCGCCCCAGCACCTATCTCTGTATGGTTCGGTTGGTTGCTTTGTATACAAAGCGGGGGGAAACCCTTTTTCGGTAAATAGAGAGTATCTTGAGTTGCTTGGACGCATCACCATCCCCATCACTCATTATCTTGGTTAGCTCATTCAATGAATCATCAATACCAATGAGCTCTTTCTGGTCCTTGTACAGATCCACTAGGCGAGGGTCAATAGTGATTGCATCAACTGGATTAGCAGCCATGCCGTTGACCCGGTACCTATCACGTCGGTCAGCCGCCTCCTTGACGCGGACCTTGATGTCTTTGATCCCATCCGAGATCTCACGGCGGGTCTTGCTCTTGCTGAACAAGTTTCCCATCTTCTTCACGAGCTTCTTGAGTTTGTGTGGCTTGATGGCTGGCTCAGCTCCCTCGACGCGCACCAAGAACTTGTCGACGATGTCCTCCATTATGAACGACAAGTCCCTGACTTCGTTCGCCCAGAGCTTGACCTGCTCGTCGAGCTGGTCTCGCGGCACGCCCCCCACCTTGCGGAGGGCAGCATACATGCTTTCCAGCTCTCTCTTGAGATACTCAACATCTTCCTTGACGCCTGTCTGCAGCTTGTACTCCTCCGTGAGGAGTTGGCCAAGCTTGAGGAGCAGGCTGCCCATGGCCCCCGTCGCGAGGTCCATGGTCGCTCTCTGCAGCTGGATTGCTTGATTTGTTTGTGCACAATAGTGCTTTCTGAGGATGAGCTGTGTGTGTGTGTGTGTTGGGAGGGAGGGGGGGGGGGGGGGGGGGGGCGGAGTTATGTCCTCACACACTCAACTTTATAGTTGTTTGTAACTGAAACTGAGATCAAAGAAACTTGTCTTCCATTCTTATATATTTTATCCGCTTTTTCCCTCAGCAGCCCACAGCTAAGCATGTAGCAAGTGCACATGGTACAATCGTGCTTTGGTTCAGCTAATCTCGTGGATCTAGGCTTTGACCATGCTAAATGCACATGGTACAACGTGCATTGGTACAACTAATCACGTGTATAGACTCTGATCGCAAATGCCAATTGGTACCAAGTGCATATAGTGCTGTCTATCAAGGCTTAATGCTTGTCTTAATTCAATAATTCCACACATTTAAAAAAATGAGAACTAGTACCCCCACTATGTTTATATATACTAGATGACCCGTTGCGCCAATGGCGCAAAGGCCGAGTGTAAGCCAAGTATTGAAAGAATGAGCATATATTTCTTTTATTATGGCTGTTTTAAAAGCATACCACACAGCAGTCTAAGCAAGAAATAGCCGATAGTTAAACGCGCAGGATGGTCTTAAGGGATTACATCAGATCCAAAAGGATGATAAACACAAAGTCTTGGCAGGCATTTATACTAACATTAAGTTATATAACAAGGGGCTCTTGCAACTTGCTTATATTGAGTAGACATATGCTTGCCCTTCGCTCATGTGTGCCTGGCGGAAGTTGCTCCGGCCTTTAGTGATGGTGGCTCTTTTGTCAACACCCTTGATAAAGCGGGTTATGACAGCGGTAGTCCCGTCTCCAGTTGTGATTGACAGTTCACCGTGGTCAGCATCCATGTGTGGGAAAAGAGAAACCGTAGAAAAGGGAACGCTAAAGTACTGAAAATAACAATAAAGATTAGTTACTATATCATTTTATACCATGCTATTGTATGAAATAGGACAGAGCAATTGCAAAGGATTACCATTCTTTTGTCGTTTGTTGCAAATGTCTCTGTCATGTGGCACACATAGTAGCGATCAGGCATGGTGGTGGTGCGGATGATCTTTCGCAGTCTAGAAACATTATGGTTGTAGAGCTTAACTATGTTGCCCCCACAATGTGGCGACTAAACTCATCTAAGTAGTGGATGCAAGGCTCACCTATGTTAAATTGTATAAAGTTATATCATTTAGCAGTTGTTGCAATGAGAAGAGTAATGTAGCCCTTACCACGGAGAATGTACTTTCCAGGCTTTAGTTGGATTTTCTTGCCTTTGAACTTTTGGATTGAACCTGCTTTGCGTGGGCGATGAATATACTCAAATGGCTTATTGTGCTTGCGACACAGTGGTTCGGCTGTGATGAATAGATAAGGAGATCATGGTAAAAGTTTGCAATAGCAAGAGGACAACATAAACAAACAAAAGACCTATTGAATTTGAAAACACAGCTCAATTAATTGGATGGCTATTTAGCTTGTGTGTATTAGTGAAAACAGAAAATGCTATTTATCGTGTATGATCAATGAGAAGCAGTTGGCATTGCTTGTAAATCAAAGCATTAATGAATAGCAAACAGAACACCTACTGGACCCCGGAAGAAGTTTGTTTTATTAGATAGTTGATCAACTTGCATGCATAAGTGATAAAAAAAGACCAATCAAATAGCATGCATTAGTGAAGAAGAAGGAACATTCTTTCCGATGTACAAACAATCATAAGTATGTTTTTGAGCATTACCATGGGTAATTTGGCCACCGCTGATATCACTGGTTATGTCTGCTTCTTCTTGTTTAACTGCTGTCATCTGGAAAGAAGTAGTAGAATAATTAAGCTGGTTTATCTGGCTGTGTTTTCGGTTGGGATGTTTAACAGTGATGCATGTGTCTTAATATAGTAAAAGGCACTACAGCAGGCATCCTGGACATGCGAAGTAATGGCAGAATTATGAACAGAAAAGAACACCCGAGAGTAAACAACAAAGGCAGCCATAAGGAACAAACAAAAACACGAGACGACACAACGCACGTAACACACATGGTTAGAACCAACATGAAGACTAAATTTTAAAGGAGTGCAGCAAAGGAAAAGGCAGGGAAGGAGGTGGAACCTTGGCAAGATGAAAGACAGGGCGCAAGGCGTCACATGAACTGAACCACAGCAGAAACTTGGCGAACCGGGAGTGAGAAAATTAGCCGGTCAGGCAGCCAGACGTCGCAAAGGAAGACCTGCAGCACATGAAAAAGCAAACAAACTTAAGCAAAGGCGTACAAGCTCATGGGTTCGCCTCTTACTGAGCAGTCTTTCGCAATATCTTTGTTCTTCGGAAATAAATATATGAATGAAGACAGCCAGAGTAGACCCTAGACCAAACAAACAGGAACAAGAAAGACAAAGAAGGATGACAACCGTAGCACACACATGCCTAACAAGAGCAGACAAAAATTTAATGAACAACAACAAGCTCCAGTCCTAGAGGCAGAAGAATTAAACCAGATGCACAAGAGCATTAAAGCCTAGATAGCTGAGGAACAAACACAAATAGAATTCACCTACAACCAGTGGCGGAGCCAGGATTGGCTGACACCCCAGGCGAGAAATTAAGGGCTAAAAGCTACCCAAAAAAAACTCCAGTTTCAACGCATACGAAAGTCAATTTATGTTGCATAACTAATAATACACCAAACATAATATTCCATGGCAGCATTTGTTCCATGATGGGTCAACTAATAAAGCAAGATAAATCAAAAGACAATATGTAGCATATATAGATGATCCAAAAGATCAATACCAAATCAAAGGATTGGTTGATCTGACCCTCCCATAACAACATCTTCAATAGTCGAAGAAGCTAAACCTTGAATGATAAATTTTGAAATGCAAATCAGTGCATAATAAAGGAAGCAAAAATAGTTCATAATAGATGCAAAATTTGAAAACTTACGTCCAGGACGAGGCAAAAGGCATTTGCGACTGCGATAACCTTGAAATCGCTCAATGATCTTTGATTCTTCAATACTCACAAATACATCCCGCTCAATGTAACATACCATTCTATGATTCATCCAATCATCACCCATTTTGTTCCTCAATCCAGTCTTGATAATGCTCATTGCTGAAAATGCCCTTTCCACTATTGCGGTTGCAACAGGTAAAATCAATGCTAACTCAACAAGACGGTAAACCAAGGGAAAAGTTGTGTGCATATTACTTGTAACCATATTTATGGCAAGATGACCAAGGTCATTGCAATTCATCAAATGTGGATCAACTCTTGCTTCCCGAATGAATGAGTCTAGTTGGTTTCTAAGGACAAAAGTAACTTCATATGTAGAGAAGTCAGCAGCATACATATTAGCAAGGTCTACTAGCTTGTCTTCATTATAATTGGCAAATGAATTCTTGGGATCAAGACAAGCAATGCATCTCAACAATTGAGTAGACCTTTCAGCAAAGCGGTTGTTTAACTCCACAATAAGTTGATCATGCAACACATTAAATATTTCATTTCTGAAATGATGGTTGTAAGTTACCAACTGCCCACCCCAAGTCCTTGAACGCCCATTAGCAGTTCTAGTATCTTCCATATTTGGCACTACAATGTTGTACTTGACACAAAAGTCTGTTACCTCTTTAAAGAGCTCACCCCAACCATTCTGCCTTATATTTTGAATATCATCCAATGTGGTTTTAATCAATCCAACAGCACGTACAATATTCTGATTTTCCAGTTGCAAGCATTGTGACAGATTGTTAGTCTTGCCCAATAATGTAATCATAAGATGCAATATGAGAACAAATTCAAAGGACTCCATTTACTTTATCAATCCTGCGGCTGTGGTTCTTTGTGCAACATTATCTGCATCATTGTGTAGATTTTCTAATACCTTCAGAACTGGTTTCCACATCTGAACAAGACGACACAAGGTTTTATGATGTGATCCCCACCGTGTATCACCGGGTCTAGCAAGGTTAGTTAATTGGTTTTTTCCTTTTCCCACAAGAAGTTCCCCAGCCTCTATTTGACGCACTATTTCATCATGTTGCTCTTGGGCCAATTGATCATGTCTTTTACAAGAAGCATTAACAATGTTAACCACCATGCTTGTGTATTCAAAAAAATTCCTTACTGATGAACAACACTTGGCAACAGCAACAACCACTAATTGTAACTGATGGGCAAAACAATGTATATAATGAGCATAAGGATTTTCCTCCAAGATCAATCTTTGCAACCCACGGAATTCCCCTCTCATGTTTGAAGCCCCATCATAACCCTGTCCTCTCAAATTAGACATAGATAAGCCAAGAGTAGCAAACATACCATCCAAAGCTACCTTCAGTGAAGTTGATCTTGTGTCAGGAACATGCTCAACTGCCATGAATCTCTCAATCACCTCCCCTCGTTTGCCGAGATACCTACATAAGACAAAGGAGCATGATTAATATAAAACTTCAACAAAATCCACCTACAAGTCTACAACAACAAACACATACAATACGAGGAAAGGTACTAAGCTCAAACACATAGCCATTTGCTCTTTCATAGATGCATCTCTAGACTCATCAACAAGTAAAGCAAATTTCCTATCTCCAATCTCCTCTATAATGACTTTGGTGGTCTCTTGTGCACAAGCCTTGCATAAATCCAATTGTATCTCATGTGAAGTCAGTAGATGGTTCCCTCCTGCATCACCAAACAATTTTTCCACCTTTGAGTCTTTCTTTATGAACAAGTCCAACAACTCTTTGAAGTTACCCTTATTCATTGAGCTAGCAGACTCATCATGACCACGAAAAGCAAGAGCTTGTAGTGTCAAAAATTTGACAATACCCAATATAATGAAGAGACGAGCTTTGTATTCTTCTTCTCTCTTCTTAGAACCCCTATCAAACACATGTGGCAAATTTTGTCTTTGATTTTTGAAATCATCATAATGTTGTCTAGATTTATTATGAGCACTATCATGCTTGCCAACATGTTGATTAAAAACTTTAGGTCCATCCTTCCAAGATTTAAATCCATTTTTCGTGAACGCCTCAACACCATAGTTTGCAGCTCTTGGTTGCTTAAATAGAAAACAATAAAAGCAAAAGGCTGCTTTTTTTCAATGCTATATTCCAACCAGCCGCGATGATCATTATACCAGTAATCATGAATGCTTCTACCATTTATCTGCTCATATGTATGATCAGTTGGTTGACATGGACCCATACTAATGTACTCCCTTCTAGCAAGATCTCTAATGTCTGCATCCAAATCCTCAATTGGTATTCTCTTACCAGGGTCTGATTCAATATCACCAGGTTTAAGTTGAGCCGTAACACTAGGGGCATTATCAGTTGTTCGAGTTGAAGGACCTGTTTCTGCAGTTTCCGTGGTTCGAACTTGAAAAAATGAATTCAATGTCTTGTTTCTTTTACTCATCTTGCCTTCCTATAACATTTATAGAAACAAAATTACTATCTGTCAACATAGGTTTCCACATCTAACAAAAAGTGGCATCAAGCAAATAATGGTGGCATCTAGCAATTACAGAGTACAGGAACTCTACCTAGTGAATCCTAAGTGAGGGGGCCATGCTTACAAGATTAGAATAGAGCTCCACGCCTCCAACGAACAGAGCTCAACGCTGCACTGTCTCTGTCCTAAAAGCTATACATCAGAATTCAGAAGTTCAGAATAGAGCTCCACGCCTCCACCGAACAGAGCTGTACATCGAACTCGAAGAAAACTAGGAAGCAAGGAAGGGATACCTTTGCTCTTGGCCTCTTGCTCTGCTGTCTGCTATGTGCTGCGGCTCACCGGACGCCGGGTAGCCTGCCGCCTCGCCGAGGTCGCCGCCTCGTCGTACAGGGCAGCAGCCCGCAGCACCGCAGCGGCGCAACCTGATGCCGCAGAAGGGGGTCGAAGGGGACGGAGCTGGCCGGCAGGGTAGGCGGCGGGCGGCGCCTAGGGTTCGTCCAAGTCAGGGGAACGGGCTGCGGGTGGCTGGCTGGTTCGTGTTCGTCCAGACTCGAAGTAGACGCACAGGCAGGCCGCACGCAGATGAGGCAGGCAACGAACGAGATGGGCCTCACGCCCGAGGCAGCCTTCGTTGTTCTACAATATATTTGCTACAGTGTACGATCGAGATGGGCCTCACTGAAGGAAATATGCCCTAGAGGCAATAATAAAGTTATTATTTATTTCCTTATATCATGATAAATGTTTATTATTCATGCTAGAATTGTATTAACCGGAAACATAATACATGTGTGAATACATAGACAAACAAAGTGTCACTAGTATGCCTCTACTTGACTAGCTCGTTAATCAAAGATGGTTATGTTTCCTAACCATGAACAATGAGTTGTTATTTGATTAACGAGGTCACATCATTAGTTGAATGATCTGATTGACATGACCCATTCCATTAGCTTAGCACCCGATCGTTTAGTATGTTGCTACTGCTTTCTTCATGACTTATACATGTTCCTATGACTATGAGATTATGCAACTCCCGTTTGCCGGAGGAACACTTTGGGTGCTACCAAACGTCACAACGTAACTGGGTGATTATAAAGGAGCATTACAGGTGTCTCCAAAGGTAGATGTTGGGTTGGCGTATTTCGAGATTAGGATTTGTCACTCCGATTGTCGGAGAGGTATCTCTGGGCCCTCTCGGTAATACACATCACATAAGCCTTGCAAGCACTGCAACTAATATGCTAGTTGTGAGATGATGTATTACGGAACGAGTAAAGAGACTTTCCGGTAACGAGATTGAACTAGGTATTGGATACCGACGATCGAATCTCGGGCAAGTAACATACCGATGACAAAGGGAACAACGTATGTTGTTATGCGGTCTGACCGATAAAGATCTTCGTAGAATATGTAGGAGCCAATATGGGCATCCAGGTCCCGCTATTGGTTATTGACCGGAGACATGTCTCGGTCATGTCTACATTGTTCTCGAACCCATAGGGTCCGCACGCTTAAGGTTACGATGACAGTTATATTTTTATGCGTTTTGATGAACCGAAGGTTGTTCGGAGTCCCGGATGTGATCACGGACATGACGAGGAGTCTTGAAATGGTCGAGACGTAAAGATTGATATATTGGAAGCCTATGTTTGGACATCGGAAGTGTTCCGGGTGAAATCGGGATTTTACCGGAGTACCGGGAGGGTTACCGGAACCCCCCGTGAGCTAAATGGGCCATAGTGGGCCTTAGTGGAAAAGAGAAGGGGCTGCCCTAGATGGGCTGCGCGCCTCCCCCCCCCCTAGTCCTATTAGGACTAGGAGAGGTGGCCGGCCCCCTCCTCCTTTTTCCCCCTCCGAGGAATCCTAGTTGGACTAGGATTGGAGGGGGGAATCCTACTCCCAGAGGGAGTAGGACTCTCCTGCGCCTCCCCTCCTTGGCCGGCCAGCTCTCCCCCTTGGCTCCTTTATATACGGAGGCAGGGGACACCTCTAGACACACAAGTTGATCCACGTGATCTATTCCTTAGCCGTGTGCGGTGCCCCCTGCCACCATATACCTCAATAATACTGTAGCGGAGTTTAGGCGAAGCCCTGCTGCGGTAGTACATCAAGATCGTCACCATGCCGTCGTGCTGACGGAACTCTTCCCCGACACTTTGCTGGATCGGAGTCCGGGGATCGTCATCGAGCTGAACGTGTGCTCGAACTCGGAGGTGCCGTAGTTTCGGTGCTTGATCGGTTGGATCGTGAAGACGTATGACTACTTCCTCTACGTTGTGTGATCGCTTCTGCAGTCGGTCTGCGTTTGTACGTAGACAACACTCTCCCCTCTCGTTGCTATGCATCACATGATCTTGCGTGTGCGTAGGAATTTTTTTTTGAAATTACTACGAAACCCAACAGTGGTATCAGAGCCTAGGTTATTTATGTTGATGTTACATGCACGAGTAGAACACAAGTGAGTTGTGGGCGATACAAGTCATACTGCCTACCAGCATGTCATACTTTGGTTCGGCGGTATTGTTGGACGAGACGACCCGGACCAACATTACGCGTACGCTTACGCGAGACCGGTTCTCCCGACGTGCTTTGCACACAGGTGGCTTGCGGGCGACTGTCTCTCCAACTTTAGTTGAACCAAGTATGGCTACGCCCGGTCCTTGCGAAGGTTAAAACGGAGTCTATTTGACAAACTATCGTTGTGGTTTTGATGCGTAGGTGAGATTGGTTCTTGCTTAAGCCCGTAGCAGCCACGTAAAACTTGCAACAACAAAGTAGAGGACGTCTAACTTGTTTTTGCAGGGCATGTTGTGATGTGATATGGTCAAGGCATGATGCTGAATTTTATTGTATGAGATGATCATGTTTTGTAACCGAGTTATCGGCAACTGGCAGGAGCCATATGGTTGTCGCTTTATTGTATGCAATGCAATCGCGATGTAATGCTTTACTTTATTACTAAACGGTAGTGATAGTCGTGGAAGCATAAGATTGGTGAGACGACAACGATGCTACGATGGAGATCAAGGTGTCGCGCCGGTGACGATGGTGATCATGACGGTGCTTCGGAGATGGAGATCACAAGCACAAGATGATGATGGCCATATCATATCACTTATATTGATTGCATGTGATGTTTATCTTTTTATGCATCTTATCTTGCTTTGAATTGACGGTAGCATTATAAGATGATCTCTCACTAAATTATCAAGAAGTGTTCTTCCTGAGTATGCACCGTTGCCAAAGTTCGTCGTGCCCAGACACCACGTGATGATCGGGTGTGATAAGCTCTACGTTCAAATACAACGGGTGCAAAACAGTTGCACACGCGGAATACTCAGGTTATACTTGACGAGCCAAGCATATACAGATATGGCCTCGGAACACGGAGACCGAAAGGTCGAGCGTGAATCATATAGTAGATATGATCAACATAATGATGTTCACCGATGAAACTACTCCATCTCACGTGATGATCGGACATGGTTTAGTTGATTTGGATCACGTGATCACTTAGAGGATTAGAGGGATGTCTATCTAAGTGGGAGTTCTTAAGTAATATGATTAATTGAACTTAAATTTATCATGAACTTAGTACCTGATAGTATCTTGCTTGTTTATGTTGATTGTAGATAGATGGCTCGTGCTGTTGTTCCGTTGAATTTTAATGCGTTCCTTGAGAAAGCAAAGTTGAAAGATGATGGTAGCAATTATACGGACTGGGTCCGTAACTTGAGGATTATCCTCATTGCTGCACAGAAGAATTACGTCCTGGAAGCACCGCTGGGTGCCAGGCCTGCTGCTGGAGCAACACCAGATGTTATGAACGTCTGGCAGAGCAAAGCTAATGACTACTCGATAGTTCAGTGTGCCATGCTTTACGGCTTAGAATCGGGACTTGAATGACGTTTTTGAACGTCATGGAGCATATGAGATGTTCCAGGAGTTGAAGTTAATATTTCAAGCAAATGCCCGGATTGAGAGATATGAAGTCTCCAATAAGTTCTATAGCTGCAAGATGGAGGAGAACAGTTCTGTCAGTGAGCATATACTCAAAATGTCTGGGTATAATAATCACTTGATTCAATTGGGAGTTAATCTTCCAGATGATTGCGTCATTGACAGAATTCTCCAATCACTGCCACCAAGCTACAAGAGCTTCGTGATGAACTATAATATGCAAGGGATGAACAAGACTATTCCCGAGCTCTTCGCAATGCTGAAAGCTGCGGAGGTGGAAATCAAAAAGGAGCATCAAGTGTTGATGGTTAACAAAACCACTAGTTTCAAGAAAAAGGGCAAAGGGAAGAAGAAGGGGAACTTCAAGAAGAACGGCAAGCAAGTTGCTGCTCAAGAGAAGAAACCCAAGTCTGGACCTAAGCCTGAAACTGAGTGCTTCTACTGCAAGCAGACTGGTCACTGGAAGCGGAACTGCCCCAAGTATTTGGCGGATAAGAAGGATGGCAAGGTGAACAAAGGTATATGTGATATACATGTTATTGATGTGTACCTTGCTAGAGCTCGCAGTAGCACCTGGGTATTTGATACTGGTTCTGTTGCTAATATTTGCAACTCGAAACAGGGACTACGGAATAAGCGGGCACTGGCAAAGGACGAGGTGACGATGCGCGTGGGAAACGGTTCCAAAGTCGATGTGATCGCGGTCGGCACGCTACCTCTACATCTACCTTCGGGATTAATATTAGACCTAAATAATTGTTATTTGGTGCCAGCGTTGAGCATGAACATTATATCTGGATCTTGTTTAATGCAAGACGGTTATTCATTTAAATCAGAGAATAATGGTTGTTCTATTTATATGAGTAATATCTTTTATGGTCATGCACCCTTGAAGAGTGGTCTATTTTTACTGAATCTCGATAGTAGTAATACACATATTCATAATGTTGAAGCCAAAAGATGCAGAGTTGATAATGAAAGTGCAACTTATTTGTGGCACTGTCGTTTAGGTCATATCGGTGTAAAGCGCATGAAGAAACTCCATACTGATGGACTTTTGGAACCACTTGATTATGAATCACCTGGTACTTGCGAACCGTGCCTCATGGGCAAGATGACTAAAACACCGTTCTCCGGTACTATGGAGAGAGCAACAGATTTGTTGGAAATCATACATACAGATGTATGTGGTCCGATGAATATTGAGGCTCGTGGCGGATATCGTTATTTTCTCACCTTCACAGATGATTTAAGCAGATATGGATATATCTACTTAATGATACATAAGTCTGAAACATTTGAAAAGTTCAAAGAATTTCAGAGTGAAGTTGAAAATCATCGTAACAAGAAAATAAAGTTTCTACGATCTGATCGTGGAGGAGAATATTTGAGTTACGAGTTTGGTGTACATTTGAAAAACTGTGGAATAGTTTCGCAACTCACGCCACCCGGAACACCACAGCGTAATGGTGTGTCCGAACGTCGTAATTGTACTTTACTCGATATGGTGCGATCTATGATGTCTCTTACTGATTTACCGCTATCGTTTTGGGGTTATGCTCTAGAGACGGCCGCATTCACGTTAAATAGGGCACCATCAAAATCCGTTGAGACGACGCCTTATGAACTGTGGTTTGGCAAGAAACCAAAGTTGTCGTTTCTTAAAGTTTGGGGCTGCGATGCTTATGTGAAAAAGCTTCAACCTGATAAGCTCGAACCCAAATCGGAGAAATGTGTCTTCATAGGATATCCAAAGGAAACTATTGGATACACCTTCTATCACAGATCCGAAGGCAAGACTTTTGTTGCTAAATTCGGAAACTTTCTAGAGAAGGAGTTTCTCTCGAAAGAAGTGAGTGGGAGGAAAGTAGAACTTGACGAGGTAACTGTACCTGCTCCTTTGTTGGAAAGTAGTACATCACAGAAAACTGTTTCTGCGACACCTACACCAATAAGTGAGGAAGATAATGATAATGATCATGAAACTTCAGAACAAGATACTACTGAACCTCGTAGATCAACCAGAGTAAGATCCGCACCAGAGTGGTACGGTAATCCAGTTCTGGAAGTCATGATACTAGATCATGATGAACCTACGAACTATGAAGAAGCGATGGTGAGCCCAGATTCCGCAAAGTGGCTTGAAGCCATGAAATCTGAGATGGGATCCATGTATGAGAACAAAGTATGGACTTTGGTTGACTTGCCCGATGATCGGCAAGCAATTGAGAATAAATGGATCTTTAAGAAGAAGACTGACACTGATGGTAATGTTACTCTCTACAAAGCTCGACTTGTCGCAAAAGGTTTTCGGCAAGTTCAAGGGATTGACTACGATGAGACCTTCTCACCCGTAGCGATGCTTAAGTCCGTCCGAATCATGTTAGCGATTGCCGCATTTTATGATTATGAAATTTGGCAGATGGATGTCAAAACTGCATTCCTGAATGGATTTCTGGAAGAAGAGTTGTATATGATGCAACCGGAAGGTTTTGTCGATCCAAAAGGAGCTAACAAAGTGTGCAAGCTCCAGCGATCCATTTATGGACTGGTGCAAGCCTCTCGGAGTTGGAATAAACACTTTGATAGTGTGATCAAAGCATTTGGTTTTATACAGACTTTCGGAGAAGCCTGTATTTACAAGAAAGTGAGTGGGAGCTCTGTAGCATTTCTGATATTATATGTGGATGACATATTGCTGATTGGAAATAATATAGAATTTCTGGATAGCATAAAGGGATACTTGAATAAAAGTTTTTCAATGAAAGACCTCAGTGAAGCTGCTTACATATTAGGCATTAAGATCTATAGAGATAGATCAAGACGCTTAATTGGACTTTCACAAAGCACATACCTTGATAAGATTTTGAAGAAATTCAAAATGGATCAAGCAAAGAAAGGATTCTTGCCTGTGTTACAAGGTGTGAAGTTGAGTAAGACTCAATGCCCGACCACTGCAGAAGATAGAGAGAATATGAAAGATGTTCCCTATGCATCAGCCATAGGCTCAATCATGTATGCAATGCTGTGTACCAGACCTGATGTGTGCCTTGCTATAAGTCTAGCAGGGAGGTACCAAAGTAATCCAGGAGTGGATCACTGGACAGCGGTCAAGAACATCCTAAAATACCTGAAAAGGACTAAGGATATGTTTCTCGTATATGGAGGTGACAAAGAGCTCACCGTAAAAGGTTACGTTGATGCAAGCTTTGACACTGATCCGGACGATTCTAAATCGCAAACCGGATACGTGTTTACATTAAACGGTGGAGCTGTCAGTTGGTGCAGTTCTAAACAAAGCGTCGTAGCGGGATCTACATGTGAAGCGGAGTACATAGCTGCTTCGGAAGCAGCGAATGAAGGAGTCTGGATAAAGGAGTTCATATCCGATCTAGGTGTCATACCTAGTGCATCGGGTCCAATGAAAATATTTTGTGACAATACTGGTGCAATTGCCTTGGCAAAGGAATCCAGATTTCACAAAAGGACCAAACACATCAAGAGACGCTTCAATTCCATCCGGGATCTAGTCCAGGTGGGAGACATAGAGATTTGCAAGATACATACGGATCTGAATGTTGCAGACCCGTTGACTAAGCCTTTTCCACGAGCAAAACATGATCAGCACCAAGGCTCCATGGGTGTTAGAATCATTACAGTGTAATCTAGATTATTGACTCTAGTGCAAGTGGGAGACTAAAGGAAATATGCCCTAGAGGCAATAATAAAGTTATTATTTATTTCCTTATATCATGATAAATGTTTATTATTCATGCTAGAATTGTATTAACCGGAAACATAATACATGTGTGAATACATAGACAAACAAAGTGTCACTAGTATGCCTCTACTTGACTAGCTCGTTAATCAAGGATGGTTATGTTTCCTAACCATGAACAATGAGTTGTTATTTGATTAACGAGGTCACATCATTAGTTGAATGATCTGATTGACATGACCCATTCCATTAGCTTAGCACCCGATCGTTTAGTATGTTGCTACTGCTTTCTTCATGACTTATACATGTTCCTATGACTATGAGATTATGCAACTCCCGTTTGCCGGAGGAACACTTTGGGTGCTACCAAACGTCACAACGTAACTGGGTGATTATAAAGGAGCATTACAGGTGTCTCCAAAGGTAGATGTTGGGTTGGCGTATTTCGAGATTAGGATTTGTCACTCCGATTGTCGGAGAGGTATCTCTGGGCCCTCTCGGTAATACACATCACATAAGCCTTGCAAGCACTGCAACTAATATGCTAGTTGTGAGATGATGTATTACGGAACGAGTAAAGAGACTTTCCGGTAACGAGATTGAACTAGGTATTGGATACCGACGATCGAATCTCGGGCAAGTAACATACCGATGACAAAGGGAACAACGTATGTTGTTATGCGGTCTGACCGATAAAGATCTTCGTAGAATATGTAGGAGCCAATATGGGCATCCAGGTCCCGCTATTGGTTATTGACCGGAGACATGTCTCGGTCATGTCTACATTGTTCTCGAACCCATAGGGTCCGCACGCTTAAGGTTACGATGACAGTTATATTTTTATGCGTTTTGATGAACCGAAGGTTGTTCGGAGTCCCGGATGTGATCACGGACATGACGAGGAGTCTTGAAATGGTCGAGACGTAAAGATTGATATATTGGAAGCCTATGTTTGGACATCGGAAGTGTTCCGGGTGAAATCGGGATTTTACCGGAGTACCGGGAGGGTTACCGGAACCCCCCGTGAGCTAAATGGGCCATAGTGGGCCTTAGTGGAAAAGAGAAGGGGCTGCCCTAGATGGGCTGCGCGCCTCCCCCCCCCCTAGTCCTATTAGGACTAGGAGAGGTGGCCGGCCCCCTCCTCCTTTTTCCCCCTCCGAGGAATCCTAGTTGGACTAGGATTGGAGGGGGGAATCCTACTCCCAGAGGGAGTAGGACTCTCCTGCGCCTCCCCTCCTTGGCCGGCCAGCTCTCCCCCTTGGCTCCTTTATATACGGAGGCAGGGGACACCTCTAGACACACAAGTTGATCCACGTGATCTATTCCTTAGCCGTGTGCGGTGCCCCCTGCCACCATATACCTCAATAATACTGTAGCGGAGTTTAGGCGAAGCCCTGCTGCGGTAGTACATCAAGATCGTCACCATGCCGTCGTGCTGACGGAACTCTTCCCCGACACTTTGCTGGATCGGAGTCCGGGGATCGTCATCGAGCTGAACGTGTGCTCGAACTCGGAGGTGCCGTAGTTTCGGTGCTTGATCGGTTGGATCGTGACGACGTACGACTACTTCCTCTACGTTGTGTGATCGCTTCCGCAGTCGGTCTGCGTTGGTACGTAGACAACACTCTCCCCTCTCGTTGCTATGCATCACATGATCTTGCGTGTGCGTAGGAAATTTTTTTGAAATTACTACGAAACCCAACACTCACGCCCCAGGCAGCCGCTTGGGCTGCCTGGGGCCTGTCTCCGCCCATGCCTGCAACAGACCCCATGGCCATGCAAACCTAGGCATAACCATAACCTAGACGAAGGCAAGAACGCAACTAAAACAGACTTAAACTAACAGAGCCAATCCCTAGGTGTAGGAACCACAGCAACCAAAGCATAGAAACATATGTAAAATCATCTCCTAGAAGCATCGCACAACAGATCTAACATGGCAAACCCTCATCCATGTCTAGGAAAACAAAGGAACGATCTCAGACCGGCAAAAACCCAGTCACGCATTTCATCGAGCAGATGAGAAGCAGGGGAGCACGCAAAACCTCACCTCACAAAGAAGGAACAAGCAAACGCGCAGGCAGACAACAAAGCATGCGCAACAGCCCTGCAAACAAGAAGAAAGGAGAGGGAACAGACAAGAACAAGTCAGTACAGATCAATCTACAATGAGGCCAGAAGGAATTGACCAAACAAAACAACAAACTCTCCCTAGCCAAACGCAACAGCAGCAGCGCGAGGAGCCATGACGAAACAAGCCGACGACAGGATAAGCAGGCAATGAGCAAGCCGCTGGTTATCAATGACCAACTACGACGAGCGACAATGGCGACTGGATGAGAGCAAGACAAGGAGGCGCAGGCGAGGGGAAGTGGGCTGAGAGGCGAGCCACAGAGGCAGAGAAGAGCAGAAGGAAACCACGCACCCGGTCAGAAATGCCTCTCGCGGGCGCTGTAACTTCTAGGGAAACCTAAAGAGAAACACAACTCGCCCGACGCGTGGGACCAAGGATAGAAAGGGACCACCTGCAGCGAGACGAGGCCAAGCAATCCCGCGTAGCCACATGTAGAGACCGAAAACCCTGTTTTACCCAGCGAACCGAGCGGAGGTGCTCACATGACCAAGGACGACCAAACCACCGCGCACCCACGAGACCGACAGATGGGGCCAGACGCGGTTGAAGTGGAGGCGCCGTCGCTGGGTGCAAACGAACACGGTAAAAAACGCCCTGACAACCCCACGATCGATTGGCCGCAGCCCACGAGCGATCCGGCCCTGCTTTTCATCGACAGAAGCACGCCCCGACCGCGTCGCTGCGAGGCTGGCCCGCGCGCAAGCCTGGCCCACTCATCAGTTGCTCCTAGCCCCAATACGCGGCATACAAAATAATGAGCGACTGGATCTTTACCAGGTCAACGAAAAGTACTTTTACCAGGGCCAGCGAGGCGAATCGAGCGGGCAGGATGAATTTGAGACACTAAGGACACTGGAATGGCGGGTACTCTAGCTGGATTTATATGTTCAATCAAGTGATTGTGATCCCATGCTGACATTGCTGCAAAGTGAACACACTTAACCAAGATTACGATGGAATCACCTTCAAAAGGATTGATGACTCTGGATCAGTATGCAAAATTTACAATAGGCTACTCTCCTTATGTTATGACATTCAAAACCGAAGAATAAAACCATCCACTCTCCTATATTATCTGAAAATCAATCCTGCTGAATCAAAACAGTGAATGTTTTACTTTGAAAGGACTGTGCTTCTTTGGCAGTTCTATGCTTTTACTTAAGGTACCCTGATTGTTTTTAACATTCAGTGAGATGACAAAACTTATTTCACAAAGCTGCAATGAAAATTAGAATAGTAGTGGTAATTGAGGACAACTTTTGATGTACTTTATGCGATGCTGAAAGTTATAGCACTATTACATATAGTTAGAGTTCTTGCGGAGAAGCAAAACCGAGATATTGCTGTGACACTAAGCCCCACTGGAGTAAGAAAGCTTTCTTATTCATAAACTAATCCATGCTCATTTCTGATGACACTTAATCGGGTTCGAGCTTACTATAATGCAGATGTAAATTAATTATCGCAATGAAGGGGAAACTACCATTCCGTTTCGATGGCAAGAAATGTTTTCACTTGTAATTAGTTAGATTCACGCATTTTGTAAGATAAATACAATGATGACATTCATAAACGCCCAATCCATCTAGTTGTGTATGTATCAGTGGTTAAAGTCATGCCTCGAAGACCATAGAAGATCAACAGTGCCTTGGTAGTACTACAGCAGTATGAGAAGACAAAGGTCAAACAGGAAGCACAAACCTTGATAGCAAGCAGATGACGAGCCAGCGAGGGGAGAGGAAGTAATGATAACAACGCCTGTAGAACAAAAGGAAATCGGAAACCTGAAAGGAATCAGAGGTTTATGAAAGATAAAAGAAAAAGCAAGCATGTTTAAAAACAATAAGCAAGTGGTGTATATGTCTGACTGTATTTTGTAACCTACATATTTATTTTCTATTGATGGAGGCATCATTCCTTTATTAGCAAGCAGCAACTATCACTTGCTGCATATGTTTCTTTTAATGCACTAACTTGAGCAAGTCTTGTAGTTTACTGGGAATTAGCAAAAGGTAAGAAAACAGGCCATACTATACAAGCACGGGCATGAACCAATGGCCTACAAGCACCTAATCAACCAGGAAGAGGACCGTCTATGCATAGGACTAAACCAGCAGTACAACCGTAAAGATAGAAGGAAAGTTGTTTTCCTGACGAGATCTGAAGCAAAAACCCCATACATAGTACGACAAGCATGGTAGATGAACCAAAAAAAAACAAATAGATAGGGAAGCTGGCCGCACAAACACATAGATTCATAGGCTGTTCATCAAGCACTAATCAACCAAGCGAATCAGAACAGATCCAACCTTGTTGGTTAACGACACAGAAGTCCCACGAACCAACAAAGAACCTACACGGCAAGGAAACATGAAACACAGAATGGTTCAGCTCACAGATATTTTATCAAACAAGAGATGAGCAAGCAGGATCTTACCTCGCGGAGCAAATAAACAGAGGATAAAGTCAGCAAGAACGAGTTCATGTAGTAGGCCAGAAGCATCTTCTTTGTGCTAACTGTAGAAAAAAGATTCTTATGAAGATATTGTAGTGGTGGGTATTTAAACTTTTCAATATATAGAATGCACGCTCCTGCTGTAACTAAACTTCCAAAGGAAAGCAAAGTTTCACCTTTTCCCAATATAACCATGACACCACTAAAAACAGTTAACTGTAATGCGTGAATCTAATGACCTGAAATAATGAGAGAGAGAGAGAGAGAGAGAGAGAGAGAGAGAGAGAGAGAGGAAAGGGCAACATTCCACTACTGATTACAACAAATACTGGAATGAGCAGATTTAGGTTACACTAAAATGCAGAAATTTCTTACAAACAAAGAATGATCCAACAGATAAAAAGAGCAATTCCAAAAAAACTAAGGCAAGTTTGAGGCTAGGCATTCATATTGGTGGAAGGAGAGCCCAGCTCGCTGAGCACCATTTTGTAAAATTCCTTGTTCGTCCTGCCAGCTCTCTCACCTGAATGGCATTTAATCACACAACTTCGTTGTGTTGTTGTAATAGCAGGTAATTCAAATTCAGAATGAAATTGGTTATCGATGATCTCATTCTTTCTACACCATTAATCCGGGAGGGTTGCTCGTGTACTACCTATTTTAGTATGTGGTCAAGCTTTTCTAATTTGACTATACTAATATACCCCCCTCCAATACACACAAATTGTATCGATAAGATGAAATATATTATTAGGTTTGCCATTAATCATATTTTATTAACAACCATGATGCATGTATGACAAAGCATGAGCAACATCCCTAACAATATTTAACCTCCTCGTCCAATCCATTTCAACTGCAGTTTCTAGACAATTTAAAGATGTTGCTAAGCTCCCTCTGTTCATGTATTCATATACAAGGAATCTTCCCTGAGTTGCAGAGCAGTAACCAAATAACTTTGCAATGTTGCGATGCCGAATGTGCACCAATGAGTGCATTTCACGGTTAAATTGCTCATCGTCTTCTGCCACATGGATCTTCTTCACCGCTAATAATTCACCTGTTGGGAACTAAGCCCTATAGACAGATCCATTCCCTCCAGATCCGATGCAAAAATCATTGCTGAAATTGATTGTGGCATCAACAATTTTCTTGTACACATCTTCCACATCAAAGTTCCAGATGGCGTACATCATGGTCTGTTGTACTTCATTTGATGTTTCTATCTTATTTTTCTTCCTTTTGCAATGCCATGTTACTAGTGTAATGACAAACACAAAAGATATAACAACTGGTATAATAACTAGTAAACTAGCATCAGATGTTTTCCCTTGTTTACTACTTCAAGGAAGGTCACAAGGGGGCAAAACTTTCACAACACCACGCAATTTCTTATTATTCCTGAACCATTTGATTGGAGCTTCTTCGAAAAACTTAGTATGTGGCACTGACCCTTCTAGTTTGTTGTATGACACATTGATGGATAGGAGACTGGTCATGCTTCGAAATGATGGCGGAATGTTGTCGTTCAGTGCATTGCGAGAAAGATTCAAGGCTTCAAGCATACCAAGATCGCCTAACAAACTTGGAATAGAGCCAACAATTGAATTGTCACTTAGATCCAACCTATCTTGTAGGTTTACTAACATCCCAAGTTCGATAGGAATTGTACCATTTAGGTGATTGTGGCTCAAGTTTAGAAAGTGAATCTTTAGGCAGTGCTCAATTGATTTTTGTATTTGCCCAGTTAGGTTGTTTGATGACAAATCTAGATACTCCAAGTTGTTCAGTGATCCAATTTCTTGTGGCATATTTCCCTGAAGCAAGTTACTAGAAAAGGCTCAGGTTAAACAACATCTTTGTGTTGCTGATTTCTCTCGGAATCTGTCCTTCAAGCTTGTTTGATGAAACATCAAGTATCCCCAGATGAGTTAATTTCCCTATACTTGATGGTATTACTCCAGTTATATTGTTGTTTGATGCACGTAGCACAGTAAGTTTGTAGCACTCACCCCAAAGATGAGATTATCTGTTGAACAATTTATTTGAACTGACATCACTATAGAGAACATTTGGATAAGTTCCCATCCCGGTGATATCTCCTTCAAGGTTATTTCGTTCAAGTTGAACCCTTACTAGGCTCTTACAACTTAGCAAGCTTGATGGTAAGGGTCCAATCATGTTGTTGCCAGTAGCAGACAAATGTTGTAGCTGACCGTCCAGCAGCAGACAAATGGTAGTGCTAGTGGTAGTAGAGCAGGAAGGAGATGTTGCAAATGTTTTTTGGTGGGTCGTGTTGGGTTGCTGCCCTCCAGATTAAGGGCTCGGCGGGCCTCGGAGCGCCGACTACGATCAACAGTTCGCACCTACGCATCCTCGCCGCTTCGTCCGGCGAGGAGCCTGACCCTGAGCTTGGGCTCGGCGGTAGGATCGCGGTGCCGGCACCGACTTGCACGACATCACTCTGGCGCACACGCTCAGGCCTCGTGCAGGGCACTTAGGAGGATGTCGCAGTGGCCATGGTGAAGGCAATGCTCGGCGGCAACGCGGCGGGTCGTGCCTGTTGGGGAACGTAGCATAAATTCAAAATTTTCCTACGTGTCACCAAGATCTATCTATGGAGTCATCTAGCAACGAGGGAGGAGTGGATCTACATACCCTTGTAGATCGCGCGCGGAAGCGTTCAAGAGAACGGGGTTGATGGAGTCGTACTCGTCGTGATCCAAATCACCGATGATCCTAGCGCCGAACGGACGGCACCTCCGCGTTCAACACACGTACGGAGCAGCGACGTCTCCTCCTTCTTGATCCAGCAAGGGGGAAGGAGAGGTTTATGGAGATCCAACAACACGACGGCGTGGTGGTGGAAGTAGCGGGATTCCAACAGGGCTTCGCTAAGCGCTGCGGGAGGAGGGAGATGTGTCACGGGAGGGAGAGGGAGGCGCCAGGCCTTAGGTATGTTTGCTCCTCCTTTTCCCCACTATATATAGGGCCAAGGGAGAGGGGGAGGCGCAGCCCTTGCCCCTTCCTCCAAGGAAGGGTGCGGCCAAGGGGGGGGGAGGAGTCCATCCTCCCCAAGGCACCTCGGAGGTGCCTTCCCCCTTTAGGACTCTCCCCTTTTCCTCTTCTCTTGGCGCATGGGCCTCTTGGGGCTGGTGCCCTTGGCCCATATAGGCCAAGGCACACCCCCTACAGCCCATGTGGCCCCCCGGGGCAGGTGGCCCCACCCGGTGGACCCCCGGGACCCTTCCGGTGGTCCCGGTACAATACCGGTGACCCCGAAACTTGTCCCGATGGCCGAAATAGCACTTCCTATATATAATTCTTTACCTCCGGACCATTCCGGAACTCCTCGTGACGTCCGGGATCTCATCCGGGACTCCGAACAACTTTCGGGTTACCGCATACTAATATCTCTATAACCCTAGCGTCACCGAACCTTAAGTGTGTAGACCCTACGGGTTCGGGAGACATGCAGACATGACCGAGATGACTCTCCGGTCAATAACCAACATCAGGATCTGGATACCCATGTTGGCTCCCACATGTTCCACGATGATCTCATCGGATGAACCACGATGTCAAGGACTTAATCAATCCCGTATACAATTCCCTTTGTCTAGCGGTACGATACTTGCCCGAGATTCGATCGTCGGTATCCCGATACCTTGTTCAATCTCGTTACCGGCAAGTCTCTTTACTCGTTCCGTAACACATCATCCCGTGATCAACTCCTTGATCACATTGTGCACATTATGATGATGTCCTACCGAGTGGGCCCAGAGATACCTCTCCGTTTACACGGAGTGACAAATCCCAGTCTCGATTCGTGCCAACCCAACAGACACTTTCGGAGATACCTGTAATGTACCTTTATAGCCACCCGGTTACGTTGTGACGTTTGGCACACCCAAAGCACTCCTACGGTATCCGGGAGTTGCACAATCTCATGGTCTAAGGAAATGATACTTGACATTAGAAAAGCTTTAGCATACGAACTACACGATCTTGTGCTATGCTTAGGATTGGGTCTTGTCCATCACATCATTCTCCTAATGATGTGATCCCGTTATCAATGACATCCAATGTCCATGGTCAGGAAACCGTAACCATCTATTGATCAACGAGCTAGTCAACTAGAGGCTTACTAGGGACATGGTGTTGTCTATGTATCCACACATGTATCTGAGTTTCCTATCAATACAATTATAGCATGGATAATAAACGATTATCATGAACAAGGAAATATAATAATAATTATTGCCTCTAGGGCATATTTCCAACAGTCTCCCACTTGCACTAGAGTCAATAATCTAGTTCACATCGCCATGTGATTAACACTCAAGGTCACATCCCCATGTGACTAACACCCAAAGAGTTTACTAGAGTCAATAATCTAGTTCACATTACCATGTGATTAACACTCGATGAGTTCTGGGTTTGATCATGTTATGCTTGTGAGAGATGTTATAGTCAACGGGTCTGAATCTTTCAGATCCGTATGTACTTCGCAAATCTCTATGTCATCTTGTAGATGCAGCTACTACGCTATATTTGAAGCCATTTCAAATATCTGTTCTACTATACGAATCCAGTTTACTACTCAGAATAATCTGGATTAGTGTCAAAGTTTGCATCGGCGTAACCCTTTACGACGAACTCTTTTACCACCTCCATAATCGAGAAAATTCCTTAGTCCACTAGTTACTAAGGATAACTTTGACCGCTGTCCTGTGATCCATTCTTGGATCACTCTTGTACCCCTAGACTGACTCATGGCAAGGCACACTTCAGGTGCGATACACAGCATAGCATACTGTAGAGCCTATGTCTTAAGCATAGGGGACGACCTTTGTCCTTTCTCTCTATTCTGCCATGGTCGAGCTTTAAGTCTTAACTTCATACCTTACAACTCAGGCAAGAACTCCTTCTTTGACTGATCCATCTTGAACACCTTCAAGATCATGTCAAGGTATGTGCTCATTTGAAAGTACCATTAAGCGTTTTGATCTATCCTTATAGATCTTGATGCTCAATGTTCAAGTAGCTTAATCCAGGCTTTCCATTGAAAAACACTTTCCAAATAACCCTATATGCTTTCCAGAAATTCTACGTCATTTCTGATCCATAATATGTCAACAACATATACTACTTAGAAATTCTATAGTGCTCCCACTCACTTCTTTGGAAATACAAGTTTCTCATAAACTTTGTATACATCCAAAATCTTTGATCATCTCATCAAAGCATACATTCCAACTCCGAGATGCTTACTCCAGTCCTCAGAAGGATAGCTGGAGCTTTGCATACTTATTAGCATCTTTCAGGATTGACAAAACCTTCCGGTTGTATCACATACAACCTTTCCTCAAGAAAAATCGTCGAGGAAACAATGTTTTGACCTTCTATCTGCAAGATTTCATAAATAACGCAGTAATCGCTAATATAATTCCAACAGACTCTTAGCATCGCTACGTGTGAGAAAGTCTCACCGTAGTCAACTCCTTGAACTTGTCGGAAAACATCTTAATGACAAGTCGAGCTTTCTTAATGGTGATACTTACCATCATTGTCCGTCTTCCTTTTAAAATCCATCTGTACTCAACAGCCTTATGACCATCGAGCTGTTCCGCCAAAGTCTACACTTTGTTTTCATACATGGATCCTCTCTCGGATTTTTATGGCCTCGAGCCATTTATCGGAATCCGGGCCCACCATCGCTTCTCCATGGCTCGTAGGTTCATTGTTGTCTAGCAACATGACTTTCAAGACAGGATTACGTACCACTCTGAAGTAGTACGCATCCTTGTCATCCTACGAGGTTTGGGAGTGACTTGATCTGAAGTTTCATGATCACTATCATAAGCTTCCACTTCAATTGGTGTAGGTGCCACAGGAACAACTCCCTGTGCCCTGTCACACACTAGTTGAAGAGACGGTTCAATAACCTCATCAAGTCTCCACCATCCTCCCACTCAATTCTTTCGAGAGAAACTTTTCCTCGAGAAAGGACCCGATTCCAGAAACAATCCCTTATTGCTTTCGGATCTGAGACAGGAGGTATACCCAACTATTTTGGGTGTCCTATGAAGATGCATTTATCCGCTTTGGGTTCGAGCTTATCAGCCTGAAACTTTTTCACATAAGCGTCGCAGCCCCAAACTTTTAAGAAATGACAGCTTAGGTTTCTCTAAACCATAGTTCATACGGTGTCATCTCATCGGAATTACGTGGTGCCCTATTTAAAGTGAATGTGGTTGTCTCTAATGCCTAACCCATAAACTATTGTGGTAATTCGATAAGAGACATCATGATATGCATCATATCCAATAGGGTGCAGTTATGATGTTCGAACACACCATCACACTATGGTGTTCCAGGCTGTATTAGTTGTGAAACAATTTCCACAATGTCTTAATTCTGTGCCAAACTCGTAATTCAGATATTCATCTCTATGATCATATCATAGATCTTTTATCCTCTTGTCACGACGATCTTTCAACTTCACACTGAAATTACTTGAACCTTTCAATAATCCAGACTCGTGATTCATCAAGTAAATATACTCAACATCTACTCAAATCATCTGTGAAGTAAGAACATAACGATATCCACTACATGCCTCAGCACTCATTGGACTGTACACATCAAAATGTATTCCTTCCAACAAGTTGCTTTCTAGTTCCATTTTACTGAAAACGAGGCTTTCAGTCATCTTGCCCATGTGGTATGATTTGCATGTCTCAAGTGATTCAAAATCAAGTGAGTCCAAACGGTCCATTTGCATGGAGTTTCTTCATGCCTATACACCATTAGACATGGTTTGCATGTCTCAAACCTTTCAAAAACGAGTGAGCCCAAAGATCCATCAACATGGAGCTTCTTCATGCGTTTTATACCGATATGACTTAAGTGGCAGTGCCACGAGTAGGTGGCACTATCATTACTATCTTATATCTTTTGGCATGAACATGTGTATCACTATGATCGAGATTCAATGAACCATTCATCTTAGGTGCAAGACCATTGAAGGTATTATTCAAATAAACAGAGTAACCGTTATTCTCCTTAAATGAATAGCCGTATTGCGATAGACATAATCCAATCATGTCTATGCTCAATGCAAACACCAATCTCGATGGTAGAGGGAGCGTGCGATGCTTGATCATATCAACATTGGAAACACTTCCAACACATATCGTTAGCTCAACTTTAGCTAGTCTCCGTTTATTCCGTAGCTTTTATTTCGAGTTACTAACACTTAGCAACCAAACCGGTATCTAATGCCCTGGTGCTACTAGGAGTACTAGTAAAGTACACATCAACACAATGTATATCCAATATACTTCTATCGACCTTGCCAGCCTTCTAATCTACCAAGTATCTAGGGTAATTCTGCTCCAGTGGCTGTTCCCCTTATTACAGAAGCACTTTAGTCTCGGGTTTGGGTTCAACCTTGGGTCTCTTCACTAGAGCAGCAGCTGAATTGCCGTTTCATGAAGTATCCCTTCTTGCCCTTGCCCTTCTTGAAACTAGTGGTTTCACCAACCATCAACAATTGATGCTCCTTCTTGATTTCTACTTTTGTGTCAAACATCGCGAATATCTCAAGGATCATCATATATGTCCCTGATATATTATAGTTCATCACGAAGCTCTAGCAGCTTGGTGGTAATGACTTCGGAGAAACATCACTATCTTATCCGGAAGATCAACTCCCACTTGATTCAAATGATTGTTGTATTCAGACAATCTGAGCACAAGCTCAACAATTGAGCTTTTCTCCTTAGTTTGCAGGCTAAGAAAATCGTCGGAGGTCTTATACCTCTTGACGTGGGCACGAGCCTGAAATCCCAATTTCAGCCCTCGAAACATCTCATATGTTTCGCGACGTTTCAAAACGTCTTTGGTGCCTCAATTCTAAACCATTTAGCATTACGCACTGAACTATCATGTAGTCATCAAAATGTGTATGTCAGATGTTCGCAACATCCTTAGACAACGTTCGAGGTTCAGCACACTGAGCGGTGCATTAAGGACATAAGCCTTCTATGAAGCAATGAGGACAATCCTCAGTTTACGGACCTAGTCCGCATCATTGCTACTATCAACTTTCAACTAAATTTTTCTCTAGGAACATATCTAAACAGTAGAACTGAAGCGCGAGCTACGACATAATTTGCGAAGACCTTTTGACTATGTTCAGGATAATTAAGTTCATCTTATGAACTCCCACTCAGATAGACATCCCTCTAGTCATCTAAGTGATTACATGATCCGAGTCAACTAGGCCGTGTCCGATCATCACGTGAGACGGACTAGTCATCATCGGTGAACATCTTCATGTTGATCGTATCTACCATACGACTCATGCTCGACCTTTCGGTCTCTTGTGTTCCGAGGCCATGTCTGTACATGCTAGGCTCGTCAAGTTAACCCTAAGTGTTTGCATGTGTAAATCTGTCTTACACCCGTTGTATGTGAATGTTTGGATCAAACACCCGATCATCACGTGGTGCATTGAAACAACGAACTGTCGCAACGGTGCACAGTTAGGGGGAACACTTTCTTGAAATTTTAATAAGGGATCATTTTATTTACTACCGTCGTTCTAAGCAAATAAGATGTATAAACATGATAAACATCACATGCAATCAATAGTGGCATGATATGGCCATCATCACTTTGCTCCTTTTGATCTCCATCTTCGGGGCTCCATGATCATCATCGTCACCGGCATGACACCATGATCTCCATCATCATGATCTCCATCATCGTGTCTTCTTGAAGTTGTCACGTCATCTATTACTTCTACTACTACAGCTAACGGTTAGCAATAAATTAAAGTAATTACATGACGTTTATGTTGACACGCGGGTCATAAATAAATTAAGACAACTCCTATGGCTCCTGCCGGTTGTCATACTCATCGACATGCAAGTCGTGATTCCTATTACAAGAACAAGATCAATCTCATACATCACATATATCATTCATCACATCCTTTGGCCATATCACATCACATAGCATACCCTGCAAAAACAAGTTAGATGTCCTCTAATTGTTGTTTGCATGTTTTACGTGGCTGCTATGGGTTTCTAGCAAGAACGTTTCTTACCTACGCAAAGACCACAACGTGATATGCCAATTGCTATTTACCCTTCATAAGGACCCTTTTCATCGAATCCGATCCGACTAAAGTGGGAGAGACAGACACCCGCCAGCCACCTTATGCAACTAGTGCATGTTTGTCGGTGGAACCAGTCTCACGAAAGAATACGTGTAAGGTCGGTCTGGGCCGCTTCATCCCACGATGCCGCTGAATCAAGATAAGACTAGTAACGGCAAGCATATTGAACAAAATCAACGCCCACAACTACTTTGTGTTCTACTCGTGCATAGAAACTACGCATAAACCTAGCTCATGATGCCACTGTTGGGGAACGTAGCATAAATTCAAAATTTTCCTACGTGTCACCAAGATCTATCTATGGAGTCATCTAGCAACGAGGGAGGAGTGGATCTACATACCCTTGTAGATCGCGCGCGGAAGCGTTCAAGAGAACGGGGTTGATGGAGTCGTACTCGTCGTGATCCAAATCACCGATGATCCTAGCGCCGAACGGACGGCACCTCCGCGTTCAACACATGTACGGAGCAGCGACGTCTCCTCCTTCTTGATCCAGCAAGGGGGAAGGAGAGGTTGATGGAGATCCAACAACACGACGGCGTGGTGGTGGAAGTAGCGGGATTCCAACAGGGCTTCGCTAAGCGCTGCGGGAGGAGGGAGATGTGTCACGGGAGGGAGAGGGAGGCGCCAGGCCTTAGGTATGTTTGCTCCTCCTTTTCCCCACTATATATAGGGCCAAGGGAGAGGGGGAGGCGCAGCCCTTGCCCCTTCCTCCAAGGAAGGGTGCGGCCAAGGGGGGGGGAGGAGTCCATCCTCCCCAAGGCACCTCGGAGGTGCCTTCCCCCTTTAGGACTCTCCCCTTTTCCTCTTCTCTTGGCGCATGGGCCTCTTGGGGCTGGTGCCCTTGGCCCATATAGGCCAAGGCACACCCCCTACAGCCCATGTGGCCCCCCGGGGCAGGTGGCCCCACCCGGTGGACCCCCGGGACCCTTCCGGTGGTCCCGGTACAATACCGGTGACCCCGAAACTTGTCCCGATGGCCGAAATAGCACTTCCTATATATAATTCTTTACCTCCGGACCATTCCGGAACTCCTCGTGACGTCCGGGATCTCATCCGGGACTCCGAACAACTTTCGGGTTACCGCATACTAATATCTCTATAACCCTAGCGTCACCGAACCTTAAGTGTGTAGACCCTACGGGTTCGGGAGGCATGCAGACATGACCGAGATGACTCTCTGGTCAATAACCAACAGCGGGATCTGGATACCCATGTTGGCTCCCACATGTTCCACGATGATCTCATCGGATGAACCACGATGTCAAGGACTTAATCAATCCCGTATACAATTCCCTTTGTCTAGCGGTACGATACTTGCCCGAGATTCGATCGTCGGTATCCCGATACCTTGTTCAATCTCGTTACCGGCAAGTCTCTTTACTTGTTCCGTAACACATCATCCCGTGATCAACTCCTTGATCACATTGTGCACATTATGATGATGTCCTACCGAGTGGGCCCAGAGATACCTCTCCGTTTACACGGAGTGACAAATCCCAGTCTCGATTCGTGCCAACCCAACAGACACTTTCGGAGATACCTGTAATGTACCTTTATAGCCACCCAGTTATGTTGTGACGTTTGGCACACCCAAAGCACTCCTATGGTATCCGGGAGTTGCACAATCTCATGGTCTAAGGAAATGATACTTGACATTAGAAAAGCTTTAGCATACGAACTACACGATCTTGTGCTATGCTTAGGATTGGGCCTTGTCCATCACATCATTCTCCTAATGATGTGATCCCGTTATCAATGACATCCAATGTCCATGGTCAGGAAACTGTAACCATCTATTGATCAACGAGCTAGTCAACTAGAGGCTTACTAGGGACATGGTGTTGTCTATGTATCCACACATGTATCTGAGTTTCCTATCAATACAATTATAGCATGGATAATAAACGATTATCATGAACAAGGAAATATAATAATAATTATTGCCTCTAGGGCATATTTCCAACAGTGCCGGCCTCATGCAGGTCACCGAGGAGGATGCCGCGGTGGCCATGGTGAAGGCGATGCAAAGGCAGAGCAATGTGTTAATATGAGGGGGCCAATGCCCCCCTCCCCAGCTTTGAACCAATTTTTGAAAGAAAAAAGGGAGGGCTTACATGGGTGTAAATTGCAAAAAAACCACCATAATTGGGGACCCTAATTCCGAAAACCACTACCATTCAGATTTTTTTTCAAAAACCCACCATCTTTGTGATGACAGTTTGCAGAAAACGTTGATCAGTTGATTAGAGCTGTTTGACGGAAAAACTGACAGCTGGGTCCCTCTATATATGATGACGTGGCATGAAACAACTCACAACGTTTGATTCAAATATTAGGCTGGTGTAGGGCCCACCCGTCATTCTCACTCCCACTCCTCTTCCTCATTTGGTCAATACCAACGCACTCGTCATGAACTCATCGGTGCCCTCGCCATCGTCGCTCCAGCCTCGGGTGCTTGCCAGGAGACTCAGGAGAGCTGGAGAAAGGGAAGGTGGAGCTCACCAGGAGCTTGTAGTCGATGCAGGGGTGGCAGGGGAGCTCGGGTTTCGATGGCTTGGTGCGTGGCGGCTACTGCCGGAGCTAGCAGGGTGATGACGGGAGGTAGGAGGAGGTTGTGGGGCTCATCGTGAAGATGCCCTGCGGCACTGGGGTGTTGATGCAAAGCATCTGGGGGACACGGCGAGGTCTGGCGCTTGACTTCCTGACCAAACCGAGCTTCGTGTTGACTATGCAGACTGAGCTATGTGTTTCATGGCCATGATCTCTTAATGATTGGACTTTTGGTTGCTCTAATGTTGTCCTAAATTATGATTATTATTTGGTGTTCCTCTTGGAGTTCAGGCACCTAATGAGGTATCACATTTGTGATTGAAAAAGGCCAATTTATGTTTTTGGACTGATCACCTAATTATTATTATCTCATCAATCGGATGTTTATCAACAAGTTTTATTATTGTGCTTCGTAATCATGAAGTATATATTTTTTTTTCAATTCAGGCATGCATTGCAGCGAATATTGTTCTTTTACTATATGTATGGACCAAGTGTGCTCACAAGGAGCGCTGATTGAGCGCCTGAGAGTTGAACGACCTTTTTTAATATTATGAAATTGTATTTAGGTTGACAATTGAAAATATATCCCTACTCTTACATATTTTTGCTTTCTGTATAATTGCAACTCTTTGGAATACAACAAGTATGTGTGTAGACGATATATGAGAACGTGTTCTAGAGGCTGCCCTCGTATTTTCCGCCTTAAATTGTTTATTGGAATGTTATTACTTTTTTTCAGCCAAATGTTGGTGAGATTTTTTTTCAAATGTATAAACAGGTTAACGACTTATAACATTACTTCTGCCAACCTTCACCACTCAATATCTTTTTGTACAATATCTCTTTATTGACTAAAAATTCCACTAGATGTTTTATTGCGATGAAGTGTAATAATGCTCAAAAACATTATTGGTAGCATAACATTCCGCAGCAACACGCGGAGAATCATCTAGTTAATATATATGACCTTGCCAAGTATAACTGCATGCGGCCGCATCGTCGTGCAGCCAGCCAGCCCACAAGCTCGATGAAAAGGACTTCGGGAGCTGATTCTCCTCATCGACTTTGTATAGATACTTGGAGAAGAAACTTGACATCATATCCTACTCCCTCTGTTCCCAAATATTCGTCTTTCTAGATATTTCAAACAAACTACAACATACGGATGTATGTATACATATTTTAAAATGTAAATTCAGTCATTTTGTTCCGTATGTAATTACTTGTTGAAATCTTCAGAAAGACAAATATTTAGGAACGGAGGGAGTATATGATAGGAATGATATGAGAGCTAGCCTAGCCATCGTAGCCTTCATCGTATGTATGGATACGTGGTGCAAGTTGGATATTTCATGCGTGCGCAATTCCTACGCTCAACGTCAGACCTAACACATATCAATGGTTACCCACTCTTCACCGACTCAACTGAGTTGAGATTTTCCACATAGCACTCTAGCACGAGTCTTCTTCATCTCGGCAAAGTTCGGTGCTTAAATAACTCGTGGGTGATTTTATTAAAAAAATGACAAGATAATCCTGCTGGGCAGTTTTACCGTGCACCAAATAACCTGTAATTTTCTGCACGCCATAACAAAATGAAGATTTAATATCCCTACGGACAACTCCACTGAGTCATTGCAAACTGCGTTGCCGACTTGTTTGCGAATTGTCCATTGGTGATACCTGTGAATTTGTGGGAATTTCTACTTTGGGCCAAATTGACTCAAAATTTGTGGTAATTGATCTGGTGTATGCCTGTCCCGAGAGTAGTTTTCTGTCAACAACAGTGAATTCTCTGCATAAGTTTGCTCTTTCAGCCAGAGCTTCAGTTTGTCAATCCAGATCAGAAATCATGAATCAAACTACAGACATAAGGTATGGACTCCTCACGGTTACATCAAAATTTTCATACATAAACATGCCATACCTGATACTTCTTTTGCCCATTAGATCTCCTGGACATCATATACCAAATGGGTATGGATTTGCAGCCAGGATATAGCTGCACCCTCAGGAAAAACAACACTAAATGGAAATGGAACTCTAAGAGGCAGAAAAGGGAAATGCCAAAAACCCACCGCATACTCTGGTTCTGCAAATGCTACAGGTAACGGGTATAATCAATCATACGAAGAAAAGATGGTCACACAATTTCATAATGAGCAGAGTTTGGCCCCTCCTCCTTTTTCCGGGCTTGAGACCGGCTATGCAACATGAAGCGTAACATCATCTTAGCATAGGCGGAGTTACACCCCCACTCCACACACCCCCATATACACATCAAACCCACCTAAACCAAAAACTAAAACCCAAAGAACAGGACACACACAAACACACGAAGGCACAATCTCCAATACCAAGACCCAAGATAGAAACCTAAACGACACACACCAAATAAATGGTAAAGAAAACCCAAGACCCTCTTTTAGAATTCTTTTTCCGAGTGAACAACGAAGCAACAGACTACTCGACCTCAAAACAATTTTTTTGTGTTTTTTCCATTACTACAAAAGGGAGAGAAATAAACATGTTTTTTTTGTGATTTTCATTTTCTTTTACTACAAAAGGCAGTAAAACAAACAAGCATTTTTTTATTTTTATTCTGCTAAAAAATAGAACATAGCAAAAAAAACACTTCTTTTTAGTTTGTGCGGCTTTTCCATTTCTTGAAAAGATAGTAAAATAAGTAGATATTTTTGTGTTTTTTCCCTTTGCTTAAAAGACAATAAATAGAGCAAACAAACAGAAGCCTCCCAATCCCTTTTCTTTTTCTGCTGTGATTTGTTAACACTGCTGCCCGCCTGCATAAATGGAGTAACTCTCAGAAAATGTGTTTGTGGAGTATCAATGGTTACTATTTAAAACAGTGAAAAAATAGCACGCTATAGCGTCCTGAGCAATATCTAACTAAATAAATCGATGTACAATGTCTCTCTAATAGCGTATTTTAAGGGCCACGCTATTTTGTCATAGCATGCTATTTTTTCATTGATTTAAAATGATGAGAAAAATATATGTATCGTGTGGGCAGATTTGTAGTTGCTTTTTTACAGTTGATTGGCAGTTCCTTTTATTTAATCTTGCCTAAAAAGAAAAAAAACAAGGTGCAGATAAATACTCTACTTAGATAGGGAGTACGTACCTTGTTTCGTGGAGGTGGAGTTGCATGGCTAGATTAGCTCAATCGATGTTTTAATCTGGGAAAGAAAGGAAAAGGAGATCTGTGAGATACACGGGTAGCGCTGCCCATGGAGATCAGCACTGACGAATAAATAAATATACACTTGGTTACCTCCGACGCCAGTTCTCTGTAGCCCTTGGTATGATAGAATGCTCGACACGGTTGGGAAGCATATCCATTGCACGCTTCGCCGTTTCCTTGGCCTTCTCGTCGTCCGCACGAGGGGCATATAAAGTGATGACGACTCTCTTAAGCAAAGGGAGGTTCCCTAGGCTAGCAAAGTCAAAGTCAAAGCTAATGCCATCATCACTGGACTGTGCTACGACCTCAAACTGGAGTGATTCAAGGACCGGCATATCCCCCTCTTGAAACGAGTCAAGCGTTGCTTCTGTCCTGAAGAACCTTAGCTTGGGGAACGCACCTGCACCGCCGCCAATGGTGTCATGGTGGAGAGTTGACACCGTCTCCAGCTTGAGGGCGACAAGCTCTCGAAAACTTCCAAAGACCTCCATATCTGGACTGCATACATGCAGTTTTAAATGGGACAGATTCGGAAGAAGCGAGGGATTGATCCTTGCCATCATCCCAGGTTCTAGGCAGGACATGTGTAGAACACGTATTTGTGGAGACAGAACAATCCGTTCCCAGGGGTTCTCTTCGTGACTGTGACTGGAATCCCTACACCCGACAACTAAACCAATGTCTATGACTTGGATCTTGCTCAGTTTGGCTACAGACTTGGCCCAACTATTCATTCTCCTATCGCCATGTACATATACGCTTTTAAAAATGCGGAGCTTCCTCAACTCTGTCAGCTTGCCCAGCTCTGTCACAAAGTTGGAGTGCCCATGAACTCCTCCTAGGCACAACTCTTCCAGAGATGTCAAATTTCCGATCCAGTATGGCACTTCAATGTCTGTTTCCCAGATGTTCAAGCACTTCAGTTCACTTAATCGACCAATACTCTCTGGAAGTTCCCTTATGCTATTTCTACCCAAGTCCAGTACCAGCAAAAACTTCAGATGTCCTATTTCCTTTGGGAGCTCACTGATACCAATGCTCCCTAGTTTGAGGTGCCTCAAGTGAACTAACTTCCCAACATGCTCAAGATTATAGCTACACTTATTCAAAGTGCCATTGCCTTCCAAAGCTAGGACACGCAAAACTTCAAAGCATGAAAGTGATGGCAACAAATCAACACTGCACATGGCATTAAATGACCTTGCTTGTAATGTTGACGTGGTAGCCAGGGGCTGGGCTCTATGATGAACAACTAGCCTGCGAGCATTGCAATGTGAAGATGTATATTGCTCCTTACTATCCAATAGAGTAACAAACTTTTCCTCCTTTGACAATAGGCATATCATATCAACCATCATGTCATGGACACGACACCCAGTTATGATGCCAATATGTTCATCTCCCTCTACCGCCATTATCATGCTTTTGTTCACCAGCTCATTGAAGTACCTCTCACCAATCTCGAATAGTCCTACCCCTAGTTCCTCATGGACAAAACCTTCGGCGACCCACTTCCATATCAAACTATCTTTTTCAATCAGATGATCTTCAGGATAGATGCTCAGATACAATAAGCAAGTCTTGAGGTGACAAGGTAGATCATAATAGCTAAATAAAAGTATTTTCCTCGTGTTCTCCACGTCTTCATTTTCTTCATGCCCAAAACCAATTGAAGTGTATACCTTAGACCAAAACTCCACAGGTTTACCAGCAAGCAAACTAGCTATTGTGATTATAGCCAATGGTATACCACCACATTTGTGTAAAATTTTATCATATACCACTGCTGGAAGATGATTATTCCATTCTATTGCAGCACAAGATAATCTTCTATGAAATAAATCCTTGGATAAATCAAGAGAAAGTGGCTGTAGCTTGTATACTTCACTGGCCATTGTGGCAACTTCGAGTGTACGAGTAGTTGTGATTATCCTGCTTCCACAATTCTTACACACCAAAGCGGTCTTGACCAGCTCCCATGTTTTTTTATCCCATATGTCATCAGTGACAATCAAGTACCTGTCATCGCCATCCATAGCGCAAGGGATATAACAGATTAGTGGAAATATTTTATAGGGCCCCTAAGTATTCAAAATATCTTTAAAATGAGGATGCATGCATGTTAGCCTACTTGTTGAGGAATCTAAAGTTGCATTGTTGAATCAGGACATGGAGGGGTCCAGGAGAGAGACATGTTGCAAGTGCGGAGTTTAATTCCATTTCATCGTCCAAAATTATAGTTTTGATTAACACATTTCCCAATCTAGATTCTTTCAACTATTAGATATATTTTTGAATTGACATCGATTGTAAGAAATTTTAGAATATATGAAACAACGATGAAGGTTCGACGGAAGACGGAAGTCCCAACCCAAATTATAAACCATAATGGAGTAGGGAAACCTTGATACAATACATTATTATGCGCATACAAGCACACATTTTTTGCAAAATACACAATAGTGATGATAGGACATCGAAACCCTTATCTTATAATATGTCTCAAACCAATTGTTCTACTCATTTCTTCTCAGGATTGACGCTATTCTCTCCCATTTACTATCTGATGTATATGAAATTACATAACAGGGGGCGTACCTCTTGTTCTCAGAATTCAATAATTGGTTGCCTTCCATGCAACCCCCTAATCACTAGTTGAAGTATATGAAACTACATAATAGGGTGCATACCTTTTGTTCTCGAGTAATCCTCGGAGTTTGTTGATTAGCTGCCTTTCATCCAACTCCGAGTACTTTTGGCCGTCAATTTCAAGGAGTATGTCATTGAGAACTTTCTTCACGCTAGGGTTCCGTCCAACCGGAACAAAAGCACTGCAATCAAATTGCGCTTTATGCTTATCATACAGTGCTTTGGCAAGAGTTGTCTTGCCAAGGCCTCCGAATCCGAAAATAGAGAGTATCTTGAGTTGCCTGGACCCATCAGCATCCCCATCACTCATCATCTTGGTTAGCTCATTCAACGAATCATCAATACCAACGAGCTCTTTCTGGTCCTTGTACAAAGCCAATAGGCGAGGGTCAACAGTGGTTGCGCCAACTGGATTAGCAGCCATGCCGTTGACCCGGTACCTATCACGTCGGTCAGCCGCCTCCTTGACGCGGAGCTTGATGTCTTTGATCTCATCGGAGATCTCATGGCGAGTCTTGCTCTTGCTGAACAAGTCTCCCATCTTCTTCATGAGCTTCTTGAGTTTGCGTGGCTTGATGGCAGGCTCAGCTCCCTCGACGCGCACCAGGAACTTGTCGACGACGTCCTCCATTCTGAATGACAAGTCCCTGACTTGGTTGGCCCAGAGCTTGACCTGCTCGTCGAGCTGGTCTCGCGGCACGTCCCCAACCTTGCGGAGGGCAGCATGCATGCTCTCCAGCTCTCTCTCTAGATACCCAACATCTTCCTTGACGCCCGTCTGCAGCTTGTACTCCTCCGTGAGGAGTTGGCCAAGCTTGAGGAGGAGGCTGCCCATGGCCCCCGTCGCGAGATCCATGGTCGCTCTCAGCAGCTGGGTTGCGCGATTTGTTTGTGCGCAAGCAACTGAGTCAGATTTATGAAAAAATAGCAAGCGACAGTAAGAAAATGCAAGTAAGTATGGAGAATATGCTGCTACAGGCTGCAGATCCACTTGCTGCTGTTGGATTTGAGAAAGAATCTATCTACGAGAAAATAGAAGGAGATGGAGATTTGGGAGGGGACTCACCTCACGCACCTGCAGACTTGCTCATGGAGTCAGGGAAGTAGGGGACTAGTGGAGATGGGGAGGAGCTAAGGATGAAGAAGATGTGGCCATTCAGGGGACACTAGGGGAGGAGCAATTGAGAGGAGGAAGAAGACCTGGACGCGACCAGAGGGGAACGGGGCTCCAGATCGATCCTTAGAATTGGGCCTCTCCCTCTCCCTTCGCTGCTGGGCCCTGATCCCTATAAAAAATAGTTTGGGCTTTTGAAAAGGGGTGGCCACAACTAAATGATTTTTCTTCTTTCCCTAAAAAAAACAACTAAATGATTTTCTTGGTGAGCAGCTCGCCCCATGGGTTGTCCAAGGGCCACCGTCCAAACCGTGTTGGCATCCCAAGACATGTTCAAACATACTCCCTCCTCCGTAAAGAAATATAAGAGCGTTTAGATAACTAAAGTAGTGATCTAAACGCTTTTATATTAGTTTACAGAGGGAGTACAGTAGTTTTTTTATTGCACATCTGAATCATGACACCTCTTTCAGATCTGAATTTATGTTGTTTCTTTCTTCAGTTAGGTGGCTGGCTATTCTTATCAGTTGGGTGGCGGGTGGCCCATTTGGGGCACAAGAAACCCAGCCGAACCTCCCTCTACAGATGCAGGGAAATTTGAAAAGCAGGGCTTGCCATGGTTAGTTATAAACGGTGCAACAACTAAATCATATCATGAATTGCAAGCAAGGCTACGTTTGAATGCCACTCTCTATTTTTATCTTTTGTTATTTTACCTTCATGTACAGGCATTTGAAAAATTATATTTACAAGCGGTAGGATAGTTACTGTTTTCCCTTGAAAAAACAAGTTCAGAAGAGTCTCCTTTTTTCCCTGGAAATTCAGAAGCAACTTCTCCAATGCACAACTTGGACATTCACATCTGAATGAAACTTAGAGAGGAAGAGGCAACCACAACAGGTGGGAGTTTTAGAAATTATGGATATTTGAAATTTTCTCAAAGTTCCAAATTCCTCAAGTCTGAGTTACTGGAAGTTTTAAAATTTCCCAAGTTCTAGAAATTCGAAAATTTGGAGCTGGATTTTCCAGAAGTTAATGGAAAGTTTGACCAAGGGATGACTTTCCCAAAAAGGAAATAACACCTGGTCGGAATTGGCCCATTGAGGGACTAACTGGCGGGTGACTGCCAATTAGCATCGCCAGACCAGGAACTTAACCTTCTCTTCTCAACAGATAAAAAAGGAACCAGATCATCTATCAGCCCGCAAAAACCATGCGTAATTCTCGGTCAATTCCCCTTTGTGGCCTGTATGGCACGCTGAACATTTTCTGAATAAATATATATACCTCGAAAATATATACAAATCTTGGACTGAGCTTATGCACAAATTCATATCCTAGAAATTCCCACTTGTCTGCACAGAGAGAGAGAGAGAGAGAGAGAGAGAGAGATCATATTGTCTATCAACAACTGCTATTCTCCTTGGCTCGAAGTTGGAAATTCAGAAGTGCCTTTTTTTTGTGAAATTCGGTAGAATATTTTTCCTTCAACTTCTCCGGTGTACACCTTGGAGAGATCAAGCAAAATCAGAGGCCACATACTTGACTACACTGTGATTTTGCCTTCCGCTGTACAAACAAAACTCGATTTGTAGCGAGGTTTCATCACCCTGCAGAATATACAGCATGAATCTTAGGCAAGCCCTTCCGGTTCAAAGAGCATCCTCCATCACACAATCCTTTACTAACCTTGCTATGTCTTATGCTCCAGCAGACTATCCCAGCGGCTTTTGAGGATCTCGTAAGCGTCTGGACAGGGAAGAGCTATTACAGAGGAGGAGCTGCCGTTAGTTGACAGCTCGACCACCAGACCCAACCGCAGCAGCGTCTCCATAGCTTTGTCGATAGGCATTTCAATCTAAAAGGATATCAGAACCATGCTTAATGATTTCACGACAACCGCAGAATACATGAATAGAAGGTGTCGACTCCCAACCTTAGCATTAAACTTCTCATACATAAACTGTTCGCACATATCCCTGATGCTTGAGCGAGATGACACCTGCATGGATGGAATCAGGACAAGGAATCAGTAAATTAAATGTGACAAGTCTCAAGTAGTAAAAGCAGCAAGGCATACCTTATTTCTGCCAAGTAACATAGCATATGCCAGGAGTGCTTCTTTATACTGTACAAAAAGAGAAGATGAGGGGATTTTCTTGCTCAAATAGAGAGTCAAAATGCATAAAAGTTATGCTTTGGGCTGTACATTAAATGTTACCTGTTGTTGCTCGGAAGCATCAAGAAGAAAGTAAACTGAACCAAAGCCACTTGCTAATGTCTTTTCGTAGAGCGTCTTATTGACCAAAAGCTGAGAAGAGGTATTGATGTCAAACAAACTATATCTTCTGTCGCACTGAGAAGCACATAAAAACCTTGGTTTCCTAAAGACATTAACTTAACAAGCTTTGCCATTTAAAATTGTATCATTGTTTTTATGCATGTACTCATGAGTCAGTACTGTTGAAGTGTATATGTGGATTTCCTAACCCTTTCCATCAGTTCGGACTATTGGTTGCGTTGGCTAGTGCATGAAGCTTAACAAGTAGTCCCTCTGTAAACTAATATAAGAGCATTTAGATCACTAAAGTAGTGATCTAAACACTCTTATATTAGTTTACGGAGGGACTACTAGCATACTAGCTATGTCTGTTCCCCTTTGCAAATCGAACCATATAAACACTTTCACTATTATGCAAATATAGATTAATATAAATTTTCTACCTGGTACCTATCTCTGGTCTGTTTGTATCCCAGAGTCACACGGAACACGAGTATTGCGAGTGCAGTAAAAGCAGCTAGATCAAGAAGGAAAGCTGACCTGCATTACATACCATGGAAGAATGCAAACAACGTTACTTGTTTTGAGAAAATAAGAAAGAATTCTCTAATATTACTGATGCAAACTACATACTTACGGAGATGAGGCTAAACTCTCAAATTTGTAGTTGACAACATATGCCAACAATCCTATAACGGTGGCTATATCAAGCCTTACCTGTATTAAGGAAAATGTTATCTCAACAATCTAAAGTGCAGGAGTCAAAATGAAAAGGAGAAAAAAAGAATCAAGAGGGAATTACTGTATCAAGGATGCGGAATGACAACTTTTTGTGAGGGAAAACCACCTGCAGACAAGGGTAGTTACTATGATATTTGGCACTATTCTCTTAACACAGAAGATAAACATTTCTCTTGTGTTTTCTCGAAATAGAAAGTACTGATGCTAAGTATATTCTTAATAGTGCATAGGCTTTTGGATGCAACGTCAGATTGTCAGTACTGAAATCTGCATTGACGAGTTTGTCCAATTTTTCCATCTTAATAACCATAATAGATAGAGATTATGAGCATTATACTCTACATGTAGGTAAACCAAATGTGCCCATGAGACTGATGCGCTTACTGGCAGATCTGGGATGGGTATTTTCTCGTAAATTTTCAACTGCGGCGGCAGCATCTGCATCTCAGAACTCTCCTTCTCATTACTTTGAGCAGAATCATCGGAATAAAGTATGATCAGTTCTTCGAATGCTGGTTCCTGGCAAATAACTAAATGGAATTATGTCTCTTCGTTGCAGACTATTTTGATAAATGACATTTATGTAGCTTATGAGCATCCCAAACCCACAATAAGTAAAAAGAGAATAACAGATAATCATCAGAATATTGTCAGTTTGCAGCTAATGAAAAAAATGTCTGGGACATTTGGGGCAAATGTTGTGTCCACGATTTGTTTACATTTAAACTGTTTCTTATGCTTATGCTTCATTACACAAGGTGCTTCATGGCACATATGAGACTACAGAGTGCAAGCCAATTCTATTTGCACGTGAAGCAGGATTCAATGATATAATAGTGCTCGAAGCTTTGAACCACTCTACCCTCTCTTTTTCACACAACACGGTGAATACTTCACAATCATAATATAAATAGTCATATCCATAACCTACTGGTAAGAAAGGGTGTTCAGATATCAAATACTAAGTACCTGGAGAGTAGACTTGGCAAATAAAATGCCAAAAGAAGCTTTTATTATCTCCCAAATATTGTTGTCACAAGCTTCTCTGCTTGCTGGCTCCCATATGTTTGCAAGGGTAATTCTAGGCAGAAAATTTGGCCTGAAGCAAAAGCAGAATATATCTCATAAATTCATAAACATATAGCGGTCAAGTACCAAAGATGCACCCCAAATAAACAAGGAAAACCCTGTAGTATAAATTTTAATGTTGATTATATCGCATTTCAACGATAATATACATAGGAAAAGAAAGAAACCGATAAATACGGGTGACAGCAATACTTCTGGGGTTCTTGTGGTATAGAAGAATGTACACAAAGGAAAATAAGAATTTATAATTAGCAAGTGGTTATGAGGTTATATACTTACAGTCAAACCCTGGTCTCCCCTAGTACTAATGCTAGATTTGCCTAAGTTCATATAAAGCAGAAGCAAAGATGTGTCCCTAAAATAGCATACAAAAACCTGCATCTACTCGGAATCTAACCTCACATAGCCTTCAGATTGTTTTGCTTCAGTATCAGATTTCAGCGTTGCCTCTGGCAGAGATGGAATTAATCCTGTCCATGTAAGCACTCTTCTTAGGAGTCTGCCGCGAGGACCAACAGGTGACAGGAATCCTTCATAACGAGAGACTGCCCTTTGTGCAGCAATCCAAATAGGAAGATCTGCATCTGGTAATTGATCTGGCGTAAGCTTGCCCCTAGAATAGTTTTCTATCAACAAGAGTGAATTCTCTGCATAAGTTTGCTCTTTCAGCCAGAGCTTCAATTTGTCAATCCAGATCTGAAATCCCGGGCTCCCTGTTGATTTTTTCAATGCCTGGCAAGAACTAAAATAATCACATACAATTAGCTAAGAGTTGCATGGGCATGCTGAATCATAGAAGTAACAGGTCTAGCAGTCATTATAAGTTTAGACAAGAGAATAATAACATGAATAATAGTGTATTCAGCATGTTCTAGCCGTGCAGGAAAGTTCGCTACAACAATCTAAAGGAGTACATGTATAAGTGAGTTCAGTCAGAGTGTGACATAGTGAATGTGATCAAATGGACTGTCATGAGGGGAGGATTGACTGACCTCATTGGTCCATTTCCCCAGTTTCCCCAAGGGTTTGGAAAGGCTGAAGAAAATTTTCTGCAACAGTTTGGACTGTAGGTAATCAAGCTTCTCCACCAACAGCAGGCCTTTTTGGCTCTCGGTCGAATACCCACGCCTGCCAAAGTCAAAGAATTAGTCACACCATGGGATCTCCATTTCCCTTTTGCATATACGCAACAGTCTGTGAAGTCACCGGACCAAATTAAAACTCACCGGAATATGATGGCATTAGACTCGGCTGCCTTCTTCCAGTCGACGTAAACTGGCAGCGTCAGGAGGTAATCACTATTGAGGGAGTAGGTCAGGAGCAGGTCCTGCGCGGAGAGCTCTTCGAACTGAGCGTTGCGCAGGAGGTTCATGAAGGCGCGCTGGAAATGAGTCGCAAAGGCAACCCTTTTTGCATCACACAGATCAATGAACCATGCTTAGCTAGCCAGCAGTAGCAAGCAGCAGTCCCAATTTCAATCGGTTGGGCAAGTATAACCACAGAAAATTAGAGCAGATTTTACTACCTGGTGGGAGAAATGGGAGCTGGATCCGGTGATAAGCCGAGCAGAGTCTTCCAGTCCAGGCTTCGGGAGAGAAACGACATCCTGCCGTCGTCGTCGTCATCGCCGTCCTGGGACATGCCGAAGAGCCCGGAGCCCCTGCCGTTCACCGATGACGACGCCCTGCCGCTGGAGGCTTTGCCAGGCCCATTCTCCTCGTCCTCGTCGTCCGGGAGCATGTAGTAGGCGCGCATCTGCTCGAGCGTCTCCTTGTGCTCCGCGTGCAGGACCGCGTCCAAGCACCTGCAGCGCATGAGCAAAGGGCATGTGAATTTCCCCATTCTTTACATGCCGATCCCATCATCTGGTGGTAGAGGAGGGGCGCGGGAGTGAGTACTGGCCTCGCGAATCGCCTGAAGTCTTCGGCGGCGGGCTGGGAGGGGAAGAGGGAGAGGGCGGCGTCGAGCAGCGCCGCCTTGGGCACCGCGATGTAGCGCTGGCGCGGCACGTTGATGCCGCCCTTCTTCCCCTGGTCTTCCTCCTCCTTCCCGCCATGCTCCTGCTCCTGCTGCGGCTGGTCTTGCTCGTCGACGTCGGCGGTGGCCGCGGCTGCTTGGAGGAAGGCGGGATCGGGGCCGGGGCCGGCGTCGGCGTCGGCGCGGAGCGGCTCGAACTGGACCGGCGAGAGGTTGCCGACGGAGCAGCGGGCCGTGGTGGTGGAGAAGGACGACCTGGCTGCGTAAGCCACTGGCACCGGCGCCGCGGAGAAGGAGGAGATCGGGACGGCCGCCGGCGCCGGGCTGGCGCGCAGCAGAAGCATCGTCCGTCTGGTGGGTCGCGCGCGAACAGAACCGAACGGAACGGGTGGCGCGCCAAGGATAACGCCCCCGCGGTGCCGCGGCCCGCCACGTGGGGCTCCTCCTTCTGATGGGCCTCGCAGAGAGGCCCGTGGGCGTAGCCCATCGGACCCGCTCGGAAGGCCACAGAGAGGTCACAGCCACGATCCAGTCCATCGTCCACATCGGTCCTGCTCCTCCCTCCCGTCTCCGGCGACCGTGATCTGCTCTGCTCCTCCGGTGGTCTCCGCCCCACCGCCACGGTATGCTACTCCCCCGCTTTTCTCCCCACCTCAGCCAGCCGCGCGGCACTCTGAGCCCTGCCGCAGGCGTCGCTTTCGTCTCCGGCGCGGTGCCTGCCGCTGGCCGCGCGCTCCCCTACTTGCCCCGCGCCCCTCGCCGCCGTATGTGGTCGCTGGCACCTAGAAGAGCACGGGGCCCGCATCTCTCGGCTAAGGCCCGGACTGGATCTGTACCTTAGCTCCTCTGCTCGTGCTATGTGTATTGCGTTACTGCAACCGATTGCTATTTGCTAGTGACTACAAACGAGTCCAAAATTGGTCCATTTCTGTTACTGGTGAGACACCTCGCTAGCTGCTAACTCACATTCCCATCTCCATGAACGACACCGCCAATTCTAGAACCGACTGCAAGTTCCAGTCCAGTGCACATCTCTGATTTTGGTTGCGATGTGGGCTAACTGAATCCAGTTTCATCAGGATCTCAAATGCAAATACAGCGCCTCATTTTCACAAGTTCCACTGCGCAATTTTCATTCATGCTAGCACTACATATTACCCTGTTAGGTGGATCATACTTTTTTCTTAAGACTGTTAGGTGAAAAACAATCAGATTCTATGCTTAATGCTTTGCTTGCCAGTTTACTCTGCCAGTACCTGTCCAGCGGTTCCATCCACCGATCTTGTCATGCACACATCTGACTTAATACAACTGCATTTCCTCTTCGCTGCAGCGTCTTATACACACCTGAAGCAGACCTCATGAGTGGGGGCACCGCGGTGAGCGGCAGCCTGCGGACGGCCCTCTCGTACTGCGTCCAGCAGGTGCGCAGCTACGACTACCACAACTACCTCTGCCTGCTCCACCTACCTCCGGCCATGCGCAAGGCCGCGTTCACCTTCTGGGCCTTCAACGTCGAGACGGCCAAGGCCATGGACGTCGTGTCCGACCCCCGCAAGGGCCTCATGCGCCTCCTCTGGTGGAAGGACGTGGTCGACAAGGTCTGCGCCGGCAAGAAGGTCGAGCACCCCGTCGCGCTCGCGCTCTCCTCGGTTCTCTCCGAGCACAAGGTCAGCAAGCACTGGCTCAAGCGGTCGCTGGAGGCGAGGATAAATGATGGAAACCGGGATGACGACGCCATTCCTGAGAATATTCCGGAGCTGGAGAGGTACGCGGAGGACACCCAGTCGACCATCCTGTACATGACGCTGCAGGCTGGTGGGATACAGTCCACCATTGCTGATCATGCTGCGTCGCATATCGGCAAGGCGAGTGGGCTGCTGCTGCTGCTCAAGGCGCTGCCTCACCATGTCAGCAAGCAAGGGAAGATACCGTACATCCCGGCGAGTGTGGCCGAGGAGTGTGGGCTGCTTGCCCGGGAAGGTGGCCGGACAGAGGTCAGGATGGGCGATGCGCTCCCGGATGCAGTTTTCAAGGTTGCGTCTGTTGCCGAAGCTCACCTGCAGAAGGCGCGGGAGCTGGCCGCGTCTGTGCCAGCAGAGGCTGTCCCCGTGCTCCTCCCAGCCGTGCCGGCCCAGGTCCTTCTGGACTCCCTGCGGCGCCGCGAATTCAACGTCTTCGACTCACGCTTGTCCAGTGGAGTCCATGGCATATCCCCTCTGTGGTACCAGCTGAAGCTAAACTGGCACTCGTGGCGAAACAAGTACTGAATGCATACATACATTTTGAAGCATGTTTGTTGAAAGCGCAGGTCAGCGTGCGTTTTAGCCCAGACTAAACCTGGGGTGTCCATTTACTGAAATGTAATAAGCTTGATGATCAAGAAAGGCTCTGCTACCTGCTGCAGCTGGCTGTTTCTGAGCAATTTTGATGTAGCTTCCTTTTTCACTGGAGACATGCTTTGTTGGGGGTTGTTTGTTTCGTTTGTATTCGAGTATCGACATGAGGTGGATGAATGTTATTTGTTGAGCTTGTCCTTTCAGTTGTTGCTTGCCCAGATTGTTCCAATACAAGGAGGGTTGATGGATCCTCTGGACGTGGGGCTTGACTTGTTGCACTGCCATTATTAGTTCGATATTCAATGACCTCTGATACAGGAAGAGAACCTAAGAGAGAAAGGGTTAGGCAGCTACCCTAAGATGACTTGACAAGGATATGAACCTGATACTTTAACTCCATTGGTGCAAGCTTCAGATGTGTGGCGCCCACTATGAAGGCATAAGCAGAAGTCATGATCACCTTCATTTCGATCTCAGATTTTCAGGTAATGCATATATGTGTGGTTAAGGATCTACTCATATGTCTTGATTGCTATATTGGTACTGTGAATTCAGTTATAAGATAATCAGGCTGGCTAACATTTTTTAGCATATTAAATAAGAGTTGCTAATGATTTGGTATAGAAAATTCTTGTAAGCAATGTAATTACATAAAGAAAAGAAGTTCCTCATTGTATCAGAAACTAGTGCCTATCTCAGCCTCATTTTTGGCTTTCAGCAACTTTTTGTTTGACTTCCTTATCAGTCACAGTTAGGTACGACATCACATCTCGCTTTTCTCTATGATGTTTCTGTTTACATATTATTATGATCTAAAAGGAAATAAATAAAATGAGGTTGGCCGGTGGTTCTGATCATGCTCCTTGCACGGCGCTTCAACTGTTGTTGGATTCATTGCTCCCCTGTTTCTCTTACTATTTCTTTTACCTTCTCTGGTGACTGAATTTTGACAGGGTTGGTCCAAAGTCCAAATTTGCAATCAATTTGAGAAATACTTTACTCTTGCTGCAAAAACCTTAATGTTGATGTGTCAGCAACTGTTTGACCTGCTGTTTATTGTCTCCTTTTTATGCAGCCTTTCTTGACGACAAAATATATTCTCACAATTATTTACATTGCAGCTTTTCGCTTCTTTTGACAACCAGAACCGCTGTAAAGTTTGACAGTTGTATAGCCAGTCAACATGATATGTCTTGAGAAACTGATCAGTGAAAATGTTCCCGAATATCATGCAACTATAGAAGTGCTTAACTTTCCGAGGGCATTAAGAATAACTGGTTAACACATCTTGTTACATCTCGTGAGAGTTTTTTTTTTACATTTCAAGTGCTAAATGAATTCCCAAGTACTATTAATAATAGGGAGTCGATCACGTAACTTGCAAGAACTTGAACCAACTACAACAGCAAAGAAACATATGATTTGCTGAGATAGAAAGTGCTTAGCTGGTCGGGGTTTTTTGTACAGCTATCAGTACTTGGTCAGATTTGTTTGTGCTGCTACTGAATTGAATGGTGACTTACTTTTTGCTCCCCCCCCCCCCCCTCCTGTGTCAAGGTAACTGACATGCGCTCTTAGTTCTCATAGAAATGTGTTTTAATACCGTGGTTGCTTCATTTTGTCTTCTACTTTATGACCTGAGCAAATCCTTTCAGTTAATGACTTTAGCTGCAACTAAATCCTGTTGTGCAATGCTGATGGAATTTTATATTATTATTTATTATTGTCCGCAGAAAACTCTAGCTAATTTTGGCGCATCTAGTTCGGAAGGCACGTCCTATTTTATCTGATATCTCCTGAAATTGAAAAGGCTATGCATGTAGCTCTTGGCAAGGCAACTGAAACATATAGACTTAAACAACTGGCTATGCAACCACATCTTATTTGCCACTTTGAGGTTTGGATAAGTTCAGCACTATGCACGAGAAGTCAATAAAGTAAGTAGGCAAGTTGCAAACCTTGGGGGTTGTAGGGACAAACACCTGTGCTCAATGCTTAAAAGTAACTCAACATAGCCCTTTTCCATTGGGACCTTCACCCCTGCTTTTATTCTGGGCGTTTGGTCCCTGGTGGAGTAAACAGCAATCACTGGAGGAAGAAGCATTGTCCCCTTGCTTGCTGCTTGGCTCCACACCACATGCATATGCTTGCTTTGCCCCTGCCTTGGTAGTAGTAGTATATTATTGCTTGCTCCTGGCTGGGTAATGGCCTTCATGTGTGGTTGGGTCTATGGCTCTATGCCCAGCTCAACTCATGAGTATACTGCATTTGCAGCTTGGTCCTGGGCGCTGTTTGTAGGCATGCCATGGTAATTTCCACTGTAAACGGAAAATCATGTGAAGGGCATGCCATTGTCCAGCTTGCTATTGTTGCATTTGCTGCCACTGTAAACGGTAGCGCATTGTGGTGTTCCTGATCTCGGCAGCCTGGTTTCAATCTGGCCGAATCACTGACAGATTTTTAACTAGTACTGTCGTAACTCCACACAGGATATTTCAGCTTGTACTGTCATAGTTAACCATTCATGATCCTGATCTTCCGTCAAGTTTCAGTTTAACCGAAGCTTTCAGAAACCCTGATAACAGCAAACAATATTTGCAATTTATATGTATATATATACCGTTTATATGTACTCTACTCAATATTTTTTCTGTAGTGTGTCACATAAGGAAACACATAGGAAATGTGATGTGTACTCACGCAGGCATGCAGGGCTTGACATCACCCAGGAAAAAGTAGAAATGGAGTATGCTTGCAATCTGATAGCTTCTTCCTTAAGCTTTGGTCAAAGGTAAGGGGAACATGTGCTCATAAGCTCAATCATAGCACCATGCTATTACTAGTTTGGAGTTAAGACTAAACCTAAGGTAATGGCATACGGAAAGGATCGCCTGCTAGTTTCTTCTGGTTTCGGTCGGCCCGCATACCCCAGGTAGAGAACATATTGAGCTGAACTTTTTGTCTCTTTTGTTTTTTTTCTAAGTTGTACTCTATCGATGATTCCTGAACCAGATATTCCAATATTTCATTTTGTTTTCTACAGATATTACACTAAAGCTGTTTCACTGCGACAAATGAAAATCATGTGAAGCAAGCTGGACAATAGCAAGGAGCGGAAATGGCATCTTGATCTGAACTGGGTGGCCTGCCCTTTGGATCTCAGTGCTTCAACTAATTACCGAGACAGGAGGAATAAAATGGGGTGATCTTGGCAAATGGTGGATCTGCCGCATTCATCATTCCGTTATACACATGGGATGAGCGCAGTAATGATGTAAGTACCAGGATCGTTTTCCCTTCCATTGCATATAGCTTCTCAAATCCTTTTCTATTTGTTTTGCGTGGGAGCAAAAGGCCATATATATGTGCATCATTGTTCAGACACTATTATATTTTGCACGCAAGAGATATGCAGTGTGAAAACAGCATAGTAGAAGGGAGGATTAATTAGGAAGATGGAGCAGAAGGGCTGCGTGCATGATGGGTCCTCACATGAGAGCTTTCACGCAGGCATCATTTTATCTTCCTCTGCAAACAAACATCACCATCTCCCATCTGTCCCTCCCTCCTCACTTAATTATTCCTTCCCGCCCCGCCCCGCCCCCCTCATCTCATCCTCTCGAGTCCCTGCCTTTTCCACACCATCTTTTCAACCTCATACACGCGCACATAATTATATCATATTGTGTTCCCCGCCGCGCTTTCTTCTCCTCTGACATTCCGATCAGTACGCTTCATGCATGTGTTCCATCATGCCGACTGCTTCGCACAAGCTGAGCAGCACTGAGTGGTGAGAGGGGAGATTGCGGTGCGTGCATGGCTTGTGGCCAAGCATAGGGTTCGTTCTTGCATGGACTATATAAGCCAGGCAGGCAGTCGGCCAGCCGGAAGGTAAGTTGGTGGGAGGCATGCATGTCATTGCTGCTCTTATGCGTGTTTGCCATCCCCTTAAAGCAGTGGCTGGGAAGCATGCATACATCCCCTGCTTCGCCGGTACCACTCAGGCCGGCCGCAAGGGGTCGCTGTCCATCTCATCCCGGCCGGGCTTTCTTGTCTCTAATGCTGTCATCTACTTGCTGCTTCAGCATCATCCTTGGGCCATAATCACCAGCGTGTTATCTGTGGTAGGTGAGTTCCGTATATGCATTACTGTTCTTCCCTTATTGCTACGTCGTTGGTTAGCCTAGTTAATATCTCCGGGCTTGTGATTGACATTTACCTTTTCTTTTAATTCTTCTCCAGAAAGTCATTCCTTTACCTGTAGCTCTTTTTGTCCAAAAACACTTGGCCTTTGTGGCTCAGTATACAACCAGCCCAGGGCCCTATAGATTAACTGCTTTGCTTTTAAGCCCATTTCATACCTTTGTAAGTTGCTGTTTGAATGTCTCATGAAACAAGAGTGACTGTTTTCCCTGAGTGGTAGAGCTACTCTGTTCCTATTAACATAAAGTACTTGTGATGTAGATAACTAGTTGGACAGAAGATTTTTGGTACCTGTCATTCTGTTAACATTACCTTCCATGGAGAGCTATATCTGAAGACATTATCACAGATACACATATATATGATGTCAAGTATATAGGTCATCCCTGTCAAATATATGATGTCAAGTTTAGTTAGTTCTCTTCTCTCTATCATACCTATCCAACATCATATAACCGGACTGTTCTGTATCATGATCTGGAGAAGTTCCTCCATGCATGTCGGTTTTCTTCTCCATATATGTTTCTTATGATTGAACTTAACCACTTTGTTGATCTAAGTTATTATTCTGCTCTGAGACTACTCATTCCCTGCGACTATGACGCCATGTTAAGTTTTCTGATGTCTACATGTTTTTGGCGTCAGTTATTTGCTAGTACCCATAATCGTAGCAGAGACCTACATTTCATTGTTGCTTCTGTGAGTTATTTCAGGACTTTGACATAGAGAATGTTTGGTCTATATGTGTTTATTTATTTAGGTACGATCGTAGCAGAGTAGAACATAGCCTGTATCGAACTAGATAAAACAATGTGAAGAACATGTGAAACTAACATTTCAGGCCCATGCATTAGTAACTGTTGAAGTTAAGACTTCATATAATATATGCACTCCAGGGACCTAGATAATTTTCTTGGTGATCCTCGTGAACACACATTGTTCAAGCAAGCTAAGCTACCACTGTACGTATATAATCAAATATACAGCATGCATGTAATCATAAATACTTCATCATAGCCCTTTGTTTCTGTAAAAGAATTAGCTGGTGATGAACTAAATGCATACTCACATGCATCCACATAGAGAAGAATGATGGCTCACCCTTCGGACCACAGAGGGAGAATGATTAGTCATACTTATTAAGATTAAGTAAGTGTTTACATTGTTTGCATCTTTGCCTAATTTATTTGAATGTAATATTGGTGTCTTATGTGATCTAGTTATTCTGAACAGTCTCTGCTAGATCTTCACGTTGTCATTTGTACTTCTTATTATGGAAGTACTAGAAACATGCAAGGTTTAGTCTGCTGAATTTTTTTGTTCCCTGACATGAGGCTTATAGCAACGGACAATAAATGTCATGTTATAAAAATGAGCACAGTCGGTGTTCGAGCATATATATTGGCACAACTGGCCGGCATATGGCTATCAAGTTCGTTGAGAAACCAACAGATTAAAATTACATAACTGAACCGTGTTGCCTTTTACAAATCACAATTCATGAAGCCTTTATGGTCTCCATGATATTATTTCATATATATAGCAACACACTGATATGTAATTGTATATTTAGTACAATGCCCCTGAAACACGTAAGCAGCACAACACTACACACAGCATATGTAATAGTCTTATTTACATGGCGTTATGTAACTCAAAATACTTATCTGTCCAATAATTGATATATGATCATCATCCTTATTGTAACTCCTTAATATAATAATTATAGATGGGATGCTAGTATGTTCGATTGGTGCCGCTGCTCATCACTTCCATGGATCAACTTGACTGCTCGATGTTGAGGTCGACGCATAATCAGTTGCCAACTCTTGTGCCTTCTCGTTGAGCTGAAGAATGTCTCCTTCATGAGCATAATCGACACTCTTGGCTGCATCATTACTAAGCTGAGATGCAACGAACTTGTCCAGAACTCTCCAGTCAGTGGCAGCTTGGTCGTCGACGGCATGGTCAATAAGTTGAACATGGTGGTGCTGGGCATGGTGCACATTGATTTGGTGATCGTCTGGCGATACCAAAAGAGAGTGGAAGGAAGAAGGGCTCTCTAGCTCGTGAGGGATGGTGTTGAGAACATGATGATGGTTTGGCATTTGATATTGCAGCTTCAGCTCTCTCTTGTAGGTGTTGTTGAGCATCTGGAGGTGTTGTTCTTGTAGTGCCATGCTGTGGTGAGGTGGCATTCCTCTCATGGGAGAGTTGAGATCATGCATGAAGGGCCCATCATCGTCGACGTACCAGCATGGCGCATCATGATCTAGATCTCTTCTTGTTGTCGGTAATCTCTTCTTGAACACCCTGCATACTACCCACCCTTCCTCCTGAAATTTTGAAAATTAATTAGGCTATATTAATTTGTAGAGGAGCTTGCAGGTTTATATTCGAGTCAAGATGGACAGAGATCGATGTATATCAAGTGAAATAACATAGCTATAGCTTGCCTGTGGAGGGCCGTTCTCATTGGTCTCGAGGCGGTACTCATGCATGATCCAATCGGATTTCTGGCCATTGGGAGCTCTGCCCTTGTAATACACCAGGGTCTTCCTCATGCCAACCAAGCAGTGCTTTGCATAGATGGGCTTGTCCCTCCCTGTCGCCTTCCAGAACCCTGCAGCAGTCGCGCGGTTTGTCCGAGTCCCCGTCGGGTACTTCTTGTCCTTGTGGCTGAAGAAGTACCAGTCACTCTGCTCCTCCTCAGGCCCTATCCTGCATTTCTCTGTACACAAATGAATGTAAGCTAAATCAGCAAAAACATATTAATTTGTGTTGTCAAGACTCAAGACTACATTAAGCTGTCATTGCTAATTGGACTGCATTATATTATTGTATATGTAATATATATACACCTTGGAGGTCCCATGGCTCTATCTTGTAGAGATCAACATCCTTGATGACGTTTAGGTCGATCCTCCTCGAGGCCACCTTCTTGCGGAGGTAGTAATCCACAAGCTCCTCATCGGTTGGGTGGAACCGAAAACCCGGAGGGACCTGCGGCTGTGTGCTGCCACTCATGTTGTCCGATAGATCAGTGTACAGCTAAACCTGTAAGGTGTATGAAAAATCCAGTTAATATCTAATTAATTATATCATTGTATTATTGTGACGTGTGTAAAAATGAAGCATGCATGCAATGCAGAGAAGACAGCAAAAGATCAGATCCAGAAAAAAGTACTGCCCATCTATACACATAAGCATGCATGCTTGTGTTAATTTAACTGAATCTGATGGAGATCGAGCAAGCAAGCATGCCTAGATGTGTCTTGTGTGGGAAGCGTGCATGTGATAATGGACGGGTGCAAAGTAGTGGTAATGCTGGGAGAAAGCATGATCATTTGTGTGACGCATGCATGCTACACATGCTGAGAGGCATCACTCATTGCACCTTGTGGAATGTTCCCCGGCTTCTACTGCTCAAAGGTAGATCTCATCATACATGCATGTGTGTATGTTTGTCCCTGCTCTAGCTAGCTACTTGTATAGTGAACTTATATATGTGTCTGTGCTACTTGTATTTGCACTTGTATTAGTTTGCAAATAGTTGGGTCATATATAAGCACTTGTATTAGCTTAGGTCCCAGTCAAGGTGCTCATGCATCTATGATCATATGTGCTAGATAGCTGGCTGGTGGGCATGCTTTATGCTTGGATCAGATCTAAGTTGTAAGATCTATTTGGAGGAGACATTTAGCATGGATGTGTATGTATAATGTTGTAAGTTCAAATACGCATCGTCATGTGCAAGGGAACATGCATGCATATACTCCCTCTGTTCCATAATTCTTGTCGTCGTTTTAGTTCAAATTTGAACTAAAACTATGACAAAAATTATGGATCGGAAGGAGTATATCCTTACTCATTTAATTACAAACATTTCAAGTTTAAATAAACTAGACGTGCACACACATCATCTCAACATGCATGTACTTACAATAGACACATTGATCAGTGTGTTATATATGATAATATGATCCCTTTCCAGAAGAATTTAAATGTATATGTACATACTTCTCATCACAAAGAAATCTTAAGCATAGATTATGTAGCAGAGAAAAACACATCATATCCATTCTCCACAAGAAAATAGAACATACAGACACTATATATATATATATATCCATCCGCCGCAAGAAAATAAAACACATAAACACAATATATATTTGGGGAGCTGAAAATAAAAGGTGGTAGCAAGCTCGTAGCTCACACAAGTTTTGAAATCAAATATGTAAATGATATCCATATATGTATGCTAGATTGAACTTGCATCTCGTCAACACAAAAATTTACTCTCATATGTAAATATAGGTTTCTGCAAATGATAAGTCCATATTGAAGAAGATGCAATCCATTAAATGTATGAAATTCTTGCGTATATTAGTGTGCTAGTAATATAGAGTATGTTGCATCTGTGATCAATTTTAACGTACTGATCAAACAGAACATCTCTACTTATCATATCATATATAGATAAGAGTTGATCTAGGGTTCCAGGGAAGACATGTTTTCAGAACAACTGAAGTCAACATATATGTCTAGGTTTTATACCTTTTTCTTTGATCAATGGAGATCAGTAGTGAGACGCGTGATGGAACCTTGTAGAAAGAATTCCAGAGATCTGGCTAGCTAGCTAGGGGAGCAGCAATACAATAGCTAGTAGACAGGGATGAGCTTTTTGTCTCAAGGCTTGTCTCTCTGATCTGCCTTTCTGATCCCTAATAACTCATTGTCTGGCTCAGATCCCAAGAAGAATGTCGACGACGACCGCAGAGAGGAGCACGCGCACACACGGCAGGTACAACACAACAATAACAAACAGCATCAGAGAGAGTTCAAGGACCTTGAGGAATAACAAGACAAACTAAGAGCAACAAGAGCTGAGATGAATCTAGCTAAGCTAGCTCCTCTCAGGCAAAGTACATGAAAAAGAAAACATCATCAAGGCTCAGCTCGATCACATATATACCTGCTGCCTAGCTGCAAAGCGTTTGTCGGTCGGTCGATCTGCATGCACCCTTCAGCAGAGTTCTTGGCTGATTGTTGGCTGCTTCTTCGTCCTCCACCTCCTTCCCTTGATCCTGCTCAGCAGGTAGCTGCTGCAGAGAGGAGAGAGGAAGAGGGCTGCAGGAGAGGAGGAGGAGAGAGAGTGGAGGAACGGGACGGGAACGGGGTTGATAAATGTAAAGGGGCAGAACGGGATAGGATGATCAGACGAAGGAAAAGCTTAGCACAAGGATTGATTAATCTATGGCCGCCATGGCTCAGTTGACAGCCACGCAGCTAAAGGTAACAAGATTAATATCCAACCATCAAGGCTAGGCAGCGATCGATCCAATGAACCGCGGAGGATCGAGCTGCCTGGCTAGGGTGAAAGGGAGGGCAATGGAGGTGGTGGCGAGTGAGTGAGGGAGAGGGAGAGAGAGAGAGAGAGAGGGGTGGAGAAGAAGAAGACGTAGCAGAACAGCGACCCCTGTGGCCCACACGCAATGCTAGAAAAGAAAGAGGGAAAGGGACCCGACCACCCACCAAACAAATCCCTCCCGTCCACCCTTGTTGCCTCGCGCCATCATTCCCCTCCTTTTCCAGTTTCTTTTCCATAAAATATCCCTCCAAAAGCCCAATGCCAATTGCTACTGCTCCTCTCCTCTCTTCTAGGGTTTGTGGCTAGCTTGATCCGTCCATCCTTCTGCCTAGTGCCTCCAAGTGTGATGGATACTATAGCTAGTGCCATTCCACTTCCTCTGGCCATAAACCGTACGGCGCTCGTATATTTGGTGATTCAACTTTCACCACCAGTTAGTAGTCCAAAATTGTGGAGGCTATATATGTATATATACCGCAAAATTTGGATCATCGGATATGCACTTGGAAATAGTTTTCACCGGTACGACCGACTGGATACACAACCCTTGTGTTGTGGGTTTAACCGATGGACAAAGTTAAATCTCGAAACTCGATATTTTAGAGCGCGCGGGGGTACATAGTATGAAAAGAATTTGAGGGGCGTATCTTAAGGGTAGGACTTCGATCGGATATGTAAGTCTAGTCTTTGCAAGATAATGACATTTATACTCCTATGATGATGAGAACGGCTTTCGCCCACCGTAGATCCCTCAAAATACTCATGTGATGAGTACTCGATCCGCCGCGCGATCTCATGTCTGCACACCGAAAGAGATGTTTTCACGCCTTTACCGCGATTGAGATCCCTTTCTTAATTAGCTAGATCTTTTGTTTGAAACCAACGTCTCGAATTATCTTTCCCCCACACAAAATAAACATTTGGAAATATCGTCGTTAACTTGACTCCAATATCTACGACTATCTGCATTGACAAATGTTGGTATATATGTTTATTTTTAAGAAGAGTCTAATATAACTACATGATTCATATATATGCCAAGTAGATAGAAAGCTAGGCATGCAGGTAGCAATCTCATGCGTGATAAGTGTTCATGTCCCTCCTCATTACATCCATCGTCGTCTCTGCCTATAGCTCCATCGTCATCCCACGTACCTGCCCTACCTAGGCTGTATGTGTAGAGCATAATGTGTGGGTCAAGCTTAAGCCTGGGGGGTGTAAATAATCATGTGCTTGTCCCTATGTATGTCACTGATCATTAGTGATCATGCATGGTTCATGATCTACCCGGGCCGGCCGGCAGGTGCATTACAGCATTAGTTTGTACGTACACACGTAGAGTGATAGGAGAAGATGAAGACCACAAATGACTAGAACCCCATGTATATGGATAGGCATCCATACCGCAAACTTTGATCATATAGAGTTGATTGCCATCATTATTTCTATCGAAATGGAATTGCTGCGCCCGCATACATGCAGCAAAATATTATTAGACCTGCAAGCATTACAACAGTTTTTAATCTTCACAAAATTTATATTGATTTTTTTAAAGTATCATATGTGTACGTAGAGTATGCAGTGAAACATATACCTGTGCTATGACAACAGAATTATTTGCCTTTATTTTTGCACCAATCACGAATAGTCATATTCTGAAACCAAAAAATTGCATGTATGATTTTCGTCCCGTAAATTGCATATGCATGAGCAATTTTATTTTTCAAATAATGTAAAATAACCCTGTAGGGACAACAATTTTATCATTCTAGAAACTAGTCGGCAGGTAAAGTGCTTCAAGATATGATGTTTTTGGGGAATTAAGTGGGTCCAAAATAATTCGAGGAGAAATGTGAACCAAACTAGTAAACGGCAAAGGGGTTTTTTTGGCTCTGATTTATAAAAAAACTCTGAAATAAAAGAGAGGACAACTTTCCATGGAAAAGCTAATTTCATCACAAGTTTTTCCCTTTTGAAAAATCGAAGTGATAGACCATGCACGCCGGCCCAGTTGGGAGAAGTGTCTAGGAGAATACCCCATGCGTTCCTGGCTTGCACCAAAAAGGTATAAAAATTTCTCAAAAAAAACAAAAAGGTATAAAAGCTGATGTTTCTTACAAGATTTTTTTTTTCAAGGAAGTGATAGACCATGCATGAAAACAGCAAGTGGGGTACTACCGGAGAAGTGTGTAGGAGAATACATTCTTGGCTTGTGCGAGAAAGGTGGCGTGTTGCATTCATTCCCTCCAACACCGCCCCCATGACAGGCGTGAGCTTCATCCGATGATTAGCCTCACCCGGTCAGCCACCACATTCTTTATCCTTTCGTTTTTTGCACGCCCCTTCTGCGCGTGTTGCATCCTGGTGCGTGGCATCTTTGCTGTGAGTTTCTACCCAATATGAAGCTCTTTCTATGCTCTCATTTTTTCAACTCTTAAAATGGGTCTTGCAAACAAGACTCTTGTGGCAGAGGCTCGTGCTCGAGCGGAGCATGGGGACCTGGGTGCCCCGGCCACCACTGACCCTGGGCTCGGGCCGAACAGTTCTGCATCTGGGACCGGTACCCTTCGATGCCCTTCGCAGGGAAGGACACGGAGGGGGAGGCCGCCTACGCGCCTTCACCCCACTGATCACCAGATGGTGGTGCATGGGGCTAGTGTTGGGGTTCCTCCACGGGATCCCGCAGCCGCCGACTCCCCCGCAAGCGGGGGCGCCGTGGCTGCCCAACAAAGCAGACTCCCGGACCTGCGAGGGATGGCTTACTGGTGGCTTTCTTCCAAAAGTTCTGAAATGTCCTACAGCCGGTGATCGTATTTATGTTTCATGAATTTTATATTGGGACCTTCCATATGTCTCAGATAAATTTTGGTGTCATATCATTTATCCCAAAATTAGTTGGTGCGATGGATATTGGACATTTTAGGCCGATCACGGTGATTAACGTGCTTGAATAGATTTTTGCGTAAGTATGTGTGACATGTTTGGCTCCCGTGGCGGAGCGAATTACTCATCCTCTCCAGACCGCATTTCTAAAGGGTCGGCGAATCCACAATGGGATTCTAGCATTCACGAGATTGTCCACTAGCTGGCGTCACGGGGTCATAGGGGCGTCTTTCTCAAGTTGGACTTCCAAAAGGCCCATGACCATCGGGATTAGTCCTTCTTGCGCCTAGTGCTACATCGTCAAGATATGCAAGCTCAAAACAATGTTGTATCTGCGCTCCAGACACAAGTCCATTCCCTAACAAAGACCCTTTATGAAACAAAGAGAGACATTGTTCGATGTTGTCAAGATATGCATGATTTTGAAACCAGACTGTCAGAAATTTGCTATGTTGTTCAGGAGCCTAGGAGAACTGAAGACGAAGGTTATGGTGCTCCATCAGACAATACAGCATGAAAACGTAACAATCAGGTCAAATGAACTGAGCTTCTGAACTTCTGTTGGTGCATTTATCTCCTAGATTGTTAACTTTTATGCCAACCTTCCTTTTGTTTTATAGTTGTAATTTGTTTCGGTGCGACACAAAATTTGTTCTTAACGTGCAGCCACCGGCTGAAGAAAACAGCAAGCCATTTTTGTATAGTGTAGGGTGATACGTCCATTTTGCATCATGCTTTTATATCAATATTTATTGCATTATGGGCTGTTATTACACATTATGTCACAATACTTATGCCTATTCTCTCTTATTTTACAAAGTTTACATAAAGAGGGAGAATGCCGGCAGCTGGGATTCTGGCTGGAAAAGGAGCAAATATTAGAGACCTATTCTGCACAGCTCCAAAAGTCCTGAAACTTCACGGATGAGGTTTTCCAAATATATAAAAAACATTGAGCGCAAGAACTTCACCAGGGGGGCCACACCCTGCCCACGAGGGTGGGGGGCGCGCCCTACCCCCTGGGCGCGCGCCCCCACCTCGTGGGCCCCCTGGTGGCCCTCCGGTGGCCATCTTCTGCTATATGGACTCTTTCGATGGGAAAAAGAATCATAAGCCATCTTCTCGGATGAAACTCCGCCGCCACGAGGCGGAACCTTGGCGGAGCCAATCTAGGGTTCTGGCGGGGCTGTTCTGCCGGGGAAACTTCCCTCCCGGAGGGGGAAATCATCGCCATCGTCATCACCAACGCTCCTCTCATCAGGAGAGAGCAATCTCCATCAACATCTCCATCAACCCTAGTTCATCTCTTGTATCCAATTCTTGTCTCCAAGTCTGGGATTGGTGCTAGTAGGTTGCTAGTAGTGTTAATTACTCCTGGTAGTTGATGCTAGTTGGTTTAATTGGTGGCAGATCATATGTTCAGATCCTATATGCACATTAATACCTCTCTGATTATGAACATGTTTATGCTTTGTGAGTAGTTACTTTTGTTCCTGAGGACATGGGAGAAGTCTTGCTACTAGTAGTCATGTGAATTTGGTATTCGTTCGATATTTTGATGAGATGTATGTTGTCTCTCCTCTAGTGGTGTTATGTGAACATCGACTACATGACACTTCATCATTGTTTGGGCCTAGAGGAAGGCATTGGGAAGTAATAAGTAGATGATGGGTTGCTAGAGTGATAGAAGCTTAAACCCTAGTTTATGCGTTGCTTCGTAAGGGGCTGATTTGGATCCATATTTTTCATGCTATGGTTAGGTTTACCTTAATACTTTTTTTGTATTTGCGGATGCTTGCAATAGAGGTTAATCATAAGTGGGATGCTTGTCCAAGTAAGGGCAGCACCCAAGCACCGGTCCACCCACATACCAAATTATCAAAGTACCGAACGTGAATCATATGAGCGTGATGAAAACTAGCTTGACGATATTCCCATGTGTCCTCGGGAGCGCTTTACATCATATAAGAGTTTGTCCAGGCTTGTCCTTTGCTACAAAAAGGATTGGGCCACCTTGCTGCACCTTATTTACTTTTGTTACTTGTTGCTCGTTACAAATTATCTTATCACAAAAACTATCTGTTACCACTTATTTCAGTACTTGCAGAGAATACCTTGCTAGAAACCGCTTATCATTTCCTTCTGCTCCTCGTTGGGTTCGACACTCTTACTTATCGAAAGGACTACGATAGATCCCCTATACTTGTGGGCCATCAGGACTCTTTTCTGGCGCCGTTGCCGGGGAGTGAAGAGCCTTTGGTAGGTGGAATTTGGTAAGGAAAAATTTATATAGTGTGCTGAAATTTACTGTCACTTGTTACTATGGAAAGTAATCCTCTGAGGGGCTTGTTCGGGGTATCTTCACCCCGACCAGTAGAGCAAAGAGTTGCTCCTCAACCTACTGAAAATGAAAATGCTTGCTTTGAAATTCCTTTGGGTATGGTAGAAAAACTGCTAGCTAATCCTTTTTTAGGAGATGGAACAAAACATCCTGATGAACATCTAATATATGTGGATGAAGTTTGTGGATTATTTAAGCTTGCAGGTGTACCCGGAGATGTTGTTAAGAAGAAGGTCTTTCCCTTATCTTTGAGGGGAGATGCATCGACATGGTATAGGCTATGTGATGATATGGAGTCTTGGAATTACAAACGATTGAAATTGGAATTTCATCAAAAGTTTTATCCTATGCATCTTGTTCATCGTGATCGCAATTATATATATAATTTTTGGCCTCGCGAAGGAGAAAGCATCGCTCAATCTTGGGAAGGCTTAAATCAATGTTATATTCATGCCCCAATCATGATCTCTTAAGAGAAATGATTATTCAAAATCTTTATGCTCGGCTTTCTGATAACAATCGCACCATACTTGATACTTCTTGTGCTAGCTCTTTTATGATGAAGACTATTGAATTCGAATGGGATTTATTGGAAAGAATTAAACGCAACTCCGAAGATTGGGATCTCGACAATGGTAAGGAGTCAGGTATGACACCTAGTTTTGATTGTGTTAATCTTTTATGGATACCGACATTTTTCATAATTTAGCACTAAATATGGACTTGACTCTGAGATAGTAGCTTCTTTCTGTGAATCTTTTGCTGCTTATGTTGATCTCCCCAAGGAGAAGTGGTTTAAATATCATCCTCCCATAGAAGTAAAAGTAGTTGCACCTATTAAAGTTGAAGAAAAGACTATTACTCATAATGATCCTATTGTTCCTACTTCTTATATTGAGAAACCACATTTCTCTGTTAGGATAAAGGATCATGCTAAAGCTTCAACTGTGGTTCGTAAAAGCAATATTAAAACATAAACACCTCCTGAGCAAGTTAAAGTTGAACCTAATATTGCTATTGTTAAAGATCTCTTGTATGATAATATAGATGGGCATGTTATTTATTTCTGTGATGAAACTGCTAGAATTGCTAAACTCCGTGATACAGATAAACCTAGACCTGCGGTAGGTATGCCTGTTATTTCTATTAAAATAGGAGATCATTGTTATCATGGCTTATGTGATATGGGTGCTAGTGCTAGTGCAATACCTATTGACTTATACAATGAAATTATGCATGACATTGCACCTGTTGAGTTAGAAGATATTGATGTCACAATTAAACTTGCTAATAGAGATACTATTTCACCAATGGGAATTGTTAGAGATGTTGAAGTCTTGTGTGGGAAAACTAAATGTCCTGCTGATTTTCTTGTTCTTGGTTCCCCACAAGATAGTTTTTGTCCCATTATATTTGGTAGACCCTTCTTAAATACTGTTAATGCTACCATAGATTGCAAAAGGGATGTTGTTACTATCGGTTTAGATGATATGACTCATGAATTTAATTTTTCTAAATTTAGTAGACAACACCGTGAAGAAGAATTACCTAGTAAGGATGAAATTATTGGTCTTGCTTCTATTGTCGTACCTCCTAGTGATCCTTTAGAACAATATTTGCTAGACCATGAAAATGATATGTTTATGACTGAAAGAAGGGAATTAGATGAAGTATTCTTTAAACAGGAACCTATTCTGAAACATAATTTACCTGTTGAAATCCTAGGAGATCCTCCTCCACCCAAGGGTGATCCCGTGTTTGAGCTTAAACCATTACCAGATACTCTTAAATATGCTTATCTTGATGAGAAAAAGATATATCCTGTTATTATTAGTGCTAACCTTTCAGAACATGAAGAAGATTGATTATTGAAAATTCTGAAGAAGCACCGTGCTGCTATTGGGTATACTCTTGATGATCTTAAGGGCATTAGTCCCACTCTATGCCAACATAAAATTAATTTGGAAGAAGATGCTAAACCAGTTCGTGATCATCAACGCCGTCTGAATCCTAAAATGAAAGAAGTGGTAAGAAAGGAGATACTAAAGCTCCTTGAGGCGGGTATAATTTACCCCGTTGCTGATAGTCAGTGGGTAAGCCCTGTCCATTGTGTCCCTAAGAAGGGAGGTATTATTTTTGTTCCTAATTATAAAGATGAATTGATTCCTCAAAGAATTATTACTGGTTATAGGATGGTAATTGATTTCCGTAAATTAAATAAGGCTACTAAAAAGATCATTACCCTTACCTTTTATCGATCAAATGCTAGAAAGATTATCCAAACATACACATTTTTGCTTTCTAGATGGTTATTCTGGCTTCTCTCAAATATATGTGTCAGCCAAAGATCAATCAAAGACTACTTTTACATGCCCTTTTGGTACTTTTGCTTATAGACGCATGCCTTTTGGTTTATGTAATGCACCTTCTACCTTTAAAAGATGCATGATGGCTATATTCTCTGACTTTTGTGAAAAGATTTGTGAGGTTTTCATGGACGACTTTTCTGTCTATGGATCTTCTTTTGATGATTGCTTGAGCAACCTTGATCGAGTTTTGCAGAGATGTGAAGAAACTAATCTTGTCTTGAATTGGGAAAAGTGCCACTTCATGGTTAATGAAGGTATTGTCTTGGGGCATAAAGTTTCTGAAAGAGGTATTGAATTTGATAAAGCCAAGGTTGATGCTATTGAAAAGATGCCATGTCCCAAGGACATCAAAGGTATAAGAAGTTTCCTTGGTCATGTTGGTTTTTATAGGAGGTTCATTAAGGACTTCTCAAAAATTTCTCGGCCTCTGACTAATTTATTACAAAAAGATATACCATTTGTTTTTTATGATGATTGTGTAGAAGCATTTGAAATACTTAAGAAAGCATTGATCTCTGCACCTATTGTTCAGCCACCTGATTGGAATTTACCCTTTGAAATTATGTGTGATGCTAGTGATTATGCTGTAGGTGTTGTTCTAGGACAAAGAGTTGATAAGAAACTAAATGTTATTCAATATGCTAGTAAAACTCTAGACAATGCTCAAAGAAATTATGTTACTACTGAAAAATAATTCTTAGCAGTTGTATTTGCCTGTGATAAGTTTAGACCTTATATTGTTGATTCTAAAGTAACTATTCACACTGATCATGCTGCTATTAAATATCTTATGGAAAAGAAAGATGCTAAACATAGACTTATTAGATGGGTTCTCTTGCTTCAAGAATTTGATTTACATATTGTTGATAGAAAAGGAGCTGAGAACCCTGTTGCAGACAACTTATCTAGGTTAGAAAATGTGCTTGATGACCCACTACCTATTGATGATAGCTTTCCTGATGAGCAATTAAATGTCATAAATGCTTCTCATACTGCTCCATGGTATGCTGATTATGCTAATTACATTGTTGCTAAGTTTATACCACCTAGTTTCACATACCAGCAAAAGAAAAGGTTCTTCTATGATTTGAGGCATTACTTTTGGGATGACCCACATCTTTATAAAGAAGGAGTAGATGGTGTTATTAGACGTTGTGTACCTGAGCATGAACAGGAACAGATCCTACGCAAGTGTCACTCCGAAGCTTATGGAGGGCACCATGCTGGAGATAGAACTGCACATAAGGTACTACAATCTGGTTTTTATTGGCCTAATCTCTTCAAGGATGCCCATAAGTTTGTCTTATGTTGTGATGAATGTCAAAGAATTGGTAATATTAGTAGATGTCAAGAAATGCCTAAGAATTATTCACTTGTTATTGAACCATTTGATGTTTGGGGCTTTAACTATATGGGACATTTTCCTTCCTCTAATGGTTATACACATATTTTAGTTGTTGTTGATTACGTTACTAAGTGGGTAGAAGCTATTCCAACTAGTAGTGCTGATCATAACACTTCTATTAAAATGCTTAAAGAAGTTATCTTTCCAAGGTTTGGAGTCCCTAGATATTTAATGACTGATGGTGGTTCACATTTTATTCATGGTGCTTTCCGTAAAATGCTTGCTAAATATGATGTTAATCGTAGAATTGCATCCCCTTATCACCCTCAGTCTAGTGGTCAAGTAGAATTGAGTAATAGAGAACTCAAATTAATTTTGCAAAAGACTGTTAATAGGTCCAGAAAGAATTGGTCCAAGAAACTTGATGATGCATTATGGGCCTATAGAACTGCATATAAAAATCCTATGGGTATGTCTCCGTATAAAATGGTCTATGTAAAAGCATGTCACTTACCTCTCGAACTAGAACACAAGGCTTATTGGGCTATTAAACAACTAAATTATGATTTTAAACTTGCTGGTGAGAAGAGGTTATTTGATATTAATTCACTTGATGAATGGAGAACCCAAGCCTACGAAAATGCCAAGTTGTTTAAAGAAAAAGTTAAAAGGTGGCATGATAAAAGAATACAAAAGCGTGAGTTTAATGTAGGTGATTGTGTATTGCTATACAACTGTGGTTTAAGATTTTTTTTGCAGGAAAACTTCTCTCTAAATGGGAAGGTCCCTACGTTATTGAGGAGGTCTACCGTTCCGGTGCCATAAAAATCAACAACTTCGAAGGCACAAATCCGAAGGTGGTAAATGGTCAAAGAATCAAACATTATATCTCAGGTAATCCCATAAATGTTGAAACCAATGTTATTGAAACCATAACCCCGGAGGAGTACATAAAGGACACTTTTCGGAACGTTTCAGACTCCGAAAAGGAATAGGTATGTAGTACGATAACTAAACCGACTCCAAAACAGTTTTAAGGCAATATTTCTCCGTTTTGGAATATTTAGAAAAATAGAAAAATAAGCAGCAGTCCGGAAAGGACACGAGGGCCCCACGAGGGTGGAGGGCGCGCCCTACCCCCTGGGCGCGCCCCCCTACCTCGTGGGCACCTCGTGTGCTCTCCGGACTCCGTTTTCTTGCAGAACACGTATTTTGGTCGATAAAAATTCATTATATAACCTCCCGGGAGTTTTGACTCCCGTATCACGCAAAAATCTCTTGTCTTTGTTTCGAGCTGTTTTCTGACCAGGGTTCTCAAGGCCAGGCACTATGTCGTCTCCCTCCTCCTCCAACCATGAGGCAATGATGCTTGGCTAATGAAGATAGAGTTGAAGAGAGAAGAACCTATGGAGATCCACAAGGATGAAGGGATCAAGAAGGCCATGGAGGACCAAGTTCCAGCAACAGAGGACACCCTTCAACTGGATCACAATCGTCTTACCCCAACAAAAATCGAAGCTTTCAATATGATTGAGTTGGCTCGTATACAAAATAAGTATCTCAGACGTGAAAATAGTTTGTTGAAGGAGCATATCATCGCACTCAAGGGCATTATCCGCAAGCTAGAAGACCTCCTACGCTCAATGTGCGACTATCCATCATCAACAACTCCACCTTCTTCACCAACAAAGAAGAATTGAGTATCTGGTATGGGCACTCCACTTGGCAACCGCCAAGCTTGGGGGAGTGCCCCGGTATCGTATCATCATCACTTTTATCTTTACCGTTTTTCTTAGTTTGATCCTTTTGGTAATATCTTGATCTAGTAGAATCAAAGTTCTTAGTATGATCTAGTTGTGAGTTTTGCTTTCTTATCCTTCTATGTAATCGAGTCCATGAGCTATATAATAAAATATTAGTGTTGAGTCAAGGGCTTGATTATTTTGCCATGATCCTAAAGGAATAAAAGAAATAAAAAGAAACAAAGAGATCATGTGAGTCTTATGGAGAGTAATGAGCTCACATAGAAAGAGTATGATGAATAAAAGTTATTGAGGGTTGAGAAACATAGTTTTGGTCATCATTGCAATTAATAGGAAGTAATAAAGAAAGAGAGGTCTTCACATATAAATATACTATCTTGGACATATTTTATGATTGTGAGCACTCATTAAAATATGACATGCTAAAGATTTGACATTGGACAAGGAAGACAACATAATGGGTTATGTTTTCTTACATCTGAGATAAATTATACCGTCTTGGATCCTCCAACATGTTGAGCTTGCCTTTCTCCCTCATGCTAGCCAAATTCATTGCACCAAGTAGAGATACTACTTGTGCTTCAAAATACCCTTAAACCAGTTTTGCCATGAGAGTCCACCATACCTACCTATGGATTGAGTAAGATCCATCAAGTAAGTTTTCATCGGTGCAAGCAATAAAAATATTGCGCTCTAAATATGTATGATTGATTGGTGTGGAGGAAATAAGCTTTATACGATCGTGTGATATGGAAGTAATAAAAGCGACAGACTGCATAATAAAGGTCCATATCACAAGTGGCAATATAAAGTGATGTTCTTTCACATTAGGATTTTGTGCATCCAACCATAAAAGCGCATGACAACCTCTGCTTCCCTCTACGAAGGGCCTATCTTTTACTTTTATCTCCTTTACTGCAAAAGAGTCATGGTGATCTTCACCCTTCCTTTTTACATTTTACCCTTTGGCAAGCACAATATGTTGGAAAGATCCCGGTATATATGGCTAATCGGATGTGAGTTTTCATGAACTATTACTGTTGACATTACCCTTGAGGTAAAACGTTGGAAGGCAAAACTATAAGCCCCTATCTTTCTCTGTGTCCGATTAAAACTCCATACCCATAAGTATTGCGTGAGTGTCAGCAATTGTGAAAGACTATATGATAGTTGAGTATGTGGACTTGCTGAAAAGCTCTTATACATTGACTCTTTCCTATGTTATGATAAATTGCAATTGCTTCAATGACTGAGATTATAATTTGTTAGTTTTCAATGAAGTTTACGATTCATACTTGATATTGTGATTGAATTATTATTCTAGCATAAAAAATCATATCATAAGAATTATATAAGTTGTTGTTCTAAGAATGATCATGATGCCCTCATGTCCGTATTTTATTTCTATCGACACCTTCATCTCTAAACATGTGGACATATTTTTTGATTTCGGCTTTTCGCTTGAGGACAAGCGAGGTCTAAGCTTGGGGGAGTTGATACGTCCATTTTGCATCATGCTTTTATATCAATATTTATTGCATTATTGGCTGTTATTACACATTATGTCACAATACTTATGCCTATTCTCTCTTATTTTACAAGGTTTACATAAAGAGGGAGAATGCCGGCAGCTGGGATTCTGGCTGGAAAAGGAGCAAATATTAGAGACCTATTCTGCACAGCTCCAAAAGTCCTGAAACTTCACGGATGCGGTTTTCCAAATATATAAAAAACATTGAGCGCAAGAACTTCACCAGGGGGCCACACCCTACCCACGAGGGTGGGGGGCGCGCCCTACCCCCCTGGGCACGCCCCCTACCTCGTGGGCCCCCTGGTGGCCCTCCGTTGGCCATCTTCTGCTATATGGACTCTTTCAATGGGAAAAAAATCATAAGCCATCTTCTCGGACGAAACTCCGCCACGAGGCGGAACCTTGGAGGAGCCAATCTAGGGTTCTGGCGGGGTTGTTCTGCCAGGGAAACTTCCCTCCCGGAGGGGGAAATCATCGCCATCGTCATCACCAACGCTCCTCTCATCGGGAGAGGGCAATCTCCATCAACATCTCCATCAACCCTAGTTCATCTCTTGTATCCAATTCTTGTCTCCAAGTCCGGGATTGGTGCTAGTAGGTTGTTAGTAGTGTTAATTACTCCTTGTAGTTGATGCTAGTTGGTTTAATTGGTGGAAGATCATATGTTCAGATCCTATATGCACATTAATACCCCTCTGATTATGAACATGTTTATGCTTTGTGAGTAGTTACTTTTGTTCCTGAGGACATGGGAGAAGTCTTGCTATTAGTAGTCATGTGAATTTGGTATTCGTTCGATATTTTGATGAGATGTATGTTGTCTCTCCTCTAGTGGTGTTATGTGAACGTCGACTACATGACAGTTCACCATTGTTTGGGCCTAGAGGAAGGCATTGGGAAGTAATAAGTAGATGATGGGTTGCTAGAGTGACAGAAGCTTACACCCTAGTTTATGCGTTGCTTCGTAAGGGGCTGATTTGGATCCATATTTTTCATGCTATGGTTAGGTTTACCTTAATACTTTTGTTGTATTTGTGGATGCTTGCAATAGAGGTTAATCATAAGTGGGATGCTTGTCCAAGTAAGGGCAGCACCCAAGCACCGGTCCACCCACATACCAAATTATCAAAGTACCGAACACGAATCATATGAGCGTGATGAAAACTAGTTTGACGATATTCCCATGTGTCCTCGGGAGCGCTTTACATCATATAAGAGTTTGTCCAGGCTTGTCCTTTCCTACAAAAAGGATTGGGCCACCTTGCTGCACCTTATTTACTTTTGTTACTTGTTGCTTGTTACAAATTATCTTATCACAAAACTATCTGTTACCACTTATTTCAGTACTTGCAGAGAATACCTTGCTGGAAACCGCTTATCATTTCCTTCTGCTCCTCGTTGGGTTCGACACTCTTACTTATCAAAAGGACTACGATAGATCCCCTATACTTGTGGGTCATCATAGGGTGTTCCCTATATTTGCACTGGTGGCGAACTTTGATGCCCACCGGCTGTAGTTAACATGGGCCTCCTACGGGCCATAGAAACAATGGGCCTTATAAGGGCCGTGGAAACAATGGGCCTTCTACATGTCATAGAAACAATGGGCCTTATACGGGCCGTAGACACAATGGGCCTTCTATGGGCCGTATTATCAATGGGCCTTCTACGGGCCGTATGATCGGTTGGCCAAACATGGGCCAATAACCGACCATATTATGGCCGTAAATGGGCTAGAGTTGAAGTCATTCATGGGCCGACCATAATGGGCCGTCGTTAATCGGCCGTAATTTGATGACGCTATGAAAACGACCCAATGTATTAATGGGCCACAAACGGGCCGACTGTAACCATGGGCTGAATTTCGCCCATAAGCAGAAAATGACAGTAACGGGCCGTAAGAAAACGAATGTGGAAATGAGCCCAAGAATAATGGGCCCCGAGAAGGCCTAAAGATAACATGGGCTGGAAACGGCCCAACGGAATAATGGGCCGTTAATGGGCATAAAGTGATACACTGTTCATTACGGGCCAGTTTCACCACGTGTCGTTAATGGGTATAAAGTGATACATTATTCATTACGGGCCAGTTTTACCACGGGTCGTTAATGGGTCGAGAGTAATATAAGGGCCTCATATGGGCCGAAAGTCGCCATGGGCCATACATGGGCCGGAAGTTAAAACGGGCTGGAATTATATTGGACGGCCCAGATGACGCTACTGGGCCTAATTCGGATAGGCCGTAAACAGGCCCTGGGTTAGCGGGTTGTAAATGGGCTATATGCGAACAAGCCGTTAACAGGCTTGTCGTGGGCCAGCCCGCCATCTTCTGACCAAGTCAAACGGGCCGGTCTTTTCATAGGAATGGGCCTCTGTTGGGCCGTGCCACGTGTCGATGTATCATAGGCGCTTTGGGTCCAATGAGTGGATGATATCTGTCCCAACGATGAACCGACACGTGTTTCCTCCAGCCAATGATGATTTTACACGTGGAAAATCCCCATTGGTCGGGGCTGTTAACGGGTTATCGGATCCAAAACCGGACCCGATAGCTTAACGGTGTTCCGTTACGGTGGATGCCATGTGTCGGTCACCCTTGACTAAAGCACTTCTGTGATGCGCGATTTATCGTCATGCATGGAAGTGGACACTTCCGTGATGATAATTTTGGTAATGTCATGGAACACTTCTACGACAGCACAGGTATGACTATCTTGATTCTGTCATAAATTTGTCATGGATGTACATGCATGACAGAAAACGTGACCTAGTGTGACAAACACGCATCATCACGGAAGTGTATTTTTTTGTAGTGTACACCGAACAAGCCCCTCAAAGGATTATGTTCCATAGTAACAAGTGACAGTAAATTTCAGCACACTATATGAATTTGTCCTTACCAAATTCCACCTACCAAAGGCGCTTCACTCCCCGGCAACGGCGTCAGAAAAGAGTCTTGATGACCCACAAGTGTAGGGGATCTATTGTGGCCTTTTCGATAAGTAAGAGTGTCGAACCCAACGAGGAGCAGAAGGAAATGATAAGCGGTTTTCAGCAAGATATTCTCTGCAAGCACTGAAATTATCGGTAACAAATAGTTTTGTGATAAGGTAATTTGTAACGGGTAACAAGTAATAAAAGTAAATAAAGTGCAGCAATATGGCCCAATCCTTTTTGTAGTAAAGGACAAGCCTGGAAAAACTCTTATATGAAGGAAAACGCTCCCAAGGACATATGGGAATTATCGTCAAGCTAGTTTTCATCATGTTCATATGATTCACGTTCGGTACTTTGATAATTTGATATGTGGATGGACCGGTGCTTGGGTACTGTCCTTACTTGGACAAGCATCCCACTTATGATTAACCCCTATTACAAGCATCCGCAACTACAACAGAAGTATTAAGTTAAACCTAACCATAACATGAAACATATGGATCCAAATCAGCCCCTTACGAAGCAACGCATAAACTAGGGTTTAAGCTTCTGTCACTCTAGCAACCCATCATCTACTTATTACTTCCCAATGCTTCCCTCTAGGCCCAAACAATGGTGAAGTGGCATGTAGTCGACGTTCACATGACACCACTAGAGGGATGACAACTAAATCTCATCAAAATATCGAACGAATACCAAATTCACATGATTACTTATAGCAAGACTTCTCCCATATCCTCAGGAACAAACGTAACTACTCACAAAGCATATTCATGTTCATAATCAGACGGGTATTAATATGCATAATGGATCTGAACATATGATCTTCCACCAAGTAAACCAACTAGCATCAACTACAAGGAGTAATCAACACTACTAGCAACCCACAGGTACCAATCTGAGGTTTGGATACAAGAGATAAACTAGGGTTTGAGATGAGATGGTGCTGGTGAAGATGTTGATGGAGATTGACCCCCTCCCCATGAGAAGATCGTTGGTGATGATTTCCCCCTCCCGAAGGAAAGTTTCCCCGACAGAACAGCTCCGCCGAAGCCCTAGATTGGTTCCCCCAAGGTTCCGCCTCGTTGCGGCGGAGTTTCGTCCCGTGATCCAGCTTATGATTTTTTTTCCTCGACGAAAGACTCCATATAGCCAAAGATGGGCATCAGAGGGCCACCAGGGGGCCCATGAGGCAGGGGGCGCGCCCGGGGGTAGGGTGCGCCCCCCACCCTCGTGGACGGTGGGTGTCCCCCCTCTGGTACTTCTTTCGCCCAATATTTTTATATATTCTGAAAATAATTCCCGTGGAGTTTCAGGATTTTTGGAGATGTGCAGAATAGGTCTCTAATATTTGCTCCTTTTCCAGCCCAGAATTCCAGTTGTCGGCAATCCCCCTCTGCATGTAAACCTTGTAAAATAAGAGAGAAAAGGCATAAGTATTGTGACATAATGTGTAATCACAGCCCATAATGCAATAAATATCGATATAAAAGCACGATGCAAAATGGACGTATCATGCCCCCCTCCATAGATTTCCACCTCGATCATATCGTTGTAGTGCTTAGGCGAAGCCCTGCATCGGTAACTTCATCATCATCGTCATCACGCCGTCGTGCTGACGAAACTCTCCCTCAGCCTCAACTGGATCAAGAGTACGAGGGACGTCACCGAGATGAATGTGTGCAGATCACAGAGGTGTCGTGCGTTCGGTACTTGATCGGTTGGATCGCGAAGACGTTCGACTACATCAACCGCGTTACTTACCGCTTCCGCTTTCGGTCTACGAGGGTACGTGGACACACTCTCCCCTCTCGTTGCTATGCATCTCCTACATTGATCTTGCGTGATCGTAGGAAAATTTTTGAAATACTGCATTCCCCAACACCATTGCCTTTAAAGATCAAGATATTTGTGTCGCAACTACCGTGTGACTGTCTCCACCCTCTGGGACCGAGGTGCTTAAGCTTCATGGCCCAGGTAATTCCTTATGCCCCTGTGCGATGTCCCAAAAACTGGGACCCACGTATTGTTCTCTTGAGCAGCGGTGAGGGCCCTCTGGTGTTTCGTTTTTGAGGCACTATGGGCCGACTGGGAGGCCCTGGACTTTGGGGAGTTCCTTGAGACCAATGCTACCTAGACTGACCGAATTCGCCACTTATTTTGGCTTGTCTTTGGGGCGATGTCATCGACGTTATGGACGACTTGTAATAAAATGGTGATTGAGCGGGTCTTCCCTAGGTCTCTGACCCGTTCTTCAAATTCCTTACTTTCTTGCACCACTGGCACCAACTTTCTAGGCAGCGTGACCGCGTCTGTCTTGGGCTCATGATGGATGCACTTCTAGCTACCAAGCGCTGCTTATCCTCTTCGTAGGGCTGCCTTCGTGCCTGCCACTTGGTGCCTTTTTTCTCTACTTATTTTATGGATTTTTGGGCGTGATTGTGATGTTGCCCCAGCCATCGTATTTTCTATGATTCTTGGGACTCGGTTGTATGGATCTTTGCTTTATCTATAAAACGAGGTGAAAGCCTTCGAGGAGGAGATTCTTTTGGCAAGGGGACAGTGAAAAGAAAAAATATGGACTGGTCAAATGGACCATGGTTTGTCGCCTAAAGACTAGGAAGGTCTAGGCTTCCTCTGCCTCCCGCCAGCGCCGTCGTCGGTCCTCCTCGTCTCCGATGGCCTTAGGGCCATGGAGGCGGACTGGGTCCCGACCCTTACTGGTGGGAGGGCTCTGTTTTTATTTAGATCTTTCTTCGAGTTTTGTTAGGGTTTGTGTCTTGTTCGGGAAAGTGAGACGGTGGCGGCTCCCTAAAGATGGAATAAGATTCACCCCACCAAGACCCGTTCCAATGGTGGGTCTAGTATCATCGGTGGGCGTGCGGAGGTGTGTATCCGACGGATTTGGTCGTTGTTCGTCTATGTTCGTGTGTCTTCAGGTTGGATCCTTCTAATCTACGCTACCGTTCATCGACAATGATTGTTGTTATGTTGCATTGGTCCTATGGGGCCTTATAATTATGGCTTCCCGATTGTCTACTACAACAAATTATGCCCGGCTTCGGCGAGGGAGGGGTGATGACAGTGGTGTGCCTTAGCTCGCTTAAGTGCTTGTAATCGTCGCTAGATGGTCTATGTGAAGGAAATATGCCCTAGAGGCAATAATAAAGTTATTATTTATTTCCTTATATCATGATAAAAGTTTATTATTCATGCTAGAATTTTATTAACCGGAAACATAATACATGTGTGAATACATAGACAAACAGAGTGTCACTAGTATGCCTCTACTTGACTAGCTCGTTAATCAAAGATGGTTATGTTTCCTAACCATGGACAAAGAGTTGTCATTTGATTAACAGGATCACATCATTAGTTGAATGATCTGATTGACATGACCCATTCCATTAGCTTAGCACCCGATCGTTTAGTATGTTGCTATTGCTTTCTTCATGACTTATACATGTTCCTATGACTATGAGATTATGTAACTCCCGTGTGCCGGAGGAACACTTTGTGTGCAACCAAACATCACAACGTAACTGGGTGATTATAAAGGTGCTCTACAGGTGTCTCCAAAGGTACATGTTGGGTTGACGTATTTCGAGATTAGGATTTGTCACTCCGATCGTCGGAGAGGTATCTCTGGGCCCTCTCGGTAATGCACATCACTTAAGCCTTGCAAGCATTGCAACTAATGAGTTAGTTGCGGGATGATGTATTACGGAACGAGTAAAGAGACTTGCCGGCAACGAGATTGAACTAGGTATTGGATACCGACGATCGAATCTCGGGCAAGTAACATACCGATGACAAAGGGAACAATGTATGTTGTTATGCGGTCTGACCGATAAAGATCTTCGTAGAATATGTAGGAGCCAATATGGGCATCCAGGTCCCGCTATTGGTTATTGACTGGAGACGTATCTCGGTCATGTCTACATTGTTCTCGAACCCGTAGGGTCCGCACGCTTAAGGTTTCGATGATAGTTATATTATGTGTTTATACGTTTAGATGTACCAAAGGTTGTTCAGAGTCCCGGATGAGATCACGGACATGACGAGGAGTCTAGAAATGGTTGAGACATAAAGATTGATATATTGGAAGCTATGTTTGGATATCCGAAGTGTTCCGGGTAAAATCGGGATTTTACCGGAGTACCGGGAGGTTACCGGAACCCCCCGGGAGCTATATGGGCCTTAGTGGGCCTTGGTGGAAGAAGAGGAGAGGCGGCCAGGGCTGGGCCGCGCGCCCCTCCCCCTAGTCCAAATAGGACAAGGAGAGAGGGGGTCGGCGCCCCCCTCCTTCTCTCTCTCTTTTCCACCTCGCGAATCCTATTCCAACTAGGATTGGGGGAGAAGTCCTACTCCCGGAGGAAGTAGGACTCCTCCTGGCGCGCCCTATGATGGTCGGCCGGCCTCCCCCTCTTGAACCTTTATATACGGAGGCAGGGGCACCCCAGAGACACACAAGTTGATCGACGTGATCATATTCTTAGCCGTGTGCGGCGCCCCCTTCCACCATAGTCCTCGATAATATTGTAGCGGTGCTTCGGCGAAGCCCTGCGATGGTAGTACATCAAGATCGTCACCACGCCGTCGTGCTGACGGAACTCTTCCCCGACACTTTGCTGGATCGGAATCCGGGGATCGTCATCGAGCTGAAAGTGTGCTAGAACTCGGAGGTGCCGTAGTTTCGGTGCTTGATCGGTCGGGCCGTGGAGACGTACGACTACATCAACCAAACGCTTCCGTTGTCGATCTACAAGGGTACGTAGATCACACTCTCCCCACTCATTGCTATGCATCACCATGATCTTGCGTGTGCGTAGGAAATTTTTTGAAATTACTACGTTCCCCAACAGTGGCATCCGAGCCTATGTTTTATGTGTTGATGTTATATGCACGAGTAGAACACAAGTGAGTTGTGGACGATATAAGTCATACTGCCTACCAGCATGTCATACTTTGGTTCGGCGGTATTGTTGGACGAAGCGGCCCGGACCGACATTACGCGTACGCTTACGCGAGACCGATTCTCCCGACGTGCTTTGCACATAGGTGGCTTGCGGGTGACAGTTTCTCCAACTTTAGTTGAACCAAGTGTGGCTATGCCCGGTCCTTGCGAAGGTTAAAACAGCACCAACTTGACAAACTATCGTTGTGTTTTTGATGCGTAGGTAAGATTGTTTCTTGCTTAAGCCCGTAGCAGCCACGTAAAACTTGCAACAACAAAGTAGAGGACGTCTAACTTGTTTTTGCACGGCATGTTGTGATGTGATATGGTCAAGACATGATGTTAAATTTTATTGTATGAGATGATCATGTTTTGTAACCGAGTTATCGGCAACTGGCAGGAGCCATATGGTTGTCGCTTTATTGTATGCAGTGCAATCGCGCTGTAATGCTTTACTTTATCACTAAGCGGTAGCGATAGTCGTGGAAGCATAAGATTGGCGAGACGACAACGATGCTACGATGGAGATCAAGGTGTCGCGCCGGTGACGATAGTGATCATGACGGTGCTTCAGAGATGGAGATCACAGGCACAAGATGATGATGGCCATATCATATCACTTATATTGATTGCATGTGATGTTTATCTTTTATGCATCTTATCTTGCTTTGATTGACGGTAGCATTATAAGATGATCTCTCACTAAAATTATCAAGAAGTGTTCTCCCTGAGTATGCACCGTTGCGAAAGTTCTTCGTGCTGAGACACCACGTGATGATCGGGTGTGATAGGCTCTACATTCAAATACAACGGGTGCAAAACAGTTGCACACGCGGAATACTCAGGTTATACTTGACGAGCCAAGCATATGCAGATATGGCCTCGGAACACGGAGACCGAAAGGTCGAGCGTGAATCATATAGTAGATATGATCAACATAGTGATGTTCACCAATGAAACTACTCCATCTCACGTGATGATCGGACATGGTTTAGTTGATTTGGATCACGTGATCACTTAGAGGATTAGAGGGATGTCTATCTAAGTGGGAGTTCTTTAAGTAATTTGATTAATTGAACTTAAATTTATCATGAACTTAGTACCTGATAGTATCTTGCTTATGTATGTTTGATTGTAGATAGATGGCCCGTGTTGTTGTTCCATTGAATTTTAATGCGTTCCTTGAGAAAGCAAAGTTGAAAGATGATGGTAGAAATTACACGGACTGGGTCCGTAACTTGAGGATTATCCTCATTGCTGCACAGAAGAATTACGTCCTGGAAGCACCGCTGGGTGCCAGGCCTGCTGCTGGAGCAACACCAGATGTTATGAACGCCTGGCAGAGCAAAGCTGATGACTACTCGATAGTTCAGTGTGCCATGCTTTACGGCTTAGAATCGGGACTTCAACGACGTTTTGAACGTCATGGAGCATATGAGATGTTCCAGGAGTTGAAGTTAATATTTCAAGCAAATGCCCGGATTGAGAGATATGAAGTCTCCAATAAGTTCTATAGCTGCAAGATGGAGGAGAACAGTTCTGTCAGTGAGCATATACTCAAAATATCTGGGTATAATAATCACTTGATTCAGATGGGAGTTAATCTTCCAGATGATTGCGTCATTGACAGAATTCTCCAATCACTGCCACCAAGCTACAAGAGCTTCGTGATGAACTATAATATGCAAGGGATGAATAAGACTATTCCCGAGCTCTTCGCAATGCTAAAAGCTGCGGAGGTAGAAATCAAAAAGGAGCATCAAGTGTTGATGGTTAACAAGACCACTAGTTTCAAGAAAAATGGCAAAGGGAAGAAGAAGGGGAACTTCAAGAAGAACAGCAAGCAAGTTGCTGCTCAAGAGAAGAAACCCAAGTCTGGACCTAAGCCTGAAACTGAGTGCTTCTACTGCAAGAAGACTGGTCACTGGAAGCGGAACTGCCCCAAGTATTTGGCGGATAAGAAGAATGGCAAGGTGAACAAAGGTATATGTGATATACATGTTATTGATGTGTACCTTACTAATGCTCGCAGTAGCACCTGGGTATTTGATACTGGTTCTGTTGCTAACATTTGCAACTCGAAACAAGGACTACGGATTAAGCGAAGATTGGCTAAGGACGAGGTGACGATGCGCGTGGGAAACGGTTCCAAAGTCGATGTGATCGCGGTCGGCACGCTACCTCTACATCTATCTTCGGGATTAGTATTAGACCTAAATAATTGTTATTTGGTGCCAGCGTTGAGCATGAACATTATATCTGGATCTTGTTTAATGCCAGACGGTTATTCAATTAAATCAGAGAATAATGGTTGTTCTATTTATATGAGTAATATCTTTTATGGTCATGCACCCATGAAGAGTGGTCTATTCTTATTGAATCTCGATAGTAGTGACACACATATTCATAATGTTGAAGCCAAAAGATGCAGAGTTGATAATGATGGTGCAACTTATTTGTGGCACTGCCGTTTAGGTCATATCGGTGTAAAGCGCATGAAGAAACTCCATACTGATGGACTTTTGGAACCACTTGATTATGAATCACTTGGTACTTGCGAACCGTGCCTTATGGGAAAGATGACTAAAACACCGTTCTCCGGTACTATGGAGAGAGCAACAGATTTGTTGGAAATCATACATACAGATGTATGTGGTCCGCTGAATATTGAGGCTCGTGGCGGATATCATTATTTTCTCACCTTCACAGATGACTTAAGCAGATATGGGTATATCTACTTAATGAAACATGTTGTAAATATGCCCTAGAGGCAATAATAAAAGCATTATTATTATATTTCCTTGTTCATGATAATTGTCTTTATTCATGCTATAATTGTGTTATCCGGAAATCGTAATACATGTGTGAATAACAGACACCAACATGTCCCTAGTAAGCCTCTAGTTGACTAGCTCGTTGATCAACAGATAGTCATGGTTTCCTGACTATGGACATTGGATGTCATTGATGACGAGATCACATCATTAGGAGAATGATGTGATGGACAAGACCCAATCCTAAACATAGCACAAGATCGTATAGTTCGTTTGCTAGAGTTTTTCCAATGTCAAGTATCTTTTCCTTAGACCATGAGATCGTGTAACTCCCGGATACCGTAGGAGTGCTTTGGGTATGCCAAACGTCACAACGTAACTGGGTGACTATAAAGGTAGACTACGCGTATCTCCGAAAGTGTCTGTTGGGTTGACATGGATCAAGACTGGGATTTGTCACTCCGTATGACGGAGAGGTATCACTGGGCCCACTCGGTAATGCATCATCATAATGAGCTCAAAGTGACCAAGTGTCTGGTCACGGGATCATGCATTACGGTACGAGTAAAGTGACTTGCCGGTAACGAGATTGAACAAGGTATTGAGATACCGACGATCGAATCTCGGGCAAGTAACATATCGATTGACAAAGGGAATTGCATACGGGGTTGATTGAATCCTCGACATCGTGGTTCATCCGATGAGATCATCGTGGAGCATGTGGGAGCCAACATGGGTATCCAGATCCCGATGTTGGTTATTGACCGGAGAGTCGTCTCGGTCATGTCTGCTTGTCTCCCGAACCCGTAGGGTCTACACACTTAAGGTTCGGTGACGCTAGGGTTGTGAAGATATGTATATGCAGTAACCCGAATGTTGTTCGGAGTCCCGGATGAGATCTCGGACGTCACGAGGAGTTCCGGAATGGTCCGGAGGTAAAGAATTATATATAGGAAGTGCTGTTTCGGCCATCGGGACAAGTTTCGGGGTCACCGGTATTGTACTGGGACCACCGGAAGGGTCCCGGGGGTCCACCGGGTGGGGCCACCTATCCCGGAGGGCCCCATGGGCTGAAGTGGGAGGGAACCCAGCCCATAGTGGGCTGGGGCGCCACCCCCCTAGGGCCCATGCGGCTAGGGTTGAGGGGAAACCCTAAAGGGGGGCGCCCCCTTGCTTGGGGGGCAAGCCCCCCACCCTAGGCCGCCGCCCCCCCTAGTAGATTCCATCTACTAGGGCCGGCGCCCCCCCCCTAGCACCCCTATATATAGTGGGGGAGAGGAGGGACTTCATACCCCAGCCCCTGGCGCCTCCCTCTGTCCCCGTTACGTCTCTCCCTCGTAGTATAGGCGAAGCCCTACTACTGTGACGCCCTGCATCCACCACCACGCCGTCGTGCTGCTGGATCTTCATCAACCTCTCCTTCCCCTTGCTGGATCAAGAAGGAGGAGACGTCTCTCGTCCCGTACGTGTGTTGAACGCGGAGATGCCGTCCGTTCGGCGCTTGGTCATCGGTGATTTGGATCACGTCGTGTTCGACTACATCATCACCATTCCTTGAACGCTTCCGCACGCGATCTACAAAGGTATGTAGATGCATCTGATGATTCATTGCTAGATGAACTCCTAGATGGATCTTGGTGAAACGAGTAGGAAAATTTTTGTTTTCTGCAACGTTCCCCAACAGTGGCATCATGAGCTAGGTCTATGCGTAGTTCTTCTTGCGCGAGTAGAACACAATTTTTTGTGGGCATAGATTTGTCAACTTTCTTGCCGCTACTAGTATTTTCTTGCTTCAGCGGCATTGTGGGATGAAGCGGCCCAGACCAACCTTACACGTACGCTTATGTGAGACCGGTTCCACCGACTAACATGCACTAGTTGCATAAGGTGGCTGGCGGGTGTCTGTCTCTCCCACTTTATTTGGAGCGGATTCGATGAACAGGGTCCTTATGAAGGGTAAATAGAAGTTGACAAATCACGTTGTGGCTTTAACGTAGGTAAGAAGACGTTCTTGCTAGAACCCTAATTCAGCCACGTAAAACTTGCAACAACAATTAGAGGACGTCTAACTTGTTTTTGCAGCAAGTGGTTTGTGATATGATATGGCCAAAGTTGTGATGAATGATGAATGATCTATATGTGATGTATGAGATGTTCATGCTATTGTAATAGGAATCACGACTTGCATGTCGATGAGTATGACAACCGGCAGGAGCCATAGGAGTTGTCTTTATTCTTTTATATGACCTGCGTGTCATTGAGAAACGCCATGTAAATTACTTTACTTTATTGCTAAACCCGTTAGCCATAGTAGTAGAAGTAATAGTTGGCAAGCAACTTCATGGAGACACGATGATGGAGATCATGATGATGGAGATCATGGTGTCAAGCCGGTGACAAGATGATCATGGAGCCCCAAGATGGAGATCAAAGGAGCTATGTGATATTGGCCATATCATGTCATGTTTATTATTTGATTGCATGTGATGTTTATCATGTTTTGCATCTTGTTTACTTAGAACGACGGTAGTAAATAAGATGATCCCTCATAACAATTTCAAGAAGTGTTCTCCCCTTACTGTGCACCGTTGCTAAAGTTCGTCGTTTCGAAGCACGCCGTGATGATCGGGTGTGATAGATCCTTACGTTCACATACAACGGGTGTAAGACAGTTTTACACATGCAAAACACTTAGGGTTAACTTGACGAGCCTAGCATGTACAGACATGGCCTCGGAACACAGAAGACCGAAAGGTCGAGCATGAGTCGTATAGAAGATACGATCAACATGAAGATGTTCACCGACGTTGACTAGTCCGTCTCACATGATGATCGGACACGGTCTAGTTAACTCAGATCATGTAATACTTAGATGACTAGAGGGATGTATAATCTAAGTGGGAGTTCATTAATAATTTGATTAGATGAACTTAATTATCATGAACTAGTCTAAAATCTTTGCAATATGTCTTGTAGATCAAATGGCCAACGTAGTCCTCAACTTCAACGCGTTCCTAGAGAAAACCAAGCTGAAAGACGATGGCAGCAACTATACGTACTTGGTCCGGAACCTGAGGATCATCCTCATAGCTGCCAAGAAAGATTATGTCCTACAAGCACCGCTAGGTGAAGCTCCCGTCCCACAGAACCAAGACGTTATGAACGCTTGGCAGACACGTGTTGACGACTACTCCCTCGTTCAGTGCGGCATGCTTTACAGCTTAGAGCCGGGGCTCCAAAAGCGTTTTGAGAGACATGGAGCATATGAGATGTTCAAAGAGCTGAAAATGGTTTTTCAAGCTCATGCCCGGATCGAGAGATATGAAGTCTCTGATAAGTTCTTCAGCTGTAAGATGGAGGAAAATAGTTCTGTCAGTGAGCACATACTCACTATGTCTGGGTTACATAACCGCTTGTCTCAGCTGGGAGTTAATCTCCCGGATGATGCGGTCATTGACAGAATCCTCCAGTCGCTTCCACCAAGCTACAAGAGCTTTGTGATGAACTTCAACATGCAGGGGATGCAAAAGACCATTCCTGAGTTGTTCTCAATGCTGAAATCAGCGGAGGTAGAAGTCAAGAAGGAACATCAAGTGTTGATGGTCAATAAAACCACTAAGTTCAAGAAAGGCAAGGGTAAAAAGAACTTCAAGAAGGACGGCAAGGAGGTTGCCGCGCCCGGCAAGCAAGCTGTCGGGAAGAAGCCAAAGAATGGACCCAAGCCTGAGACGGAGTGGTTTTATTGCAAAGGGAAGGGTCACTGGAAACGGAACTGCCCCAAATACTTAGCGGACAAGAAGGCCGGCAACACCAAAGGTATATTTGATATACATGTAATTGATGTGTACCTTACCAGTACTTGTAGTGACTCCTGGGTATTTGATACCGGTGCCGTTGCTCATATTTGTAACTCACAGCAGGATCTGCGGAATAAATGGAGACTGGCAAAGGACGAGGTGACGATGCGCGCCGGAAATGGTTCCAAGGTTGATGTGATCGCCGTCGGCACGCTGCCTCTACATTTACCTACGGGATTAGTTTTAAACCTCAATAATTGTTATTTAGTGCCAGCTTTGAGCATGAACATTGTATCGGGATCTTGTTTAATTCGAGATGGCTACTCATTTAAATCTGAGAATAATGGTTGTTCCATTTATATGAGAGATATGTTTTATGGTCATGCTCCTATGGTAAATGGTTTATTCTTAATGAATCTCGAGCGTATTGCTACACATATTCATAGTGTGAGTACCAAAAGATTTAAGGTTGATAATGATAGTCCCACATACTTGTGGCACTGCCGCCTTGGTCACATAGGTGTCAAACGCATGAAGAAGCTCCATGCAGATGGACTTTTAGAGTCTCTTGATTATGAATCATTTGACACGTGCGAACCATGCCTCATGGGTAAAATGACCAAGACCCCGTTCTCAGGAACAATGGAGCGAGCAACCAACTTATTGGAAATCATACATACTGATGTGTGCGGTCCAATGAGTGTTGAGGCTCGCGGTGGCTATCGTTATGTTCTCACCCTCACTGATGACTTGAGTAGATATGGGTATGTCTACTTAATGAAACACAAGTCTGAAACCTTTGAAAAGTTCAAGGAATTTTAGAGTGAGGTTGAAAATCAACGTGACAGGAAAATCAAGTTTCTACGATCAGATCGTGGAGGAGAATACTTGAGTCACGAATTTGGTACACACTTAAGAAAATGTGGAATAGTTTCACAACTCACGCCGCCTGGAACACCTCAGGGTAACGGTGTGTCCGAACGTCGTAATCGCACTCTATTGGATATGGTACGGTCTATGATGTCTCTTACTGATTTACCGCTATCTTTTTGGGGCTATGCTTTAGAGACTGCCGCATTCACTTTAAATAGGGCTCCGTCGAAATCCGTTGAGACGACACCGTATGAATTATGGTTTGGGAAGAAACCTAAGCTGTCGTTTCTAAAAGTTTGGGGATGCAATGCTTATGTCAAGAAACTTCAACCTGAGAAGCTCGAACCCAAGTCGGAAAAATGCGTCTTCATAGGATACCCTAAAGAAACTGTTGGGTATACCTTCTACCTAAGATCCGAAGGCAAGATCTTTGTTGCCAAGAACGGACTCTTTCTGGAGAAAGAGTTTCTCTCGAAAGAAGTAAGTGGGAGGAAAGTAGAGCTTGATGAAGTATTACCTCTTGAATCGGAAAATGGCGCAACTCAAGAAAGTGTTCCTGAGGTGCCTGCACCGACTAGAGAGGAAGTTAATGATAATGATTAAGATACTTATGATCAAGCTCCTGCTGAAATTCGAAGGTCCACAAGGACACGTTCCGCACCAGAGTGGTACGGCAACCCTGTCTTGGAAATCATGTTGTTGGACAACGGTGAACCTTCGAACTATGAAGAAGCGATGGCGGGCCCGGATTCCGACAAATGGCTAGAAGCCATGAAATCCGAGATAGGATCCATGTATGAAAATGAAGTATGGACTTTGACTGACTTGCCCGTTGAATGGCGAGCCATAGAAAATAAATGGATCTTTAAGAAGAAGACAGACGCGGATGGTAATGTGACCATCTATAAAGCTCGGCTTGTCGCTAAGGGTTATCGACAAGTTCAAGGGGTTGACTACGATGAGACTTTCTCACCGGTAGCAAAGCTGAAGTCCGTCCGAATCATGTTAGCAATTGCCGCATTCTACGATTATGAGATATGGCAAATGGACGTCAAAAGGGCATTCCTTAATGGTTTCCTTAAGGAAGAATTGTATATGATGCAGCCGGAAGGTTTTGTCGATCCTAAGAATGCTGACAAGGTGTGCAAGCTCCAACGCTCGATTTATGGGCTGGTGCAAGCATCTCGGAGTTGGAACATTCGCTTTGATGAGATGATCAAAGCGTTTGGGTTTACACAGACTTATGGAGAAGCCTGCGTTTACAAGAAAGTGAGTGGGAGCTCTGTAGCATTTCTCATATTATATGTAGATGACATACTTTTGATGGGAAATGATATAGAACTCTTGGACAGCATTAAGGCCTACTTGAATAAGAGTTTTTCAATGAAGGACCTTGGAGAAGCTGCTTATATATTAGGCATCAAAATCTATAGAGATAGATCGAGACGCCTCATAGGTCTTTCACAAAGCACATACCTTGATAAGATATTGAAGAAGTTCAATATGGATCAATCTAAGAAGGGGTTCTTGCCTGTGTTACAAGGTATGAAATTGAGCTCAGCTCAATGTCCGACCACGGCAGAAGATATAGAAGAGATGAGCGTCATCCCCTATGCATCAGCCATAGGGTCTATTATGTATGCCATGCTGTGTAGCAGACCTGATGTAAACCTTGCCGTAAGTTTGGTAGGAAGGTACCAAAGTAATCCCGGCAAGGAACACTGGACAGCGGTCAAGAATATCCTGAAGTACCTGAAAAGGACTAAGGAAATGTTTCTCGTTTATGGAGGTGACGAAGAGCTCGTCGTAAAGGGTTACGTCGACGCTAGCTTCGACACAGATCTGGATGACTCTAAGTCACAGACCGGATACGTGTATATTTTGAATGGTGGGGCATTAAGCTGGTGCAGTTGCAAGCAAAGCGTCGTGGCGGGATCTACATGTGAAGCGGAGTACATGGCAGCCTCGGAGGCAGCACATGAAGCAATATGGGTGAAGGAGTTCATCGCCGACCTAGGAGTCATAACCAATGCGTTGGGGCCAATCAAACTTTTCTGTGACAACACTGGAGCTATTGCACTTGCTAAAGAGCCCAGGTTTCACAAGAAGACAAGGCACATCAAGCGTCGCTTCAACTCCATTCGTGAAAATGTTCAAGATGGAGACATAGAGATTTGTAAAGTACATACGGACCTGAATGTAGCGGATCCGTTGACTAAACCTCTCCCTAGAGCAAAACATGATCAACACCAGAATTCCATGGGTGTTCGATTCATCACAATGTAACTAGATTATTGACTCTAGTGCAAGTGGGAGACTGTTGGAAATATGCCCTAGAGGCAATAATAAAAGCATTATTATTATATTTCCTTGTTCATGATAATTGTCTTTATTCATGCTATAATTGTGTTATCCGGAAATCGTAATACATGTGTGAATAACAGACACCAACATGTCCCTAGTAAGCCTCTAGTTGACTAGCTCGTTGATCAACAGATAGTCATGGTTTCCTGACTATGGACATTGGATGTCATTGATGACGAGATCACATCATTAGGAGAATGATGTGATGGACAAGACCCAATCCTAAACATAGCACAAGATCGTATAGTTCGTTTGCTAGAGTTTTTCCAATGTCAAGTATCTTTTCCTTAGACCATGAGATCGTGTAACTCCCGGATACCGTAGGAGTGCTTTGGGTATGCCAAACGTCACAACGTAACTGGGTGACTATAAAGGTAGACTACACGTATCTCCGAAAGTGTCTGTTGGGTTGACATGGATCAAGACTGGGATTTGTCACTCCGTATGACGGAGAGGTATCACTGGGCCCACTCGGTAATGCATCATCATAATGAGCTCAAAGTGACCAAGTGTCTGGTCACGGGATCATGCATTACGGTACGAGTAAAGTGACTTGCCGGTAACGAGATTGAACGAGGTATTGGGATACCGACGATCGAATCTCGGGCAAGTAACATATCGATTGACAAAGGGAATTGCATACGGGGTTGATTGAATCCTCGACATCGTGGTTCATCCGATGAGATCATCGTGGAGCATGTGGGAGCCAACATGGGTATCCAGATCCCGCTGTTGGTTATTGACCGGAGAGTCGTCTCGGTCATGTCTGCTTGTCTCCCGAACCCGTAGGGTCTACACACTTAAGGTTCGGTGACGCTAGGGTTGTGAAGATATGTATATGCAGTAACCCGAATGTTGTTCGGAGTCCCAGATGAGATCACGGACGTCACGAGGAGTTCCGGAATGGTCCGGAGGTAAAGAATTATATATATAGGAAGTGCTGTTTCGGCCATCGGGACAAGTTTCGGGGTCACCGGTATTGTACCGGGACCACCGGAAGGGTCCCGGGGGTCCACCGGGTGGGGCCACCTATCCCGGAGGGCCCCATGGGCTGAAGTGGGAGGGAACCCAGCCCATAGTGGGCTGGGGCGCCACCCCCCTAGGGCCCATGCGGCTAGGGTTGAGGGGAAACCCTAAAGGGGGGCGCCCCCTTGCTTGGGGGGCAAGCCCCCCACCCTAGGCCGCCGCCCCCCCTAGTAGATTCCATCTACTAGGGCCGGCGCCCCCCCCCCCTAGCACCCCTATATATAGTGGGGGAGAGGAGGGACTTCATACCCCAGCCCCTGGCGCCTCCCTCTCTCCCCGTTACGTCTCTCCCTCGTAGTATAGGCGAAGCCCTGCTACTGTGACGCCCTGCATCCACCACCACGCCGTCGTGCTGCTGGATCTTCATCAACCTCTCCTTCCCCTTGCTGGATCAAGAAGGAGGAGACGTCTCTCGTCCCGTACGTGTGTTGAACGCGGAGGTGCCGTCCGTTCGGCGCTTGGTCATCGGTGATTTGGATCACGTCGTGTTCGACTACATCATCACCGTTCCTTGAACGCTTCCGCACGCGATCTACAAAGGTATGTAGATGCATCTGATGACTCATTTCTAGATGAACTCCTAGATGGATCTTGGTGAAACGAGTAGGAAAATTTTTGTTTTCTGCAATGTTCCCCAACAAAACATAAGTCTGAAACATTTGAAAAGTTCAAAGAATTTCAGAGTGAAGTTGAAAACCATCGTAACAAGAAAATAAAGTTTCTACGATCTGATCGTGGAGAAGAATATTTGAGTTATGAGTTTGGTGTACATTTGGAACAATGCGGAATAGTTTCGCAACTCACGCCACCCGGAACACCACAGCGTAATGGTGTGTCCGAATATCGTAATCGTACTTTACTAGATATGGTGCGATCTATGATGTCTCTTACTGATTTACCGCTATCGTTTTGGGGTTATGCTTTAGAGACGGCCGCATTCACGTTAAATAGGACACCATCAAAATCCGTTGAAACGACGCCTTATGAACTATGGTTTGGCAAGAAACCAAAGTTGTCATTTCTGAAAGTTTGGGGCTGCGATGCTTATGTGAAAAAGCTTCAACCTGATAAGCTCGAACCCAAATCGGAGAAATGTGTCTTCATAGGATATCCAAAGGAAACTATTTGATACACCTTCTATCACAGATCCGAAGGCAAGACTTTTGTTGCTAAGTTCGGAAACTTTCTGGAGAAGGAGTTTCTCTCGAAAGATGTGAGTGGGAGGAAAGTAGAACTTGACGAGGTAACTGTACCTGCTCCCTTATTGGAAAGTAGTACATCACAGAAACCTGTTTCTGCGACACCTACACCAATTAGTGAGGAAGCTAATGATAATGATCATGAAACTTCAGGACAAGATACTACTGAACCTCGTAGATCAACCAGAGTGAGATCCGCGCCAGAGTGGTACGGTAATCCTGTTCTGGAAGTCATGCTGCTAGATCATGATGAACCTACGAACTATGAAGAAGCGATGGTGAGCCCAGATTCTGCAAAATGGCTTGAAGCCATGAAATCTGAGATGGGATCCATGTATGAGAACAAATATGGACATTGGTTGACTTGCCCGATGATCGACAAGCAATTGAGAATAAATGGATCTTCAAGAAGAAGACTGACGCTGACGGTAATATTACTGTCTACAAAGCACGACTTGTCGCAAAAGGGTTTCGGCAAGTTCAAGGGGTTGACTACGATGAGACCTTCTCACCCGTAGCGATGCTTAAGTCTGTCCGAATCATGTTAGCAATTGCCGCATTTTATGATTATGAAATTTGGCAGATGGATGTCAAAACTGCATTCCTGAATGGATTTTTGGAAGAAGAGTTGTATATGATGCAACCGGAAGGTTTTGTCGATCCAAAGGGAGCTAATAAAGTGTGCAAGCTCCAGCGATCCATTTATGGACTGGTGCAAGCCTCTCGGAGTTGGAATAAATGCTTTGATAATGTGATCAAAGCATTTGGTTTTATACAGACTTTCGGAGAAGCCTGTATTTACAAGAAAGTGAGTGGGAGCTCTGTAGCATTTCTGATATTATATGTGGATGACATATTACTGATTAGAAATAATATAGAATTTCTGGATAGCATAAAAGGATACTTGAATAAGAGTTTTTCAATGAAAGACCTCGGTGAAGCTGCTTACATATTAGGCATAAAGATCTATAGAGATAGATCAAGACGCTTAATTGGACTTTCACAAAGCACATACCTTCACAAGATTTTGAAGAAGTTCAAAATGGATCAAGCAAAGAAAGGGTTCTTGCCTGTGTTACAAGGTGTGAAGTTGAGTCAGACTCAATGCCCGACCACTGCAGAAGATAGAGAGAAAATGGAAGATGTTCCCTATGCTTCAGCCATAGGCTCTATCATGTATGCAATGCTGTGTACCAGACCTGATGTGTGCCTTGCTATAAGTTTAGCAGGGAGGTACCAAAGTAATCCAGGAGTGGATCACTGGACAGCGGTCAAGAACATCCTGAAGTACCTGAAAAGGACTAAGGATATGTTTCTCGTATATGGAGGTGACAAAGAGCTCATCGTAAACGGTTACGTTGATGCAAGCTTTGACACTGATCCGGACGATTCTAAATCGCAAACCGGATACGTGTTTACATTAAACGGTGGAGCTGTAAGTTGGTACAGTTCTAAACAAAGCGTCGTGGCGGGATCTACATGTGAAGCGGAGTACATAGCTGCTTCGGAAGCAGCAAACGAAGGAGTCTGGATGAAGGAGTTCATATCTGATCTAGGTGTCATACCTAGTGCATCGGGTCCAATGAAAATCTTTTGTGACAATACTGGTGCAATTGCCTTGGCAAAGGAATCCAGGTTTCACAAAAGAACCAAGCACATCAAAAGACGCTTCAATTCCATCCGGGATCTAGTCCAGGTGGGAGACATAGAGATTTGCAAGATACATACGGAGCTGAATGTAGCAGACCCGTTGACTAAGCCTCTTCCACGGGCAAAACATGATTAGCACCAAAGCTCCATGGGTGTTAGAATCATTGTTGTGTAATCTAGATTATTGACTCTAGTGCAAGTGGGAGACTGAAGGAAATATGCCCTAGAGGCAATAATAAAGTTATTATTTATTTCCTTATATCATGATAAAAGTTTATTATTCATGCTAGAATTGTATTAACCGGAAACATAATACATGTGTGAATACATAGACAAACAGAGTGTCACTAGTATGCCTCTACTTGACTAGCTCGTTAATCAAAGATGGTTATGTTTCCTAACCATGGACAAAAAGTTGTCATTTGATTAACAGGATCACATCATTAGTTGAATGATCTGATTGACATGACCCATTCCATTAGCTTAGCACCCGATCGTTTAGTATGTTGCTATTGCTTTCTTCATGACTTATACATGTTCCTATGACTATGAGATTATGTAACTCCCGTGTGCCGGAGGAACACTTTGTGTGCAACCAAACGTCACAACGTAACTGGGTGATTATAAAGATGCTCTACAGGTGTCTCCAAAGGTACATGTTGGGTTGACGTATTTCGAGATTAGGATTTGTCACTCCGATCATCGGAGAGGTATCTCTGGGCCCTCTCGGTAATACACATCACTTAAGCCTTGCAAGCATTGCAACTAATGAGTTAGTTGCGGGATGATGTATTACGGAATGAGTAAAGAGACTTGCCGGCAACGAGATTGAACTAGGTATTGGATACCGACGATCGAATCTCGGGCAAGTAACATACCGATGACAAAGGGAACAACGTATGTTGTTATGCGGTCTGACCGATAAAGATCTTCGTAGAATATGTAGGAGCCAATATGGGCATCCAGGTCCCGCTATTGGTTATTGACTGGAGACGTATCTCGGTCATGTCTACATTGTTCTCGAACCCGTAGGGTCCGCACACTTAAGGTTTCGATGACAGTTATATTATGAGTTTATACGTTTTGATGTACCGAAGGTTGTTCGGAGTCCCGGATGAGATCACGGACATGACGAGGAGTCTCGAAATGGTTGAGACACAAAGATTGATATATTGGAAGCCTATGTTTGGATATCGAAAGTGTTCCGGGTAAAATCGGGATTTTACCGGAGTACCGGGAGGTTACCGGAACCCCCCGGGAGCTATATGGGCCTTAGTGGGCCTTGGTGGAAGAAGAGGAGAGGCGGCCAGGGCTGGGCCGCGCGCCCCTCCCCCCTAGTCCGAATAGGACAAGGAGAGAGGGGGCCGGCGCCCCCCTCCTTCTCTCTCTCTCTTTTCCACCTCGGGAATCCTATTCCAACTAGGATTGGGGGAGAAGTCCTACTCCCGGAGGGAGTAGGACTCCTCCTGGCGCGCCCTATGATGGCCGGCCGGCCTCCCCCTCTTGAACCTTTATATACGGAGGCAGGGGCACCCCAGAGACACACAAGTTGATCGACGTGATCATATTCTTAGCCGTGTGCGGCGCCCCCTTCCACCATAGTCCTCGATAATATTGTAGCGGTGCTTAGGCGAAGCCCTGCGACGGTAGTACATCAAGATCGTTACCACGCCGTCGTGCTGACGGAACTCTTCCCCGACACTTTGCTGGATCGGAGTCCGGGGATCGTCATCGAGCTGAACGTGTGCTAGAACTCGGAGGTGCCGTAGTTTCAGTGCTTGATCGGTCGGGCCGTGGAGACGTACGACTACATCAACCAAACGCTTCCGTTGTCGATCTACGAGGGTACGTAGATCACACTCTCTCCTCTCGTTACTATGCATCACCATGATCTTGCGTGTGCGTAGGAAAAATTTTGAAATTACTACGTTCCCCAACACTATGGATCTAGATGTAATATTTATTATTTCTAGTGTTCATTGTACTATCATGATTGAAGATGAATAGATCGGAAATTTTTCCGCAAAAAAAAAAAACTAGAAAGGTCTAGGTACTTAAAATCTCGAGGTCAAAAACAAAGGTTGTTCAAGCTCCTTACTAAGAACGGCATGTGGTAAACCCTCTTCCACAATAAAGGCGTCTTTGGTTGCTCGCATAAGAGCCATGCAGACTTGTGTTGTTTGATTTCCTAGGCAGCAGGGAGAAAAAAGCTCGCACGATCTTCAAAGTAGCCCAGATACTGGATTTTGAGGAACGAACGGATCGATTGTTTCTAGCGAGCCATGAAAGGGCCTCACGTTTTGTACTCGTGGCTTGACGGTGCGAGTTGGTGGGTAGCCTTTGCACCTTCCTGAATCTCCTTCACATAAGGCCTTGTATAATTGTATAATGTTAGATGCTTAGAAAGATGCTTAGAAAAATAAATCGATTTTTTCTGAAGCATTGGTGCCTATTTTTACAGAAGAGACGCCTAATTAGGTGCCTATCCTGTATAAATAAGCACAGGTGCTTAGAAAAAGACTGGTTTATTTCTCGAAGCACTTTTTCTAAGCATCTTGCATTGTAGAAGGTCTAATGCCTCCTAATCTACATAACGGTGCTTTGATTTGAGGTAAACTCTACACGATAAAGATGTGCCTCGACATTGTGATTCCATTCCCGCAATCTATTCCAAGTTTTGCGCATTGTTAATTTCCAATTATGTGTGTTTAGAGATTTTCTAGACGAGTTCTGTCAAATTCGTTGAACACGGTCGACTGTTAGAGTTTACTTTGGCCACTAGCTTCATCTCGTTGTTCCACATAACTCTCATGTTGTAAAATATATATTTCAACGCTCATAGACTAATAGATCAACATTTCATGTTCAAGTCATACTTAATTTAGATGGATTCAATCAAATTAATCGCACACGGTCGGCCGTTTGAATTTCTCTTTGACCACTAGCTTCATCTCATTGTTCAACACAACTCACGAGTTATAAGTTTTTTATTTCGACGCTCATGGACGAATAGATCAATTTTCATGTTCAAGTTCAGACTTATTTTAAACAAATTTCATCAAATTCATCGCTCACGGTCACTCGTTTTAAATTTCCTTTGGCCACTAGCTTCACCTCGTCATTCCACATAAGTATCATGTTGTCACAACAAGAGGTATGTTGCAAACCGGCCAGGGGATGGTAGGGCGGTTGCCAGCATGCGACGCACCATGGTCTGGCACAGCAACAGCTCGGGCGGTTTCGGAGATCTGCAGAGGAGAGAGGAAGGTGAGATAGGAGGGAGTGGAGGATGAGGAGGGAAGGAAGGTGAGATAGGAGGGAGTGGAGAATGAGGAGGGAAGGAAGGTGAGATAGGAGGGAGTGGAGAATGGGGAGGGAAGGAAGGAGAAGGGCATGGTAGCGTGCTACTCCGGTGAGCTCGCTCGCCGATGCGACGGAGGTTGGTGGTGCTCGGGACGGGAGCTCGGGGTGGGTTGGCTTGCGGTTAGCGGCGGTGACAGCGGCCTTCGAGTCTTAGATCTGCGAGTGGGGATTCTTTTGCAACAAAGGTCCTGTTGCAAAGGGGATGGATAGGGCCACGAACCAGCAACAAGGGCCAGCATATGCAACAAGGGTTATGTTTGTTAGGAATTAATTAGTAGATTAATTAGCACATCCTAATTAATGAATAGTCATTAGCAAAGGGATGTGTCCAACCCCGAACAGTCATGCCCCTTCTCTCTGAGGGATGCCTCCGAACAGACACCTCTTCTTCCCACCTCTTCCAGATGTATACATACTTAAGAATCAATGGAAACTAGGACTGATTGTGCTTTCGCTTTCAATCTCGTTTTACTCTAACAATGTTACAATTGCAACAAGGCTCTTGTGGCAATGGAAACAGAGAACAGAAACGTACGGTACGATTGCACAGCTAGCATAAATTTGTTGGAAGAGTCGAAACAACCGCTTATAGAGGGTGTGTGTGTGTCAGTGTGTGTGTTTAATCTGCTGAAGATGCTTTAAGATGAGCACTGCCGGCTTGTGTAGCTGGGCTCCATCCTCCCTGGTGCTGAAGCAACATTTAGAAGTTTTCAACATCGGCTGCCCCGGGTGTGAAACTAGTCAAGAAATACAAAAACTTGACATCGAGGGGCCCTCCCGCTACCAAATCATCTTGGCGCTCAAGATCATGTTAACTACTACGTACTACTGTTAATTATTAAGCGTAATGGCGCGCAAAGTAGTCCGCGTATCGGCGGAAAGAAGATCTCCATGTCAACGCTTCTCCGTCAAGCTCAGCCTGCTTGCTTAGTTACTCACAGTAGGTAGTAGATAGGTGCAGATCCTACAGGTCGCTTAATCGCATCACGAGAGTTAACTAAACACGCCTTTTGACGGTGCTTGGTGGTCACTGGTCAGTCCTCCATGAATTTTTCCTGGTAAAATGGCTTTGTGCTAATCATCATCAGGTTAGTCATAATGAAAGTAACTTAGCTAGTAACATAGCGCACTTAAAAAAATTCTGTTTATATGGCAAGTAATTAATGAAGGTGGTAACATAATATCTTACTGTAATATAACGTTTTTCAAGACAAGATGGGTCTATGAGTTAATAAATAAAACCATCTATGATACTACTACTATATTACTTTGCATTATGAAACTAGTGTCATATGCATGACACTAGTCTAAGTTACTCCCCATTATGACCAGCCTCATAAACCACGTGATCTGATGATGACTCAACAGCCACAGTAACTTTTATGGCAATGAAGGAAATAGAGAATAGAAACACACAGTACGATCGCACGGCTCACGACCCGGCCGGTCTATTAAAAAGATCTGACGGCCAATGCGTCGCCTGGCAAGCCCCCTAAATTTATTGGAAGAGTTTTTTTTTATCTGCTGAGGATGCTTTAAGATCGGCGCTGTCGGCTTGTGTAGTTGGGATCCATGCTCACTGGTGCTGATTACAAGATTTAGATGTTGTCAACATCGGCGTTGTTTTGACTTGCCACCGAGCGTAGCGTGGACCGAAGAGGCCGCAATTGCAGTCAGCACAAAAAGCTTGGCATCGAGGGGCCTCATCGCTGGCCCTCCCGCTACCAAATCATCTTGGCGCTCAAGATCATGTCAACTACTCACTGTTAGTACTCCCTAGTACTCCCTCCTTCCGTTTCAAATTACTCGTTGCAGAAATGGATATATCTAGAACTAAAATACATCTAGATATATTCATTTCTGCGATGAGTAATTCAGAACGGGTGAAGTTATTATTAAGCATAATGGCGCGCAAAGTAGTCCGCGTATCACCGGAAACAAAATCTCCATGTCAACGCTTCTCCATCAAGCTCAGCCTGCTTGCTTGCTTGCTCACAGTAGGTAGATAGGTGCAAATCCTACAGCTACAGGTCGCTTAATCGCATCATGGGTGTTAACTAAACACTTCTTTTGACGGTGCTTGGTGGTCACTGGTCAGTCCTCCATGAATTTTCCCTGGTAAACTGCAGGAAAGTCCCTGGCTTTGCGCTAATCATCATCATAAACCGCGTGATCTGACGATGATGATGATGACTCAACGGCTGCGGTAACTACTTGTGCCGACCGCACCACCTTACGCTGTCCACGTAGCGAACCTAACCTAGCCAGTCTGTTTCAGACAGCTTTTTTACCCCAACAAATTCAGCAAAACCTTTGCACCTGGAGATCTACAGATGGTTTCAAAGGTTCTCATTTGCAGTCACACCTGGCACGGAGAATCAGAGTGGAAATCCAAGGCCATCTCAGTCACCATCACTCCGCCTCTCATGCTCGTTTGTTGCTGAGGTGGCATGCTCAGCTTATCAACAAAATCACAGCCGCCCTTACCCTCCAGCATGTATCTATACAATTTACCATTGTATTGAGTGTGTTGGGGACACAAGAGACTCTTTGTTATTTGGTTGCAGGGTTGCTTGAGAGAGACCATCTTCATCCTACGCCTTCTACGGATTGATAAACCTTAGGTCATTCACTTGAGGGAAATTTGCTACTGTCCTACAAACCTCTGCACTTGGAGGCCCAACAACGTCTACAAGAAGAAGGTTGTGTAGTAGACATCAAGAAGCTCCGGGACTGCCGAAGGAGCTGCGATATACATACCCGAAAGTAAGTACTACTAGCTAGCTAGTTCCGCGCATCTCCCGTTGATTCTAACTACTTTCATCAATGACATTTATAATGCTTCATTATCAGTTTGATTGACCTCTATTTCTCGTAAAGTGCTTGTGGCAAGAATAAGGGAATGATTACTGTGGATACTACGTATGCGAGTTCATCTACAGCGCGACTTGCAAAGATAAGCGGGGCTACTCTAAAAGACAATTTGATGTGCATAAGCAATAATATTCACAATTTCATTTTATTACACCATCATTTCTGTTGAGTTTCATTCATATATATGTATTAACCTCCTTCAAATTAGACGTGAGAGATGCGGAATGAACTCCTACCAAAAGATCGCATGAAAGCAATTCAAGAGGAATTAGCGGGATTCTTTCTTGATCACGTCATCAATAAAGCCGGAGAATACCATGTGAACCCTGAGTTCATATATAATTAGGGGATTATATTGTAAGAGATCTTATATTGTATATATGTAGCCAGTAGCGTCGGATAGATATACAAAAACTTGTTGTTCGACCAATCTCTCGGAGAAGGAGAGGTCGATCACTTCTCTCGGTATGCATGACGAATTTCTGTACTTAATGGTTTCCTTCATTTTCTTACTAGCTAGCGTGTCGAGGGCCTCTCTATACGTATAGTACGTAGCGTCGACCAAGCACGGAGATAAGAGAGGACACTTCTCTCTATTAATTAATTAGCTATCTAACACAATATATGAAATACCTTAATTAACCATACAAAACCCCCAAATACCCCCCCCCCCCTCTTCAGAAAAAAAAACAAAAACTCTAGCTCCTGAACAGCTGACGCGTGGATGCCTATTGGTCCCGGTTGGTGCCACCAACCGGGACTAAAGAGCCTCCTGCCTGGGCTCGCAGCACTGGTCACGTGGAGGCCTATCTGTCCCGGTTCGTATAAGAACCGGGACTAAAGGCCTAGGGCATTAGTAACGACCATTTAGTCCCGGTTCCCCAACCGGAACAGATGGGCCTTATGAACCGGGAGAAATGACCCTTTTTCTACTAGTGTTCCCTGCATTTTAGGAGCAAAAAGACATTATAATTGCATCATATTGTGAAATATATCATTGGCGTAGAATAAATTACAGTAGAAAATAATGATGCAAAAGAGATGTATCATTAGGTTACATCACTCTTACACTTGGTGGATACCCAACCACGTGAGAGCAAGCACCCCTAATGCTTCAGAAGCTCAAGGTGGTCCGGCTCCGCCTAGTTTCTAAGCAGGAGCACATCGACCTGCAGCAGGCCTAGTTCGGTCGTCTCCAGGGGGTCCGGCACCTTGCTCATGCACTAAAAGTTTGTGGACGAGTGGTCAACAAGGTGATCACCATTCAAGAGAAGGACGGAGCCATGGTGCTCGCGACCCTGAGTCACAACATCATCCTCGCCACGATCACAACGCACGCCATCTGTTGGGGAACGTAGAAATTTCAAACTAAGAAAGGGGGAATCCCCCTTGGGCGCGCCATGAGAGGGCCGGCCCTTCCCTCCTTCACTCCTTTATATACGGGGGAGGGGGCACTCTATAGACACACAAGTTGATTGTTTAGTCGTGTGCGGTGCCCCCATAGATTTCTACCTCGGTCATATCGTTGCAGTGCTTAGGCGAAGCTTTGTGTCGGTAGCTTCATCATCACCGTCACCACGCCGTCGTGCTGACAAAACTCTTCCTCGACCTCAGCTGGATATAGAGTTCGTGGGACGTCATCGAGCTAAACGTGTGCAGATCGCGGAGGTGCCGTACCTTCGGTGCTAGGATCGACCGGATCGTGAAGACATACTACTACATCAACCGCATTGTCATGACGCTTTCGCTTACGGTCTACGAGGATACGTGGACAACACTCTCCCCTCTCATTACTATGTATCACCTATATAGATCTTGCGTGTGCGTAGAAAATCTTTTAAAATTTCTGCGTTCCCCAACAATCATTAGCAACAAGGGTCATGTTACAACTGCAACAAGACTCTTGTGGCGATGAGAGACACGGAGAATAGAAACCCGCCGTACGATCGCATGGTGAGCAATCGGACGGCCCGTGACCCGGCCGGTCTATTCAAAAGATCTGACGGCACCCAACATCCAACCCACCAAAAAGAGAAGAAATGGATTGCACCGTCGGTGGGTGTGTTCAAAATAAATGTCGACACGACGGTATCACATGGCTCAGGCACCGCAGCTGCGGTGTGCAGGAAGCACTTGGAGAATATAAAGGATCCTCGGCTTTTGTTATTAGGGGATTGATTGACCCGGCAAGTCTGGAGGCGATTGCGTGTCGTGAAGCTCTGTCCTTTGTGGGAGATCTAGGATGTTTTTTTTTCAAACAGGACAGACGCAGGCGCTTATACATACGCGTATACACTTATCTTTATGAATGGGCACACGCACACTCTACCCCTATGAGTACCTACGAGAGACTGAGCCGATATATTATTTTGAGATTTACGAAGTCACCATAGAACTCGTCGTCGACGGTAACATCTTCTTCCACTGAAAGTGCATCACTGAAAATTCTGAAATAAATTCAGAAATAATACGAACACTAGGACTTGAATCCTGATGGAGATACCATTGTCCTCTAACCATCCAACCACAGACTGGTTCGCACACGAAATTACCGTAGACGCCTCGTCGTCGACGCGAACATCATCTAATTGTTTGATGGTAACAAAACACATTAAAGAGGCATCAGGAGGAAACTATGGTGGAGTTTAGTTCTTGTACTTATATTCATGAGTCTAGGTTATATAATGTCGAACCTCATAAGCTTGCTAGGCATGCTGTTCGTCTAGATCAGGCCGGGTCGCCATCTGTGGATGGGGCAACCTCACAATCCTGCTGTAATTCCTATAAACTTTCCGTTGAATGAATTAAATTTAGCAGGTTTTTTCAACAACAACAACAAAAATGTGACGGCCAACACGTGGCATCGCATGCCCCGTCAATTTATTGGAAGATTTTTTTTTTATGTGCTGAAGATGGTTTAAGATGGGCACTATCGGCCTGTGTAGTTGGGCTCCATGCTCACTGGTGCTGATGCAAGATTTAGAAGTTGTCAACATAATGATCGGCGTTGTTTTGACTTGCCACCGAGCGTAGCGTGGAGCCAAACGGCTGGACGCCCGGTCCGAGAAGAGACCGCATTTGCATTGCAGTCAGTCCAAAAAAGGTGTGAAACTAGTCATCATCTTGGCGCTCAAGATCACTCCGTTTAGATCATAAACACTCTTATATTTCTTTACGGGGTAAGTAATTATTAAGCGTAATGGCGCGCAAAGTAGTCCGCGTATCGGCGGAAAGAAGATCTCCATGTCAACGCTTCTCCATCAAGCTCAGCCTGCTTGCTTGCTTGCTTACTCACAGTAGGTAGCTAGGTGCAAATCCTACAGCTACGGGTCGCTTAATCGCATAATGAGAATTAACTAAACGCGCCTTTTGACGGTGCTTGGCGGTCACTGGTCAGTCCTCCATGAATTTTCCCTGGTAAACTGCAGGAATGTCTCTGGCTTTGCGCTAATCATCATCATAAACCGCGTGATCCGACGATGATGATGATGATGGTGACTCAACGGCTGCAGTAACTAACTACTTGTGTCGACCGCACCACCCTACGCTGTCCACCTAGCGAACCTAACCTAGCCAGCTTGTTTCAGACAGCTTTTTTACCCCCACAGATTCAGCAAAACCTTTGCACCTGGAGACCCACAGATTGTTCCAAAGGTTTCAAAGGATCATTTGCAGTGAAAGTTCAAAGCCATCTCAGTCACCATCAACTCTGCCTCTCATGCTCGTTGTTACGGTGGAATCCTCAGCTTACCGACAAAATTACAGCCGTCCCTACCTCCAGGATGGACGGCTGAGATGCAGCCTTACAACAATAATCAGCAGAGCACGAAAGTAAAACCGTCGACCCAAGACTTCTTCCACAGTGACAGGGCTAGCTAAAAATCATCATCCTCAAGGCGGCGGCACAGCGCCCCCAATTGCGGGGCCACAGGCAGCAGTAAGTACCACACAAACAATGTGACACGCTTGCACACAAGACACAACTCTGTTAACAGTTTCGACGAATTCGCCGATACGCAACAATGGCAGGGCCTCCCCACCCAATCGGTGGAGAACCCACATTCCCAATTCCCTAACTCACAAACCGCAGATCTAGCACACACCACTAACTGGCAATCACTTCAGTTCAGTGTCCCATGACCGCCAATGCGACCAGCAACACCAAGAATGGCAGCAGGTAGCCACTCTGTTTTAGCGCAGGGGACGCCGAGCTCGACGACGACCCGTGCGGCTTCTGAGCCCTACAAGACAGCACAGCCAAAGCACAAGTTAGTAACTGCATGTCTGTGACCATATTGTAAGAAGGACCTCCATAATCTACAGCGCACATGCAAGCAGTACTAGCTTACTTCTGCTTTTCCCTGAGGAGGCCACAGAAGAGGGCGTTGTCTGGTAACACCGACTCGGTCACGTTGTAGCCTCCGTCAGGATCCACCACCCTGATGTACGTCTCCTGGCCGAGGTACCACGTGTCCAGGTTCTCCGTGCGCACGTTCCAGAACCCCGGGCTGTCAAGCGACAACAGGACGGCGGTCCATGCTCCGGGAAACACCTGCGGCGTCAGTGAGACGGTGTTATCTCCAGCGAATATTGTCTGCATAAGGCTCTTCTTCGAGTAAAAGTAACATACAAGATATACAGGTATATGAACATCATAAATGAAAGCATGCTCCAACATGACAGAACTTCGCACACAAAGAAATGATTTAGTCAGATGATACTGTACAGGTGCATACCTGAGTGGTGCAACGGGAAACACCATCCCACTTGTTGTATGTCCCACGGCTGTTGTCGGTCCACTCACCGTAGTCCATTCTGTTGGCAACGTGCAAAAAAAAAATCAGCATGCAGGACCCTTAGAAACCAGTTACTGAAAGAGATGAATAGTTTCAAGCTGTGCTAACCCTACGACCCAGAAGGCGTATCCATCGATATGGTAGGTCTGAACTTTCGTGTCATTGTTCTGAAACACAATCTCCATGAAGTTCTTGTACGTCGAGTTGATGACAGAAGACCTGATAACCGGCGGTCCATCAGACGGCATGGTTGGGAAGTCGAGTGTGTAGACTTCTTTCTTGTCATAGAGATCCGCAAGCCTCAATGGAGTAGCAGGCGGGGAGTAAGAGATGCCATTCAGCGTAGTCCGCTTTTTGCCATTGATGGTAACAGGTGGCATGTTCCTCAGCTTGTACACTTGGGTCACGTTGATTTGGCCATAGTGAAATGATCCTTGAGGGTTCGGACGAGCAGCACCAGTGGTCACGTTCATCCTGACAAACAGAAGGTATTTTAGTAGGCTTAAGTATGTGCAACTATGGATACATTATCAATGACCAATGTGCGCTGCACATATGAGAAAATGTAGCTGCTGTCTACAAATATTACCAGGTGCCCTTACACTTTACTAATGACCACAAAGCTTTCTAAAAGTCATTGTGTTGGTATGACAAAAATTTACAGTTTCCAATTTCTGTAAGAAATATTCCCAGAATGAATGCTCAAGTACAAGGGCAAATATTTCAGCAGACAATTTCTCATATGAGCACACAATCATTATGTAAGAAAGGAAGCGCCTATTATATTTATATCCAACACATCTTTTTCTCTCAGAATTCGTAAAGCCAAGCATACTTAGTCAACATCTCTTAAAGATCAACATCAAATGAAAAGGTTCATAAATGATTTTTTGCGATAGCCAAAAGACCATGGAAAGTTAAGGGGAGAACGAGTAAATCAGAGCTAGATTATTTATTCCATACAAGAGTGATGCTTAAGTTTAGTTAGGTATAGTAAAACACTATTTTTTCATAAAGTAAACATCATAGCACATGATGGGTACTGATGAACACGATTATTATTATTAAACAGTCAGCACATGATGGCAGCAATTCCTAACACCAGGCTATTAGTATGGTCACAGCTTATGTAAAAAATTAGTCATAGATTGCTCAATTTTATGCTTGGTTTGAAATGCCTTAATGTGTGTGTATTGGCTCTTTTATAAGAACCCGCTTATTTTTCCCATTCAGAATATGTAGAGCCAAGCATATTTAGTCAATGTCTCTTGAAGATCAAAGGTCAGACCAGATGTGCATAAAATAAATTTGTGAGATAGCCAAATGCGGTTGAAAGTTGAGGGAAAGTCAATTAAATCATACAAGATTGCTGCTTAAGTTTAGTTAGGTGTAGCAAAACACTGTTTTCATAAAGTAAGCATCATAGCACATGATGGGAGAGCGCTGTCATTATTATAAAACAGTTAGTACATGATGGGTCAACCATTTCAAACATCATGCTTATAAAAGTAATATCAGGATTGAGTGAAGAGAACATTAAGATAGTGATAGTTTGGATGGTCAGAGCATAGGCAAAAAAAGGAGTCATTTTATACAAACCTGATTGACCGTGCCTGGTTCATGGAGAAGGTTTTGTCGTACTCATCATTCGGCGGATCAGGGAGTGGACCAGACGCCTTGCCCTTTGAATTCGAGTAGTGCAGAATTGCAACGCCAGTGACCCTGGTCCAGAGCGACTCGTTCACGAACCGAGCGCTGGCCACGATGTAATAGTCGCTGCTTGCATTCTGGTCCATCGTGACCAGAAAGGAGTAGGACTGCCCCACATGGATGTCGAGGTTGGTGAAATTCTGCTTCATCGTATAGGAGCCCTCTGTCTCGACCATGGCCATGTTGTGGCCCTGGATCCTCAGGTTCAAGCTGGTGGAGATGCCCACGTTGTGGACTCTGAAGCGGTACGTTTTGCCTGTCATGGAGCTGAGGCTGTTAGTTTCCACAATAGCGGTAACGTACTACACTGCAGTAATCATTGTTCAAAGAATTTGTAGTGGCCTTGTCATGAAGGTAGTAATTAATCATCAACCTTACGCCCCCACCATATCAGAGACTTTTTGCAGAGTTGAACAGTATAACATTTCAAGTATTTGCAGCAACAGCACTTGGAACCATGATTGTTTTATTTTTATACCATACCCACAAAAGTCACAAGGAATTCAATACTAGTAATGCAGCCTATTATGATGAAAGTGAGACAAGCAATCACCCTACCTGGCTCAACATCGATGGTCTCGTACTCGATCCCAGCCGGGACGAGGGAGTCATTGTACCGATACGGCCCCTTGCCGTTCATCAGAACACCGTCAGGCATCCCGAGCTCCTTCCCGTCATCGAGCATCTTCCTGAGGTCCTATAACACCAGAGAAAACCACAATCAAACACCCTCGCTGCAAACCCAGTTTGTGGATGATAATACATTTCGTTCCCGGGGGGGCGGCCTAGCGTACCGTGTGGTTCTTCTTGTACCAGTCGCCGATGAAGAGCCTGATGTCGCCGTCGGGGGTGTCGAAGGGGACGGAGATGACGGCGCGGTTGTTGACGGTGATGCCACCGAAGCCGCCCGCGGCGCGCTGCATGGAGAGCGGCGGGAAGTAGAAGAAGCTGCCGATCTGGTCCTTGACCTGGAAGTTGTAGGTCCAGTTCCAGCCCGGCGGGATGGGGCAGTTGGTGCCCAGCACCCCGTCCTGCCAGCAGTTCTTCCGCTGCTGGATGCCGTCCCTGGAATGAATCAAAAAATCAGAGCAAGGCCTGCCTGTCATCACACTGAAGACTGAACCCATGACACTGTAACTGAAGCCTGCAAGAGCAGTGACATGACTGAAGATTGGATGGTGGTGGGAGTGGGGAGTGAGCAGACCAGGTGATTAAGAGCGGCTCGTCGAGGCTGTTGAGGACGTTGACGGCGACGTTGTAGTTTGTGGTGACGTTGACGACGGGGCCCGGGAACTCCTTGTTGATCGCGATCACCTGAATCAAAGCGAAAAATTCAGAAACAGAAACACACACAACCGGTTGTTCAGGTTCAGGTTCAGGCGGTCAATTAAAAAGGGGCGCCGCGAGTTGAGATCTCTGTCGGGAGGCGCACGGGAACAGTGCGCCGGGGAGCGGGAGGGGGATCTGGGCTTTTGGAGGTGGTCGGCATGGAAATGAATCGAAACTTTTGAAGTTGGGGAGCGGGAGGGGCAAAAAATTCAAAACTTTTGGGTGCGTCGGGCCGGGGAATCCTGGAATCGAAGGGCGGCATGGTATCCTTGCGGAAATCTACTAGAGTGGTAGCAGCATCTCCTTCCCCTCGAAGGAAGGAGGGAGGGAGCGGAGGCGCGGACGGCATCCCGAGGGACGCATGAAATGGGGGAAAAAACTGAATCTTGACGGCGGGCAGGGGGGGCAAGCGGACGGCCCGCGGGCGGAAACCCAAACAAATCTTGCGGCGGAGGGGGAGGGGAGCAAGCGGCGGCGGCTGCGGCGGCGAGTGGTTGGATTGGAAATTGAAGAAGACGGATGCGGAGGGGAGGGGAGGGGGGGAGTGACGGACCTTCTGCGGGACGCCGAGCGGGGATCTGGTGACGTAGGAGACGTCCCAGTCGAAGAAGGCGTAGGGGTCGGTGGCCCGCGCCGGCGCCAGGAAGCCGAGCAGGAGCGGCAGGAGCAGCGCCGCCGCCGGGCACGCCATTTCCTTGCTTCCTTGCGCCTCTCGCTCTCCCCGGTGGAGGTGGAGTCCGGTCCAGTCCACAGACACTGGTGCCGGCTGATTCTTGGGATTCCCTTTTCTTTTGGCCCCTTTTCCGCACTGCTCGCTGGCTGCCGTTTCTCCCCTCGCTCGCTATTTGTGCCGAGCCCGGGGGAGAGAATGAAGCAAGCAAAAATGTGGGTGGGGATGGGGATGGGGGTTTGGGAGGGTTTTGAGGCAAGGCATCAACGGATCAACCCAACCCCAACGGGCAACAGCTGTGTCGACGCGGACGCTGACGCTGACGGTGTGGGCTGGATGATGGGCCGAGACGCGTCGCGATGCATCGCCTGCCTGCGCGTGGGCCCCACACCATCCATCTTCAATGCTTGCCTAACATATCAGCATGTCATGTGTAGCATGAGGGAGGGAGGAAATCACACCCAAAATTCCCCAACTACACCCCAACATCACAGCATCTACAACAGGCGCCTCAAACCCAGCTTCCCCCGCCCCTCCCCCCTCATACGCTTAGACGGACCGGTAAAAAACCGACCCAGACGAGCGTCTCAAACACACAGGTCGACCGGCACAATTCATAACCCAAATATGGGGTGAATACAGGCACGTCCGCCACATCGGACTAGGCTCATGCTAGCCCACCCAAGACCCAACACCACATATATTCGTCCACAGCCACTCCTCGGATCAAACCCTAGCCACTCCACTCCACTCTGCCACCCAAGCCCCCGTCCGGCGATCGCCGGCATGGCGGGCGACGCATCTGACTCCAACCAGTCCGGATCTGTCGACTCGGGTGTTGTCCCGTGCAGGTTGAACTATGCAATGGTCGTCCGCATTGCACTGCACCAGACCAACGGCGGGGTCTGTCTCGCACGAGTCCATTGCGTCGACGCATCTGGCGCTCGAATCCTCCGGGGCTGGATCATCGCGGTCATCCCGGGATATTTCCAATCTCACTTTCTCCATTACCAGTCCACCGAAGTATGAGTGCTACTGGCACTGGTATGCCCGCCATGGGAAGGAGAGAGTGAGGGTGGCCGAGGCCCGCTCGCTGCCAACATGGCGGCGGAGGATGCGACCAATGCGGTGTTGTGCGCTACCGTAGATGAGTAAGCCATCTGCGCCCGCATTGTAAAGAAGCACGCAGACGACGGCCGAACATTCTTGGTGCTCCAAGTTCTAGAAGAATACTGAACAATGGCTCATCAAGACTAAAGCACACCAAAAACACGCTCCACATCCTTCCTAGTACTCTCTTGTGCTTGAGCAAATCTAGACCTCTTCTCTCCTACCGGATTGGAGATTGTCTTCACAAGACTTGACCACTAAGAATAGATGCCATTAGCTAGATGGTATCCCTTGTTGTAGTGGTGGCCATTGATCTCAAAGTTGACCTCTAGGCAATTAATTTCTGCAAGCCTTTTCGAACACTGGATAGTGCTGAAGCACATTGATGTCATTGCGAGAACCTGCTATGCCAAAAAAATAGTGCAAAATCCAGAGATCTTGTGAAACCACACCTTCAAGTATGAGAGTGCAACTTTTGAAATGCCCCTTATACTACCCCTACCAAGTAGATGGACAATTCTTTCACGTCCAGTGCATACAATCTATACTACCAAGCATCCCAGAAAGCCCCTATCTACATTGATAGTCAACAATCGGGTTGCATCCACACATTTGCATCTCTTAGGTACTTCGGGCCAAACACTGCTATGACAACCTGCTTGTAGAACTTGTACAATGATACAAGGCATGTGGACTCACTCATGCGGACAAACTCATCAACAAGATCACCGGGAATTCCGTATGCAAGCATCCAAATAACTGCATTGCATTTCTGATAAGAGGAGAAGCCAACCTTTCCAAGGGTATCCTCCTTGCATACGAAATAATCATCATACTCCATCACTCCCTCCTGAATATGGTTGAACATATGTCTAGCCATACGAAAGTTGCGCCGGAAAAGCTTGGGATTGAAGAGTGGGGACGTGCACTGAAAGTAATCGACGAAGAGTAGCCAATGGTCGGTCTCTCTGTTACAATTGGGGATTAATCCCCTACACTCCGGCCGCTGCCTAGCAATGTGGTCACTAATGACCATAGTCGCAACCACGAGATCCTCATCGCTCAACGATGAATCGTCCGATCAACACACGGAGTTATTGAAAAAGAACTCATCCCCATTATCCATGGTACCTTGCCAGCGAAACTTCGAACACCTTGCGTGCATGATGGAGAAGCCGGCCGGAAGAGACCCGCGCCTCTCTCCAGTATAGGCAACATGCCCGTCAAAGTGGAGACGGCTATGGATCTAGGATGGCGGGATTGGAGCTAGGAAGGCGGCGGTGGAGGCGATTGGGTGGCGTGTCCGTGTAGGTGCTACAACGGAGGTGAAAAGAGGCCGCCAACACCGGCAGGAGCAGGCATCGGATGCAGCGTCAAAATGGGGGAAGTGTGTGGATGCGGGGGCAGCGTTCAAGCGGCTGAAAGTGGGAGGCGGCGGCGGTGGCGACGTGACCGGAGATATTGACTGTGGAGGTGGGAGGAAAGAATGGACGTTGTGCCACTAAAGGGCGGGCATCACGTGCGTCCGCGCCGACGCAATATGGGCCGAAAATGGTTGCGGGCGGAGGAAGGACGGCTGTCTGTTTATGCCGGCGCGTTGGGCCGTGATTTCTGTATGTTTCGACTCAAGTGGATGTGCGCGGACAAAATGCGTGGACGCTCGGTCGGTTTTGAATTCAGACATGATTTTGCCGGCGTGGCACGGTGGCAGTAATTTAATTTGGGGTCGGTTTTTTTTAACGGCAAAAAAATAAAAATAAATTTGCTTGGAGGCGTGTGCCGCTAAACGTTGCTCCTCTGCCGAGAAGACAAACATGGTTGGACCTCGGCAGATGAGTCGGTTTGCTGCACCTTACTCCAATTTTGATCAATCGCTGGCACTTATTGCTGCACTCTGAAGCATGCACTGTTGTAAAAACGAGTAAATTATTACGAGATTTAATCCGAATAAATAGAAAATAGATCATGATAGCAATAGTAAAGATTAAACTAATCATGCGAACTAGCATAGTAGATAAACAGATCATATCTAGGGCACATACTAGAAATATGAATTCTACTACGATCTAGAACAAGAAGGATAGAATAACATACGGTGCAGCGGGTGCAGCACCGCCGGCGTTGACGTTGTCGCCCATGTCGTCGAGGATGAGGTTGCCGAGGTCGGGGAAGAAGTCGTCGTTCGCGAAGTCGTCGCTACCAGCAGTCGCACGAGTGCGCTTCCTAAAAACCTGATCGCCCCTCTCCCGTACAGGATCACGAGAGGCGGGGTTCCGGTGGCCTGCTGTCCCTTCTTCCGGTGCACGCCGAAAGGAGGGATGGAGAAGACTTACTTGGCGGCGCAATGATCTGGAACGGTGGTGAGAAACCATACGAAGCGGCGGCGGCTAGGGTAGACGTCTGCCTGACTATATAATGCGGGCCGGGCAGGTCGCGATCCAAAAGAATTGGAAACGGTTCAGTAAGTAACGCGTCCATTAATTATTAATTAATGACTCATTAATTTTTCCCGAGCAGCAAAAATATAGACAACGTGCATAGCTTTGTCCTCGGCTCGGCTCAATCCCGCAACTCGCGTCGCGTCACGTCGTGACGAGGCGTGGCGAGGAGGAGGAGCGCGTGTGTAGGTCTCCTCTTCTCATGCTCATACAAGTGGTAGAAGAGCTTACCTTATAAAGAGGTGCAACTCTCTCTCAACTTTCGGGGTGGGACTAAACTTTAGTCTCACTCACTCCACTCACATGTCATGAATGGGCCAAGAGAATTTCAGAATTTTAGTTGGGCTTTGGACCAAAGGCCTACTAGCAAAATTTCAACAATCCCCCACAAAGTCTCATTGGCACACCTCATCATTTAGTTCCAAAATATTGTTTATATACCGGTGCTTAGTGGAGACTATGAAGTTGAACTTCCACTTAGAGATTTATGCTACACTAGATCACAACTTGAATAGTGGACTATGCCTTGAACTACAAGTTTTCTGCGAGACTAGTTTCACACAAATTCTTGACCGATACTGGGCTGCCGCAAGGCTTCTCCGCGGGTGGAGCGTATACGTACTCCAGGGCCTTTTCATGAATTTATTAGAGAACACCCAATTCTCACAGACTGCGACGTTAACAGTCAAATTCATATAGGTGTGTTCCTCAGAAGATGTTCTGCCGGACAACATCTCTGCTTACCCGAATAAGCCACTTGGAACACATTAAGATAAGTATCAACCTGCCATGCAGATCAGGAGAGTATTGCATCTTCATGGAGTGGGATAGGTAATATAGGGATACTCTCCTCTTAGCTGACCAACAGCTTGTCTCCCCCTTCTACTTCACGGGATCTCCGATCACATAGAGTGGGTTACCACTATGGACAACTCATGCGGTGAGTCTCAGACCCATCTCCATCGATGCATTATCTATCACATTACGTGATAGACCCTTTATGAAGGGATCTGCCAAATTTTTCGACATTTGGATATAATCCAACGTAATAACTCTGGAGTTCCTCAATTTTCTGACAGATTTCAGTCTCCTCTTCACATGCCTTGAGGACTTCATATTGTCCTTAGAATGTTTATCTTGACGATCACAATTTGATTATCACAGTTCATCATGATAGGGGATATTGGTTTTTCAACCATAGGTAAGTCCATCAAGAGCTCACGAAGCCACTCTGCTTCAACAGTGGCAGTGTCTAATGTTGTGAGTTCTGCTTCCATAGTTGACCTCGTTAAGATGGTCTGCTTGCAAGACTTCCAAGAAACAACGCCACCACCAAGTGTAAAAACATAACCACTTGTGGCCTTAATCTCATCAGCATCAGATATCCAGTTTGAGTCAGTATAACCCTCCAGTACCCTTGGATACCCGATGTAGTGAATCCCATAGCTCGCGGTGCCTTTCAAATAGCGCATAACTCTCTCAAGCGCATGCCAATGATCATCTCCCGGTTTTGACACAAACCGACTCAGCTTGCTAACAGCAAACGAGATGTCAGGCCTCGTGGCACTCGCCAAATACATAAGCGAGCCAATAATCTGAGAATACCTCAGTTGATCTCTAGCAATCCGTCGATTCTTTCGAAGCAACACACTAGCATCATATGGAGTTGGAGAAGGTGTGCATTCGCTATACCCAAAACGACTCAAAACCTTTTCCACATAGTGAGACTGAAGCAGTGTGATCCCACCATTCTCATCTCTCAACAGCTTGATGTTTAAGATAACATCAGCTACTCCTAAATCCTTCATCTCAAAACAGCGAGATAAGAAATCCTTAACCTCCATGATTAAATCAAGTTTGGTTCCAAAGATCAATATGTCATCGACATATAGACAAAGAATAACTCCTTCGCCCCCACCATAGCGATAGTACACACACTTGTCACCATCGTTTACTACAAAGCCGGCAGTAGTTAATGTTCTTTCGAACTTATCATGCCACTCTTTAGGAGCTTGTTTAAGGCCATATAAAGAATTTAATAACTTGCACACCTTTCCTTCCTGACCAGGTACTACAAAACTATCTGGCTGGTCCATGTAAATTTCCTCCTTCAACTCTCCGTTGAGGAAAAATGTCTTAACGTCCATTTGATGAACGAGAAGACCATGTGAGGCAGCCAGTGATAGTAGCACCCGAATTGTGGTCAGTCTAGCCACGGGTGAGTAAGTATCAAAGAAGTCTTCACCTTCTTTCTGGGTATAACCCTTGGCCACAAGCCATGCCTTGTACTTTTCAATCGTAGCATCAAGTCTAAGCTTCTTCTTGAACACCCACTTACATCCTACAGGTTTGCACCCATAAGGACGATCAGTGATCTCCCAGGTACCGTTAGCTAAGATGGAATCCATCTCGCTACGTACAGCTTCCTTCCAGTAGTCAGCATCAGGAGATGCATAGGCTTCTGAAATAGTCCTGGGTGTGTCATCCACGAGGTACACAATGAAATCATCACCAGAGGACTTTGCAGTCCTCTGTCTCTTACTCATCACAGGAGTTCCATTGTCACCCTCAACAGGATTCTCAACGTGTTCCATCGCAATGGTGGGTTCAGGAATTACAGTGAATTCCTCACTAGATGGAGTAGGTATCTCCTGATTTGATGAAATCGACATATCCTTCATAGGAAATATGTCCTCAAAGAAAGTTGCATCATTCGACTGCATAATCGTACCAACGGGTGATCAATCCGCTCTTCCTCCTTTTGTTCTTTGCTCTCTTCCTCATCTTTTTCATCCAATGAGCTCACGGTTTCATCAATTTCTTCTTCCATAGACTCCTGCAAAATATTAGTCTCTTCTTGAACAGCGGAGACTTTCTCAATAAGTGCATTAATATCGTAATTGTATTCATAATTCTCATAACAATATTTAAGGATAGCTAAATTTTCAGGTCTATAAACCAAATCATCAAAATCTTCAAACTCTTTAAACATAGATTCAATTTCATAAGCACCCATAAAAGCAACAAATTCTTCTATTTGTTCCACATCATAGTAATCATATATACCATTAGCATAAGAAGCTAAGGTTTTATTATCATTAAATTTACATGAAAAGGGAAGGTGTGGAGCCTTCACCTTAAAGCAACAAGTATAATCATATCTCAAGCATAGTTGCCTAGCATACCAATTCAATATATGAATTTGATCCCATAATAGTTTCCCTTTTTGTGTCAAGCGGTAATCTGTAAAGTATTCACGTTGATCCAACGTTACTCCCATTACATAATTGAATGGGGTTTTCTCGGGATTATTAAAGTAGTACATAATATTTTTCACATAACCATCATCGAGGGTTTTAGGAGGTTCCCCATCTCCATGAGTAGCAAGTACACCTAATTTTTTTGGTATTTCGTGTTCCATATCCATAACTAAAGATAGAGAACAACTAAGAACAACAAATAAAAATTACTTAGTGATAAAGCAAACAAGCACACACGAGAATATTCACCCCACGCTATTGCTCCCCGGCAACGGCGCCAGAAAAAGGTCTTGATAACCCACAAGTATAGGGGATCACAACAGTTTTCGATAAGTAAGAGTGTCGAACCCAACGAGGAGCTAAAGGTAGAACAAATATTCCCTCAAGTTCTATCGACCACCGATACAACTCTACGCACGCTTGACGTTCGCTTTACCTAGAACAAGTATGAAACTAGAAGTACTTTGTAGGTGTTGTTGGATAGGTTTGCAAGATAATAAAGATTACGTAAATAAAAAGTAGGGGCTGTTTAGATAAAGAAACAATAAAGTAAATATAGCGAGTGTGGAAAAGTGGTGGTAGGAGTTGCGGAATTGCCCCTAAGCAATTGACTACTTTACTAGACTGATAGCAAGTATTATGTGGGAGAGGCCACTGCTAGCATGTCATCCCTGACTTGGAATTCTATGCACTTATGATTGGAACTATTAGCAAGCATCCGCAACTACTAATGTTCATTAAGGTAAAACCCAACCATAGCATTAAGATATATTGGTCCCCCTTCAATCTCGTATGTATCAATTTCTATGCTAGGTTGAAGCTTCTGTCACTCTTGCCCTGCAATACATAGTCCTATCAACATACAACTAACCCTAGGGTGTGATCCACGCGCGCAATCATATGATGGGCACCAAAGGACAACAACATAACCACAAGCAAATTAAATGAATCATAGCAATTCATCAACCACCGATAGGACAACGAAAATCTACTCAGACATCATAGGATGGCAACACATCATTGGATAATAATATGAAGCATAAAGCACCATATTCAAGTAGAGGGTACAGCGGGTTGCGGGAGAGTGGACGGCTGTAGATAGAGGGGGAAAGGTGATGGAGATGTTGGTGAAGATGGCGGAGGTGTTGGTGTAGATCACGGTGATGATGATGGCCCCCGGTGGAACTCCGGTGCCACCGGAAGCGAGGGGGAGAGAGCCCCCCTGTCGGTGTCAACACCGGCGGATCTCGGGTAGGGGGTCCCGAACTGTGCGTCTAGGCCGGATGGTAACATGAGGCAAGGGACACGAAGTTTTACCCAGGTTCGGGCCCTCTCGATGGAGGTAAAACCCTACGTCCTGCTTGATTAATATTGATGATATGGGTAGTACAAGAGTAGATCTACCACGAGATCAGAGAGGCTAAACCCTAGAAGCTAGCCTATGGTATGATTGTTGTTGTCTATGTTGTCCTACGGACTAAAACCCTCCAATTTATATAGACACCGGAGAGGGTTAGGGTTACACAAAGTCGGTTACAATGGTAGGAGATCTGAATATCCGTATCGCCAAGCTTGCCTTCCACGCCAAGGAAAGTCCCTTCCAGACACGGGACGAAGTCTTCAATCTTGTATCTTCATAGTCCAGGAGTCCGGCTGAAGGTATAGTCCGGCTATCCGAACACCCCCTAATCCAGGACTCCCTCAGTAGCCCCTGAACCAGGCTTCAATGACGACGAGTCCGACGCGCAGATTGTCTTCGGCATTGCAAGGCGGGTTCCTCCTCCAAGTACTTCATAGAAGATTTTGAACACAAAGATAGTGTCCGGCTCTGCAAAATAAGTTTCCACATATTGCCATAGAGAGAATAATATTTACACAAATTTAATCTGCTGACGTATGCCGTAGCGTGACACACCACGGCCAAGCCTTTATCCGAGTCGCTTCATTATCCCACCTCAGCGCGTCATGCGAGGCGGTTTCCTTGGCACGTCTTGTCAAAGCAGAGATCGTGTCCCCTTATTCCGGGATTCTCATCAATACGGGCATGGGTAACCCAACCGCGCCATTGATTACAGCGCTTGGAGATAAGCGAGTTTTACCAGGCTGGTGGGGACACGTAGTTGCGTCCACCCATATAAGGGGATAAGGATCCACCTTTTCACCTACGCCTTCTTCCTCCTTTGCCTATCCATTCTCGCGCACTCGAGCTCCAGCGCCCAAGTCCGCACTCCCACCTCAACCCTCTCCAGCCATGTCCGGAGCGGGAGGCAAGTGGATGGTCTCCTCCGTCATGGAGCGACACATCAAGAAGCTGAGGAAGGCCGGATACTTGTCTAACGACATTGCGTACTGGCTTCCCGAAAAGGGGCAGCTCATCCCCACCCCTAGGCCCCATGAGAGGGTGGTATTCCTCCCCCATTTCCTCCGCGGACTGGGCTTCCCCCTTCACCCATTTTTCCGGGGGCTCATGTTCTACTATGGCCTGGATTTCCACGATCTGGCCCCAAACTTTGTCCTCAACATCTCGGCGTTTATCGTCATGTGCGAGGCTTTCCTCCGCATCCGCCCCCATTTCGGCCTATGGCTCAAGACTTCCAACGTCAAGCCGAAGGTGGTGCGCGGCAACTAGGCGGAGTGCGGAGGCGCCATGGTGGGCAAGATGGCCAACGTCCTATGGCTCGAGGGCTCCTTTGTGGAGACCCTGAAGGGGTGGCAATCGTGGTGGTTTTATATCACCGAGCCGTGCGACCCCGCATGGGTCACAGCCCCTGAGTTTCGATCCGGACCCCCTACACGGCTCACCTCCTGGAAGGAGACGGGCCTGTCGTGGGGTAAAAAAGGAGAGCTGACCGGACTCCAAACATGCGTCCAAACCCTGGTGGACAAGAAGCTCAAACTTGTCAACGTAGTCCAGGTTATGCTCATCCGCCTGATCCTCCCGTGTCAACAACGGGCTTTCAACCTGTGGGAGTTCGACCCGGCGCGGCACCAAACTCTGAGCAGGCTCTTCTACACGACGTACGAAGATGCCTGGAGGGTGCTTTTCAAGGGCGCCGAGGCCCCCGCATCTGCTACCGAGGATCACGGATTCAGTACGCAGCATCACGCTCATGCGGTAAGCTGTTTTTTTCCTTTTACAGGATATTAGTTTTTCATAGTTTGACTCCATGCGGGATCTAAGCTCCCTTACCTTTGACAGGATTAGCAGGTGACGTCCGGACAGATCAACTCTCCGGCTCCTTTGCCCGAAGGCCCAGTGGACGCTCGCTTGGCGAAGCTGCTGGTTCCGGCACCCTATATGGTGCCGGAGAAGAAGGCCGCGAGAAGGGCCACGGGAACTTGAAAGAGTGCCCGGCGCAAGGAGGTGTCGGATTCATCATCCGACGGTTCCGAAGCGCGTTCCTCCCGTGAAGACGAGGAGGAAGAAGAAGAAACCTCTCCCCCTCCAGCGGGAGGAGAGAAGAAAAGGAAGGCCGCCCTCTCTGGGAGGCCGGAGGGTCCAAGAAGGGGAAAACCCTTCTTCCGGACTACTCCACCGACGCCGACGACGGCGGGGAGGAGTGGCAGCCCAGGGCCAAGCCCCTGGCGAAATCATGAGTATCCGGATACCGGAGTAATTCATAGTATTCGTTTATTGCACAACTTTCCCTTATGTCGAATATGTTTATGCAGCCCACCCAAAGACCGGCTCGACGCGTCGTCGAGCGGCTCACTGGACTCGTCAGATGTGAACTCGCTTCCGACGGCTTCCTCCCCCGCCCTACGGACGACACCGAAGTGTTGTCCCAACAGGTTCCAAGCAGGGAGGAGGTGGTCCTGGAGGCGCCGCAAGGCGACCTCCCGGACTCCAGGAGTAAAGGGGATGAAACCCCCCAGGGCTCCAAGTCCGGCTCAAGGCCGGACACCGCTCCGGAACCTTCAAAGGTTCCAGAGTCCGGCGGGCGACCTCCTTCCAAGAGGAGCAAGCCCACCATGCCGGTGACCTCCGTCCAACCGGGGGCGCCGGACAATCTGTTGGAGGTGCTCGAAGGCGCCTCCATCGACGGGGAGCACCACACTATTATGAGTGCGGTGGTCCAGAAGGTTCAGTCCACCAAGAGCGGACTGACTGAAGCTTGTACTAGCCTTTTAACAGGCTTTGAGGTAAGTAAAGAATGTGTAAATAATAGTACCGCATAGACAGTAGCCCCTGATGCTCTGTTGGGCGTTCGGGAAGAAAAGCCAAATAGAGGATCAAAGAATTCGCAGGAGTCTAACAAAGGAGTCAATATGCGTATGCAAGCTTCTCTGCTGGCGTCCGCCGCACTGACTGCGGAAGTGGACACGCTGAAGCAGAGCCTCGAGAAGTCCGAGCAAGAGCTCGGCCGTGCCAAGAAGCAGCTCGAGGAGAAGGAAGGTAAGAAATACCTTGTTTGAATATATATAAAAAAGGTGCAATTGCAAAAAAAAATGACATGATTAACGTGGCTATTGTAGGGGCCACGTCTGAGGTGGCGACCCTTAAGCAAGCACCGCTCGAGGCCGAGAAGAGTGCGGCCGCAGAGCGCACCGAGAGGGAGAAGTATGAGCCCGAGGTTGGCAAGGTGCGGCAAGAGCTCCAGGTTCTCATGAAAAAACATGAGAGTTTGGAGCTTGACTCAAAGACGCGAGCGTCCGAGCTCGCGGCGGCTATTGAAAATGCCAAGTCTGCCAAGACCAAATCCCAGAAGACCCTCCAGGAGTTGGATGAGGTGAAGAAGATAGCGGCGGGTAAGGCATTCTTTATGCAAAGCAAACATATAAACGTGAGTTACTTGTTACTTACCCGAATCCGGAGCTCTCCAGGAGCGTTCGCAGATCTTCCCCGGAGTGTGTCCGATGCCGCTGCATTCTATCGGGCCGAGGAGGGCAGCTCGACAGAGAAGGTGTTCTGGTCTCAGTATGCTAAGGCCGGACACCCCGTGCCCCTGAGCGACCAGCTGAAGCAACTGGTCGAGCTCCACAAGGCGGCCGAACAGGCCATGAAGGGCCTCTTAGTTCGGCTGTGGCCTGGAGAGGCTCTGCCTGGGAGCTATTTCGGGCTGGTGCGGCGGCTGGTGGAGGCCTGTCCAAGGCTCGAAGTCATCAAGCGCTCTGTCTGCATTGAATGTCCCCGTAGGGCCCTTGCCCGTGTGAAGGTGCACTGGGGAAAGCTGGATGCTGAGAAGCTTGTGAAGGACGGGCCACCGCCGGGGAAAGAGCATCGCAAGCCCGAGAATTACTATAAGGATGTTCTAAGGGTGCCTGCCTTGTGGCAGATGAATGTTCTAGGGATGTAATTTTTGAGTAAAACCCGCTCGTTTTTGTCCTGTGCGCTGAAAACTTGTTCATATGCGCTGAGCAATGCTGTTTGAATTTAAAATATTACCTTCTGTGCGGCTGTTTATCAATTCTGAGAGATGGCAAGTCGTCGGCTTCTACCCCCGTGCCGCTAGTGCTGGGGTGTTCGGGGATAAACCTGAGCGCTCTTTTTCCCATGTTTGGGTCCTTCGAGGGAGGCTCTCAGCCCAACGAACAAGGCAATCGGACTATAACGCGTGAACACTCTCACTTAGCCATAGAATTCTATAATTTTAAATTTCGGCGAAGCCCCTGGTATTCGGAAGACCGAGTTCGGGGCGCTATCCACGCCTTGGACGGAAGAGCCAACTCCTCGCCCTAAGCGGCATAAGTCTTTAGGGACTCGAAAAAACCTCTCGAACAGCGACCAGCTCTCGCTTCATCATGACAGTCAGTTTTAGCTTTTTCCACTGAGGTGCTCGGCCCAGCTCAACTGGGGCACAATCGCAGTGGTTCTCCTAGTGCTACCTTAGCCGATATAGCGGAACGTAAGGCACCAAAACATAGGAGCCGGGCAAACCCAACTATTGACCCAAGACATGATTCGGAGCCGATGCATATAATGCTATAAGTTTGGGGTGCCACACTTGTGAAAGTGTTCGGACTTCTCACACCATATTGAGGGGTACTAAAGCCCCTGGCGTATTTTGGCCATACCAAATTGTACGGGTGCAACATGTCGTTAAGGAACATATATTTATAAAAAAGTAATGCAAAAATAGACAAAAGCTATGCATTGTTTATTAAAAACAGCTGTGATCAAAGCAGAACGATACAAGTAATGCGATAAACAAAAAGTTGGACTATTTAACATGTCTGCTCCAGGGGCAAGCTGCGGAATAGTATGCGAAACAGGTATACTGCTCGTGATAGAGACCACCTGGGAGTTCCGTAATGCGGCGTGGCTTGTCTGCCTCCCTAGTTCTTGCATCGTTTGTGCGGCAATTGAACTGCCGAACAGGCCTTCCGAAGAATGGAGTCCTGAAAGTAAGAGAAAATTAAAAAAATTGGCAGCCCCTGGTGCGGTTTAAGCCGCGTTTCGGGCGTGCCGTGATGATGCCCCTCCCCCTGTACCCATGGTATTTTTAGAGCGTAGTTATGTACGCGAAGCACTGATGTCGCATTATTGCGAGGGCTGGGGTTGGGGCCGCATTGCTACGCCTGCTCGGAACGTGCCAGGCGGTCTTGTTGTGGGTTACTCCAGGCGCGCTTGACGATGTCCGGACGTTTAATGGCCGGACTGGAGAACTGCCTGGAGAGGCTGCTTTGTACTTCCGCTGCAAGGGCCGTCGTGTGCTCCTCCGTTCGGAGGGAGCGTTCGGTGTTTCCATTGACCGTAATTACTCCTCGAGGGCCCGGCATCTTGAGCTTAAGGTATGCATAGTGCGGTACCGCATTGAACTTGGCGAATGTGGTTCGTCCGAGCAGTGCGTGATAGCCACTGCGGAATGGGACTATGTCGAAGATCAACTCCTCGCTTCGGAAATTATCCGGAGATCCGAAGACCACTTCAAGTGTGACTGAGCCTGTACAGTTGGCCTCTACACATGGTATTACGCCTTTAAAGGTCGTTTTGGTGGGCTTAATCCTCGAGGGATCTATGCCCATTTTCCGCACTGTATCCTGGTAAAGCAGGTTCAGGCTGCTGCCGCCGTCCATAAGGACTCTAGTGAGATGAAATCCGTCAATAATTGGGTCTAGAACCAATGCGGCAAATCCGCCATGACGGATGCTAGTGGGATGGTCTCTTCGATCAAAGGTGATCGGGCAGGAGGACCATGGGTTGAACTTTGGGGCAACTGGCTCTACCGCGTATACGTCCCTTAACGCGCGCTTCCGCTCCCTTTTGGGGACGTGGGTTGCGTATATCATGTTCATCATCCGCACTTGTGGGGGAAAAACCTTCTATCCATTGTTGTTCGGCGGCAGTATGACTTATATCGCCCACAACTCACTTGTGTTCTACTCGTGCATATAACATCAACATATAAAACCTAGGCTCGGATGCCACCGTTGGGTTTCGTAGTAATTTCAAAAAAATTCCTACGCACACGCAAGATCATGGTGATGCATAGCAACGAGAGGGGAGAGTGTGATCTACGTACCTTTGTAGACTGACAGCGGAAGCGTTAGCACAACGCGGTTGATGTAGTCGTACGTCTTCACGGCCCGACCGATCAAGCACCGAAACTACGGCACCTCCGAGTTTTAGCACACGTTCAGCTCGATGACGATCCCCGGACTCCGATCCAGCAAAGTGTCGGGGAAGAGTTCCGTCAGCACGACGACGTGGTGACGATCTTGATGTACTACCGTCGCAGGGCTTCGCCTAAGCACCGCTACAATATTATCGAGGACTATGGTGGAAGGGGGCACCGCACACGGCTAAGAATATGATCACGTGGATCAACTTGTGTGTCTAGGGGTGCCCCTTGCCTCCGTATATAAAGGAGCAAGGGGAGGAGGCCGGCCGGCCCTATAGGCGCGCCAAGGAGGAGTCCTCCTCCTAGTAGGAGTAGGACTCCTACTAGGAGGGGGAAGGAAGTGGGGAGGGAGAGGGACAGGGGGCGCCGCCCCCCATCTCCTAGTCCAATTCGGACCAGGGGGGAGGAGGCGCGTGGCCCACCTTTGGCTGCCCCTCTCTCTCTCCACTAAGGCCCATATGGCCCATTACTTCTCCCGGGGGGTTCCGGTAACCCTCCGGTACTCCGGTTTTCTCCGAAATCACCCGGAACACTTCCGGTGTCCGAATATAGCCGTCCAATATATCAATCTTTATGTCTCGACCATTTCGAGACTCCTCGTTAGGTCCGTGATCACATCCGGGACTCCGAACTAACTTCGGTACATCAAAACTCATAAACTCATAATATAACTGTCATCGAAACCTTAAGCGTGCGGACCCTACGGGTTCGAGAACAATGTAGACATGACCGAGACACATCTCCGGTCAATAACCAATAGCGGAACCTGGATGCTCACAACTAACTCATTAGTTGCAATGCTTGCAAGGCTTATGTGATGTGTATTACCGAGAGGGCCCAGAGATACCTCTCCGACAATCGGAGTGACAAATCCTAATCTCGAAATACACCAACCCAACATGTACCTTTGGAGACACCTGTAGAGCACCTTTATAATCTCCCATTTACGTTGTGACGTTTGGTAGCACACAAAGTGTTCCCTCCGGCAAACGGGAGTTGCATAATCTCATAGTCATAGGAACATGTATAAGTCATGAAGAAAGCAATAGCAACATACTAAACGATCGGGTGCTAAGCTAATGGAATGAGTCATGTCAATCACATCATTCTCCTAATGATGTGATCCCATTAATCAAATAACAACTCTTTTGTTTATGGTTAGGAAACATAACCATCTTCGATTAACGAGCTAGTCAAGTAGAGGCATACTAGTGACACTTTGTTTGTCTATGTATTCACACAAGTATTATGTTTCCGGTTAATACAATTCTAGCATGAATAATAAACATTTATCATGATATAAGGAAATAAATAATAACTTTATTATTGCCTCTAGAGCATATTTCCTTCAGTCTCCCACTTAGACTAGAGTCAATAATCTAATTCACATCGCCATGTGATTTAACAGCAATAGTTCACATCGATATGTGATCAACACCCAAAGGGTTTACTAGAGTTAGTAATCTAGTTCACATCGCTATGTGATTAACACCCAAAGAGTACTAAGGTGTGATCATGTTTTGCTTGTGAGATAATTTTAGTCAACGGGTCTGTCACATTCAGATCCGTAAGTATTTTGCGAATTTCTATGTCAACAATGCTCTGCACGGAGCTACTCTAGCTTATTGCTCCCACTTTCAATATGTATCTAGATCGAGACTTAGAGTCATCCAGATCTGTGTCAAAACTTGCATCGACGTAACTTTTTACGACGAACCCTTTTTGTCACCTCCATAATTGAGAAATATTTCCTTATTCCACTAAGGATAATTTTGACCGCTGTCCAATGATCTACTCTTAGATCACTATTGTACTCCCTTGCTTAACACAGTGTAGGGTATACAATAGATCTAGTACACAGCATGGCATACTTTATAGAACCTATGGCTGAGGCATAGGGAATGACTTTCATTCTATTTCTATCTTCTGCCATGGTCGGGCTTTGAGTCTTACTCAATTTCACACCTTGCAACACAGGCAAGAACTCTTTCTTTGACTGTTCCATTTTGAACTACTTCAAAATCTTGTCAAGGTATGTACTCATTGAAAAAACTTATCAAGCATCTTGATCTATCTCTATAGATCTTGATGCTCAATATGTAAGTAGCTTTACCGAGGTCTTTCTTTGAAAAACTCCTTTCAAATATTCCTTTATGCTTTCCAGAAAATTATACATTATTTCCGATCAACAATATGTTGTTCACATATACTTATCAGAAATGTTGTAGTGCTCCCACTCACTTTCTTGTAAATACAGGCTTCACCGTAAGTCTGTATAAAACTATATGCTTTGATCAACTTATCAAAGCGTATATTCCAACTCCGAGATGCTTGCACCAGTCCATAGATGGATCGTTGGAGCTTGCATATTTTGTTAACACCTTTAGGATTGACAAAACCTTCTGGTTGCATCATATACAACTCTTCTTTAAGAAATCCATTAAGGAATGCAGTTTTGTTTATCCATTTGCCAGATTTCATAAAATGCGGCAATTGCTAACATGATTCAGACAGACTTAAGCATATATACGAGTTAGAAAATCCTATCGTAGTCAATGCCTTGAACTTGTCGAAAACCTTTTGCGACAATTCTAGCTTTGTAGATAGTAACATACTATCAGCGTCCATCTTCCTCTTGAAGATCCATTTATTTTCTATGGCTTGCTGATCATCGGGCAAATCCATCAAAGTCCATACTTTGTTCTCATACATGGATCATATCTCAGATTTTATGGCCTCAAACCATTTCGCGGAATCTGGGCTCATTATCGCTTCCTCATAGTTCGCAAGTTTGTCATGTTCTAGTAACATGACTTCCAGAACAGGATTACTGTACCACTCTAGTGCGGATCTCACTCTGGTTTACCTACGAGATTCGGTAGTAACTTGATCTGAAGTTACATGACCATCATCATTAGCTTCCTCACTATTGGTGTAGTAGTCACAGGAACAGATTTCTGTGATGAACTACTTTCCAATAAGGGAGCAGGTACAGTTACCTCATCAAGTTCTACTTTCCTCCCACTCACTTCTTTCGAGAGAAACTCCTTCTCTAGAAAAACTCCGAATTTAGCAACAAAAGTCTTGCCTTCGGATTTGTGATAGAAAGTGTACCCAACAGTCTCCTTTGGGTATCCTATGAAGACATATTTCTCCGATTTGGGTTTGAGCTTATCAGGATGAAACTTTTTCATATAAGCATCACAATCCCAAACTTTAAGAAACGACAGCTTTGGTTTCTTGCCAAACCACAGTTCAGATTGTGTCGTCTCAACGGACTTAGATGGTGCCCTTTTAAACGTGAATGTAGCTGTCTTTAATGCATAACCCCAAAACGATAGTGGTAGATCGATAAGAGACATCATAGATCGCACCATATCTAATAAAGTACGGTTATAATGTTCGGACACACCATTATGCTGTGGTGTTCCAGGTGGCGTGAGTAGTAAAACTATTTCACATTGTTTTAACTGAAGGCCAAACTCGTAACTCAAATATTTTACCTCTGCGATCATATCGTAGAAACTTTTATTTTCTTTGTTACGATGATTCTCCACTTCACTCTGAAATTCTTTGAACTTTTCAAATATTTCAGACTTGTGTTTCATTAATTAGATATACCCATATATGCTCAAATCATCTGTGAAGGTCAGAAAATAATGATACCCGCCGCGAGCCTTAACACTCATTGGATCTCATACATCAGTATGTATTATTTCCAATAAGTCAGTTGCTCGCTCCATAGTTCTGGAGAACGGCGTTTTAGTCATCTTGCCCATGAGGCATGGTTCACAAGCATCAACTGATTCATAATCAAGTGATTCCAAAAACCCATTAGCATGGAGTTTCTTCATGCGCTTTACACCAATATGACCTAAACGGCAGTGCCACAAATAAGTTGTACTATCATTATTAACTTTGCATCTTTTGGTTTCAATATTATGATTATGTGTATCACTACGATCGAGATCCAACGAACTATTTTCATTGGGTGTGTAACCATATAAGGTTTTATTCATGTAAACAGAACAACAATTTATTCTCTTACTTAAATGAATAACCGTATTACAATAAACATGATCAAATCATATTCATGCTCAACGCAAACACCAAATAACACTTATTCAGGTTCAACACTAATCCCGAAAGTATAGGGAGTGTGCGATGATGATCATATCAATCTTGGAACCACTTCCAACACACATCGTCACTTCACCCTTAACTAGTCTCTGTTTATTCTGCAACTCCTGTTTCGAGTTACTAATCTTAGCAACTGAACTAGTATCAAATACTGAGGGGTTGCTATAAACACTAGTAAAGTACACATCAATAACATGTATATCAAATATACTTATGTTCACTTTGCCATCCTTCTTATCTGCCAATCACTTGGGGTAGTTCCGCTTCCAGTGACCAGTCCCTTTGCAGTAGAAACACTTAGTCTCAGGCTTAGGACCAGACTTGGGCTTCTTCACTTGAGCAGCAACTTGCTTGCTGTTCTTCTTGAAGTTCCCCTTCTTCCCTCTGTCCTTTTCTTGAAACTAGTGGTCTTGTCTGCCATCAAAACTTGATGTTTTTCTCGATTTCTACCTTCTTTAATTTCCGCATTACGAAGAGCTTGGGAATCGTTTCCGTTATCCCTTGCATATCATAGTTCATCATGAAGTTCTACTAACTTGGTGATGGTGACTAGAGAATTCTGTCAATCACTATCTTATCTGGAAGATTAACTCCCACTTGATTCAAGCGATTATAGTACTCAGACAATCTGAGCACATGCTCACTAGTTGAGCGATTCTCCTCCACCTTTTAGCTATAGAACTTGTTGGAGACTTCATATCTCTCAACTCGGGTATTTGCTTGAAATATTAACTTCAACTCCTGGAACATCTCATATGCTCCATGACGTTCAAAACGTCTTTGAAGTCCCGATTCTAAGCCATTAAGCATGGTGCACTAAACTATCAAGTAGTCATCATATTGAGCTAGCCAAATGTTCATAACGTCTGCATCTGCTCCTGCAATAGGTCCGTCACCTAGCGGTGCATCAAGGACATAATTCTTCTGTGCAGCAATGAGGATAAACCTCAGATCACGGATCCAATCCGCATCATTGCTACTAACATCTTTCAACACAATTTTCTCTAGGAACAATATCAAAATAAACACAGGGAAGCAACAACGCGAGCTATTGATCTACAACATAATTTGAAAAACACTACCAGGACTAAGTTCATGATAAATTTAAGTTCAATTAATCATATTACTTAAGAACTCCCACTTAGATAGACAGCCCTCTAATCCTCTAAATGATTACGTGATCCAAATCAACTAAACCATGTCCGATCATCACGTGAGATGGAGTAGTTTCATTGGTGAACATCGCTATGTTGATCATATCTGCTATATGATTCACGCTCGACCTTTCGGTCTCCGTGTTCCGAGGCCATATCTGTATATGCTTGGCTCGTCAAGTATAACCTGAGTATTCTGCGTGTCCAACTGTTTTGCACCCGCTGTATTTGAACGTAGAGCCTATCACACCCGATCATCACGTGGTGTCTCAGCACGAAGAACTTTCACAACGGTGCATACTCAGGGAGAACACTTCTTGATAATTAGTGAGAGATCATCTTATAATGCTACCGTCAATCAAAGCAAGATAAGATGCATAAAAGATAAACATCACATGCAATCAATATAAGTGATATGATATGGCCACCATCATCTTGTGCTCGTGATCTCCATCTTCGAAGCACCGTCATGATCACCATCGTCACCGGCGCGACACCTTGATCTCCGTCGTAGCATCGTTGTCGTCTCGCCAATCTTATGCTTCCACGACTATCGCTACCGCTTAGTGATAAAGTAAAGCATTACAGCGCGATTGCATTGCATACAATAAAGCGACAACCATATGGCTCCTGCCAGTTGCCGATAACTCGGTTACAAAACATGATCATCTCATACAATAAAATTTAGCATCATGTCTTGACCATATCACATCACAACATGCCCTGCAAAAACAAGTTAGACGTCCTCTACTTTGTTGTTGCAAGTTTTACGTGGCTGCTACGGGCTTAAGCAAGAACCAATCTTACCTACGCATCAAAACCACAACGATAGTTTGTCAAGTTGGTGCTGTTTTAACCTTCGCAAGGACCGGGCGTAGCCACACTCGATTCAACTAAAGTTGGAGAAACTGTCACCCGCAAGCCACCTATGTGCAAAGCACGTCGGGAGAACCGGTCTCGCGTAAGCGTACGCGTAATGTCGGTCCGGGCCGCTTCGTCCAACAATACCGCCGAACCAAAGTATGACATGCTGGTAAGCAGTATGACTTATATCGCCCACAACTCACTTGTGTTCTACTCGTGCATATAACATCAACATATAAAACCTAGGCTCGGATGCCACTGTTGGGTTTCGTAGTAATTTCAAAAAAATTCCTACGCACACGCAAGATCATGGTGATGCATAGCAACGAGAGGGGAGAGTGTGATCTACGTACCTTTGTAGACCGACAGCGGAAGCGTTAGCACAACGCGGTTGATGTAGTCGTACGTCTTCACGGCCCGACCGATCAAGCACCGAAACTACGGCACCTCCGAGTTTTAGCACACGTTCAGCTCGATGACGATCCCCGGACTCCGATCCAGCAAAGTGTCGGGGAAGAGTTCCGTCAGCACGACGGCATGGTGACGATCTTGATGTACTACCGTCGCAGGGCTTCGCCTAAGCACCGCTACAATATTATCGAGGACTATGGTGGAAGGGGGCACCGCACACGGCTAAGAATATGATCACGTGGATCAACTTGTGTGTCTAGGGGTGCCCCTTGCCTCCGTATATAAAGGAGCAAGGGGAGGAGGCCGGCCGGCCCTATAGGCGCGCCAAGGAGGAGTCCTCCTAGTAGGAGTAGGACTCCTACTAGGAGGGGGAAGGAAGTGGGGAGGGAGAGGGAAAGGGGGGCGCCGCCCCCTTTCTCCTAGTCCAATTCGGACCAGGGGGGAGGAGGCGCACGGCCCACCTTTGGCTGCCCCTCTCTCTCTCTCCACTAAGGCCCATATGGCCCATTACTTCTCCCGGGGGTTCCGGTAACCCTCCGGTACTCCGGTTTTCTCCGAAATCACCCGGAACACTTCCGGTGTCCGAATATAGCCATCCAATATATCAATCTTTATGTCTCGACCATTTCGAGACTCCTCATTAGGTCCGTGATCACATCCGGGACTCCGAACTAACTTCGGTACATCAAAACTCATAAACTCATAATATAACTGTCATCGAAACCTTAAGCGTGCGGACCCTACGGGTTCGAGAACAATGTAGACATGACCGAGACACGTCTCCGGTCAATAACCAATAGCGGAACCTGGATGCTCATATTGGCTCCTACATATTCTACGAAGATCTTTTATCGGTCAGACCGCATAACAACATACGTTGTTCCCTTTGTCATCGGTATGTTACTTGCCCGAGATTCGATCGTCGGTATCCCATACCTAGTTCAATCTCGTTACCGGCAAGTCTCTTTACTCGTTCCGTAATACATCATCTCACAACTAACTCATTAGTTGCAATGCTTGCAAGGCTTATGTGATGTGTATTACCGAGAGGGCCCAGAGATACCTCTCCGACAATCGGAGTGACAAATCCTAATCTCGAAATACGCCAACCCAACATGTACCTTTGGAGACACCTGTAGAGCACCTTTATAATCACCCATTTACATTGTGACGTTTGGTAGCACACAAAGTGTTCCTCCGGCAAACGGGAGTTGCATAATCTCATAGTCATAGGAACATGTATAAGTCATGAAGAAAGCAATAGCAACATACTAAACGATCGGGTGCTAAGCTAATGGAATGGGTCATGTCAATCACATCATTCTCCTAATGATGTGATCCCGTTAATCAAATAACAACTCTTTTGTTTATGGTTAGGAAACATAACCATCTTCGATTAACGAGCTAGTCAAGTAGAGGCATACTAGTGACACTTTGTTTGTCTATGTATTCACACAAGTATTATGTTTCCGGTTAATACAATTCTAGCATGAATAATAAACATTTATCATGATATAAGGAAATAAATAATAACTTTATTATTGCCTCTAGGGCATATTTCCTTCACCGAATTACCAAGGTTCTTGGTCATATTGTTGCTACGAGCAAGCCAGCTGTCTTCTCCCGCGCAAAAGCGGGTCATGAGTGTCGTGAGTGCTGCCATGGATTTCGACTTTTCCTGTCCTAGGTGCCGGGCAATCCACTCGTCACGGATATTGTGCTTGAAGGCTGCTAGGGCCTCTGCGTCCGGACAGTCGACTATTTGATTTTTCTTTGTTAGGAACCGTGTCCAGAATTGCCTGGCCGATTCATCTGGCTGCTGAATTACGTGGCTTAGGTCATCGGCGTCTGGGGGTCGCACATAAGTGCCCTGGAAATTATCGAGAAATGCGGCTTCCAGGTCCTCCCACAACTGATTGATCCTGTTGGCAAGCTGTTAAGCCAATGCAGAGCTGGTCCTTTAAGCTTGAGTGGGAGGTATTTGATTGCGTGGAAATCATCGCCGCGGGCCATGTGGATATGAAGGAGATAATCCTCGATCCATACCGCAGGATCTGTTGTGCCATCATATGATTCGATGTTTGCGGGTTTGAAACCCTCGGGGATTTGATGATCCATTATTTCGTCTGTGAAGCATAGTGGGTGTGCGGCACCTCTGTACTAGGCTATATCATGACGTAGCTCCAATGAGCTTTGTCTACTATGTTCGGCCCTGCCGAATTTGTGGCCGGCGTGACGGTTACCGTCTCGAGCCGTGGGGCGCCCACGCGATCCGTAGATCGATCTTATTTGCCTTGCCTTGTCCTCCAACATATCTCGTAAGTCCGGCGCATATTCCCATGCCTTGGTATGGGGTGCGGCTTGAGTGGAGGGCCGAGAGGCCTCTCTGTCGCGGCCACGAGGTGGCCGGTCGGCCACATCAAGTGCTTCCTCCTCTAATCAGGGCAGCAACCTGTGCTTTGGGTAGCTCTTGGAGGGGCGTTCGAGTTTATGCTCTTCGGCCGCAAGGACTTCAGTCCATCTATCGACTAGCAAATCTTGATCAGCTTTAAGTTGTTGCTGTTTTTTCTTGAGGCTTCTTGCCGTGGCCATAAGCTTGCATTGAAAACGCTCTTGCTCGATGGGATCCTCCGGTATGACGAATTCGTTGTCGTCGAGGCTTGCCTTGTCTTCGGAGGGAGGCATATAATTGTCGTCCTCGACCTCCCTGTCTGCCGCTCTCTCATGAGGGTTGGCTTCTCCGTCCTCCTGTGCTAAATCTTGCTGGAGGGGGTTCTCTTCGGCACTTTCCGGAGTGTTATTATCTCCCGTGCTAGAATCGCCGTATTTGTTTTGGCGGGATTTTGAGCGGCGGCGCTGATGCCGGCGCTTAGGCTGTTTCTTGGAGGGGTCATCCTCCGCTGTTCCATCGCCATCTCCTTCTTTTGGGGTGTCCACCATGTATATGTCATATGACGAGGTGGCTTTCTAGGGCCTAGTAGGCGCTGGTTCTTCATCATCTCCTTCATCGCCGTCCATACCGTCGATGTCTTCGGAGTCGAAGTCGAGCATGTCGGTTAAATCGTCGACAGTGGCTACAAAGTGGGTGGTGGGTTGGTTTTGAATTTCTTCATCATCCGTACCCCAACCTTGCTAACCGTAGTCCGGCCAGGGCTCTCCTGATAAAGAGAGAGACTCCAGTGTCTTCAGAATATCGCCGAAAGGTGAGTGCTGAAAGATGTCCGCGGCAGTGAACTCCATGATCGGCGCCCAATCGGATTCGATCGGCAGGGGCGCGGACGGTTCGGAGTCCGGAGAGGAGTCCGGCTCCTTGGATTCATGAGTCTCGCGGAGTGCGGGGCTGGTGTTCGGCTCAATCGTCGTTGGGATCGCAGCCCCCGAGGTGGTGTCCAACCGCCCATCCTCGATCGGCGCAGTTGGCTCCGAATTAAGGGTCGAAGCTGATGCGGGTGTGGCCTCCAGGGCACTGTTCGGCGGCAGAGCTAGATCATACTCGTCGGGACAGTGCGGCGCGCTCGGCAGTGGCTCGAATCCGTCGAAGATCAAGTCCCCGCGGATGTCAGCTGTGTAGTTTAAACTTCTGAATCTGACCTGACGGCCAGGGGCGTAGCTTTCGATCTGCTCCAGATGGCCAAGTGAATTGGCCCGCAGTGCGAAGCCGCCGAAGACGATGATCTGTCCGGGGAGGAAGGTCTCACCCTGGACTGCATCACTATTGATGATCGTAGGAGCCATCGAGCCTAACGGCGACGACATAGAGGAACTCTCAATGAAAGCACCAATGTCGGTGTCAAAACCGGCGGATCTCGGGTAGGGGGTCCCGAACTGTGCGTCTAGGCCAGATGGTAACAGGAGGCAAGGGACACGAAGTTTTACCCAGATTCGGGCCCTCTCGATGGAGGTAAAACCCTACGTCCTGCTTGATTAATATTGATGATATGGGTAGTACAAGAGTAGATCTACCACGAGATCAGAGAGGCTAAACCCTAGAAGCTAGCCTATGGTATAATTGTTGTTGTCTATGTTGTCCTACGGACTAAAACCCTCCGGTTTATATAGACACCGGAGAGGGTTAGGGTTACACAAAGTCGGTTACAATGGTAGGAGATCTGAATATTTGTATCGCCAAGCTTGCCTTCCACGCCAAGGAAAGTCCCTTCCGGACACGGGACGAAGTCTTCAATCTTGTATCTTCATAGTCCAGGAGTCCGGCTGATGGTATAGTCCGGCTATCCGGACACCCCCTAATCCAGGACTCCCTCACCCCCTCCTCCTTCTTCTTCCTTGACCTCCTCCCTAGATGGGAGAAGGGTTTCCCCTCTGGTCCATGGCCTCCATGGCACGGGAGGGGCGAGAGCCCCTCCAAGATTGGATCTGTCTCTCTGTCTCTCTCTGTTTCTGCGTTCTCAGATTCTTCCCTTTCACCATTTCTTATATTCCCGGAGATCCGTAACTCCGATAGGGCTGAAATTTTGACACGATCTCTATTCGGAAATTAGCTTTCTTGCGGCCAAAGAAGGGAACCAATCGCCTTACGGGTGGCCCACGAGGGTCAGGGGCGCGCCCAGGGGGGCATGCGCGCCCCCTGCCTCGTGGCCACCTCGGGCACCGTCTCGCGTGGATTTTTCTTCCCAAAAATCATATATATTCCAAAAAAATCTCCGTCAGTTTTTATCCCGTTTGGACTCCGTTTGATATGAATATTCTACGAAACAAAAAACATGCAACAAACAGGAACTGGCACTGGGCACTAGATCAATATGTTAGTCCCAAAAATAGTATAAAAAGTTGCCAAAAGTATATGAAAGTTGTAGAATATTGGCATGGAACAATCAAAATTATAGATACGACGGAGACGTATCAGCATCCCCAAGCTTAATTCCTGTTCGTCCTCGAGTAGGTAAATGATAAAAAAATTGATGTGGAATGCTACCTAGCATAATCTTGATCACATATCTAATCATGGCATGAATATTAAGATACGAGTGTTTTAAAGCAATAGTCTATCATTTGACATAAAAACAATAATACTTCAAGCCTACTAATAAAGCAATCATGTCTTTTCAAAATAACAAGGCCAAAAAAATTTATACCTACAAAATCATATAGTCTGGCTATGCTCCATCTTCTTCACACAAAATACTCACATCATGCACAACCCCGATGACAAGCCAAGCAATTGTTTCATACTTTTGACGTTCTCAAACCTTTTCAACTTTCACGCAATACATGAGCGTGAGCCATGGACATAGCACTATAGGTGGAATAGAATGGTGGTTGTGGAGAAGACAAAAGGGAGAAGATAGTCTCACATCAACTAGGCGTATCAACGGGCTATGGAGATGCCCATCAATTGATATCAATGTGAGTGAGTAGGGATTGCCATGCAACGGATGCACTAGAGCTATAAGTATATGAAAGCTCTAACTGAAACTAAATGGGTGTGCATCCAACTTGATTGCTCATGAAGACCTCGGGCATTTGAGTAAGCCCATCATCGGAATATACAAGCCAAGTTCTATAATGAAAATTCCCACTAGTATATGAAAGTGATAACTCAAGAGACTCTCTATATGAAGAACATGATGCTACTTTGAAGCACAAGTGTGGTAAAAGGATAGTAACATTGCCCCTTCTCTCTTTTTCTCTCTTTTTTTAGGCTTCTTTGGCCTCTCTCTTTTTTTGTGGGGCTTCTTTGGTCACTTTTATTTTGATAACCTCACATGGGACAATGTTCTAATAATGATGATCATCACACTTTTATTTACTTACAACTCAATATTACAACTCGATATCTAGAACAAGGATACGACTCTGTATGAATGCCTCCGACGTTGTACCGGGATGTGCAATGATCTAGCGTAGCAATTACATCAAAAAACGGACAAGCCATGAAAACATCATGCTAGCTATCTTACGATCATGCAAAGCAATATGACAATGAATGCTCAAGTCATGTATATGATGACGATGAAAGTTGCATGGCAATATATCTCGGAATGGCTATGGAAATGCCATGATAGGTAGGTATGGTGGCTGTTTTGAGGAAGGTATATGGTGGGTTTATGGTACCGGCAAAAGTTGCGCGGTACTAGAGAGGCTAGCAATGGTGGAAGGGTGAGAGTGCGTATAATCCATGGACTCAACATTAGTCATAAAGAACTCACATACTTATTGCAAAAATCTATTAGTCATCGAAACAAAGTACTACGCGCATGCTCCTAGGGGGATAGATTGGTAGGAAAATACCATCGCTCGGCCTCGACCGCCACTCATAAGGAAGACAATCAATAAATACCTCATGCTCCAACTTCGTTACATAACGGTTCACCATACGTGCATGCTACGGGAATCACAAACCTCAACACAAGTATTTCTACAATTCACAACCACCCACTAGCATGACTCTAATATCACCATCTTTATATCGCAAAACTATTGCAAGGAATCAAACATATCATATTCAGTGATCTACAAGTTTTATGTAGGATTTTACGACTAACCATGTGAATGACCAATTCCTGTCATCTCTCTAAATAGATATAAGTGAAGCAAGAGAGTTTAATTCTTTCTACAAAAGATATGGCCACGCTCTAACAAATATAAGTGAAGCAAAAGAGCATTCTACAAATGGCGGTTTTCTATGTAAAGAGAAATAGGCAATCCAAGCTTCAAATTATATAAGTGAAGCACATGAAGCATTCTATAAAGCCATACTCAAAAGATATAAGTGAAGTGCAATGAGCATTCTATAAATCAACCAAGGACTATCTCATACTAGCATGGTGCATAAAAGAAAAATGAAAACTAAATGCAAAAGACGCTCCAAGATTGCACATATCGCATGAACGAAACGAATCCGAAAACATATCGATACTTGTTGAAGAAAGAGGGGATGCCTTCCGGGGCATCCCCAAGCTTAGACGCTTGAGTCTCCTTGAATATTTACTTGGGGTGCCTCGGGCATCCCCAAGCTTGAGCTCTTGCCTCTCTTCCTTCTTCTCACATCAAGACCTTCTCGATCATTGAACACTTCATCCACACAAAACTTCAACAGAAAACTCGGTAAGATCCGTTAGTATAATGAAGCAAATCACTACTCTAAGTACTGTTGCAAACCAATTCATATTTTGTTTTTGCATTGTGTCTACTGTAATATAACTTTTTCATGGCTTAATCCACTGATATGAATCGATAGTTTCATCAAAACAAGCAAACTATGCATCAAAAACAAAATCTGTCTAAAACAGAACAGTCTGTAATAATCTGAACATTCACCATACTCCTGATACTTGAAAAATTCTGCCAAAATTAGGAAAAATAAAAAATTTGTATAGGAAGACAGTGCAAAAAAATTAGAACCATTTGACATTCCAGCTAAAAATTTAAAATCACGCACTACAGCCAAAGTTTTTGTCCTGCACCGTACAAACCATCAAGCAAATGTAAACATCCTAAAGGCAAACCTTGCACATTGTTTTTATAATACAAAGGAATTGTACAAGGGGATAATTATTTTTATTTAAAAGTTTCTGTAATCAAGATTCACAAAGTTTCCGTGAGCATGAACAAAATTCAAGGCTAGCTCCCACTTCAACAATGCTTGTCTTTCTCACTTTCGCTTTCCTTTTTGAAAAAGTTTTGGGTTCCCCTCTTTATTTTTGTTGTTTTTAAACTATATGAAAGCACTCAACAGAAATAAATGACTCCCTAAAACTTCTGGGTTGTCTCCCTGGCAGCGCTTTCTTTAAAGCCATTAAGCTTGGCATATAGTGCTCAAGTAATGGATCCACCCGGATCCCAAGGTATATCGAAGCCAATTTTAATTAACAATTATTTGTAATTTAGTGGTGAGAACAAGATAACATATATCATGTAATGACGAAGTCTAACTCTCTTCCTATGCATCGGCATGTCATAAAAAAACAATTCATGCACACATAGTAAAGGCCAATGCATAGTATAAACAGTTTCTTGCAATTTTGTCGTATTGGAAACATAGAGAGGTGGAGATATAGTTCCTCTCTCATAATAATTGCAAGTAGGAGCAGCAAGCACATGCATATTATATTCATCAAAATCATCATGTGCAACGGTAAAAGGTAACCCATCAATATAATCCTTAATAAGTGCAAACTTCTCCGATATAGTGTAGTTGGGAGAATTCAAAAAGATAATAGGACTATCATGCGTGGGTGCAATAGCAACAATTTCATGTTTAACATAAGGAACTATAGCAAGTTCATCTCCATAAGCATAATTCATATTAGCATCTTGGCCACAAGCATAGCAAGCATCATCAAAAAGGGATATTTCAAAAGAATCGACGGGATCATAGCAATTATCATAGCATTCATCCTTCGGTAAGCATGAAGGGAAATTAAACAATGTATGAGTTGAAGAGTTACTCTCATTAGAAGGTGGGCACGGGTGATCAATCCGCTTTTTCTCCTTTTGTTCTTCGCTCTCTTCCTCATCTTTTTCATCCAATGAGCTCACAGTTTCATCAATTTCTTCTTCCATAGACTCCTGCAAAATATTAGTTTCTTCTTGGACAGCGGAGACTTTCTCAATAAGTGCATTAATATCGTAATTGTATTCATAATTCTCATAACAATATTTAAGGATAGCTAAATTTTCAGGTCTATAAACCGAATCATCAAAATCTTCAAACTCTTTAAACATAGATTCAATTTCATAAGCACCCATAAAAGCAACAAATTCTTCTATTTGTTCCACATCATAGTAATCATATATACCATTAGCATAAGAAGCTAAGGTTTTATTATCATTAAATTTACATGAAAAGGGAAGGTGTGGAGCCTTCACCTTAAAGCAACAAGTATAATCATATCTCAAGCATAGTTGCCTAGCATACCAATTCAATATATGAATTTGATCCCATAATAGTTTCCCTTTTTGCGTCAAGCGGTAATCCCTAAAGTATTCACGTTGATCCAACGTTACTCCCATTACATAATTGAATGGGGTTTTCTCGGGATTATTAAAGTAGTACGTAATATTTTTCACATAACCAGCATCGAGGGTTTTAGGAGGTTCCCCATCTCCATGAATAGCAAGTACACCTAATTTTTTTGGTATTTCGTGTTCCATATCCATAACTAAAGATAGAGAACAACTAAGAACAGCAGATAAAAATTACTTAGTGATAAAGCAAACAAGCACACACGAGAATATTCACCCCACGCTATTGCTCCCCGGCAACGGCGCCAGAAAAAGGTCTTGATAACCCACAAGTATAGGGGATCACAACAGTTTTCGATAAGTAAGAGTGTCGAACCCAACGAGGAGCTAAAGGTAGAACAAATATTCCCTCAAGTTCTATCGACCACCGATACAACTCTACGCACGCTTGACGTTCGCTTTACCTAGAACAAGTATGAAACTAGAAGTACTTTGTAGGTGTTGTTGGATAGGTTTGCAAGATAATAAAGATTACGTAAATAAAAAGTAGGGGCTGTTTAGATAAAGAAACAATAAAGTAAATATAGCGAGTGTGGAAAAGTGGTGGTAGGAGTTGGGGAATTGCCCCTAAGCAATTGACTACTTTACTAGACCGATAGCAAGTATTATGTGGGAGAGGCCACTGCTAGCATGTCATCCCTGACTTGGAATTCTATGCACTTATGATTCGAACTATTAGCAAGCATCCGCAAATACTAATGTTCATTAAGGTAAAACCCAACCATAGCATTAAGATATATTGGTCCCCCTTCAATCCTGTATGCATCAATTTCTATGCTAGGTTCAAGCTTCTGTCACTCTTGCCCTCCAATACATAGTCCTATCAACATACAACTAACCCTAGGGTGTGATCCACGCGTGCAATCATATGATGGGCACCAAAGGACAGCAACATAACCACAAGAAAATTAAATCAATCATAGCAATTCATCAACCACCGATAGGACAACGAAAATCTACTCAGACATCATAGGATGGCAACACATCATTGGATAATAATATGAAGCATAAAGCACCATGTTCAAGTAGAGGGTACATCGGGTTGCGGGAGATTGGACCGCTGTAGATAGAGGGGGAAAGGTGATGGAGATGTTGGTGAAGATGGCGGAGGTGTTGGTGTAGATCGCGGTGATGATGATGGCCCCCGGTGGCACTCCGGTGCCACCGGAAGCGAGGGGGAGAGAGCCCCCCTCCTTCTTCTTCTTCCTTGACCTCCTACCTAGATGGGAGAAGGGTTTCCCCTCTGGTCCATGGCCTCCATGGCACGGGAGGGGCGAGAGCCCCTCCGACATTGGATCTGTCTCTCTGTCTCTATCTGTTTCTGCGTTCTCAGATTCTTCCCTTTCACCGTTTCTTATATTCCCGGAGATCCGTAACTCCGATTGGGCTGAAATTTTGACACGGTCTCTATCCGGAAATTAGCTTTCTTGCGGCGAAAGAAGGGCACCAACCGCCTTACGGGTGGCCCACAAGGGTCAGAGGCGCGCCGAGGGGGGTAGGCGCGCCCCCTGCCTCGTGGCCACCTCGGGCACCGTCTCGCGTGGATTTTTCTTCCCAAAAATCATATATATTCCAAAAAAAAATCTCCGCCAGTTTTTATCCCGTTTGGACTCCGTTTGATATGGATATTCTGCGAAACAAAAAACATGCAACAAACAGGAACTGGCACTGGGCACTGGATCAATATGTTAGTCCCAAAAATTAGTATAAAAAGTTGCCAAAAGTATATGAAAATTGTAGAATATTGGCATGGAACAATCAAAAATTATAGATACGACAAAGACATATCAACACACAGTTATTAGCGCCTCCCCCCACCATTCCTTGGATAGACCCGAAGTGTCTAACATGGTGTTAACCATATCAGTTAGAGTTCGGTTCTTTCTTTCGGCTACCCCATTTGACTGGGGTGAGTAGGGAGGCGTCCTCTCATGGATTATACCATGTTCCGCACAAAACAGATCAAGTTCATTGGAAAAATACTCTCCACCATGATCGGACCTAAGTTGTTTAATTTTTCGATCAAGTTGGTTCTCTGCCTCAGCTTTATAGTTTTCGAAGAAAGTCAAAGCCTCATCTTTTGATTTCAGAAGATACACATAACAATATCTAGTGGAGTCATCAATCAACGTCATCAAGTACTTAGAAATTAACCTTTTCAACATAAACGGGAACCGCTAACGAGATTTTTATTGATGGACAGCACATGATGAACGTTCTTCAGACGCACGGTCTTCCCCGAAGTAAACTTCAGATCGACCGTACCAACACCTCGAACGATGGCATGTGACCTGTTCCCCATCAGCACGGGAGAAGTCCCAGTGGCCTGGTAAGAAGAAAACATGGAGGCGTCAGCACAAACATGTACATTGACACCGGTGTCAATTAACCAATCAGGGGTTTGGAATACTGAAAGGATGGTAGGAAAAATACCTTACCCTGATTCCTTCATATCAGTATCACTGATGACAACATTAGCAGACTTGCCGCTCTTCTCATGTTCGCGCTCCTCAAAGCGGTTAGGACACTTCGGAGCTAGTGATTAGGATCAGTGCAGATATGGCAAAGTCCCTTCCCCTTCTTATGAGAATTCTTCTTGAAGTTGGTAGAATGTGATGGCTTGTTCTTTGTATCAAACTTGCCTTTGCCCTGAGTTTTGTTCTTATTGTTTTTGAACTTGTTGGGCTGGAAGTTCTTCTTCTGTACCATGTGGGCACTAGAACCTCCTGTATCTCATGAGCCTGCTGTACAACAGGGCGCTCATCAGTCATCTTTTGCGAGCGACTGTATCTCATGAGCCTATTGTACAACTGGGCGCTCATCAGTCGTCTTGTAGTCATAGAATTGCTCCACGACGTACAACTCGCTGCCGGCGTCCGAGGCACCAAACTTGGCCTCGAGCGCAGCCCACATGTCCTTGCCGTTGTCAAACGACATATACGAATCCACAATGGAGTCATCAAGAACACTCAGAAGAGCGCTTTTAAAGAGGGTATCGATCTTCTCAAAAGCTTCCAGCTGTGCTGGATTAAGATCGCCCTCAGGCTTGCCCTTGGTGGCGTCATAGCAGCCCATGGACTGAAACCAGTAGAGTGCTCTCGTGCGCCACCTCTTATATTGCGCCCCCTTAAAGGCAGGCGGCTTCAGATGCGCAGCAAAACCACTCGGAGTAAATTTCCTATAATCAGGTTTTTGGATTGTTGTAAAAACGAGCAAATTACTACGAGATTTAATCCGAATAAATAGAAAATAGATCATGACAGCAATAGCATAGATTAAACTAATCATCCGAACTAGCATAGTAGATGCACAGATCACATCTAGGGCACATACTAGAAATATGAATTCTACCACGATCTCAAACAAGAAGGATAGAATAACATACGGTACAGCGGGTGCAGCACTGCCGGCGTTGACGTTGTCGCCCATGTCGTCGAGGATGAGGTTGCCGAGGTCGGGGAAGAAGTCGTCGTTCGCGAAGTCGTCGCTGCCAGCAGTCGCGCGAGTTCGCTCCCCAAAAACCTGATCGCCCCTCTCCCGTACAGGATCACGAGAGGCGGGGTTCCGGAGGCCTGCTGTCCCTTCTCCCGGTGCACGCCGAAAGGAGGGATGGAGAATACTTGCTTGGCGGCGCAATGATCTGGAACGGTGGTGAGAAACCATACGAAGCGGCGGCGGCTAGGGTAGACGTCTGCCTGAATATATAGTGCGGGTCGGGTAGGTCGCGATCCAAAAGAATCGGAAACGGTTCAGTAATTAACGCGTCCATTAGTTGTTAATTAATGACTCCTTAATTTTTTCTGAGCAGCAAAAATATAGACAACGTGCATAGCTTTGTCCTCGGCTCGGCTCAATCCCGCAACCCGCGGCGCGTCGTGACGAGGCGAGGCGTGGCGTGGCGAGGCGAGCGTGTAGGTCTCCTCTTCTCATGCTCATACAAGTGGTAGAAGAGCTCACCTTATAAAGAGGTGCAACTCTCTCTCAACTTCCGGGGTGGGACTGAACTTTAGAGCATCTCCACTAGGCTTCCCAGGAAGCCCCCCGGGAGCATTTTTTCAGCGCCGGCAATAAAAAACGGTCCCAGTCACGCCCCCACAGGCTCGTTTTTCGCCGGTATTAGCTAAAACTACGGCCGGCGCTGGCAAGAGAAACCCACAAAGCTGGGGGTCATCCGGGGGCGCCGACACTACCTTTTGCATGCGAAAACCCCACACGTCGGCCTCTGTCCCCACATCTCTCTTTCTCTCCCGTCGCTTTCTTCGCCCCCACCTCCCCTCTCCCCATCCACTTTTCTCTCTCTCCACGAGCTCGTCGCAGCAGGGCGTGGTCGACATCGAGCTCGGGCACGGCAGGTGCATTGCTGCCGCCGGCGCGGGGCTCGACGAGGCCGTCCTGGCCGCGTGCCCGACGACGGTGTACTCCTCGTCAACCCAGCATCAGGCGCCGGCTACCGATGAGCGGACTACAAAGGAGGAGGAGCGCGGATGCGCGGTGTGCCTGGCGGAGTACGCCGACGGCGACGAGCTGCGTGTGCTGCCCGGCTGCGCGCACGTGTTCCACCGGCGGTGCGTCGACCAGTGGCTCCGGCAGCCACCAGCCAGCTCCTCTGGGGTTACGGGAGCCGTCTCCTCGTACCTGCGCCGCGCCGGACTGGCGTACCTGCGCCGTGGACGGCGTGCGGTCCGTGCAGCTAGGCCTGGCCCTCCTCAGCTTCGACGGCGACCTACCTCCGGCCGGCCGCGTGTGGCGGTTCCACCTCGGGGAGGGGCGCGACGATGCCAGCCCGCGCCGCTTCTGCAAGGCCAGCCCGCACGGCGCAGGACGGCAAGGGCAGGACGGCGAGGGAGGCAAGGCACGGCGCAGGACGGCGCAGGGCCACGCGGGGGCACGCCATGGCGCAGGGCGCATGCGTCGCCATGGAGCAGGGCGCGAGCAGCAGCGGCCAGGCCACGGGCGGGAGCGAGCGCGGCCACGGGAGGGCGGTCTGCCTGTGGGGGGGTGGGGGGGCAACGACTGGAAGAGATCTGAGCCCCGGAGTAAAATTCTCGTCGGCAGCCCTCCAGGAGGCGAGAAAAATGCCTCTGGGGAGGCCAACGACTGGAGATGCTCTTAGTCTCACTCACTCCACTCACATGTGTGTATGAATGGGCCAAAAGAATTTCAGAATTTTAGTTGCGCTTTGGGCCAAAGGCATACTAGCAAAATTCCAACATGCACGTGACCAATGACCTCTGTGTATCCATGCATCCATCGGATCACATGCTGATCGACAGACAGTAACATGCACATGCATATGCATGCACTGAAATAGTTGGGTGAGTACGCATATCCATCAAAGCCTAATTCCGGTTGCAACATTTCAACTTTACAGTTTGGATTGGGTGGAATTCATGTTGCCCCGCCAGCGAGGGACCGATGAAGTACTCCAGTCTCTATTGCGTTATCACTGGAACTGGATATACTACTGAGCAACAAAACCCGACCCTTGTCTACTGGATGTCCGCCTGTCTCTCTCTCCGTGACTCCCGCCGTGATCCACGAACCACGATCCACCACGATATTCACTCCCCGGTCGGGCTGTTCATCCAGACGCTTACTCTGCCAAGCAAGTTTTTTTTCCTTCTTCCTCATTTTTGTTTGAACATTTTCTGAAATGCTCCTGCTCCGCCAGCAGATAATTTAGACTGCAGTGCACTACAGCTTTAGGGTCGTCCGTTGGCCGTGGCCGTTAATGGCGTGCGGTGGATATGGTTGTACGTTGACCTCTTGTGGGTTGTGGCCAGACACTAGTACCCTACCTGGCACGCACTCCTATCCTTTTTAGCATGCTTCCTTGCTTGCACATGGCATATTTGACCTGGGTGGGGTGGGGTGGGGATGGCCTCCCTCTCCATCATGGATATACCTTAGCCTCTGTCAGCGTCTATCCATCACGTACCGACCGGGATCAGTACCCATGCCACGTTTAGCAGCACATCATTATTACCTGCATCTTTGGCCCTGTTTGGATACTCTAACAAAATTACAGTTAAAGTTATTTTCTAACCCATTCTAACCCAAATAAGCACCTCTCTATCGGAGTAAATTGCAAAAAACCACCACTTTGAAGACTAGCTTTGCGAAAAACACTACAATACATTTTTTTTGCAAAAAACACCACGTCTACGGTAATCCTTTTGCAAAAAACACTGATCGGCGGATCGGTCTCAGTTAAGTGAGTTTATGACAAACGGGGTCCATTTTTTGCCTACGTGGCATAGCAGTTTAGGTTTAATGCGAAAAAGCCCTCCAACTTTCTCTCCCTTTCCCAGGCCCATCCCAACCCTTGGCCGCCCCATTCCCGATCCCCGTAGAGGCCCGCCGTCGCCGTTCCTGCCACCGGGGGTCCCCGCAGTTGGAGACGATGATGTGGGATGAGCAGACGACAGCGGTCACCACCGTCGTCCCCGCGGTGTCCGGCGCCTCGACCTCGGCGTCCACGCGGCAGAAGTAGTCCACGAACGCCTTCCCCCACTGCTTCTTGGAGTCCATACATCTCAGATCCTCGCAGCCGCCAACACGGTCCTCTGCGGCGCGCAGCTCCTCGGCGAGCGCGGCGTGGAGCCTGTCTCGGCAGTAGTCGGCGACCTGGGCACAGCTTGCTGTGGTGAGCGCGTGGGGCTACATCGGGAGGACGACAGCCAGAGCAACGGCGTTCTGCACCCACCGCCGACGGACAAATCGGACAACGCGTCGCTGATCTGCTGCAGAACGACGACCGGGGGCTAATTGCTTTTTCATTTTTGATTTAGGGGTGTCTATGTAAAATTCTAGGGTCTAGTTTGTAATTTTAGATTAAAATTCACCTGGCACAAAAAGTCACGCCACGTAGGCAAAAAATGGACCCCACCTGTCATAAACTCACTTAACTGAGCCCGATCCGCCGATCAGTGTTTTTTGCAAAAAGATTACCGTAGACGTGGTGTTTTCTGCAAAAAAAAATGTATTGTAGTGGTTTTCGCAAACCTTGCCTTCAAAATGGTGGTTTTGTGCAATTTACTCTCTCTATCGGGATAGTCGGGTTAGATGGAACTAACCCACTCTAACCCTCCCTATTTGAATACTTTTGGGTTAATTGAGCCCCAAACTAGCCCAAACTAGCTCTAACCCCATGATCCAAACACGGCCTTTGTCGCGGGCTCACTCGAAGTCCCGTAGGAAGGACATGGATGCAATTACGATTTACCGGCCAAAAAGATGAAAATAATAGCACAGATGCCATCTAGAATTCTTGATTCGACCGGTTATGAAGTTTGGGATGACACTAGCTCTGACCAGTGTTCTGAAACCCGCTTAGTTTTAGGGATAAAAAGAGAAATTGAGACCTAGTTTAGATATCAACTTTGGTTTGTGTACAGATGTACATTATCATTTTTTTTCCTTTTTTGAGCGAACACTGGTACGTGATGTAGCCTTCATATGGCTGTACTCTGCGGCATGCACATGGTTTGACCTGGACGGATATACCTAAACCTGACCATGACCTCTGCTCTGTGTATCCATCCACCAGAACCAGATCACATGCGAATCCACAGTAACATGCACATGCATCCATGTGGTCAGGCCAGTACAAACAACTATCAAAACCTGCAACGGATTTGCCAGTAGCGAATTGGTGGATCAAAGAGATGATGGTGGGGTTCGAATATTATACTCTACCAGTGCGTATCATTTCGACGGATGAGCACAACGAAACCCGGTCCTTGTCTCCTAATACTGCTGTCTGTCTCCATGACTCCCGCCGTGATCCACGATTCAATCCGGAGCTGCCCTTTCGGCGTCTACTCCTGTCAATAGTCACTCCCTCCGTTCCAAAGTAGTACTTGCTCTCTTTTATCATCCCGTGCGTGTATCTTTCTGAGATGGAAAACCATGCCTTCCACTACTCACTGGAACGCACAGCAAAGTCGTTAGCGAGAGGCGACCAAAACGCGTAACAATATGTTTATTTTATGAACATCTATTTAGTTACATGAGTATTTGTTCAAATGAAGGAAGCACTTTTTAAAAATTGCATCGACATTTTAAAAGGGATGTGGCACACTTTTTTATTAATTACATTACCGCTTCAAATCTGTTTGAAGATTTCTTTCAAATAGATCAACATTTTCCATAATATGATAAATATTAGGGAGGGAGTAACAAAAAAAGAGCAAGATCGCTGGCGAGTGGTGACGAGAATGTATACAAAAAAAGTGAACTTATATTTATTTTTATGAACACTGTTTTGTGTAGGTGAACATTTTTTATTACATGAATATTTATTCAAATGAAATAAGCGCCTTTTCAAATTGCATGGAAATTTTTAAACAAATGTTGAACACTTTTTATTAATTACATGACCACTTGAAAATGGCGTGAACATTTTTTTAAATAGATCAACACTTTCACTAATATAATAAATATTTCTATAATTAAATGATACGCTCAAATTGCTAATGGAGCCTCAAGCTCCATGGAGCCCAAATTCTGAAAAATTCAAAAATAGAATTTCTAGCACATGTAATCTTCACTATAGAAGTTCATGATATTTTTTTGTACACGTCACCTCAAATCATATTTCGTAATTAAAGTTTATACATATCTACTAGTAAACATCTATAAATACTTGCATAATTATTTTTATAAATTTTAGAAACATAAATGTTCTAATTTTGAAATTTTTAAAATTCAAGGTTTCATGAAGCCCGAGAGCCAAAAAGCCTCATTCAATAAAATGGATATTATTTCAAATTTATGAAACAAAAAAGACAATTATATGCATTAATGGACAGCACCAATCCCAACCACTATATTGGCTTCCGGTACCTGTATATTATGCATGCAGTCAATGCAACCAAAACAATCCAATGGACCGGTGCAACCCCCAAATGTTTTGAGCCCAATTATTTGCATGCAGCCCAATTGACGGACAGAAAGCCCATGCGAACACGAATTGTTTTTGTCGCTCGAAGTGTTCTTTTTTATGTTTTTTTTCTAATGGTGTGCAATATTTTTCTTCCAGGTTATTTGTTTCCTTTCTATTTCTTCTTTTCTATTTTCCTTTTGTCCATGTTTTCCTTTTTGTTGTTTTCAGACTTTTTCCCTGGTTCGATTTTTCTTATCATCCATTTCTATTTCCTTTTTTCTTTTTGACTTTTAAAAACAAATGCAAGCATATCTTGAGGAATTCACAATTTTTTAACAGCCAATTTTTTTCTTATCATCCATCATGGAGTTTGTATTATTCACTACATGTTGTACATTTTTTATTCACAATCAAATAAAGGGCAATTTCAATAGATTGAAAATACACAGTGAACACCTTTTAGTACACGGCAACACTAAAACACGCGTTGACCATTTCAAATATACCACGATTTATGTTTTATAATGTTATTTTTTAGTACAATACATAATGTGTTAAATACCGAAGTACTTTTTTCAAAAATTCCATGAATAGTTTTAGAAATGTGTAACACCTTTTTTTAATCAAAATGTGTAATTATACAAATGCAGTTTCACAAATATCTGAACATATATTATTTTCACACAAAAAATCATAAAATATAGAAAGATTTTTTGTGCATGCGAACATTTTTAGTTACAGGAATATTTGTTTAAATGAAATAAATAATTTTCAAGATTTCTTGGACATTCTTAAGTAAATGATGAACAACAATTATTAATTACATTATCGCTTCAGAACTATGCGAAGACTTCTTTTTTTTTCATAGTTCAACATTTTATTAATATGAAAAGTTCTATATCATATCATAATACAATGAAAATGCTAATGGAGCTCGAGTTCCAAGGAGATGAAGTTTGACAAATTTTAATCAAAATTTGAAGTTTCAGATATTTCTGGAAAAATATACTCCCATACTTATGGTTGTGTTAATACCTATGCGTAAAGTTTCTTGGAGAAATACATTTTTATGCAAGCTACCCAAAAATACCAAAATAAAGTATTTCAAGTACACATAACTATCAAACTTTGCAACATATTTGCCAGTAGGGAATTGGTGGGTCAAAGAGATGTTGGTGGTTCGAATTCAGGCAGGGGCCAAAATTATACTCTACTAGTGTGTATCATTTCGATGAATGAGTTCAACAAAACCGGATCCTTGTCTCCTAATAATGCTATCTGTCTCCATGACTTCCTACATGGTCCATGATTCAATTCATAGCTGCTCTTTGTTACTGCCTCCAAGGCTTTTCCACTACCCAATAGAGCGCGTAGCAAAATCGCTGGCAAGTGGCGACGAGAACGCATACAAAAAAATGTGAACATATGTTTTTTTTATGAACAATGTTTGTGTAGGTGAACATGTTTTTATTAGAGAAATATTTGTTCAAATGAAAGAAACACTTTGAAAAATTGCATGGACATTATAATTGAAGAAGTGAAAAAAGAATTTCCAGGTTCTGAAACCTTCCGGAAAAAGCCTACACACATGATTATGGATGTATACTACTTGTGTGTATAGTTTTGTGCCGAAAGACATTTTTATGCAAGCTACACTAAATATTTAAAAAATCATGTATTTCTAGCACATGTAATATTCACTGTAGAACTTAATGGTTTTTTTCACTTCACATCGAAGCATATTACATGATTAAACTTTATACATGTCTACTACATAATTAGGAAATTATGAAGAACTTTTTTTGAATTTGTGAACAAAAATTACTAACAAAGAACATTTTTTGAAATTCTGAACATTTTTCTAATTTTAGAAAAGAAGAAAAAAGGAAATTAAAAGAGAAGAAAAAAGACTTGAAAAATGAAATGAAGAAACAAAAAAATAACAGAAAAAAACAAGTGAAAACCAGGTTCAAGAACCTTCTGGAAGGTTCAAGAAGGTACACTAAAATATGTAAACAACTATAAGTACTTGCATAATTATTTTTAGAAATTTTGGATAAATAAAACTTAAATTTATGAAATTTTTGTTTACATGAAGCCCGAGAGCCGAAACGCCTCGTTCAATAAAACGGAGATTATTTGAAATTTAATAAAAAAATAAAGTCAAGTATATGCATTAATGGACCGCACCAATCCCAACAATTGTATCACCTTCTGGTACCTCTCTGTATGCATGCAGTCCGTGCAACCAAATCAATCTAATGGACCAGTGCAACCCCCAATTGATTTGAGCCCAATTATTTGCTTGCAGCCCAATTGACCGACAGAAAGCTCATGTGTACACGAATTGTTACCGTCATTGGAAGTGTTCTTTTTTATGTGTTTTTTTCTAATGGTGTGCATTCTTTTTGTTCCAGGTTATTTGTTTCTTTTCTATTTCTACTTTTCTCTTTCCTTGTTTGTTCATGTTTCCCTATTTTCTGTTTTACGTTTTTTTCTAGTTTTAGCTTTCCTTTTTCTTGTTTTCACAGTCTTTTCCTTGTTTTATTTTCCCTTATCTTCCATTTCTATTTCCTTTTTTTATTTTCAACTTTTAAAAACAAATGCAAGCACATCTTGAGAAATACACTATTTTTAAACAGCCATTTTTTTCCATTATATGTTGTAGCTTTTTTCACTACATGTTGTACATTTTTAATTAACAAAACAATAAAGGGCAATTTCAATAGATTTCAAATACACATTGAACACTTTTTAGTAAACGGCAACACCTTTTCAAATAGATGTTGAACATTTTTTGAAACACACGTTGAACATTTTCAAATACACCACAATTTATATTTTATAATGTTATTTTTTTTATTACAATACATAATGTGTTAAATACCGAAACACTTTTTAAAAAATTGCATGAATATTTTAAAAATGTGTGACACCTTTTTTAATCAAAATTTGTAATTATATAAACACAGTTTCATAAGTATGTAAACATTTATTTAAAATATAAGAAGATATTTTACATGCAAACATTTTTTAGTTACATGAACGTTTGTTCAAAAGAAATAAATACTTTTAAAATTTCCTGGACATTCTTAAATAAATTATTAACAACAATTATTAATTACATTATCAATTGAAAACTATGTGGAGACTTCTTTTTAATAGATCAATATTTTTCTTAGTATGAAAAGTTGTATATCATTAAATAATTCAATGAAATTGCTAACGGAGGTTGAGTTCCAAGGAGACTAAAGTTTGATTATTTGAAAATCGAATTTTTAAGTTTCAGATACTTCTGGAAAAAGATACTCCCATACTTATGGATGTATACTACTTATGTGTAAAATTTCATGGAGAAATATGTTTTTAAACAAGCTACCCAAAAATAACAAAATAACGTATGTCAAGTACACATAACTATCAAACTTTGCAACATATTTGCTAGCAGGGAATTGGTGGATCAAAGAGATCTTGGTGGTTTGAATTCACGCATGGGCCAATATTATACACTACTAGTGTGTATCATTTCCACGAATGAGAACAACAAAATTGGGTCCTTATCTCCTAATACTGCTATCTGTCTCCATGAATCCCTATGTGATCCATGATACAATCAGAGTTGCCCTTTGTTACCCCCTCCGTTTCAAAGTACTTGCACTTTTTTACATCCCATGTATGTATCTTCTTGAGACAGAAAACCATGCCATCCACTACTCATTAGAGCGCACAGCAAAATCGCTGGCGAGTGGGGACGAGAAAACATAAAAAATGTGAACATATCTTTATTTTCTATGAACATTGTTTGTGTAGGTGAACATTTTTTTATTACACGAATATTTGTTCAAATGAAAGGAACACATATTAAAATGCATGGACATTTTTTTAAAGAAATGTGGAACACTTTTTATTAATTACATGACCACTTCAAAACTTTCTGTATTTATTCTCAGAATTTTTGGAAACTCAAAAGTTCAAGTTTTGAATTATTGAAAAAATGGGCTCTAGGGCGCCTGAGGGCCCAAAAGCCTCACTAAATGAGAAGAATATTATTTCAAAACTTAATCAGAAAAATGGGCACAATTATATATTATGGACCGCACCAAGCCCAACAACTGGTATCAAATTTGAGCGACGTGAACCTATTTCTCATAGTGGGCAGTACACGGTACCAATTTTATGCAGGCACTCCCAACAGTCAAACCAGGGCGGTCCTATCGCCGCTCTCTGCGGCAAAATGTCGAGCGAACTCACAGGCTAGCGACGAACGGAACATACAACACTCGAAAAAAAGACTACGCTAAGCATGATTCGAACATGAGACTAGACACTTGAAAGAAGTATAGCTAGCCAGTTGAGCTAGATAATCACCTGGTTTATAACTCATGTTTAAAAAGGAACGAGAAAAAAACAGCAACAACTTGACGCAAGGACCGTCAGTCAGGAAATTCCAGCAACACAGTCCAACGCACCAGCGCAACCTCCAAATGTCTTGACCAATTATTTGTGTGCAGCCCACTTGACGAGCATAAAGCCCATGTCTACACAAACTATTTTTGTCACTCGAGGTGTTGTTTCTGATTTTTTTTCTAATGACGTGAAGTCCTTTTTTTCATGGTATTTGTTAGTTTTCTCGTTCCTTTTTAACTCATGTTTCCTTTTTTGGTTTTTTTCTTTTTTCCTTTATCTGTAATTTTAGTTTCCCTTTTCCTCATATTCTTGATCTTTTTTAATGTTTTCAATTTTCCTTATCTTCAATTCCTTCTTCCATTTTTAATTTATAATTTTAAAAATTAATGAAAGCATATATTGATAAATACACATTTTGACTATAGATTGGAAGTTATTAAAGTACTGGTCGAACAATTTTTAATGCACAACAAAAAAAATCAACTGCAATTTATATATTTGGTAAATACATGATGAACAATTTGTAATACATGACGAAAGTTTTTGAAATACATGTTGAAAATTTTGTTGAAATACAAGCTGAACATTTTTGAAATGGATAAAATGACTTTTTCTTAATATAACTTTTTTATAATGCGATACATTTTTAAAAAAATTCATGAGTAGTTCCAATAAATGCATAAACATATTTTTATGTTATTAACATTTCTAATTGTGCTAACCCTATTTCATAAATATGTGAAAATTTATTTTTTGACTAGTCATTTAAGAAATTATTCCAACATTTTTTTATACATGAACAGTTTTTAGTTACATTAATATTTTCAAATGAAATAGATACTTTTGAAAATTGCATGGATGTCTTGAAGGAAACAAGGAAACTTTATTTCCAAATAGATGGTCACTCCAAAACTATGCGAAGAATTCTTTTTAATAGGTCAACATTTTTGTTAATAGTAAAAAAATGTCATTAAACAATAAGCAGAGATTGCTAATGGATCTCGAGTTCAAATGAGCATGATAGCTTAAAAAATTCAAAAAATAGGAGTTTCTAGGTTTCACAAAGTTCTAGAATAAATACACACAGACTTACGAATGTATACTGGACTAGTGTGTAATGTTTCATGGCGAAGTTCATTTTTATGCAAGCTACCAAAATTGACAGAATCATGTATTTATAGCACATGTAATATTCACTATAAAGGTACATTTTTATGCCAGCTACCAAAATTGACAAAATCATGTATTTATAGCACATGTAATATTCACTATAAAGGTACATTTTTATGCAAGCTACCAAAATTGACAAAATCATGTACAGTTCGCATCAAAGCGTACTTCATTATGAAATTTTGCACATACCTGATATAAATCTATAAGTAGTTGTGTATTTATTTTCAAAATTTTGGAAACTTAAAAGGTTTATTTATGAATTATTAAAATTTTGGATTCTAGGGAGCCCGAGGGCCAAAAGCCTCACTCAATAAGAAGAATACTATTTCAAAATTTAATAAAATAAAATAAATAAAGAGAACTGTATGCATTAATGGACCACACTAAGCCAACCACAAGCATCGGATTTGAGTGATGCCATCCTAGTCACAGTTGGCGGTACACAGTACCAGTCTATTTGCAAGCAGTCCGTGCATACAAAACAGTCCAATGGACAAGTGCCACCTTCCAATGATCCGAGTCCTATTATATGCATGGGCCAAATGACCAGCATAAATCCCGTGTCTACACGAACTATTTTTGTCACTTGAATTGTTCTTTCTCAAGTTTTTTTAATGACGTGCAATCCTTTTTTTTCTAGGGTATATGCTTCTTTTCTATTTCTTATTTTATCTTTCCTTCTTGTTATGTTTCCCTTTTTTCTGTTTTTGTTTCCTTTTTGTACTTTTAGTTCTCTTTTTTTTGTATTCTTACTTTCCTTTTATGGTTTCATTTTTCCTTACCTTCCATTTCTACTTGTTTATTTTTCTTTCTATGTTTAAAAGCAAAAGCAAGTATATGTTGATAAATACACACGATGTTTAATAGCCAAAGCTTTCCATTTTGCGTTGAAGATTTTTTAAGTAAGGGTTCAACATTTTTTGATACACAACGAAAAAATCAAGTCCAATTTATATATTTTCAAAGTACATAACATGCTTTTTTACAAATTTTAAAAACACTTTGTTGAGCATTTTTAAAAACAGATATTGAGCATTTTTTGAAACAAACAAACTATTATTACATGATCACTTGAAAACTATGTGAAAACACATAAATTGCTAACGGAGCTCGAGTTCCAAGAAGCCTGAATTTTTATGTTTCAGAAACTTATTTAAAAAAGGAAAAATTTCTGGTTATGGATGCATACTACTGTGTGTGTGAAGTTTCATGGAGAAATACATTTTTATGCAAGCTGCCCAAAAATAATAATAAAATCATGTATTACAAGCGCATGTAATATTCACTACAAAGGACTAGAATTTTCTTGTGTAGTTCGCGTCAAAGCTTACTTCATAATGAAATTTTACACATAACTAGTATACATCTATAAGTACTAGTGTATTTTATTTCACAATTTTGGGAAACTTAAAAGGCCAATTTTTGAATTATTCAAATTTGGGCTCTTGGGAAACTTAGAAGGCCAATTTTACACATAACTAGTATACATCTATAAGTACTAGTGTATTTTTGAATTATTTGCATCAAAGCCTCAATCAATAAGAAGAATATTATTTCAACATTTAATAAAAACTAAATGAAAACAATTATCTGCAGTAATGGATCGCAGAAAGCCAGACAAACTAGTATCGACTTTGAGCGAGGCGAGCCTAGTGATCACAGTGCGCGGCACACGGAACCGGTCCGTATGCAAGAAGTCCCTGCAACAAAAACAGTTTAGCTATTTGCATGCAGTCCAATTTACTGGCATAAAGCCCATGTCTACACGAAGTGTTCTTTCTCATGTGATTTTTTTTGTTTAGTGATTGGCAATCCTTTTTTCCATGGCAATTCTTTTTGTTCATGTCCTATTATTATTATTATTATTATTATTATTATTATTATTATTATTATTATTATTATTATTATTATTACTACTACTACTACTACTACTAGCAAAAGGGCCCGTGCGTTGCAACGGGAAAAAATCATAATGTTCAATCACGATGACCACATTTTATTCACGTCTCATCGCATGATTTCAAAATTTTGTTCACAAATACATGAAAATGTCTCTTTTTTCTAAATTTATTCACAAATAAAAGCAATGTGCACATTTTCGAAATAATATCGTGGTTGTAAAAAAAACTTGGTAATTCAAATAATTATTCTGAATGTCAAGAAGCGTATTTTAAAAAAATACCATAATATTTCAATCCACCCCGGTAGTTAATTCTTTAAAATTCACGCGGGTATATAGTCACAAACATTCAGAAGCATTACTGTTTAACTACATACCTTCGATCATTCATAAACATTTTTATAAATTTGCGAATATTTTTGAAAATCATGAAAATTATTTAATATTCAGATGGTTTTTAAGCATTTTCTTTAGAATCGTTGAACAGTTCTAGAGTAGACGAACATTTTTTTGAAATTCATGAATATTTTCTGAATTAGCAAACATTGTATGAATCAGTAAACTCTATTGTAGTTCACAGACTGTTTTGCTAATCCCGTTTTATAAGCTCACTGATTATTTGACAAGGCTACTAATGGCAATCATTTGAGGAAGTATATAAACTGATGGTAATCAGTTTAACTGAACAAGGTGGGACTATTGACAAAAAAAACGCATCACATACAGGCCTACGCTAGTTGAGAAGTTTTTTTTTTGATTCCATTGAAAGCTGAGACGTGTCTACTGGCCCATAAGGCCCAGCCGGACGACAGGTTTTTTGTTTAGAGAAAGAAAACTGAAACAACTTACGGGAGGGCATAGAAAACGGGAGGAGCTCGATCGCCTGCTCAATCCCTTGCGGGAGAAGGTAGGATTCTTATCCAGATGAAAAAAAACAAACGTAAGCCACGCGCTGTGCTAGACACGTGTCTTGTGGGCCCATCCACCGCTCCCCAGCCGGCCTTATCTCTTCGAACCCAATCTTCTCCACACGTTCTCCTACATTGCTTTTCCCCTTTCCCCCATCTCTGTGTCGTCACACGCGAGAAAGGAGATAGGCTCCCATGGCGGACGCCGGCAACCCCGCCCAGGTGCGACCAACCAGGAAGCGGCTGGCGACGCCCTCCCCCCCCCGCGCATCTCCGCCACGCGCCACCGACGACCTATCGGTGCTGCGACGCAGCAACTCGTCCATGGGCGTAGTGTTGTGGCGCAACGTCGGGGCGGTGCGGCTGGTTGCTGCAAGTCGCCGGCGGCAGAGCTGCAATGGAGCGCTCTCTGGGTCGTCGAAGCTCCGCCGGGGCTGCAATGAAGCGCCGCTGGAGCTGCAACGAAGCATGACAGAGCTGCAATGAAGCGCGCCGGAGCTGCAATGAAGCGCCGCGGAGATCGTTGAAGCTTCATCGGAGCTGAAATGGAGCTCGGCCGGAGTTGCAATGGAGCTTCGTCGGAGCCTTTGTGCTGCGTTCGAGCTCGCCGGAGTTGCAATGGAGCTCCGCCGGAGCGTTGGTGCTGCATTGGAGCTCCGTCGGGTTGCAATGGAGCTCACTGGAAGCTGTCGATGCTTGGTTGGAGCTCCGCGGGGGCTGCGCTGAAGCTGTCACGCTCACTGCTGCCTGTTTTGATCCAACGGCCCCTTGCACGCTTATCGGACGGTTGTACAGGCGGGTGATTTCTCTAAGAAATCATCCGGCTGATTTGTAGCAGCCGCCTTTTAATAGCCGATACAAAACTTTGCTGTAAAAATTAGTACCACCGCATGTATTTCACGTAAGGTAGGATCAAATGCAGGACGAAACCAAGAATCTCTCCTTACTTTAATAATAGGTATATGTATATATATACATATACATATAGAGATATAGATATAGATAAATTTGTAATCAGCTAGCACACAAAATTGTGATCATCTAGCACACAAAATCTGCAGAACGTGCAATGCAAATATGCATTTAATTGCCCATCTTTCTAAAGCATCCAATTAGTCCGTCTCTTAATTACTTTCTTTTTAATCTTGATGTTTTCTTCCTTTTTCAAGAATCCTTCCTTTCTTCATTACTTCCTTTCTAGGCACCCACTCGTCATCCTCCGATCACCAATTTGCAAGCCGACTTATTAAGGTGATTGTTGACAGGTAACTTGAACGCGTATATAAATTGATGGCTGTGCTTGTAAAAAGTCGAGGTGGTACTATTTGATAACAAGACCAACCGTATCCAATCAACATAGATGGACATAGTTCACTTGGTTGGCGTCAAACGTATAGCCTGGAAGGTTGTGAGTTCGATTCCTCTTGCAAGTATTTTTTTTCTTCCTAGTGTTGTACTGGAGCTGGGCCGAGCTGGCCAATGGAAATCCTGCAGGCCCACGTACCTCCTCGCTCGCATTGCACTGCTGGGCCGAGCTGGCCCACGGACAGCCTGACGAACATGCTGCTATTAGTACCACCTCGTTTATATTACGATTTTGTCCATATAAATTATAAAAGCGTATTATGACATGAAAAGAAAGCGTATTGTGACGATGAACCCGGAGACTCAATCCGTGCTTTACTATTAGGGAGAGATTATTATTTCGTTTTCATATTTTGTAGCTTTATTTTAACTTTGTCTTGTTTTCTAACTTTTTTCCCCATTTCATTTTTCCTTGTCTTCAATTAATATTTTAATTTTTGCTTTTTACTTCTCTACACAAATGTAAGGATATCTTAGAAATACAATTTTTTAACAGCCAATTCTTTTCATTATAAGTTGAAGCTTTTTTAAGTGCATGCTGAACATTTTTAATAGACAACAAAAAAATAAGTGCATTTTTTTCTCAAGTACATTTTGAACACATTTTAATACACGGCAACATTTTTTCAAATAGATGTTGAACATGTTTTGAAACACACGTTGAACATATTTCAAATGCAATTCATTTTTTAAGTATTGTTAATTATTTGATTTCAATACATATTCTTTTAAATACCAAAACAGGTTTTCAAAAGTTGCATGAATAATATTTAGAATGTGTAAACAACATTTAATGTAATCAAATTTTGTAATTATATGAACACAGTTTCACAAATATCTGAACATATATTAATATTTATGTACATTGAAAAATATTATCCAAACAGTTTTTGTATTGGTGAACAATTTTTAGTTACATGAATATATTTTGAAATGAAGAAGCACTTATTAAATAAGTTGCACGGACATTTTTAAGGAAATGAGGCACAATCATTAGTTAATTACATTATCATATCAAAACTAAAGACTTTTTTAATAGATGAAAATTTTCCTATGAAACATTATATCATTAAATGATATGGGGAAATTGCTAATGGGGCCAGTGTTCCAAGGAGCTAAATACATTCTTGTGTGTAAAGTTTCATAGCGAAATACATTCTTATGTAAGCTACACAAAAAGAGATCATGTATTTCTTGAAACACACCAGCAATAGAGATCACCACTTTTTCAGTTCTATGAATGTTTTCTAACACCGTACATACGCAGACGCTCATACATATGCATATACACTCACCCCTATGAGCGCACACACGCGCACCCTACCCCTATGAGCACCTCCGAGAGGCTGAGCCGACATTATCTTGAAATTGTCGAAGTCACCACAAACGCCTTCATAGTTGACAGAACCGTCTCCTCCCACTAAATGCACATCGCCGGAGGGCTTGGAATAAATCCAGGAAAATGCGAGCACCGGTGTCAATTCTAGGACTTGAATTATGTCCTTCTAACCATCCAACAACATGTTGGTTCGCTAAAATCATGTATTTCTAGCACATGTAATATTAGCTACAGAAGTACATGATTTTTGTTTTTTTGTACATTTTGCGTCAAAGAGTACTTCATAATGAAATTTCCCAGATAGCTAGTATACATCTATTTGTACTTGTGTATTATTTTCAGAATTTTAGGAAAACTAAGAGGTCAAATTTTGAATTATTGAAAAATCTGGGCTCCAAGAAGCCCGAGGGCCAAAAAGGCACACTCAATCAAAGTATATTATATGAATATTTAATAATAAATAAATAAATAAAAACAATTATGTGCATGAATGGACTGCATGAAAGCCAGCCACTAGTATCGGCTTTGAGCGATGCAAGCCTAATGCTCATACTGGGCGTTACACGGTACCTGTCTGTATGCAAGAAGTCCCTGCAACCAAAACAGCTCAATGAACCGGTGCAACCGTCAAATGTTTGAGCCCAATTGATCGGCATAAAGTCTGTGTCTAGATGAACAGTTTTGTCTCAAAGTGTTCTGTCACACCCTAGCTAGTTCAAGCATTAGAGTGTGCATCATGTTTAAATTTCTCTTAAATTTGAAATGGGGAAAGCAGAAACCCCCAACACCCCCCCTGGAAACAACTAGGGTTTACTAAAATTATTTTCAATGAACCTGAAATGCCCTTTTAAAAAGTTCACCCTCCTTGTCTTGGGTTAAAACCTCTGGCAAAATTGGTGCATAATTTTGTAGGTCAACAGAAGGTCATTGAATTAAATCATAAGTATTTAAATTTGGGCATTTAAATGCTATAAAATAATTTAAATGCTCAAATAATCCTGAAAATAAATGTTTGCTGTTGGAAATAATCTAAACAGAGCCCACAATTATTTTCAGGATTTTTGGAAACGTTTTAGTATTTTATTTAAAGCCCAACAGTTGCAGTTAATTAGAAAAACAGAAACAAATAAAAAAGAGAGAGAGAGGGAAGCCCACCTGGGCCTTACCTGTGCTGGCCCAGCCACCTGGCTCTGCCAGTCGTCGTCCTCCTCGCGCCAGAAGGACGCGGAGCGCGTGGCCGGCGCCCGCGGCCACACGCAGGCCACCTCCTGCTTCCGTCGACGCCTGGAGACGCCTAGGGGTGCCACACGACCCCCACGTCCCCCTCTCATCCTCGCTCACTCTCCCCTCGTCTCCCTCACCCTCTCCCGCACCATGGCCGACGAGCTTGTCGCCGTCTCACCGCCGTAGTCGCGCTCTCCGTCACCCCCTCGCCTCTCTGACCTGTCCGGAAGCTCCGCCGCGACGCCCTCGCCCTCCCCACCGAGCCACGCATCGCCGGAGGCCCTGCATCGCCGCCATCGGATCGTCTTCAACCTCGGTACCCGCCGGACGCCGTTCATCGATTCGCCTCGCTCCGGTCGCCCCCGAGCCCACTGAGCTGCTCATCGACCTCCCTGTGAGCTCCGCCGCCTTTCCCCTCTTCTTTCCCACGCGTTTGCACCCTCTAGGCCATAGTTCCACCATGGCTGAAGCTCGTCTCCGCTCGAGCTCGTCGCCGGCGTCGCTCCGGCGACCATTTGGTCCTCCCGTGCTATGCAACGTGCTTGCCGCATCGCGTAGTGCCTCGCTAGCGCTTCAGTTTCCGTGTTTGCACGCCGCAGCCCACTCCCCGCACATGGCCGAACTCCAGCCGCCGCCTTGGAGCTCGCCGTCGTTGTCTCCGGCCACCGTAGGCCCGGCCTCCACCACCACTAGATGCGCGACTGCAAGAGCTCTCCAACGAGCCCAAGAACGGCCTCGCCCGTGCCCTGTGGGCGTTTTCCGAGCTGCGCCACCGTCTCGGGCCTCGCCGGTGTCGAGTCGCCGGCGAGTTTGGCCCAGATTGACTCCTGGGTGGGCCCAGGTAGACCCCCCCTGAGTCTATGACAGGTGGGGCCGGTCTGCTAACTAATTTAGGATTAGTTTTAATTAATTTTAATTAAATCAGTCACTGACATGTGGGCCCAGGCCCCACTGACAGCTAATTAGTGTTAATCTAATCCTGTTAATTAGCTGAGAGGCTGACAGAAGGGGCCCACCAGTCAGGTTTGACCTGGGCTGGCGCCTTTGACCTGCTGAGGTCAGCATGACGCAATGCTGACGCAGTAATGCATTTTCTGGATTTATTTTTATTCAGGAATTTCCAGAAAATAGTTAAAACTTCTAAAAATCATAGAAAATCAACCATAGCTCCAAATGCAAAGATTTATATATGAAAAATGATCAAAAAAATTCAATCTATCCATCTGTAATGGTTTCATGCATGACAAAACAAGTTTACCTTGCTGTTTAAGCAGAATAAGGAAATGCACTATTAAGGCCATGTTTAATGAGCTAATATTTGAATCTTTGATTCAAATGAGTTCATTCCTTTCTGTTATAGCTTGCATTAGGCCAAGACACATTCATATTGCCATGTCATAGCATGCATCATATTGTTGCATATCGTCATGTGTTGATTGTGTTCCGATGTGTTCTTCGCGGTAGGTTCTGCCTCCGAGGATATTCACGAGTATCCAACTGAAGGGCAGTATCCCACTACCACTCCATCAGGCAAGCAACCATTGATCATTCTGATACAAACCCATGTTCTCGCTTTTGCTCTTGTTTACTACATTAAGACAACGCGATTCAAACTGCTGTGTGCTACGGTAGTTGAACCCTTATCCTCTGCATGACCTGTCATTGCCACAGTAACTAGATGAAACCCACTAGCATGTGTAGGAGTTGACTGAGCCATGTATGTGATTCCTACCTTGCTATGCCTGCTATGCTTAGAGTTGTGTCAGGTCTGGTTCATCTGGGTGATGGGCCAGAGTGAAATGCTTATGCCGGTAATGTGAGGGATGTGTTGAACATGTTTTGGTAAAGGTATCGATGAGAGGCCATGTAGGAGTACATGGTGGGTTGTTTCATTGAGGCCGTCCCTAAGAACTGAGATCTGTATGTGTGATTTAAGATTCAGCTACGACCATGCATTGGGATCCTTAATTGACCCTCTCGGCTTCTTAACCACCCTAGTACTCTGTCCAGGAGTTGCAAATAGTTTCTGGTGTTTGTAGGTTATGTGTTGGCGGCCGTGCGTAGCGCTGACCCTAGGGGTGGACTATGTTGCGGTAGATACACCGTGGCACGGTGTACTGAGTCACCCGTTTGGTGTCTCGGGATCCCTGTTCACATCGTTCGGGCCGTATGTGGAAACCTCGGCTGGACTCCCTGCGGATGGAACCTGGATAGGCGCTAAACCTGGACTAGAGACTTAAGTGTTTAGGTAGGCCGTGGCCGACACCCTCGCTGGGCTTCCGCTTGAAGGTTGCCGAGTACATGTCGTGTAAACGGCGGTAAGTGGTGAAAGCGTGTATGAAGAAGTACACCCCTGCAGGGTATAAAACTATTCGAATAGCCGCGTCCGCGGTAAAGGACTACTTGGTTGCCTATACAGTTCATAGACAAGTTAATGGGTACTAATAAAAGACTCAAGATAAGTGTGAGTACCGAGGATGGCCCTCTCGTAGGATGACGAGGGAGGATCCCCGGTGGAGTATTGTGTTGGTGAGTAGTGGACTCGTGTGCGAAAACTATTTTACTGGTGAAGTTCCGTAGGATAGCTTAGCCAAGAGTCAAAGCTGGCTTGCTGCATTAACCCCACCACCTTCTTGAGAATAAGCATGTATAGTAGGTTCTGATGTAAGACTTGCTGAGTACCTTTGTACTCATGTTTGCTTAATTACTGTTTTCAGACGACAACACCGCCCCCTCCGATGGGTTCTACGTAGACCTTGACGTTGACGAGTGACTAGCCACCCAGGTGGTGATCCTGGCCATGGAGGGCCCTATGTAGATAGACAGGCTTCGAGAAGCCTGCTTTCTTTCTAGAGTCTGTACTCAGACTAGTTGCTTCCGCATGTGCTTGTATGTTTGTATGACTTGAGTGTCGGGTCATGTGACCCCTATCTGTATGAACATGTTATGTATGGCTCCCTGGAGCCTTTAAATAAAGTACTTGAGTTGTAGAGTTTTGTTGTGATGCCATGTTGTATGTACTCATATCGGGCATATTGTGTGTATGATTGAAATGCTTGGTATGAGTGGGATCCGACAATCTAGTTGTTTATCCTTGGCAGCCTTTCTTATGGGGAAATGTAGTCTAGTGTTCCTCGAGCCATAGTAGTCCGCTACAGCCCGGTTCACCGGAGTCCTGCTAGCCTAGCACTACTGTTCATGACACTTGACTGGCCGGCATGTGTTTCACTTCGTTCCTATGTCTGTCCCTTCGGGGAAATGTCACGCTGTGACTTCCGGAGTCCTGCCTAGCCTGCTACAGTCCGGGTTCCCCGGAGTCCTGTTAGCCCAGTGCTACAGCCTGGAATCAATCGCTGATGACCGACATGCTCGATGTGATTCATGTATGCCTGTCTCCATAGGTTTGTGCCGCTTTGGGTTCATGACTAGCCATGTCGGCCCGGGTTCTCTGTCATATGGATGCTAGCGACACTATCATATACGTGAGCCAAAAGGCGCAAACGGTCCCGGGCCATGGTAAGGCGACACCCGTGGGATACCGTGCGTGAGGCCGCAAAGTGATATGAGGTGTTACCGGCTAGATCGATGTGACTTGGAATCGGGGTCCTGACATGTTCTTTCTAATGTTCTTTTTCTGTCTAATGATGTGCACTCTTTTTTTTCAGGGGATTTGTTTATTTTATATTTCTTTTTTCCATGTCCCTCTTTGTTTATATCTCCTTTTTTTCAAATTTTCATTTTTGTTGTTTTCTTACTCTCTTTTCCCTGTTTCATTTCCTAACTTCAATCTATATTTCCTATTTTACTTTTCTAATTTTAAAATAAATGTAAGCCCACCTTAAGAAATACACAATTTTTAATGGCCATTATTTTCATTACAATTTGAAGATTTTTTAAATACACATTGAGTACTTTCAAATGCACAAAATTTACATTTTTATAAATACATGTTGATTTTTTTATACATGACGACATTTTTCCAAATAAATGTTGAATATTTTTAAACTTATGTAGATTGTTTTTTTGAAATACATGAAAAATAATTTTCTAAACTACACAGTTTCAAAATATGTCAACAATTTTTTATTTCTATGACCATTTACAAATTAGACGAACATTTTTTGTATAGGTAACATTTTTTAGTTAAATGAATATTTGAGTAACTGGAAGAAACACTCTAAAAATTGCATGGACATTTTTAAAGAAATGAGGAGCATTTATTATTAATTACTGATCACTTCAAAACTAGGTGAAGACTTAGTTTAAATAGATCAACATTTTCCTTAATATAGACTATTATAAAATGAAAGAATACATGGAAAATTATAATGGAACATGAAATTAAGAAACTTCTAGAAAAAAATATGCACATACTTTTGGATGTATGCTACTTGTCTGGGATGTTTAATGGTGAAATACATTTTTGTGGAAGCTACACAAAAAATCATGTATTTTTAGCACATGCACTATTCACTATAGAAGTACATGGTTTTTTTAATAGTTCACATCAAAGTGTATTTCATAATTAAATTATACACATGTCTAGCATACATATATAAGTATGTGTGTATTAGTTTTCACAATTTTTGGAAACTTCAAAGGTTAACTTTTATTTTTTAAGACTTACGAGCTCCATGGAACCCGAGCCAAAAAACCTCACTTAATAAAACAAATATTATTTCAACATTTAATAGGAAGGAAATAAGGAAAAAAATATATGCATTAAAGGGCCGCACCAAATCGAACCACTAGTTTCGACTTTTAGCTATTCGAGCCAAATGCTCACAGTGGGCGCTACACAGTACAAGTCTAGATGCTAACAAGACCTGGAACCAAAACAGTCCAACAGACTAGTGCTACCCCAAAATGTTCTGAACCCAATTATTTGCATGTAGCCCAATTAACCGTCATAAAGCCCATGTCTACATGAACTGTTTTTGCCACTTGAAGTGTTCTTTCTAGTTGGTCTATTAGACTATTGTTACTATAAGGTCCCTAAATACAGGCTCCCTAAGATCTGGGAACCCAAAGGGGCTCTTGAGATCATTCATAAATGGGAGGCTTTTTTCTAATGATGTGCAATCCTTTTTTACACCGTAAAAGGGAATCTTATTCTATAAGTGAAGGATTACAATCCGTTGATGCAAGTTTATCAATACATTGGGGGTCCTGGCGCAATCAACATGTAGTGTTGTTCTCCAAACGGCCATAATTAATGAGACAATGAGCAACCCTATCATGCATCTATGCTAGCTTCAAGGGAACAAATTCATGTATGCCATTTTCCCATATGTCCATTTGTTCCCGTCCTAGACACATCATTCACATATGGCTGGCTTGCTAATTTTTTGGGTAGAAATAAGTCTTTGAAAAACTTGATAAGTAAAGTGAATGCCCATCTAAAGGGCATAAATACAATGCTTCCATCACCTTCGACGTTATCGTAAGTTGAATACAAATTTCACACATTGTTCTCTACTCATATATTATGTTGGGAGTCCTATTTAGGCTCAATGAAGTGATTAGCTTAATAATGCCATGACCCAGACGTTCTTGCAAATGGGCGATGTAGATGAGATGAGAAGACATTTAATCACACATTGTTGCCTCCATGTTAAACATTGAAGAAACATGAGTTGTGTATTTTCATATCAGCAAGGCAAGAATAGCTTTATTGTTTCTCTATTTAATCGCTACACAAAGATTGAATGTATTTCTTACTACTATTGAATTGCAGCCACAACATATATAATTTTGAGTCAGATATCCCTGCTTAGACTCCACAACAGATGTAAATATATACATTGGTAATTATTATATGTCGTCAGCAATATTTTTTCACACTTCTAAAATTGGAAGTGTTGTTCCCCACCAGATGCTTCATTTTTGTATTTTCCCTATTTAACGCATCATATATTTTCAATATATAAGAATAAACATTTGATGTCATGTGTTTTCTATTGTACAAAGCTAGGGATGGCAATGGGTAACCATTACCCTCGTACCCGTGGGTAAAAATACTATTAGGGTACCCATTTACCCTGTCGTAACTAAGTGCTGCTCAAGTTGATGGGTTGCAAAACGTAAGTATTTTTACCCGCGGGTACCCGTTTACTCTGCCAGGTGGCGGGTATGGGAAAAAATAATTCCCGTTGGTGGATATGAGTACAGGTGCTGAGTAAGCTCATGGGGGACGGGTAAGGGTATGTGTGGCTCCATCTGTACCGAAACCTGGAGGTGCCATCCTTTGGATTTTAATATGTCCATGGTAATTATTCATCTTATCATTGATGTGAAAATAGCAAAACAGAAGGACATGGCTAAGTGTGCTTGAATTTATGTATGATCAATTGAAGAAAAATATGTGGTTTCTTTCAATGCAGATGGTCGATGGCATCATGGAGCGGAGATAGTTAGAATAGACCGAGAGGATGAATGGAGGCAGATGACTGACGTCAACTTTTGCAATCATGGTAATATTCTATTCATGTATGGCTAACGAAAAGTAATATGCCACTAGAATGGCATGCGCTACCGGGAGATAAAAGTGGGTAGGAGGGTGAAGACGAGCGATTCAACAACAAGCTAAATTTTACACAAGATTGATGTTGAAGCACTAGAATATGTTGCCAAGTTGAAGAACATGGTCAGTTAGCTAGTTAACTTGAAAATTTTGAACGAGGAAAACACTGAATTGATTTTGTATGTTTCGTTGGACCGGACAAATCACTCCAACATTAAGCGTCGATCATGATGGTTCCCTTTCCACGTGCAAGTGACGAGGCAGGAACATGATGTATATTTGTATATGATAATTGAGCCATACTAGAGATACGGCGAAGGAGATGGTGAAAGTGACCAGAGAAAACTTCTCTTGAAATTCGATCGACCGGCGTACGATCGCTAAGTAAATACTAATAACTAAGCATCATGCATCTAAAACAATTTAGACAGAACAAATTGTGTGAAGTGATACATCGACGATATTTGCAGTTGTGTGGACATGAAGCAAGAGGTTGGGATTTGCGATCAAAGAGAAGTGAATGGGGGTGGCGCACGACATAACTGGGTTTTGCGGTGCTACGAAACTTTCCATATACGCTTAAAATCTGCTTCCTTATTTGACACTGGTGATGGTCTATTAGACGAAATTTTATTCCCTATTTAACACTTTCGTCCTTATTTGACACTATCTTAAAATCTGCTTCCTTATTTGACACTGGAAAAAAATTTCTTCCCTATTTGACACAAGTTCTAAATTTTATTCCCTATATGACATTTTCGTTCATTTTAAGGCTAAATGACATCTGAAAAGACTCTTTTGCCCCTCACGTGGTATGTGCGTGGGGGGCAATAGCACACACACGCAGCACCAGTGCGAGGGCAGGAGCACACACGCAGCAACACATACACATGCACCAACACACACGCACGCGCACACACACGCAACAACACGCACGCGCACGTGCACACACACACGCACACACACGCAGCAACACACATGCACGCGCACGCACACACGCAGCAACACACACACACGCAGCACACACACATACACACACATACGCAGCAGCACATAGGCACGCAACAGCGCACGCACACACACACACACACTCACATACACACGCAGCGGCACACATGCACACACACATGCAGCAGCAGCACACATGTGCGCGTGCACCCACACACGCAACAGCACACACGCGCACACACACACATACCGCATGAGGGGCAAAATCGTCTTTTCAGGTGTCATTTAGGCTTAAAATGGATGAAAGTGTCGTATAGGGAATAAAATTTAGGATTAGTGTCAAATAGGGAAGAAAAACTTTTCCAGTGTCAAATAAGGAACCAGATTTTAAGACAGTGCCAAATAAGGAATTTTCTCTTCATTGTTTGGGATGATTGTCCTCTTAACTTGTAGATAAATGATGTACTCCCTCTGTAAAGAAATATAAGACCGTTTAGATCATGTAATCTAAACGATCTTATATTTCTTTAGATAGGGTATTTTCTGATATCACTAAAGTTAGCCATGATGAAATGAAGCTTGCGTATAAATGCATAAAAGAGAATGGACACCCCAAACTTCAAAATTTTCACTTTGAAATTTGAGTGGCATATATGTCCTTTCAATTTCCCATAAATCCAGATACAGTAGACTAATATCATCACAAATTTGGCGTGTTTAATTATTTAGGCTATGTAAGAGATCACAACTTGAATAGAAAACACAACTAAATAATTATTGTTTGATAAATAAAAGCAGCAGGCACCCCCCACCAAATTCCACTAGAGAATTGACTGAACGGACAAAAATGGCTTCACATAAATAACGTGAAGAAATTCGAAGGAGGAGAAAGCCCTGATTTGATTTGGTGTGGTCAGCTGGACCGGACAAATCACTCTAACAGCATGCGACAATCACCATGTTTCCTTTCCACGTGCAGCTGACAAGGCATGCACCTGATGTGTATTTCTAAATGATAATTGAGCTATACCAAAGATACGGTGAAAGAGACGGTGAAAGTGATCAAAGAAAACTACTCTTGAGATTCAATCGGCCGGCCTATCGATCGCTAGGTAAATGTGTTAACTAAGCATCATGCATCGACCAATAGGATTAAGAAAACTGCAAGTGGTCGTGGAGTATTATTGTTTGGGAAAAAGCATGCAACTAGGCAGATGCATCCATGCGTCTGGGAGAGTAATTAATTAACTAGATATTAAGTTAATGGAGCATGCATCCAAGAGACCGTCCATCTTCTCAGAGCTAAAGACCTTGGCAGCTCAGCTAGACAACGGTGATCTTCTATAGCCGGATTTGGCAAATTCGAGATGCGCTCGGGCGCATCCGCGGACAGTGATCGGTCAACTCTCAAAAAACACATTTCTCATCCGGATATCTCAAATTAGAAACCTCAAATCCATATTGTTACATGCAACGTGAAACCTAATCTACGCGGAGCTTGTCTGGTTCCGCTCCTCGCTCGCCCGGCTCCGCCCTGGCCGTGTCCGGCGGCCGGCTGCGCTCCTCTGAGTGTTGGCCCGGTAGTCGGCAAGGTAGGATAGGGCATGGGACACGAGCTGGCTCACGGGACTCAAGCCTCGCCGCCTCCCATATGCCCGGTGGCGTCAGATTGATGATGGATCCGTCAGGGGACGAGCCACCGACGTCCACCACGATGCGGTTGTGACACCGGAGAATGCAACTCCGCCTCGCCGCCGTCCGCCGCTGCGAGGGCTGCCGCCGCTTCCCGCGCCCGGTGCCTTGCATGGCGTGAACGCCGTGCCCAATATCGGCGTGCCACTAGAGGGGTTGCACGTCCGCCAGCGCGTTCGGACGCCAGACAGACCGCACGGCCCCCGGGGAGGCTGCTATGGACGGCCTAACGCCGGATCCATGCCCCATTTGGGCGGACGCAATGGATTCCCGACGGATGGAGTTTGAGCGCAACCATCCACGGGCCTCCTCCCGGGCATGGCGTAGCGCAAGCCGGACGGCCATCTCCTCCTCGGAGGCGCGGGATGAGCTCGGGGTCGACGGATCTGGAGGTGAACGATTCGAATCCGCTGCCCGCCATGCCGGAGCTATGCATTTTCCCATACGGCTCCCCTTGCCTAGGGCATGGTTGGGCCCTATGTGTTTTCCCATACTTGGGCCAGACGGCCAGGCCCGGTACTAGGCGCGCGGGTTGCAGCGTTTACTTGTTATTTCACCAAAAAACTTGTTATTTCATCTAACGGGCATGAAATAGGAGATATCGAACAGGTGGTGCTATATTTTGTTTTCATTTCTTTTTGCCAAATGTGCTATATTTCATCAACAAGAACAAAAAGGCCAGATGTCGAAAGTCCTCTTAGCTCGAGCTCATGTGAGGTCACGTGAACAGTAAAAATCCATAAAATAGAAAAAAAATAAAAATTCTGTTTTTTTTTGCAGCAAACATTGATGTGTGTTTCACATGCGTGCAGACTTTTACGATGCAATCACATTCGTGGAGGTGTGAAAAAAACTATCCGCTATTATGTTAACTACTGCCCGCCATCGCAAAACTGAGTGCGAGCAATTACTTCCACAACACGCGTGGAAGATGTGAAAAAACTATTACCCCAGACAAAGCGAGAAAACCTTTTGACGCCCGCCCCTCCTGAAATGGCCGGGTCGAGGGAGCAGAAGGGAAGCAAGAGTTTGATTTGCAATGCTCCCTAGCATATAGTTGCATTGGTACAGTCAGATTACAGACAGAGTAGCAGATACAAAATCTCCCACTATGGTTGCTGTAGCCATCATCTATCCATGTTCGTAGCATGCATCCTCCTCCTCCTCTTCCTCCTCCCCCTGAGTTACTTAATATCCAGCAGTGTGAGTTACTTAATCAGCAAGGCTATACAGCCATGCACATATGCACTGTCCTCCGCCGTCCATTGCTACAGCTACCATCCTGCATGCATGTTAGGTTACCTCGGCGACAATGCATGAAACAATTTGACTCCTGCTATATAAAAAATGCAATAAGCATGTGAGGTGCATCGTCGTGGCCTGATTGGGTCTTGGATTGTCATCGGTACGTCAATTAAGAAAACGGCACCGGTCAGATGCAGGTAGGCGTCGTTTTCCCTGTGAAATCGGCACCGGGCAACATCGCTTGTTCTCTAGCCCGTCGTTTTCACCCTTGCTTTCCCTTAAAATGGAAAACACCATTGCGATCGCCGGCGAGATGTGTGGCTGGTGGCTGACCAGCTCTCCCTATATATCGACCGAATATTGTGTAGTATACACGCCTACATCTTATTATAATTAAACAATCTGTAGATCGTTTACTTCATTGGTCGTCGAATAAATAGGTCCACCGTGTTTGCTGGGCACTTCGAATTTTTTATAAAAAAAGAAGAAAGTTCTGGAAAAGTTTTTTAGAACCCTTTCCCCCTTAGTGCAAGGTGGCCGGCGTCCAACTCCCGCACCCTTTCTGCCATTTTACCCATTTGTTTTCCCCCCTGGCCAGGTGGGTAGGCACGCAGTGAAGGAGTACAACGTACTACTCCGTCCGGGTCTGCCCATTAGGCTGGTCATAGTGGGGAGTAACTTAAACTAGTGTCATATGCATGACACTAGTCTAAGTTATTACTCTCATAATGCAAAGTATCTTAGTAGTAGTGTCATAGTTTGTTTTATTTATTGCCTTATAGACTCATTTTATCTCGGAAAGCGCTATGTTACAGTAACATATTATGTTACTCCAAACACCTCTCTCCTCATTAAATACTTGCCACATAAGCAAAATTGTCTTGGGATGTGTTAAGTTACTATCTAAGTTACCCCCACTATGACTAGCCTTAGCCAAAACTCAAGGACCAATGCAGATCATTAATAACCAACGATGCGTATTTTCAGAGAATGGCAATAGCCAATCAGATCGTTGACAGTTTTGCATGCAGCCAGCTGCACGGTTCACTTTTAAGAAAAGTATAATTTTCATCCCTCAATTTTTCGTGAAGTCTAAATTTAGTCCCTCAACTACAAAACCGGACAACTTACATCTTGAATTTTCCATACCGGACAAATATTGTCCCTTACACAATTGAAGTGGTTTCTGAGCTGACATGGCATGTTTTTGACCGGTCATAGTCCAAGTGGAAGTATTTCTCTATCCTACTCATCCTATCTCTTCTTCCTTCCTACTATCTCTCTCATGGGCATTCCGTCGAGCACTTAGAGTGCGCTAGCTGCACAAACGCTGTAGTGGCATGCTAGGATGCAGAGGCATCACGGCGGCGTGTCCGCACGGTGGTGCGTGGCACCATCGCCGCATGCTACTCTCATATGGGGTTCTCCAAAGCTTGTTGACAGTGGTCGCTGTTGTCACCATGGCGGAGGACCTCGTGTTCAGCTCCATCATCATGTGCCATCGTCGTGTGCCAGAAACGGCGCAAATGGATTGACAAAGATGGGGATGTGCTAGGGGTGTGCATGTTCTACGCGTGATCGGCGCCATGCAGGTCGAGTACACCGGCGTCAATGAGGACGAACCAGCGCTGGAGGGGCTCCACCGCGGCGACGCTGGTCGTGATCTCCTCCCCCGGCAAGCTTTAGTTCTCCCAGTGGGCTTCCTAAGCTCCCCATGGTCCTACCGAGGCCTCACGCGTCTTCCCTAAGCAGCCCCTCGTCTACAACCTAACCCCGCCGCAAGCCCGTGCTCCACCACCCGTTGTCTCCCCTCTTCCCGAGCCTCCCCATGCCATATAGCCCGCTGCCCTGCTTAGCGTCGCCCGCCACCTCCACTGGAAGTCATCGTAGACGAAGCTTCGGCCATTCCGCGTGCCCATGCTTTCCTTCCAGCCGCGCAGACACGCTGCTCGCTCCCAGGCATCTCGCAGCCTCCGGTAGCACCTGCATTGTGCATTGTCGCTGGTGCAAGCTATTTTTTTTTCCCGAGAGCTGTTTTAACGAAGCAAGGAACGATTTACCAGCTCCTTTGCCATGTTGGCCTGGACCGGTCAAGAACCACGCCAAGTCAGCAGTTAAACCGGGTTGGTTGATATGAGGGACGAAATTTGTTTGGTATGGAAAGTTCGAGGTGCAAGTTATCCGGTTTCATAGTTAAGGAATTAAATCTAGACTTTCACAAGAATCGAGGGACGAAAAATATAATTTGTTGGAAATATGCCCTAGAGGCAATAATAAATTGATTATTATTATATTTCCTTGTTCATGATAATCGTTTATTATCTATGCTAGAATTGTATTGATAGGAAACTCAAATACATGTGTGGATACATAGACAACACCATGTCCCTAGTAAGCCTCTAGTTGACTAGCTCGTTGATCAATAGATGGTTACGGTTTTCTGACCATGGACATTGGATGTCATTGATAACGGGATCACATCATTAGGAGAATGATGTGATGGACAAAGACCCAATCCTAAGCCTAGCACAAGATCATGTAGTTCGTATGCTAAAGCTTTTCTAATGTCAAGTATCATTTCCTTAGACCATGAGATTGTGCAACTCCCGGATACCGTAGGAGTGCTTTGGGTGTGCCAAACGTCACAACGTAACTGGGTGGCTATAAAGGTACACTACAGGTATCTCCGAAAGTGTCTGTTGGGTTGGCACGAATCGAGACTGGGATTTGTCACTCCGTGTAAACGGAGAGGTATTTCTGGGCCCACTCGGTAGGACATCATCATAATGTGCACAATGTGATCAAGGAGTTTATCACGGGATGATGTGTTACGGAACGAGTAAAGAGACTTGCCGGTAACGAGATTGAACAAGGTATCGGGATACCGACGATCGAATCTCGGGCAAGTATCGTACCGCTAAACAAAGGGAATTGTATACGGGATTGATTAAGTCCTTGACATTGTGGTTCATCCGATGAGATCATCGTGGAACATGTGGGAGCCAACATGGGTATCCAGATCCCGTTGTTGGTTATTGACCGGAGAGTCATCTCGGTCATGTCTACATGTCTCCCGAACCCGTAGGGTCTACACACTTAAGGTTCGGTGACGCTAGGGTTATAGAGATATTAGTATGCGGTAACCCGAAAGTTGTTCGGAGTCCCGGATGAGATCCCGGACGTCACGAGGAGTTCCGGAATGGTCCGGAGGTAAAGAATTATATATAGGAAGTGCTATTTCGGCCATCGGGACAAGTTTCGGGGTCACCGATATTGTACCGGGACCACCGGAAGGGTCCCGGGGGTCCACCGGGTGGGGCCACCTGCCCCGGGGGGCCACATGGGCTGTAGGGGGTGCGCCTTGGCCTATGTGGGCCAAGGGCATCAGCCCCAAGAGGCCCATGCGCCAAGAGAAGAGGAAAAGGAAGAGTCCTAAAAGGGGAAGGCACCTCCGAGGTGCCTTGGGGAGGAGGGACTCCTCCCTGGCCGCACCCTTCCTTGGAGGAAGGGCCAAGGCTGCGCCCCCCCCTCCCTTGGCCCTATATATAGTGGGGGGGAAGGGAGGGCAGCACCCCCCTGAGCCCTGGCGCCTCCCTCTCCCTCCCATGACACATCCCCCTCCTCTCGCAGCGCTTGGCGAAGCCCTGTTGGAATCCCACTGCTTCCACCACCACGCCGTCGTGCTGCTGGATCTCCATCAACCTCTCCTCCCCCCTTGCTGGATCAAGAAGGAGGAGACGTCGCTGCTCCGTACGTGTGTTGAACACGGAGGTGCCGTCCGTTCGGCGCTAGGATCATCGGTGATTTCGATCACGACGAGTACGACTCCATCAACCCCGTTCTCTTGAACGCTTCCGCGCGCGATCTATAAGGGTATGTAGATCCACTCCTCCCTCGTTGCTAGATGACTCCATAGATAGATCTTGGTGACACGTAGGAAAATTTTGAATTTATGCTACGTTCCCCAACATAATTTTCTCTTCACTTTTGCATGCAACCAATCTAGCACCGGAAATACTTCATAGACGATACATCGCTGAACGACACCCGGACGATGGCTAATCCAGCCGTTAGCTGCTGCTTCAACTTTGCCCATGGATGGCGTGATATGCATGTCGTGCATGCATCGTCTGGTAAATGTCGTCCATGTAGCAGTGCTCATCTAGCACGAGCCATTATTTATAGCGCGTATGCAGTTGCCTCTTCGTTTTTTTCCATGCAGCTGACCACGCATGATACCCATCCAATCAAATACATGTCTAGCCACAATAGAGAGTAACATACACTAGTAACATACACATATCACTGGTAACTCACTGTCACATAAACAAATTTGCTGAGTCGGACTCGAAGTTACTATTGAAGTTACTCTCACTGTGGCTAGTCTTGTAGTACTCACTCCTGAATTATCCCGTCAATGGGAGGAAATAAAAAAACGATCAATAATATCCAGCTGAGTCAGGGTGGGGACCGGGTCTACTGGGGGCTTAATAGCAATGGCAAATTTTCCACTAAATATGTGTGTAAATGGCTTGAAAACCCTCTTAGTGGTTGCCATTATAGATGGATTTGGAGAGCCAAGATCCCTCTCAAAATCAAAATCTTCATGTGGCAACTGTCCCAGGACGCAGTGCTCACTAACAAGTTATGAGAACGAGGAAATGGACTGGGAATCCCACATGTTCTTTCTGTAATGAGTTGGAAACCTCCCAACATCTGTTTTTTACTTGCCCTGTTGCTAAAGTGATCTGGAGATGCGTTGGGATAGTTCTGGATACTGAGATGTGCCCGAATAGCTACTGGCAATATTTTGCTTGGTGCCACACTTTTCTCCCTGATGGACAAAAGTACTATACGGTGGGCTTGGCTGCTGCTTGCTGGGCCATTTGGCTAGCTCGAAACCGAGCTACGTTCGAAAAGAAGATTATCAAAACGCCTTTTGAGATTGTTTTCTCCATGTGTTCTTTCCTACTGTACTGGACAGGGCTGCAGGAGGAGGAGGGCGCGAAGGAGCTGCGAAGCGGTGCTGAGATGATCAGGTCGAGCACGATGCGCATGATGGAGATGTGCAACGCGGCGAGGGTGTCGATCGGAGGAGATTGAAGGGCTGCAAAACCTCGTTGGCTGGAGCTGGGCGACCTTACGATCATGTGGTGGCGTTTTGGTTCTTTTGTGGATGTCTCATATCTCTGTCTGTAGTTAAAACTTATGGGTGTTTGCTGTGGATATTTGGTGCTGTCTAGGTTTTCGCCCCATGACATTCGTTTCGATGGCGGGCGAATGTAGTGGGTTTCCTGGCAGTGCCCGGACTCGCTTTACCTCTTTCCCTTCTCCTGACATGTTTCTGAACTCTTGTATTTCCGTTTATTTGCAATGGAAAGGGGTATTAGTCCGGTTCGAAAAAAAAAAGTCTTGTAGTACTAGGAGACTTGAATAACCGTACACGGCTGGCTGGCTCACGGGACGTTATAATCCGACGGAGGTAGTACAGATGAACCTCCGTCGTTGCTGTGGCCATCATCCACGTACGCATTCAGCTGCAGGATCCTCCCTCCATCAGCAGCCCCACAGACCTGTGTCCTTCATGCAGGCATGTACTAAGCTATCGTCCGTCCATTTTGGGCCCACAACTCAATTATATGATATGCGTGCAGATGCAGAGCCAGTGTCTTCTTCCTTCTATGTACCAACTCATGGATGTATGTCTGTAGTTTGTGCACGCCTACTTTGTAGACAAAATGATATCGGGTTTAGTCAAGTACAAGGTGAAGCTACAGATTAATTAGCCGCTCCGCCGTTGCTGTTGCTTTCATCCATGGGCTCCTCCTCAGTGCTCACCAACCCCACAGCCACAGACCGACCTCACCTCCGCCGTTCATGGAGGCACGTAGCCATCTTCCGGGCCTCGAACTCTTTTTTTTTTTTTTTGCGGGTGTCCGGGCCTCGAACTCAATCATGCAGACTCTGCTTTCATCAAGAAGCTCCATGTGTGCCCGAGTGCGTGGATTTGGCTCTCGGACTCCAGCATTTCGGAAAACTCAACAAATATCCTTGGGGTTCGAAAGATCTAAGAAAAGTGACGTGGATATGCACATTTGGAAGTTTCAAAAGTCCCCAAAAAAACGTGGATATGCGACCCGTCGACCGCGGGAGAGCGACGGAGCAGCCGCCTCCCCCCTCGCCGTCCAACGAGGCGAGTGAAAGCCCAGTCAGTCGTGATGTGGCAGCCAGCATGGTGACAGGTGAGCTCACGGCCTCCGTCGATCCCATTCCATGGCTGGCCTTCCTCTTCACTGACTGGATTTCTTCCACCCAAGTTTGCGTTTGCTGTTGCTTTACCAGAGGACCGTACCGGAATCTCGCCGGTTTGATTCCGGGTGGCTGGCTGTAGCTGGTGGCCGTCGACATGCATCCATGGGCACCAAAAGTGACCCATGGCCCACATGCATGTGTGCCTTTTCCCCAGCAAGGCAGCCAGTTTCCAGGAACGCTCATGTGACGGTGCATCGTGTTCATGTCCAGTGACTGTCTCGAGAGTTCCAACAAGTTAAGTTTTCCTTTGGTGAATCATAAGCTTCATTGATTAATCAACATAAGGATCACACTCAAATTTAAGACATTACACAAGTTTATAGGACGACGCTTGTTTAGCACAAAATTGAGCAGCTTTTTTTTTGCGGTTGAAAATTGAGCAGCTTCATTAATTTTCCCTCTGATCCAAATTAATTGTCGTATAGAAGAAGCTTCCATGGCAAGAGCATGAGCTGCAAATAGACAAAATGAGCCATGATGGCTTTCTCATTCATAAATATCCATACATTTTCCAGAAATGTACCTTGTGACCTTCAAAAAAGAAAAATAAATGTAGCTTGCGTATAAAATGCACATGCGAGAAAAGTGACAGCACAAACCTGATTTTTTTACTCCAAAAACCTTTCAATTTCCGAATGCAGTTGATTAATACCACCACTAATTTAGTTGGTTCAATAATTCAAGCTCGGTAAGAGATCAAGACCTGTTAAAAAGCATGAATAAAATGATTCTTGTTGAATCAATAAAAGAGGTCCACTCCCTCCACCAATTTCCCACACAATGTAGGGTGGTCGGGGTGAACAGATGGCAGCACATCCACATTTGCCGCCGGCAGATGAGCACGAGGATCCGCCCTATAGATATGCATATGCACTCAAATGGCACCATCAGTAAGGAGCTCTATTAGAAAAGAAAGTGTCTAGGCGGCACTTAGGCACACTTAGGCACTAGGCGATGACCAAACACCTCGCCTAGGGCATAAATGAAAGTATAGATAGGGCAAGCAAGGAATTGTGTACCCAAGCGAGAAGTCATGGCATATTGCACTGATATGCTAAATGAGCTATATTCCAATGGCAGTAGCTGGTAGTTACCATATTATGTCCCTAAGTTAATATCGACACACATATAATAACCACAAATTCAACCCGATAGTAAAAACTATATTGCTGCCTAGGCCGCGCCTAGGACGCTTAAGCACCGCCTAGGCACTAGGCGAAGGCCAATCGCCTCGCTTATGCCTATCACTTTTTCCAACCTTGGTAGGGAGGCGATGTCCATAGATCGTCCGCTTGAGACCAAGCTGTAAAGAGGTGCCACTAAGGACCATGCATCCAGGGAGGTTTACGATGCTGGGAAGCATTGCCGCGATTGCTTCAATATGAGATCAGAGCAAAGACTTCTCCCGGGCACAGGTAACTCGGAGAACCCAGTCATAGGTTGGAAGTATAGCTCCACGATCACAACTGCAAAAGAGGTTAGGACGTCAGGATGGCGCCACTGTGGTCGGCTCATACATAGTATGGAGCTGGGGTTTCACCCGGAGCATGTACGAAGTTGTAAACCCGACAAGATGGGGCACTTGACTCCGAGCAACGGTAGCAACGACTCGGAGGGGCAGCCGCGGCCACCACGGATCTCAGGAGGCGGGCCAACGAGTGGGGAGCTGGGAGCCGAGCAATTTCAATGGTTCAAGATAAGTAAGCCAATTGATCATGAATATGCGTTGACAATTTGACGTCGAGAACGTGAAAAGAAAACATGGCTGAAATGAATATTCCATTTTTTTGAGACATGAATGCTTGTATAAAGTTAGTAAAAGAGGCCCGCGCCCTCCACCAATTCCATGAAGGAATCAATTCCATCCCGCGGACAAAAATGGCTTCAATTAAACTTGAAAAATTCCAAGGAGGAAAGCCTTGATTTGATTTGGTGTGATCTGCTGGACAAGTCACTCCACCATGGTTCCTTTCCACATGCAATTGACGAGGCATGAATACGATGTGTATTTCTAAATGAACTAGAGATACGGTGAAAGAGACAGTGAAAGCGATCAAAGAAAACTACTCTTCAGATTTAATTGGCCGGCCAATCGATCGCTAAGTAAATACTTGATTACAAAGCATCATGCATCGACCAACAGGATTAATAAAACTGCAAGTGATCGTGGAGTATTATTGTTTGGGAAAAGCACGCTGCAACTAGGCATATGCGTCCATGCGTCTGGGAGAGTAATTAATTAACTAGAGATTAAGATAATGGGGAAATGGAGCATGCATCCAAGGGACCGTCCATGTTTAACTTGCCAGCTCAGCCAGACATTGATCTTAGGGGGGGGGGGGGGGGGTTACAAAGAAAAAATAAAGCTATTTGGGATGGGTGTGTCTGCTGAGTTCTTTTTTATGTCTTGAATTGTGTTTCAATCAGGATGATAAATATATTCATCTGAAATTTAAGCATGAGTCACCTAGATTATGTTTAACTTGTATTTATGTATATGGTGATATTTATCGTAATGCAGACATAAGCTGCATACGATGTATATGTTGTGAATCACAATGATGTTTTGATAAATACTTCATTATTTGAAACTGATGTGCCAGCAACATGCATGATCATTCAATTTCCGAGTGTAAAAACAAGATTAGGGCCAATGATCAAATTCCTATGGAAGGAAATTAGTCATTGGGAAGTTCAAAGCCGGACTGTGGTGCGACTGTCTCTCATGGCATTAGCGTGGTTTTGAAGTGTCCCTCTTTCTAAGTGATTCAAAAAAAATGTTAGGAAAGCCATGTGATTTTTCATTCAATATCCATAACATAATTTGCTCAATTTTAAATAGGTATTTATATAGTTGCATGGACAATTTTGTTTGATTTTTTTGTTGAATACCTTGAAATACAAGTACAAGACGTAAGTGAAAACAGAAAAAACAAAACCAAAGGAGCTCCCACTTTATAATTAGGTCCAGGAGCCACAAGCCATATTTAGCAAAGTTTGGATGTAAGTAGGCCCTGCTACCAATACGACCCAATGGACCCGTCTAAACTCTAAAGCAGAAACGAGTAGTCGGTACTCAGAATGTTATTTTTTCAAATGCCGTGCAGTCCTGTACTTAACAATTCAGGCGCATAGATTATATGGAGCGACCCGGCATTATTGTAAGTGAAAAAACTCCAAAACAATGTAACTATCTTCTGATGTTTATAAGTACACCATGATGGCTTTCTCTAAAAATACAAAATGTAAAAATTGCATATAAAATGAATAAGAAATTAGACATCACACACTTGATACATTCACTTAAACTTGGTGGCATCCATGCCATTTTCATTCCCCAACAAATTGATTTACATGTGAACAATCATCATCATCATCATTAACATCACAGCCCTGTCATCAACATCATCTAATTCATCTTACTAAACCAAAAACCAGAACGAAGAACAAAAATGAAGTGATAGGCAGAGTCGCTTGTACTCCATCTCCAACTGTCCAAGAGAAAAGGAAGCCACCGACCGAGAACAACCGATCCATAACTTGTTGTAAGTGATCAGTCTAATCGACGACTACCAAGTCGCCGTCTGTGTATATATGGTTGTACGACGAGTCCATATCATGCACTACAAGCTTCTCGGCGGTGACGCTAGTGCCGGTGGCGTTGTTGAACATGTAGACCCCCGCTGCCGCGTAGATGGCCTCGGTAGGGTATGCCCTCGACGTTGCCGTTAACCTTCCGCCCATCGCGAAGCTCTGGACGATTGAGTGGTCCACGAGCACCCTGACGGAGAAATCCTCGCCGTCGAGCACTGGCACCGTGCTACCCACCACTCGCTTCACCACATCACTAGCGTGCGACGACCGCAACTCATCATGGCAGAAGTGAGTCCGAAGACCACCATCGAGGCCCTTGGACACATAGAAGTACACCCCCGTCTGTTCGGTCAGGGCGTGATTGGCAAGGACAAGGAGGCCGAAGGGGCCAAGCGCGCCGCGGGTGGCAGCGCCTCTGCTGGTGGTGCAGTTGTAGCTAACATCGGCCTCGTTGAGGGCCTCAATGGCGGAGGCATCGATGCGGAAGGTTGCCTCGATGTCGAGCTGAGCGGTCTGGTGGAGGGGGAGGAAGGCAACGGAGCCGGCGCCGACGGTGATGCCACTAAGATCGGTGGTGTTGATGCGGAGGGTATTGAGCTCCTCCACCGGCCATTGGATGAGGTTCGTCCGGGTCTTCTCGTCAAGCTCCACTGTCCTCGGAATCGACTGCACGCGCAATACACACCATTAAGTCAGTGGATCCAATAATTCAAAATAGTTAAGCCCATCGTTATGAGTGCACATTCACATCATGAGCTTGAAGAAAAAACATGTCCGAAAATAATTCTTGTTTAATTAATATAAAGGGTCCGACGCCCTCCACCGAATTCCATTAAAGAATCTACCGCATAAACAAAAAGGCTTCACATAAACAACATCAAAGATTTGAAGGAAGAAAGTCTTGATTTGATTTGGTGAGGTTTGTTAGCCGGGACCGAACAAATCGCTCCACGTGCGACTGACCAGGCATGCACATGATGTTTGTCTGTATATGGTTGTTGAGCTACCCTAGAGATGGTGAAATGGGCACTACATCGACAGTGTATTGGCTCTTGGAAGTTTCAACGATATGGTGAAAGTGACCAAAGAAAACTAGTCCTGAAATTCAGCCGCCCGGCCGGCCTATCGATCGATATAAGTAACTAATAATTAACCATCATGCACCTACCTTGAATCATAACTTAGTGAGCTTAATTTTATGACCATACATGAATCATAACCAGTTTTCTTAACGAGACCGATGAAGTACATTGAAATACAAATCTAGTGACGTTAATTTTATCAAGTGAGTAATCCTTGATAAAAAAAAGTTGCAATAATAAAGCAATATATAAATTGAAAGGCAGAGGCCAGTACTATGTGTTTGCCATTTGGTGATGCAAGTTGGCATATGCGTCCATGCTTCCGGGGTAGTAAATTAATTTAGTAATTAACTAGATACCAAATCGAGCGTGCAGCCAAGGACGGGGCCGACCATGTTCTCCGGATCTGAAGCTTTTGACAGCTCAGCTAGATAGCAACCCACAGCCTAGACTAGAGCCGTCCGTTATTAGTTTTTTTTTAGTATTACTACAAAAAAAAAGGACAAACGACACCATGACTGCGACGCCGCACAGCTAGCCATCCTAGTGCTCTATACGCACTGTTGTCACTGGCCCACGGATCCACCCCACCCAGCATTGCAAAACCAACGGTGGAGCTAACGATGACGATCAATGATGATAATCGTAATGTAAAATTAAGACAATCGTGTCAATGTGCTTTAGCGTGGGTGATGCTTTACCTGGAGGTTGGCCCACCCCTTGGTGATGTCGGCGCGCTCCGAGTCGGTCTCGCCGACGTACGCCCACACGACGCGCCGCTTCTTCACGGGGTCGTAGAAGGACTTGGACGCGTAGTACTTGCCCCAGTCGTACCGCAGCCCGACGCCGAGCTCGAGCTCCGTGTCGATCGGCGTCCACTTGTTGGCGGCGGCGTCGAACCGGCCCAGCGAGTACCAGTCGTGCCGGTCGTCGTCGCTGCTCTCCTTGAGCACGTAGAGCACGTCCTCGGCGGTCGAGTTGTACATGTCGCTGGCCTTGCGGCCCCCGCCGACGGCATAGAGGTCGATGCACTCGTACTCGCCGGTGCCCTTGGGGCCGCGGTACATGTACCCCGGCATGAGCTCGTAGCTGATGAAGTCCTTGGTCTTGTACGAGAAGACGATGCCGGAGTGGTCCGAGTCGTTCTTGGAGCCGATGATGGTGCGCCACGTGCCGTCGGACTCGTCGTACCACGCGGTGGTCGGGTCACGGAAGTCCTTCATGCCGATGCCGGGGGGCGGGAACACGACGGGGTTGGCGGGGTGCTTGACCCATTCCCTGAGAAGGGGGTCGCTCGGGTCGGCGGGCTCCGCGAGGCAGGTCACCTGCGCGAAGGTCTCGGTGTTGCCGGTGTAGAGGAGGATGACCTTGCCGTCGGGGAGCACGGTGATGGAGCCGGTGAGGACGCCCTTGATGTCGTACCACTGGTCGGGCACCAAGGCCGGCGGGAGGTGGCGCCAGTGGATGAGGTCCTTGGACACGGCGTGGCCCCACACGATTTGTGGTTCCCAGACGGAGCCCGACGGGTTGTATTGGTAGAAGAAGTGGTACCATCCGCCATAATATACCGGACCTGTCATGGATGCACACAATTTGTTCAGTTAATATATTCCATAGTTTTTTCTTAAAAAGAAGTCAATATACTAGTCCACAGACGATGAATCTATGAACAAGTAAGAATATTCGATCCATGGATTCGTTAGGTGGTGCGTGGCACTGACCGTTGGGATCTGCATGATGTCGCCGGAGAATGCCGCCGCCGGGGAGCAAACAAAACAGGAAGCAGAGGCAACGAGGTCAGTTTCTGGATCAAACCAAGCCGGAGAAAAGAAAAAGAAAAAGAAATCTGGATCTGAAGATTTAATGGAACGGAGAATGAACTGGGGCAGTATATACCGTTCTGGTAGTACTTGTCCGGCTGGAAATGGAAGCCGGTGCGCTGCCACTGCAGCATGGCGTTGCTCCACGGGAACGCGTTGGCGGAGTAGGCCCCCGACGTCTTCTCCGACACGCCGTGCTCCTTGCCCCTGCTCCTCGGGAACTCCGTCGCCGGGGTCGCCGGCACGGAGGAGGCCACAGATTCCCGCCCCGCCCCGCCGGCCCCGAAGACCGCGGCGGCGACGACGAGCGCCACCACGGCCGAGGCGGCCAGCACGGCGGCGCACGCGCGCCACCTCAGGCCGCCGCCGGCCGGCCGCTCCTCGATGCCCTTGGCGTCGGCGGAGGAGGACGGCAGCTGCTCGTAGGCGTACGGCAGCGGCGGCGTGCCGGGGATGAGGATGACGCGAGACGAGTCCATGGCGCCGCCGCTGCTGGCCCGATGATCCCGAGGTAACTCGGTAGATTCTTTTCTGACCGATGGATGGGTGGTGGCTTCAGTGGGGGAGCGGGGGAGATTTATAGCTGGGGTTCGGGGGTAAAGATGGGATTTTTCTTGGGGTGGAACCAGCTGGGGTTTTGCGTAGGGTTTTGGCATCTACCGTCCGTTACAAAACAGAAACACCTCACACTTAGTTTTTGTTTTTGCGATGACACCTCACACTTAGTTGCACATGCTCTTTGTTCTTGTGTTGATGGCAATGAGAAGGCATTGCTCTTGGGCTTCTGCTGGTTTCTTGGAAAAATATCTAGAAACAAGGTGGGCCGCCCCTAGTGGAGATTTCTCAATTGTTCAACGATCCAAAAACTTGATATGTGTAGGCAGTTGTCTCCAATTGCTTTTGGTGTGACCTTCGAACCTCTATCGTTTGATGGCGTGAATTACAAGAGATGGCGTGTGAGGGTAGTTCTTTCACTACTAGGGATAACCTTGTACACAACAGCTTACCATTAGCGCTTTTTAAAAGGAAGCGCTGCTGCTAATTAGCAGTAGCGCTTGAGCAGAGAGAGCGCTACTACTATGCACATAGCAGGAGCGCGGTAGTTAAAAAACACGCTACTACTATAATTAACAGACTGTTGCCGATAGACTAGGTATACTAGTAGCGCTCGTAAACATCGCTACTGCTATTGTACCTAGCAATAGCGTAATCATCATGACTGTCATCATGCCGTCGTGCTGACGAAGCTCTCCCTCAATACTCTGCTGGATCGTGAGTTCGTGGGACGTCACCGAGCTGAACGTGTGCAGATCGCGGAGGTGTCGTACTTTCGGTACTAGGATCGGTCGATCATGAAGACGTACGACTACATCAACCGCGTTGTCATAATGCTTCCGCTTATGGTCTACGAGGATACGTGGACAACACTCTTCCCCTCTCATTGCTATGCATCACCATGATAGATCTTGCGTGTGCGTAGGATTTTTTTTTTTGAAATTACCGCATTCCCCAACAAGACCAGCCAAATCCCCATGTCAATGATGATGTAGATGTTATGATAGTTGTAGTAGAGTAGTAGCTACATGAGTGGCCTTTGTTTGCAGGGAACACCTCACAATGACCTATGTTTTTCCGGAGTGTTGATTAATTTCCATTCCAGCAAATTTCAGGCGCTCGATATATGTCCTTATTAGAAAAAGTCATGCCAGATTTTTTCGTAAATTTTGGAATGACTTGTGCTAGAATATGTAGAAAATATCGAGTGGCCCGGATTTTGTAGAAAGATAATTAAACAACATTTCAGGTTGACTTTAAGTCTGTCGGGGCTCCATAATGACACTCAACAAATGAGTGAGGGAGAAAGTCTGCACCATATATGAGAGAAGAAGAATCCCGGCTATTGTCGTGGGGGGTCGTTTCTCCTTCTTCCCCTTGTGCTAGACCTTTGTTGTGCACTAGGGTAAGGAGGAGTAACGACCATCATCGACGGTCGAAAAATCAGTGAGGGAGTGCCCACCATATATATATGAGAGAGGAGGAAGAATCCCAACTATTGTCGTGGGGGTCGTTTCTCCTTCTTTCTGCTAATCAAGACGATGGCATTTGAGTCCTTGTTGATACGCTTCCACTTCTACCTCTATATGAGTTTCTCAAACATATTTATTAAATAATTTATATAGTTTATTTCAAAATATATAGTTGATAGCTTATTTTCATTCTTGAAAAAATGTACGGAAGATGATAGACAGAACCCACTACACTAATGGCACAGAATTAACTTATCAGCAGAAAGATCATCTTATCTCATTTATTAATGATGTTCAGAATTACAATATCAATTATCAAACTCCTGTACATTATGGTTAATACATGCCACTAATGCACGTGTTGAACTACGGTAACATCCATGGAGATGGCATGGTAAAATATTTTACTATTACGACATCCGTGCATCTTTTGCATAAATTCTTCTAAAGCTAAGCTACATTGCTAACTACGGAGTTATTACTATGTTTTTCAACAGAAAATCCTGAAGGATTGTGTGCCTGATCTGATGCTTCCGAAAGGTCGCCTTGATGTTATTAGCTTACGGCCATGTCATCCTAGGCTTCACTACTGTTCATACCAGATTACTAAAACCGATCAAGACATGACAATGAAAGATTGGAAAAAATGTATGGGCAATCATAGGGAGCTACTTGGAAGCAACATTGTGCGAAGCGCAAGAATTGGAGACAGGATAATCTCCATTCTCCATAATGGAGAGTTAGGGCCTATCTTGTTTTATGCTATTTTACCTTAGAGAGGGTAGTAGTAGGTCCTAGCTAGTACCCATGATCATGTGCTAAGAATAATTAAGTAGGGTTGGTTAGATGACTATGATGATGATGAGTATCACTTGTTATTATGATAACGAGTATAAGTTGTATAATGATGATGGGTGGGACTTGTTATTATGATAACGAGTAGAAGTTGTATGATGGTGATGAGTAGGACTTGTTATTATGATAACAATGATGAGTTATTTATTATTATGATGATGCATGATGCTAAGTTGTTATATATGTAAGCATGATGAGTTATTATATATATTGATCAGGTTTGGATTAGTAGTACTTCCGATGTGCACCACATGTTGCCTTCACTTGAATCTAATACACGTTCATTTCACCCACTGATATATATAATTACTAATCATGGTCATAAAATCATATGATGAAAGTACTGTATATAAAACCTATACAAATACAACGACAATAAGCTGCATTTTAAAAAATACATGAAAATTTAGCAGTAGCGCTTTTCAAAAGAAGCGCTACTGCTACTTACTATTATCAGTAGCACTTTTCCCTACCGAGCGCTACTGCTAACTAGGTACAACAGTAGTTCTGAAAAACCAGTGCTACTGCTACCAGTTAGCTGTAGCGCCTTACTGGTAGTGATTGTACAAGCGCTACTGATAGCTATAAAACCAGCGCTACTAGTAGGATTTTCCCTAGTAGTGTTTGGCTAAACACAATGAAATGTTTTCACACATCCAAGGGTAAGCCTCCCCATTTTAGGGTGTGTATTACAAGAGATGGCATGCGAGGGCAGTTCTTTGTTCAGCCATAGTGAACTATTTTCACGCCTCCAAGGGGATCGCTTACTCCTAAACAATAGAAAGCATTCTAGGCTACTAACACACTCTTCAGAGGTGTTATTCTTAGTGTTCCTAGAGACAAGATCGTCGATCCTTTCATGACCATTGTGGTTACTATGGATATGTGGGATGCACTCGAGGGCAAGTTTGGGTCTCGAACATAGGCAATGAGTTCTATGTCATGCAACAATATAATGATGACAAGATGGTTGATGATTGATCCATAGGTGAGCCGGCTCATGAAATATAGTCACTTGCCAAGGAGCTTGAGCATTTCAGTTACCAGGCAAGTTGATTTTCAAAGGCATAATTGCCAAGCTCCCTCCATGGAGGAATTTTGCTGCTACTCTGAAACACAAGAGAGAAGAATTTTCAGTTGTCAATCTCATGAGCACTCTTGATGTGGAAGAGAAGTGAGGGTGAAGAACATGCGTGCTTGATGATACCAAATTCTATGATGTTTGTATGGTTATCTTGTGCCTACACAATAAATTTTGTGGAATTTTACCATGTTCGTGCACTGCTTTGTCGGTTTCCCCCAGGATACGTCTTTTGGAGCAAATGTAATACTACGGAAGGAATCCTCAGAAATTATGGTGGAATCACATCAATCAATGTGATTATCACCACACAAAAAGAATAAAACAAATGGAGGAAGTTGGAGTCCGTGCAGCTCTTCCAGAGCGCAAGACGGTCATCCCCGTAGTCGACTATTTCCATCCCGGCCAATCAGATCGAAAAGCAGATGCATACAGACACCAGAAACACATCCAGAAGGAGAACCCTAACATATGGAATCCATCTGGAGGGGGAATTTGCAAGGTGGAAATAGCCATTTTCACCATAACATGCAATGGGACGACGACATCATCATCACCACCATCAACATCATCTTCATCCATCTTCGCCTTGTGGCAATACTAAAACCCTAGTGGACCATCGTGTGTATTACACGTATGTATCATCCAAGTTTACCATCACCGCTTCCTTGATGTTTGTTATTCTTACGTACGAGTAAACCCTCGAGTTCTCGGGGATACGGATGAACCTTGCTATGTATAGGAGCTGAAACGCCAATAAGGATATCCTATCCTCTGTTGAATGATCTAGTTTAATAAGCTTCGTGCATGTTGTGAAGGGGCCCCACTCAACATTATCGCCAAAAGGCCACAAAGTGTATCACTATCATTGTAAGAGTTCGGCTATGAAGGTAATTCGAGGTGATAGTAAAAGCCTTCATCCCTAGGTTTTATAATTGATAGGGGGAATCATAGAGAACCCTTTGTGAGGCAGCGTCCACAGGGAAACCCTTACTTACCGTAGTTGTAACTTGCAGGAGACTACCTTGGTGGCGTGCATGGCATGAAGTCTACCTAGAGAAGAACGTGTTATGTACCCTGCTCTGCCCAACGTAAACGTCAAGCATGGCTCGAGTATCCAGATAATACTATGTCATTGCATAGGTTGTCTTAGACACATACCAATGGGAATTCGGACTCCCTGAGAACCCTTTACTGCTTTGTCAGTTCATTCCATACTTTTCCTACTATTTTTATTTATTTTTACGCAATTTACTTTAAGTTTGCACTTCATCAAAACTAATATTTATTTCCCGCCCTCACTTTGCTTTGAGTCTGCAATCACTTGCATGCACAATTCTATAAGTCACTACAGGAGACAAAAACTCAATTCCAGTGCTCCCTGTGGGACTGATACCCTTACTTCAAAAAATCTACAACTGAACCTTGTGGACTTGCAAGCCATCAGTGCTCCTTTCCATGAGGTGAATTATGGTGCTAATTTGGTACACAAGAAGAATTTCCAGTCCCATAAGTTCGAGAATAAGAATAACTATGAGGGAAAAGTTAAGTTTGAAGGGAAGAACATGACTTCATTGTGCGCCAACTTAAATAATAATAAGAAGGAGACCTTTAAGAATGAAGGAAAATGCAATGTGTGTGGTAAAGAAGGACATTGGGTTTCTGATTGTGTGGAACATTTTGACAAGCGTTGGCATGGGAATGACTGCAAGACCGCTAATGTTGTTATTAGAACTGTTGAGATGAAAGATGTCGGGTATGATAATTTTCCTACCATTCTCTCAGTTTTCCATTTACATGAAACAAGAAAAAAATTATAGATACATTTCGGACATATCATCAACCTTCTCCAATACCGTATGATCCTAGTGTTTTGATTCGAAAGAAGAAATGAGCAACAATGGGTCAACTGAGATATTCTCAAATCGTTAGCTCAATCATATATTTAGCTGGCATTGCGAGGCCTGGCATCTCATTTGCCTTGAGCAAACTAAGATGGTTTGTTTCAACTTGAGGAGATGTTCATTGGCATACTCTTGAATCTTGATAGGTAATGTGTTATCTGAAAGGTATTGTGAATTATGGACTTCACTGTACTGGGTACCCAAGGGTACTTGAGGGTTATAGCGATGCGATCTGGATATAGTGATGTGAACTGGATATCTGATGCTATTTCCTACAAGTGGTTATATGTTTATAGTTTGTAGTGACGTTATTTCCTACAAGTCTTGCAAGAAGGTTATCTTAACGAGGTCAACATTGAAAGCAGAACTCACAACATTAGACACAATAAATATTCAAGTAGAGTGGCTTCTGAGATAGTAAGCCTCTGAAAGCCCGCCACTTATGACCCCGTACGAAAGAGGGGTAACTATTTTTTGGGGGAGCACTCTCGGCCGACTGCTAGGTCTTCCTTAATTGTGGCTACGCACGATGGCTTCCCCAACGATGACCACTTTGTTGACGTTGACGACCTCCTTCGGGACATGGTGAACGACAACGCCGCCTCTTCTTCCACTGCTTATGTATTCCATTAGCAGTAGAAATCCATATGGATGTGATATGTGTCCTTTATGTTCTTGAATGCACGACTAGTTCCATCAATTTGTTACTTGATTTAGTTATCATCTGTATTATGACTATCATGTTTTATACACTGTTTTGCTTAACTATACTTAATGCAAACATGCTCATTTTTCAATATGATCAACCCCGTTTTAAAATTCAGTATGCATTTTGTTACGGAAATTTATAGTATACTCACGTGTGGTCGATGAAAAATGCCGTATACGAGCCAACAAATAACACCAAAATTTTTTATCCACAAAATAGATGCAACGAATTATCTTACTTACTTCCAAAGATTGTCTAGAATTCAGAATCCACACACCTAGAGGATTGCAAATTTTAAACACTAAAATCAGAGGCTAAGTGTCTTATCATATATGCAGCAAAACAGACGCAGCGAATCCACACACCCAGAGCTAGAGAATTACGGATTTGAAACACTAAAAATTCAACTTGCTGGAACTCTTAAGACAGTTACTGGACATCTCCTCTTGGAAACTTGCTGGCGAAAAAAGCGCACTTGCGTGTGGGCTACGGGTCACTTTTGGTTGCTATCGACGCATGTCGATGGCCACCGGCCACCGGAATCAACTGGCGAGATCTCGGTCCTCCAGTGAAGCAACAACAGTACAACAACCAACATGGGTGGAAGAAATTCAGCCCGGAGAAACCTCGCCTGTTGTGATCCTATACGAAAGAGGGGTGATTATGTCTTTGGAGAAGTGCTCTGGCCCGACTGCTAGGTCTTCCTTCATTGTGGCTGCACACGGTGAATTCCCCAATGATGACCACTTTGTCGACATTGACGACCTCCTTCGGGCCATGGTGAACGACGCCCGACGGCCTCTTCTTTCGCCGCACCGTACGTGTTATGTTGGCATTAGTAATCGATATAGATATGATAGTTGTCCTTTATGTTCTCAAGTGCATGACTCTTTTCATCAATTTGTTACTTGATTCGGTCATCATCTTTTTTATGACTACCATGTTTTATATACTGCTTTGCTGAATTAAACTTTAATGCAAATGTGCTCATTTGTTCAACATGATCAACCCCGTTTTAAAAATCAGTATGCATTTTGTCATGAAAATTTTAGTATACACATGTGTGGTCGATGAAAAATGTCGTATGCGAGCCGACAATTCGACCTAATGATAACACCAATTTTTTTATTCACAAAATAGATGCAACGAATTATTTTACTTCCAAAGATGTCGTGTCTAGAATCCAGAATCCACACACCTAGAGAATAACATATTTGAAACACTGAAAGCAGAGGCCTATTATCTCATCATATATGCAGCGAAACAGATGCAGCGAATCCACACACCCAGAGCCAGAAGATTACAGATTTGAAACACTGAATTTTAGCTTGCTGGAACTCTTAAGACAGTCACTAGAGAACCCTTAGTAAGGCCGCGTCCACATGGAAACCCTTAATTACCAGAGTTGTAACCTGCAAGAGGAGACTGACTTGGTGGCATGCGTGGCACGAAGTCTACCTAGAGAAGAACGTGTTCTGTACCCGGCTCTGCCCAGCGTAAACGTCAAGAGTGGATCGAGTATCCACTAATACCATGCCATTGCATAGGTTGCGATAGAAACATACCAATGGGAATTCCGGAATCCGGAATCCCTAAGAACGATTTACTACTCTGTCAGTTCACTCCATACTTTTCCTACTGTTTTATTTCTGATTATGCAATTTAATTTAAGTTCACACTTCACCAAAACAAATATTTATTTTCCGCCCTCACTTTTCTTTGAGTTTACAATCACTTGCAGGCACAAGTCTGTAAGTCACTACAAGAGACAAAAACCCAATTCATGTGTTCCGCGTGGGATCGATACTCTTACTTCGAAAAAGCTACAACTAAACGTTGCAAGTCATCAATGCTCGTTTCCATGAGGGGAATTCTGGTGCTAATTTGGTACATAAGAAGAATTTCCAACCCCACAAGTTTGATGATAAGAAAAACTATGAGGGGAAAGTAAAGTTTGAAGAATAACAAGACCTCACAGTGCGCCAACTTAAAGATGAACAAGAAGGAAACCTTTAAGAAGAAAGGAAAATGCAATGCCTTTGATAAAGAAGGACATTGGGCTTCTAATTGTGTGGAACATTTTGACACGTGTTTGCATGGGAAGGACGGCAATACCGCTAATGTTGTTATTGGAAATGTTGAGATGAAAGATGTCGGGTATGATAAATTTCCTACCATTCTTTCAGTTTGCCATTTACACAAAACAAACAAAAAATGTAGATACATTTCACACGTATCATACACCTTCTCCAATACCTAATGATCCTAGTGTTTTGATTCAAAGAACGAATGATCAACAAGGGATCAGTTGAGATATTGTCAAATCATTAGCTTACTCATGTATTTAGCTGGCATTGCTAGGCCTAGTATCTCGTTTGCCTTGAGCAAACTAAGATGGTTTGTTTCAACTCAGGGAGATGTTCATTGACATACTCTTGATAGGTAATGTGTTATTTGAAAGGTATTGCAAATTATGGACTTCACTATACAGGGTACCCAAGGGTATTTGCGGGTTATAGTGATGCGTACTGGATATTTGATGCTGATAAGCTCAATGCTACAAGTGGTTATGTGTTACAGTTTGTAGAGACGTTATTTCCTGCAAGTCTTGCAAGAAGGTCATCTTAACAAGGTCAACATTGAAAGCAGAACTCGCAGCATTGGACATAACCACTGTTCAAATAGAGTGGCTTTCTAAGACAATAAGCCTCTGAAACCCCACCTCTTGTGATTCTGTATGAAAGAGGGTGATAATATTTTTGGGGGAGCGCTCTCGCTCGATTGCTAGGTCTTCCTTCATTGTGGCTGCACACGATGACTTCCTCAACGATGACCACTTTGTCGACATTGACGACCTCCTTCGGGCCACGCCAAACAACATACCGTACGTGTTCTACTGGCAGTAGTAATCAATATAGATATGATATCTGTCCTTTATTTTAATTTTTGAAACAAGGCAAAATATTTGCCATTTTTATTGATTAAGAGAGAAGTTTTAACAGGTACCCGCAAGGCGGGGGGAAGGGAGTCTATTTTCGCGGCATTACATTACACAGGTGGTGTCGCGCCTGCAAGCGCCCAAATGCGAGCCTTCTCCTATATCCTAGCAGTAACCGTGGTCACCGTGGTGGCGGCATTCCTAAAAACTCTTGAATTGTGCTCATATATTTGTCCTTTATGTTCTCAAGTGCATTACTATTTTCATCAATTTGTTACTTGATTCGGTCATCATCTTTTTTATGATTACCATGTTTTATATACTATTTTGCTGAATTAAACTTTAATGCAAATGTGCTCATTTGTTCAACATGATCAAACCCGTTTTAAAGTTCAATATGCATTTTGTTATGAAAAAATTTGTATACACGTGTGGTCGATGGAAAATGTTGTATACGACCCGACAACTCGACTTGCTAACACCAAATTTTTTTTATTCACAAAACAGATGCAACAAATTATTTTACTTCCAAAGATATTTGTGTCTAGAATGCACATGCCGAGAGAATTACAGATTTGAAAGACAAAAATCAAAGGCATACTGTCTCATCATATATGCAGCAAAACAGATGCAGCAAATCCACACGCCAGAGGATTACAGATTCAAAACACTGAAAATTTAGCATGCTGGAACTATTAGACTAGTCATAGTGGGGAATGACTTAGACTAGTAACATGCGCATGTCACTAGTCTATGTTACTACCTTCATGATGGGTAGTAGTAACATAAGTGTGCTAACATACTCCTATATATCTTCATTTATTGCTTTGTAGACTCATTTTGCATTGAGAAGCGCTATGTGATGGTAACATATTATGTTACTCTATTCAGTTTGTCTAATTCACATCTAGATGTTTTGTAAGGATGTCATATCTAAACTCCCACAAATAACGCAGCAACAAGAAACAAAAAAAGTTGTGACAAAAAAAATAGACCACAAACATAGTGGACATCAGGTTAGATGTGAGCTGTGTCCTAGTAGACAGACCCCTATCCTATTTGCCTCTCTCCTTATTAATTACTTGACACATCATCTTTTTTGTTTTTTTTGAAATAAAACATACTCTTTATTTATTAGTAATAATGGTTACATCGTCTATAAGAAAATTCACAATATCGTTCATAGGTTCCTCAAACCAATCCCTTGTTTCAGAAAATTTAGCTACTCTAGCAATTTCATGAGCTACTTTATTTGCCTTCCTATTACAATGTTCAAATCTAACTAACGGAAAATCAGAAGCCATAAAATAACAATCATCAAACACAGCTGCCGCCGCTCCCGCTGTATGTCCTTCATTCTTCATCGTGTCAATTACTTCCATATTGTCGGAGTTAACAACAAGTCGGTTGCCTCCCGCCTCTTGTGCAAGTAATAACCCAAAACGTAGTGCCATGGCTTCTGCCGTTAAAACATCTGCACACCAATCCATCTTCCAATTCCCTCCAACAATAAATCTTCCTTTATCATCTCTAAATACAGCTCCCGTTGTGCCTCTAAGCATGTCTTGATCGAAAGAAGCATCGACATTTAATTTCACAAAACCTAGAGGGGGTCTCGTCCATCCCTCTATTTTATTTGTTGCCTTGGAGGATTGGGCAATAACATAGTTCGTCGTTATAGCACGGGCTCCCATCGAAATTTGGTATGTATCTTGGGTCTTCCCCTGATGGACTAGAGAACGTCTTTCCCACCATTAATAGCAGGCTGTTACAGCGACCAGTTCGCGAACATTCTGTATGCCCACTGTATATAGCTCATGTTCTGGCATAAAAAGTAGAAATTCAAGTACTGCCTCTCCCGCACGATCGACCGCACAGGCTTTTTTAATGGCTTCGTGCAGTCCCAGTTTCTCCCACACCTCTTTTGCCTTTTGACATAAAAATAATAAGTGTTTAGTATCTTCATGCCCATTCGAACATGATGGGCAGGTGGGCGAAACTTTCATGTCTATTAGCAAGTGTAACACGACACGGGAGGGTTCCATGTAAGGTACGCCAAATAAAAATCTTCACTTTTGCTGGACAAGATAATTTCCAAATCTTGCTCCAAATAGTATTGACATTTATTCCTCCCATGCCATCTGAGTGTTGCAATTTCCTCCCATGTTGCGTTTTCCATTCCTCCAGATAAGCAGAACGAACCGTGAACAGTCCATTCTTTGTAAAACTCCAAGCTATGAAATCCGACATGTCATACGTGGGGGGGGATCATAAGCACCCTCGGGACATCAATTGGCCACAATGTTTGTCTTACCAAATCTTCATCCCAGCAATTGTTGATTGGATCTATAAGATCAGCAACTTTTGTTAGAATCTGCCCTCTCCTAGGAGTGATAATTTTCCTATTTGCCCCGTTCGGGATCCATGCATCTCTCCAGATATCAATATTCTGTCCATTACCAACTCTCCAAATATAACCTTTTTTGAGAGAATCCACTCCGGCCATAATGCTTTGCCAAGTGAAAGAGGATCCTTTTTTCAGACCCGCATTCATTAAATCTCCATCTGGAAAATATTTAGCTCTCAAAATGGTGGCACATAGGGAATCAGGGTTATCAAGTAGGCGCCACGCTTGTTTGGCTAACAAGGCCAGATTGAAACAATGTATGTCTCGAAAATCCATTCCTCCTTGGTCTTTAGGTACACACATCTTCCACCATGCCATCCAATGCATTCTCTTCTGATTGTCTTCGTCACCCCACCAAAAATGCGACATCGCGTCAATGATTCCTTTACAAATCTTTTTAGGAATTTTAAAGACGGACATTGCATAAGTTGGGATAGCTTGTACAACCGATTTGAGAAGGATTTCTTTTCCTCCTGCTGATAGCAACTTTTCCTTCCAACCACTGATTTTCATAACAATTTGATCTATTAAGAGTTAGAAACAATCACTTTTGTCCATACCCACATTTGAAGGCAGACCCAAATATTTGTCATTGAGAGCTTCAGTCATAATGTTCAGAATAGTACATATATGTGCCTTATCTTTCACTTTCGTGTTGGGACTAAAAAATATACTAGATTTTTCAACACTCACCATTTGCCCCGATGCAGCACAATAAGCATCCAAAACTGCTTTCAGCGCCTCCGCGTTCATGGAATTAGCTTGCATCAGATTAATGAATCATCCGCGAATAGGAGATTTGAAATAGATGGGGCATCTCTGCTAACTTTAATTCCGGAAATACTTCTATTCTCCTCTGCATTAGCTAAGAGGGCAGTCAGGCCTTCCGTACATAACAAAAATAAATATGGGGAGAGAGGGTCCCCCTGCCTCTGTCCTCTAGATGGTTTGAAGCTCTCTGTTTCTTCCGTGTTAAAACGAACCCGATATTCCACCGATAACACACATTGCATAATTAAATTCACCTAATCCTGCTGAAAGCCTAGTCTCAACATGATTTCCTTTAAAAAAGGCCACTCCACTCGGTCATATGCTTTGTGCATGTCCAGTTTGATTGCACACAGGCCCTCTTTACCGGTCCTTTTATGTGACATGTATGTTAGTATCTATGTTACTACCAGTATGACCAGCCTTAAAACGGTTACTGGACATGATGCACCACCACATGCCTCCTCTCGGAAACTTGGTGGCGAAAAAGCGCACTTGCGTGTGGGCCATGGGTCGCTTTTGGTTGCTATCGACGCATGTCGACGGCCACCGGCCACCCGGAATCAACTGGCGAGATCCCGCTCCTCCAGTGAAGCAACAGCAGTAGATACAACAACCAACGTGGGTGGAAGCACCCCAGCCCGGTAAAACCGTGAAGGCAATCACGGTACCCGATGCACCACATGCGCGCGCATGGAGAAGCCAGGCTCTGAAGCGAAGACGTGGAACGACGGGAGAGGAGAGAGCACACATGGGTGTGGGCCCATCTCTGCCGACCACAGCACACGGCGATCGATCAACGGCCGGCCACTGCGTACGTGCTCCAGTTAAACAGCGGCAGCAGCGCAAGAGATCCAAGCAAAATCTAATCGGCCAACAATAATGCAGCTACAGTGCAGGGGAGAAGCTCAGCCATGGAATGGGATCGACGGAGCCCGTGAGCTCGCTCGCTCGTCACCACGCTGGAGCTGTACTGGCTTCCACGTCAGACTGACTGGGCTTTCACTTGCCCTGGTTCGACGGCTAGGGGAGGAAGCTCAGCTCAGCTCAGCCATGGAATCGACGGAGCGCGTGAGCTCACACGTCACGTTGCTGGCTGCCACATCACGACTGACTGGGCTTTCACTCCCCTTGGTTCCACGGCAGCTGCTCCGTCGCCCTCCTCCTCTGGGTGAGGGACACGTGTGCGGTCAGACGGGGTCGCATGGTGGCGGATGCTGACTCGGCTCCGCCTCGGCCGTGTGTATCATGCCTATGGTCTTTCTTCGACAGTGAGACGGCAGGAGAGGTCCAAAACATGCTTCCCTTTTTTGGGGGCATTTTTATGTGTATGCACGTCATCTTTTCTTAGATCTTTGGAGTCCGGAATACATTTTTCGGGTTTTCGGAAATGGTTGCGGATGCTGGCTCGGACCTGCCTCAGCCGTGCATATCATGCATGCGTATGTTTTTTTTTCTGTTCTTTGACAGTGAAACGGCAGGGGAGGTCCCAAACATGGTTCCCTTTTTCTAGGATTTTTCAAACGTCCAAATATGCATATGCACGTCAACATCCAAATATTTGAAATCTCCAAATATGTGATTGTACTCGATCCTTCCCATTTTTGTAGCACATTAGCCTTGGCGCCGAAGCCAAAGAGGTATGAATAGGCCGCCTCCTAAAAAATAATTATACTTGAAACTTCTAAATAGTATTCCCTCCGTCTCAAAATGTAAGACACTTTTTGACACTATCATAGTATCAAAAAACGTCTTACATTTTGGGACGGAGGGAGTATGTACTAGCATATACTAATATATACCCATGGTTTTCCCTCTTTGGATATTTGGAACTTCCAAGGATGCTTTTTCGAGTTTACGAAAAATGCCGAGAGCGGAATCGCACCTTATACGTACTATAGACCAGAAAAGTGTACACGCCGAACAAACCGGGAAGGGGGGACTGTCATGGTGGGCCCATTCATCGACCAATGAGGCAATTAAACCCTAAACACATTGTTAAGAATGTAGGCATGCACTACACATATATAGACCCACGATAGCACCACAAAGTATATTCGATCGATGGTCGGACACCCGCCACAGATCCCGGCGACGATCACCACGGTATAAACACGAGCTATAGTACAAGCCATGTTGCCTCTGGTGATTTCACGGCGAAAACGACGTCTGCTGCTGCTGCTGCAGCATGCAATTTCCATGTGATCGATCAACCTGGCCCCAGCGGCTAGCCTGTGTTGTATAGTTAACTGCACGAACGGACGGACGAACGCCTCCCCACATGCTGGTTGCATTTTGTTCATTATATTATTGCAGTTATTATTACGGCAACAAAGTTGATTTGCTTCTGCTGCATTGATAGAGAAGAGGACACTTTAGACACTGCATCTGCATCTGCATTATTGAGCGACACATGTCCCGTGGCCCCGGAGGACGATGGCTACATGCCGCCATGAACGACGCAGGTCGCTCTGTGGCTCTGGGGTTGGTGAGGAAGGAGGAGGAGCCCAGGGATGAAAGCGACAGCAACGGCGGAGAGGCTAATTCATATGTACCTTGACCTTGATATTATGGCGTGAAGTGACCACACACTCTTCACAAACAAATCACAAATTGACCTGCGATGACGATTTCTTCGACCAGACGTGAAGCGCGTTCTAGGATTCGCTGCTCACAAAAAATTCATTTGGCAAGCTTTTGTTTCGTTTTTTGAGGTAGCAAGTATTTTGGATTTAATTCATGATTTTGACTGGGTCAATGGCTTCCCATGGTCCCATTTCCATCTTTTGAAAAGATCCATCCTTTTGTGAATGTTCCAAGACATGCTTCTAGAATCTTAGTTTTGTCTTTGACAGGGAAACATATTCGGAGAGGTTCCTCCCTCTTTTTTAACGAAATGAAATTCTTCCTTTTTTATATAATTCTGAAACTTCCAAGTATGCATATGCATGAAAGCGTTTTCCGGTCGTTGAAATCTAGAAGATATTTGTGAGATATTTTTAAAATGTCGAGTTCTATGGAGCCCGAGAGCCAAATCAATCGCTCTCAGGCACACGGGCCCTCGACAGAGCCACTTGATGAAAATGGTGAGTTGTTTGTGCCTGTCCGAACGCAACACCCTATGGTGAGGACGATTAAGAGTAGGACGAATCAACAACCGCTGACTTACCTTATGGGCGTCTGATGTGGGACTATATCCCTAGTTTCTAGTACGACACATTAGTCTCGACACCGAGGCCATGGAGGGTGTACATATGATTTTTTTTTAAACAAAAACTTCTAGATATTTATATGAAGTATCCGTCAAGTTGTTTATGGATTTTTGGAACTTCCAAAGGCATTTTTCAAGTTTTCGAAAATACCAGGCTCCATGGTGACCGGAATGGCACAAATGTATACGCCCAACAAGGAAGGGGGGAGTATCATGTTAGGTAGGCCCACATTCAGCCACCAATTAGGTAATTAAACCCTACATAATTTGTTTAAGATGTAGGCGTGTACAGACATAGACCCATGACATGATGGCACCACAAGTAGGCGTATATTCCATGGACGGGGATCGCCGGTCGGCCAGTGGCCGCAATCTCGGCGACGATCACAGCGGTGTCCTTTCTTTCGATGCAAATACTATAAAATAGGAGTAGGAGAGCTAGAGAACAAATGATGGTTGCCACCCTGCATGCATCATGCATGTGATCGACCCGACGTGGCCCTAGTACAGTACGTAGTAGCCTCTGTTCTCTTAAATGGACGGACGGGCGTACGCCTCCCTTCTGGTCTTGGACACCGCCACATGCTTACTGCATTTTACTAAGGCAACTAGTGGGATTTTTCTTAGCTGCTACTCCTACATTGGTAGAAGAAGACACTGGCTCTGCATCTGCACCGTACATCGGCATCTCTGCACGCATATAATTGAGTTGTAGGCCCTGGATGATAGCTACGTACGTGCCTCCATGAACGACAGCGGTCTGTGGGGTTGGTGATGGATCGATCATCGATGCAGGAGGGAGGATCCTGCAGCTGAAGGCGTGGGTGATGGCCACAGCAACGACGGAGGTTAATTTGCAGTACTCCTTGGCTGCGTGCCTACCTACCTGTCCACGATCGAGGAGGTACGTCTTTCCATGGAGTGTTGTGACGCCGAGATTGTTTGGAGGTTCGGTCGGCGAACTCCTCCGGCCTCTCCAACTCTCCTGCATACAATCGTGCTAATCTCTCAAAGACTTTTGCCCCGTTTTGTAAATGAAGCAACGATTCATACAATCGTACTAATTCAAACAACAAATTACAAGGGAAAACAAATGAAATGGCTATCATTGTGCACTGTGATTTACGTTCTGGCTTCGTTCTGGTCGCTCAGAGAGTGTGCGGGAGTACATAGGATGCCGGCCGCCTTGCACCACTGGGGAAAAAGTTCTCATATAAACAACTCATACCCCCAACAAACACGGTGGACCTATTCGGCGACCAATGAACTAAACCATCTATAGGTTGTTTATATAATAACAATAAGATGTAGGCGTGTAGTACTACACAATATTCGGTCGATAGGGAGAGCTGGTCAGCCGCCGGCCACACAAATCGCAGCGGTGGCCTTGCTTTTGATGCATATATAAACACGCGCTAGAGAACAAATGATGTTGCGCAGTGGAGCGCTGATTTCACCGCGAAAACGACGCCTACCTGCATGCGACATGCATGTGACCCCGGCCTCCGTTATTTTATTAACATATCGATCACAATCACAGGCCTAATCAGTCAATCAGAGTTTAATTCCATGGAATAATCAACCGTACGGAGGTCACCCTCTTGGGATCTTGCCCGTTGGAGGCCACGACGGTGCACCTCGCATGCTTGTTGCATTTTCATATGGAAGGGAATACCATCTTGCCATGCAGCCATTGGATCGATGGCATCGCAAGGTCAGTCAACTTGTCTCATGAATTGTCGGCGACAAGCATAACATGCACGAATGCATGCTGGACGGTAGCTGTAGCAACGGACGGCGGAGGACGGTGGGTGCATGGCTGTATAGCCTTGGTAATTAAGCAACTCATCAAGGACAGGAGGGTGCATGCTACGAACATGGTTCGATGGATGATGGCTACTCCGTTGTCGGTAGCAGTGCAACTATGCAAGGGAGCATGGCAGATCAAACTCTTCTTCTCTTCTGCTCCTTCGACCCGTCCCATTCAAGAGGGGCGTCAAAATGTTTTCTCCCTTCCTCTCTCTGGCGAAATAGAGTTTCCATACCTTCCACACGTGTTGTGCAAGTGATTGCTCGCCATTAGCTTTGTGATGACGGCTAGTTAGCACTGGTGAAATGCGTCGACATTTATAGATTAGTCATGTCATGCCGTCGTTGTACACCATTCATACACATAAAAGCTTAAAGCACAGATTGACTTATGAAGATGATGTATTCTTTTTGTGGTTGTGTGTGTGTGTGTGTGTGTGTGTGTGGGGAGGGGGGGGGGGGGATGAAGTTGATGCATTCAACAAGACGAACAATGCATTTTTGGGAGGGGGCTGCTCACAGCTTGACTTCTTCTGTTTTGACTTTATAGTTTTCCTTTTCTGTTTCTTTTACGCTTTTCAATTTGACAAACATTTTGAACATCATGAATATTTAACTAATTTGTATGTTTTTCTAATTTGTGGACAGTTTCCCAAACAACATGAACATATTTTAATTTGAGAACTATTTTCATAATATGCATACTTTTTGAAATTTGAGAACATCGTCAACATTTATTGACAATGGAATCAACACTATTATAAAATGTTTTTAATTTTTCAAAAAATGTTTCTTTAAATACTTGATGAACATCAGTTTTTTATACATGATTTCTATTTTTCATATACTCGGTGAATATTATGCAATTATGTGGTGAACGTTTTTCAAAACTGGAGGAATATTTTTAAAAATAAACAGTGAAATTTTCTTAATACATGGTGAAAATATTTTAAATATATGATGAACACTTTTTATAAAATTATATAATTTAAACCCCTTTTTACTGAATTTTCAAAAGAGTCCGTGCAACTGCAAAAAAATGTTCACACATGTGTTAAAAATAGACTATAATTTTCTAAGTATAAATATGTATTCATGTGATTAAAAATTCATTCGCATTTTTTAAAACAGATTTCTTGCATTATGGAAAACATGAAGTGAAAAACCGGAGGAAAAAACCAGAAAAAGAGATAATCAAGTGTAAGTAAAAAAACCTGCAAAAAGTGGGCCTGGCTCCGTAAATAGTACCTCATGTCTTTTCTTGAGATCCCCTAAAAAATGTCTTTTCTTTAGAAAATAAAAGTACGACAGCTATGTACCACGTATTGCTTGACCACGTACCACATCACAATAGGCAATCGCTAGGATGGACCGGCCAGTAAAGCCGGTATGTTTGATCAGAAGGAAGCTTCTATGTACAGTAGGCATATTGTTGGGAACCTTCTGCCTGGTTTTGGGAAGGTTTCGACAAGGATTTCTATTTCTTTTTTATCTATGCTTTTATTTATCTGTTTTTCCAGTTTTATTATATTTTTAATTTTACTTCCATTTTTACTTTATCTTTTTCATTTTTATGTTTTGATTTATTTTTTATTTTGCACTTTTTTGGGTAATCATACTTTTTAATACACATTGAACATTTTCTGAGTACACGTTGAACACTTTTTTAAAACATGTTAAACATTTATCCTAATACATGTTGAAAAACTTGTCAAATGCACATTGACTATTTCTTATATACAAGTGAACAGTTTTGATATATGTCGAATAGTTTCCAAAATACATGTTAATGTTTTTAACACATGTTAAACATTTGTCAAATGCGCGTTGAACATATTTCATATACAAGGTGTTTTTTGAAAACACACACGGATTTTTTTTCATAAATTTCATGAAGATTTTTGCGTAACGTGTGAATATTTCTGAAGTGTTTATGATTTTCTTGAAACGTCACAAGCATTTTATTATATGTTATTGAACATTTTTTTAAAAAACTGCACAGACAAAACTTTACAATGTTTGCACCTTTGTTTTAAATGTGATGAATGGCGGATCATCTTGCTGGATGGTAGCTATAGGAGCGGACCGCGGAGGACAGTACATTGCAATAACGTTGTAATTGAGTAACTCAGGAGGAAGCGCTACGAACATGGATAATGGCTACAGGAATGACAGAAGGAGATTTGAGTCTGCTACTCTATTGTTGGTACCAATGCAACTATGGTAAGGGAGGATTGCAGATCAAACTCTTCTTTCTCTTCTGCTTCCTGTCGATCCATTCCATTATATAGGGCGACAAAAGGTTTCTCCTTTTCTCCGGCGAAATTATAATTTCACACCTTGGATGTATGTACATGGTGGAAGTAATTGCACGCCTTTTAGGTCATCTTCAACGCGGATTGTAATGTCTAAACAGGCACGGGCAACAAATCTCGGCGACGATCACAACGGTGACCATGCTTTTGATGCAAACACTAGGATTTAAAACCTGAGCTAGAGGGAGATGTTCGTACTTGCATCGCAAGATCAGTCGTCAATTTGTCTCATGAATTGTCGGCGACAAGCATAACATGCATGCATGCATCGATCGCAAGAAGAGTCAAATTGTTTCATGCATGCATCCATCCTGGATGCTAGCTGTAGCAATGGACGGTGCGTTGCTGTATAGCCTTGGTAATTAGGTAACTCAGGAGGAGGAGGAGGATGCATGCTACGAACATGGACAGAGGGAGATTCGTGCCTGATACTCTCTTGTCGGTAGCAGTGCAACTATGCAAGGAAGCCTCGCAGGTCAAACTCTTGTTCTCCTCTGCTCCCTCGACCCGTCCCATTCAATTCAAGAGGGGCGTCAAAAGGTTTCTTCCCTTGTCCGGGGGAATAGTTTTCCCACACCTTCCACGCGTGTTGTGGAAGTAACCGCACGTGCTTTATTAGTTTCGTGATGACCGTTCTTTTTTTGTTGACACAGTTCAAACACAAACGCTCGTATACATACACATACACCACGCATGCTCATAGTATAATTTAACGTCACAGCTTCCGAAGTAAAGGTAAAAACTAGAATTCACTCGAAGTAAATTCTATTTCATTATATTTTAGAATATCCATTTCATATATAGTACCTCTTGTCTTTATTGTGTTCTTCAAATTCCAAATAGAGTTATGACATCCATGAGCCCACCTTATTCTCTGTGATACCAAACAAACATTGCCTGACCCATGCATGGAGAAGGCGTTTTTACCGAAGGGAATGTAGAGGGCCTTTTATTCTCCATCTTTTTGTTCGCTCCGACCCGCAGCCCATTAGACCACTCCACACACGCATGAACTATTAAAAAAAGTGTTACCACTAAAGAAAACTGAACTACATAAGCATTGTGCGCAACTTCTAGATCTCGCCTACTGCAACTGAACGACGAAGAAATCCTATTGAGGCGCCAAATAGCACCGTTTTTGTACGCAGCACACAGGTAGCTGGCCAGGCCATATACCATTCTTTTTTCGTCGCTCCAGTTATTTTTTTTTCCTTTTTTGTGTTTTCCTGCTCAGTTTTTGTTTCTTTTTTCATTTTCATTTTCCTCTTTTCTTTTTTATTTTACATTTTCCTTTTTCTGTTCTTATTTAATTTTTTTGATTTCATTAAATTTTGGGCAAACACACTTTTTTAAAATATGGATTTTTTAATTGGTGATAATTTTTTTTGAACCACTACATTTTAAAAGATTTTTCAAGTTTACATTTGTGAGTTTTAAAAATGTGCAAATATTTAAAATTTCACACATTGAACCATAATATCTCACGCGGGTCCTCTTGCAGAGCCCCGTGTAGGCTCGAGCGCCGCCCTTGTGCTGCTTGTCACACATGGTCTCGCCAGAGGGGATCTTGGGGAGGGATGCTCAGAGAGATAGGCATATTTTTTTTGGGTTGGGCCCCACATGTAGAGAGAGCAGGGATTTTGTTTAAAAATCTTCGGATGTGCCCCACATGCAACTAACATACACGGAGAGGGAAAATTGTGCACAAAATATCTCATAGACAATAAAACCCCTTTGGCCGGATGGAAATGGCACGGAAGGGCAGTTATATAAGAGAACCAAATGGTAGAGGGGCAAATTTGAGCAGTCTTTGAAGTTAGGCGTGTATCTAGTAGGTTCGAGTTGAGGGCTGAAATAATTGGCCCAATTTTTTTTTCAAATATGCAATTTGTTTCTTCAAATGTGAACATTTTTTAAATGCATGAACATTATTAAAATGCTCGAATGTTATTGAAAAACTCATGAATATATTTATTGTAATTCATGGTCATTTTTCAAATGTGTGACATTTTTAAATTTATGAAAAAAAAATCAATTCTATATTTTTAAATTTCGTTAGCATTTTTGGTATTTTGTAAGCATTTTAATTTTTTTTGTTTTTCATCTTCAAAAACATTCTTCAAACCAGTGAAGAATTCTCTAAAATTCGTGATTGACTTAAATTCATAAGAAAATAGTAACCGTTTCTTCTAAACCAACGAGTGACAAAAGAAAAGATCAAGTGAGCGACCGCACATCGACCATTGTGCGCTAAACTCCCATTCCGACTTTTGGCCTAAGAACGTCTGCGCGAACATTGCACGCCAGAACGGGGCCCGAAAAAGACAACTCTCCTCTGGTGCGCCCACAAGGAGGCCCGATGAATAATAAACTTCCTATGAGCGGATTTGGGAAAGCTTCTATGGACTGGTCCAGAACGGTTTTTGAAACTTGTGCGCGTTTTTTCTTTTGTTTCTGTGTGTGTCTGCATCGACTTTATTAGAAAAAGGTATTTCTGTTTGCTATTTTATTTATTTTTTCTTCTTTTTGTCAAACACATGTCGACCCATATACAAGTTGAAGGTTTTTTCTTTGAATATTTCTTAAATACATGTTGAATTTTCTTGCGGGTAAATATGTGTTGAAATTGTTATTGTAATACATGTTGAACATTTGCATGTTGAGATTTTTTTTCTATACAGGTAGAATATTTTTTGGATACACGAGGAACATTTCTCAAATACATCTGGAACATTTTGGTGAATACTTGTTGAACATTTCGTCCAATGCACATTGACCATTCTAAAATACATAGTGAAATTTTTTTAAACAAATTTGAGCATTTCAATAAATGCCACGAAGATTTTTTAAAATGTGCGAAACCATTTTAAAGTGTCACAAACATTTTTTCAACGCAAAATTTTTTTGAATGGTACAAATTATTTTGCACAAATTATATGAACAAATTTTTTTATGCTTTATAAAGTTTTGGAAAAAATTCACAACCATATTTTTGAAACGAGTGAACATTTTTTAGCTGTGATGAACCAGTTTTTGAATGATATCATTTTTTTCTACAAAAATACGTGGACAATTGGTTTACATTACATTAATATTTTTAATGCACGGTGAGATTCTTTATCGTATAAATAATTTCTTTATACACTTAGTTTTTTAATACAATTTTCAGACACACATTGTACAATTTTTGAATACATGTTAATCATTTTTTCAGATAAAATTTAACTTTTTTATTTTTTAAATATATGTTACATTTTACATATACACATTGAATTTTTTTAGTGCATGTCAAACATTTTTTAATATATGTTGATTTTTTTATTAAATAGACGGGAAAATTGTATGATTAGGAGTTGTCTAATACGCAGTTAAGATTTTTTATATCTCATGAACATTTTTTCAATATTCATCAAATAACCTTTACATTTCATAACATTTATTATGAATCGCATGATCACAATTTTACATTTTTCACAAACAGATTATTGAAATGTCATGAACAATTTTATAAACATGTGAACCATTTTGAATTTTATGAACATTTTTGAAAAGTACATGAATAAATAATTTACAATTCATTAAAAAATGTAAGTGCGCATTGAATGATTATAAAATTTGAAGTTAATTCAATTTAGAAATATACTACAATGTGTCAAAATATAAAAAAAATGATAAAAAGAAGAAAGTGAATGAAAGAAAAAACTTGCGTATGTGCAGTACCTCGCAGCATTATGAGGCCAGCTTGTGTCGCGCATTGCCTACTCAACTACAATGGTGCTCTAGGCAATGCGTCCACTGATATCGCTTTTAGCGATATGTGCAGTACCTCGCAGCATTATGAGGCCAGCTTGTGTCGCGCATTGCCTACTCAACTACAATGGTGCTCTAGGCAATGCGTCCACTGATATCGCTTTAAGCGATATGTGCAGTACCTCGCAGCATTATGAGGCCAGCTTGTGTCGCGCATTGCCTACTCAACTACAATGGTGCTCTAGGCAATGTGTCCACTGATATCGCTTTAAGCGATATGTGCAGTACCTCGCAGCATTATGAGGCCAGCTTGTGTCGCGCATTGCCTACTCAACTACAATGGTGCTCTAGGCAATGCGTCCACTGATATCGCTTTAAGCGTTATATAGACAGGACCAACATTTTTACATCCTTCATCAGACCGGAGGCTTGATGTTCTATTCCTCTCTCAAAAACTTGTGGCACGTGCATTAACACTTGCTGGTCTTTTTGTTAACACAATAAATATTTGGGTGGTCATACATATGCACTTACATTCAAACATATGAATGCACAGATGCACCATCTACCCCTATGAGCATCTCGGAGAGACTAAGCAGGCACATCATATTCAGATGTTGGATTTGGTGGCGACTAGACCGCACGCGAGCGCGCGGGGGGGGGGGGGGGGGGTGCGTGGGGGTGTGACTTTTCCGATGTTGGTTGGGCGTTTTGCGGCAGCCACATGTATGCTGTATTTTTGTAGCACAAGGTGGCGAATCTTGGAGCTGCCCCAAAATATTTGCAGCAAAATTATATATATAGGGCAACTACTGGGCTGCTTTATTTTACATCACTTGTTGGTCTGTTGGTAGACCCGAGCATGGACAGCCCGACCTGAAAGCCTAACATCCGGGCTGGGCTCGGCCTCAACTTTTTTGCGTGAAGCCCATCTGAAAATCCCGATAATAAGCCCAAACATGGCATAGATTATTATTTTATTAGAAATGTAGGTACAATATATATTTGAAATATCCCAAACAATCATTATTTTAATAAAAAGGCACTGGGTCGGGCCGGGATGGGCTCGGGCTCAGCTCTTTTGCGTGAAGCCCGTTCGGAAATCCCTATAATAAGCCCGAACATGGAATAGATCATTATTTTATTAGAAATGTAGGTACAATATATATTTGAATTATCCTAGACAATCATTATTTTAATAAAAAAGGCACCGGGTTAGGCCGGGATGGGCTCGGGCACAGCTTTTTTGCGTGAAGCCTGTTCAGAAATCCCTATAATAATCTCCGAACATGGCATTCATCATTTTATTAGAAATGTAGGTACAATATATATTTGAAATATCCCAAACAATCATTATTTTAATAAAAAAGGCACTAGGTAGGGTCGGGATGGGCTCGGGCTCAACTTTTTTGCGTGAAGCCCGTTCGGAAATCCCTATAATAAGCCGGGACGGGCTCGGGCTCAACTTTTTGCGTGAAGCTCGTTCGGAAATCCCGATAATAAGCCCGAACATGGCATAGATCATTATTTTATTAGAAATGTATATACAATATATATATATATATATATGAAATATCCCAAACAATCATTATTTTAATAAAAAAGGCACTAGGTTGGGCCGGGATGGGCTCTGGTTTGGGTTTTCGAGGTCAGGCTTTACAAAGGCCGGCCCTAACCAAGCCCGGCCGGAGAATGCCCAGTTTTACGTGTTGGAGATGCTGCCCAGGTTTATGTGTTGGAGATGCTTTAGGCTAGCCGTAGTGGTGGTATCTTGAACGGTATCATACACTTGGGAATAACAAAAATGCTCATGTGACAGAGAATTAACTAACGTATCGGCTTATTTATGTGCGAAACAAGCATCCCGTAAGGCACTTGTGAACTGTCTTAAATTATTGTCTGGACAATGAACTGCCTTAAATTTGATTGTACTCCTGATGTTGATAAATCAGTGAGGCTTTTTTATGGCTCACACGCAAACAAAACTTGATGGGACTCTCAAGGCAGTAGCTGGCCATGAAAACGATGCACCATCATGGCATCATCACATCACATGGCATCATCACACTTGCTGGCGAAAAGGCAGACACGCTTTTCGTACCCGGAATGTCGATGCATGTCGACGGCCACTCACCAGCCACCCGGAATCGAATCAAATGGCGAGATTCCTTCTGGTCCTCCACCTCCACTGAAGCAACAGCAGTAGAACAGCAAACTTGGTTGGATGAAATCCAGCCCGGTAAAAACTGTCAAGACAGTCAGTGAAGACGATGGAGCCCGGGAAATCACGCACGCGTGTGGGCCGTCGTTGCCGATAACAGCACCCGGCGATCGACGGCAGTGGCAGCAGTGCAACAGCAATGCCGGGAGATCCACTGATAATGCAGCTACAGTAGACGGGAGAAGCCAGCCATGGAACGGGATCGACGGAGGCCGTGAGCTCGCCCGTCACCATGCTGGCTGCCACGTCATGACTTTCACTTGCCTCGCTCGACGGCCAGGGAGGGGAGAGGAGTTGCTCCGTCGCTCTCGCCCCTGCTCCGGGTGAGCCACCGTACACGTGTGCGGTCCACGGGGTCGCGTGGTGGCGGATGCTGACTCGGGTCGCCTCGGCCGAGCACATCGCACGTTTTTTTTCTTCTTTTCTTTTCTGATTGACAGTGAAACGGGCAGGAGGGGTTCCAAACATGCTCCCTCCTTTTGGTTATTTCATTGAAGCTTTCCAAGATGTCTTTTTCGACCTTTTTGGAAATGCCGGCGTCGACGATGGAGCCGCTTGCTGCAAACAATGAGCCGGTCGTGGACGCATCACCCTACGGAGAAGATGGTCGACTTGTGCTGACTAGACTACTCAGCTTACTCCCTTCCCAATTTACGACGCCGAGGCCAAGACGTGGGTGCAAAAATATATATATATATATATATATATATATATATATATATATATATATATATGCTTTTTTCATTTTAAATTTGAAACATCCACTCGTAGATATGTGCTCGCACGTTTGTTTGTTGCATGCATATATAAACACGCGCTGCAGTAGACGCGATGTTCCGCGTGGCGATTTTACAGAGAAGAGAAACCTACTGCATGCAACACGCGTGCGATCGACCCGGTGCCAGTTGCATGCAGCACTGCATCTGCATGAACATGATTGAGCTGGAGACCCTCCCTGGACGATGGCTCCATGGACGACAGAGGTATCTTCTGTCTGTGACTGTGGGGTTGGTGGGGAGGGAGAGGAGGAGCCCATGGATGAAAGGGACATCAACGGCGGAGAGGCTAATTCATCTTGATATTATGGCATCCAGTGACCACGCTCTTCATACAAACAGATCTGCTGCTGTTTTGCTGGGGGTCTCCGTCGTCTTTGCAGCTACAGAGCTGTGAGATTCCGCGGTTGCGTTTTGTGGTCGTCTCTGGTGCAAAGGCAGGCAGGGATGTCCTATTCCTCTGTGCTGCTAGATCTACTAGTTCCTGATACTTCGGGAGGTTCAGGTGGTGTGTAGTCTGTTCTAGCCAGTCAGACTGCTTGGGGCGACCCCTTTTATCAAAAAAAGAAAGATAAAAAGAACCAAACAGACCACAAATTGACCTGTGAAGACGAAGCCCGTTCTACGTTGTGCTGCTCACAAAAATTCATTTGTCAAGTGTTTTCTTTTCGGAATTCACTAGGTACGACATTTAGTTACGGGAGCCACCCAACTGTACTTTGATTACGTCACGTGCGTATAAGGGCATGGTCAATGCATAGCACTAGGGTGATGCCGTGTAGGTCATGTAGGATCAGTTATTAGGAAAAATATGTTTGGATGGTGTATCGGGATCCTCGGCATGAGGCGGCTGCTTAGGAAGAAAAAGTGCGGTCAGATGCATAAAGTTGAAAAGGTTAAAGTGAAGAGTAGGGATGCATGTATGGTGGGAGTCTACTTTCTATTCTTTGACGTGTTTCCCTTCTGAAATACACCATGATTGTTTCTCCAAAAATACAGAATACAAGGATTGCATATAAAATGAATAAGAAATTAGACAACTTGAACTTGAAATAGTCACTTATATTTGGTGGCAGGCATCCATGCCCTTTTAATTCACCCGCAACTGATTTACAAGTGACCAACATCATCTAATTCATCTTACTAAAACCAAAACCAGGACCAGGAACATAAATCAAGATAATAGGTAGACTAGCTGGTGCTCGACCACTGTCGTCTGTCCAAGAGAAAAGGAAGCCAGCGACCGAGCAAACAGTCCATAACTTACTGTAAGTGATGATTAGTCTAATCGAGGACTAACAAGTCTTCGTCTGTGAATATCCGGTTGTACGACGAATCCATGTCGTGCACGACGAGCTTCTCAGCGGTGATGCTGGCGCCGGTGGCATTGTTGAACAGGTAGACCCCCGCCGCCGCGTAAATGGCCTCCGTCGGGTAGGCCCTTGACGTCGCCGTCATCCTCCCGCCCATCACGAAGCTCTGCACGATGGAGTGGTCCACGAGCACCCTAACGGAAAAATCCTCGCCGTCGAGCACCGGTACCGTGCTACCAACTACCTCCTTCGCCACATCGGTAGCATGTGTCGACCGCAACTCATCGTGGCAGAAGTGCGTCCGAAGACCACCGTCGAGGCCCTTGGACACATAAAAGTACACCGCCGTCTGTTCTGTCAGGGCGACGTTGGCAAGAACGAGAATGCCAAAGGGGCCGAGCGCGCCACGGGTGGCGGCGCCGCTGGTCATGGTGCAGTTGTAGCCGACGTCGACCTCGTTGAGTGCCTCAATGGTGGAGGCGTTGATGCGGAAGGATGCCTCGATGTCGAGTTGGGAGGTCTGGTGGAGAGGGAGGGAGACGACGGATCCAGCACCGACACTGATGCCGCTAAGATCGGTGGTGTTGATGCGGAGGGTATCGAGCTCCTCCACCGGCCATTGGATGAGGTTCGTCCGGGTCTTCTCGTCCAGCGCCACCGTCCTCGGAATCGACTGCATGCACAACACACACACTCAATGTCGGGAGTCGGAATAGTGCTGCACGCACTGTTGTTACTGGCCCAACAAGCATCTACCACATCCAGCATGCAAAATCAACGGTGCAGCAAATGACCGACCAATAGTGATAATTGTAAGGTAAAACAGTCATGTCCATGATGGTTACCTGGAGGTTGGCCCACCCCTTGGCGGCGTCGGCGCTCCAGGAGTCGGTCTCGACGACGTACCCCCAGACGATCCGCCGCTGCTTCACGGGGTCGTAGAAGGACTTGGACGCGTCGTACCTGCCATAGTCGTACCGCAGCGCGACGCCGAGTTCCTGCTCGGTGTCGATCGGCGTCCATGTGTTGGCCGCTGCGTCGAACCTCCCGAGCGCGTAATAGTCGCGCCGGTCGTCGTCGCTGCTCTCCTTGAGCACGTACAGCACGTCCTCGGCCGTCGAATTGTACATGTCACTGGCGGCGCGACCGCCGCCCACGGCAAATAGATCGATGCACTCGTACATGCCGGTGCCGGCGGGGCCACGGTACAAGTATCCCGGTATCAGCTCGTAGCTGACGAAGTCTTTGGTCTTGTACGTGAAGACGATGCCGGAGTGATCGGTGTCGTTCTTGGAGCCAATGATGATGCGCCACGTGTTGTCAGAGTTGTCGAACCATGCCGTGGTTGGGTCACGGTAGTCCTTCATGCCGATGCCAGGGGGCGGGTACACGACGGGGTTGGCGGGGTGCTTGACCCACTCGCGGAGGAGGGGGTCGCTTGGTTCAGCGGCCTCCGCGAGGCAGGTCACCTGCGCGAACGTCTCGGTGTTCCCTGTGTAGAGCAGGATGACCCTGCCATCGGGGAGCACGGTGATGGATCCGGTGAGGACACCCTCGATGTCGTACCAGTGCTCGGGCACCATGGCGAGCGGTAGGTGACGCCAGTGGACCATGTCCCGCGACACGGCATGGCCCCATGAGATGTTGCCCCACCCGGTGCCCCCCGGGTTGTGCTGGTAGAAGAAGTGGTACCATCCTTTGTAGTACACCGGACCTGCAGTGCACAATGCATTTCAGCGAAAAAGTTCTTCTAATCCTGAGCTTATATGCATCCGGATGAACATTAAAATCCAAAAAATATAAAAAAAACAAAAAACAGTTCTTTTTTGTGATAAACATCGACGTGAAAAATTTCTTGGTGAAAGGACATTTGTGGAGGCCTGACAAAAAATGCACCACAAAATTTCGTATGGAGGTAAAACATTTATCTATGTTCATAGAAAACATTTGTTGTTTTTAGAACTTTTTTTTAAAAGCACTGTTCATCCGGGTGCAATTAGAAACTCTGTCTGAATCTCAGATAATATATTCCGCACAGGTCACAAAACTTCTGAATAGGAATACTCGATTGGGAGGATTTGTTAGTAACTAACCGTTGGGATCTGCACGGATGTCGCCGGAGAATGCCGCCGCCGGCGAGCAAATAGGAAGCAAAGGCAACGAGGTCAGTTTCTGAATCAAAGTAACCACGCCGGAGAAAACATAACGGAGTCTGAATCTGAAAATTTAATCGAACGGAGAATGAACTGGGACGGTACCGTTCTGGTAGTTCTTCTCCGGCTGGAAATGGTAGCCGGTGCGCTGCCACTGCAGCATGGCGTTGCTCCACGGGAAGCCGCCGCTGGCGGAGTATGGCCCGGACGCCTTCTCCAGCACGCCATGTTCCGCTGTAGCCGGTACGGAGGAGGCCACCGCGTCCCGGTCGACCCTGCTGGCCCCAAAGACCGCGGCGGCGACGACGAGCGCCCCCACGGCCAGCACGGCGGCCCACGCGCGCCACCTCACGCCGCCGGTGATCCGCCGGTCCTCCTGGCCGTTGGCGTCGGCGGAGGAGGAGGGCAGCGGCTCGTACGCGTAGGGCAGCGGCGGCGTGCCGGGGATGAGGATGCCGCGTGACGACTCCATGGCGCCGCCGGGCCGCTCGCCAGGAGAATCCCGTGGGAATTTGGTGGGTTCACTCTCACCGACGGATGGGTGGATGGTGGGTTCAGTGGGGGAGCGAGGGAGATTTTATACAGTACTTCAGCTATTTTTTTATGACAAGAGGGAGGTTTATAGCTGGGGTTTGGGTGTAAAGATGAGAATTTTAATGGTGGAAACACCTCACGCTTAGATTAGTTGCACACATGCTCTTTGTTCTTGTGTTAATGGTAATGAGAAGGGATTGCTCTTGGGAATACTTTGAGCATATCTAGACGTGCTTTAACAAAACTGAAAAAGTAAATTTAGAAACAAGACGACGGCAAGATCACATTGGCTTTTAGTCAAGGAAGGAAACCAAGGAAAGAAACCAACTTTTATGCCATGTGTTAAAAAGCAAGTTCCATGCTTTCAAAAATGACGACTTTCTAGAGCATTTCTTTTTTATTTTATTTTTAGGGTATAAACCTAATGTTTCTTTTATAGGATTTGCCAACTCACCTGCCTTTTGCAGATTGTGTGTCCCAAAGATTATCGCCGAGTTTGTTAAGAAGGAAACAATGGTTGTTTGTAGAAGGGAGTGCGTGTAGATGCAAAAGCCGACCGCCACCACATCGTGCTCTCTGTTGGCCCGTCCGAAGAGCTACCGTTGTAGTGCTGGACAATCCTATAGTCAGGGCAATAAGCCACCGCGGGAGAATGGGTGGACGATAGCGTGGGTCTATTTCCCGATTTTGTCGTCACATAAGATTTTGTCGAAGAGGTTATGATCAAGTACATTGATTTCTTTTCTACAAAGTCTTCCAGTTTTAGTTTCATCCCTTATATATTACAATCAAATCATATAATTTTCACACCATATTTATTAAAATATCAGTACCATACAAACTAAAAAACACCATATAAGCGGACCAACATGTGGTTGGATGGTTAAAAGAACACTGGCATCCTCAGCCCACCAGGGTTTAAGTTCTGGTGCTCATCTACACTGAATTTATTTCAGGATTTTCGGCGATGCGCGTTCAGTGGAAGGAGACGTTCCCGTCGACTACGAGGTTCCTATGATGACTTTGTAAAATCTCAAGTTGATATGCCGGCTCAGTCTTCTCAGAGATGCTCATAAAGGTAGAGTGTGTATGTACACGTTCACAGGAGTGAGTATATGCACGTACATATGAGCGTTTGCGTCTGTACTTGTTAAAAAAACACACCAAATAAACAGAATGTGCAGAGTTAAAAAAAAACACATATGATGGGCCATGGTTACTTTTCGTACCCATCGGATACATGCCGACGGCCACCAACCGGGATTAAACTGGCGAGATTCAGTGCGTGCGTGCTCCAATCACGTAGCAGCAGCACATGTGGAGCAGCACAATGCCGAGAGATCCAAACAAAATCAGCAACAATAATGCAGCCACGGTAAAGCAGAGGAAGCACAGCCATGGAATGGAGTCGACGGAGCCCGTGAGCTCACTCGTCGCGCGCATGCTGGCTGAGTGGGCTTTCGCTTCCTTCGTTTCACAGCACACCGTACACGTGTGCGGTCCACGGGGTCACATAGTGGCCGACGCTGAGTCGACTGTGGCACGGCCGAGCATATCATCTCTGAACCAAGCTTTCTCCTCGTTTTATACATAAAGCAACAACCGAACAAAGTACTTAGTCAAACGATACAAAGATGATGAGGTAGCTCTCGTACAACTCTGATCCATGATAGCCGGATCACGCAGGCCGCACACTACGCTGCCGAAAGAGAGCACGGGAAGAATTGAGTACAACACCATGTTACGCCCTATAAAACCTAAGCTGCACGACAACGTCTCTAGGAGGGAGAACAATACAAAATGTTGCTACTTGTGATAGTGTTGGGATTGCCCCTAAGAGAAAGATTGATGTACTATAGTAACATATAATACTTTTCTCAGTTAAGAATCAAGGTTTATCTAACCAATAGAAAACGACACGCAAACAATGTCAATAGTACCTGCACACATATAAAGCAAATGCCTGCACCTAACAAATCCCCTTGTTCTTTCCAGTTGCAAGTATCAAATTTGATAGATATAATAAATAAAAATATACTATCATTCTTTTTTGGAATGTTGGAACCTCCAAAGATGCAGTTTTTAGTTTTTAAATATACCCAGAGTGGAATGGCGAACCTTAGAGCATTTCCAACGCGGACCGTCAAAACGGCCACAAACGTCTGGACCGAGGTTTCCGGATGTAGTTTGCCATCCAACACGGATCCCTATTTATTTGCGGACGCATCCTGTGTCCGTTTTCTTGCAAATCAGACACAAACCAGGGGGAGGTATGCAGGCGTTCGGACCAGACAATGGAGGAGGTGTCCGACGACTTCCATGCTGACTTCACCATGGAGTAGGCGCATGCGCACTTCAATGATGTCATGCCGGAGGAGGGGTCGGTGTCGTCGTTCTGGCTGGCGCGGGAAGACCAATGCTAAGACCTCGCCCTCCTTGCGCATCACCGGCTAGCAGAGGGGCAAATCCACGGCGAGTTCACGAGCGAGGCCTTGAAGGACATGGTCATGGAGGACTCAAAGTTCGTCGAGCAACAACGAGCACTGTACGAGGCTGCGTGCAACGCTCACTCCAACATGGTCGTGGCGGAGGCTGACGTAGAGGTGGTGCGGGTGATCGTGGATGGGAACGTGGGCAGCTCTCCGTCGTCCGCGTCGGGCTGCGAAGATCATGAGGCCGGCCCATCCATGTCGACCATGGTCTTCACCTCACTAGTGATGTCCACACGGCAGACTCCGGCAAGGAAGAGTCGGAGATGGGATACAACGTTGGCACATCCTATATCCCATGTCCTACTGTTACCCTCCCAGCGACCTGCAGCTTCACTTCTCGAACCTCGTGAACGTTGAGCTCGTTAGAAATGGGGAAGACAGGAAGTGGAACACGGGCGCCTCCATTGACGGCGAAGATGTAGACTAGGTTTTGCTATATTTAAAAAATGCCATGTTCGTTTCTGTTTAATGAAATATGTCAACAATGTCATGAATTCGGTGTGATTTAAATGAAAATCGCCCGGTTTGCATGAAATTTGTCCGATTTGTTCAAATTCCATTTGAAATGTGTCCGGGCGATTGATGGATAGGGTTGGATGGCTGGCTTCCATATCACTGTCCGCAGATGCATCCGGACATGTCCGCGGACAGAACCTATGTGTCTTTTAATGATAACGTTGGAGATGCACTTACACTATATAAACCAGAAAATGTATACGCCCTTTTCTCAACAACAAAGAAATTGTATACATCCAACAAACCGGGAAGGGGGGCTGTCATGGTAGGCCCTTCAACCACCAATGAGGTAATTAAACGATACATACTACATTTTTTAAAGATGTATAGGCGTGTACAAGCATATATAGGCCCATGATAGCAGCACAAGTATATTTCCACATGCTAATTACATTTTGTTTATAATTATATGACGGTCGGTCGATTTGCTTCTCTACTGGATCGGTAGAGAAGAAGACACTGCATCGGCATGATTGAGCTCGAGACCATGGCTCCATGGAGGATGGCTCCATGAACAACAGAGGTCGGTGGGGAAGGGGGAGGAGCCCATCGATGAAAGCAACAGGGACAGCGGAGAGGCTAAGGTTGGTAGGGAGGAGGAGGAGCCCATGGATGAAAGCAACATCAACAACGGAGATGCTAATTATTCTGTAGCTTGCCACGGAGATGCTTCAGTCATGGCATCAAGTGAGGAAGATTCCTATGAGGCGCTGCTCACCTAAATACGTTTGGCAATTATTTTCTTTTCCAAATGAGTTAAGGTTTTTTTATTGGAACCTGCTTAACCAGCGAACGTTCACTGGGGGATGGAAAATGCGAAGTTTTTTGTGGAAATTTCTTCTGAACATGCATGGTACTTTCTTTAAAAATACATGGCAAATTCTGGCAAAAAAGGATTCACTTCAAAAATTGATGTGTTCGCCTGACGGAATTGACATACTAATGACAACGTAAATTGCTGTAAAAAATGTTGTCGGGAGTATGTCAACATACTCTGAAGGATTGACATACTCCCCCAGTGAACGTTCGATGAATAGCATTACCATTTTATAAGGCACTACAGAAGCTAAACTTAGGACCCCCGCTTAGATGATGCATAATAAGGCACTACAAAAGCTAAACTTAGGACCCCTGCTTCGCTCTCCCAGGAGTGGCTTGGCCAGAGCCCAGATCAGTAGCGGCCTCCTCTCCACACATGCTTCCCTCCCCTTGCCACCACTAGAGGGCACCGCCGGGCAAATTCTGGACGGCGTTGACGCTGGGGGCGCAACGGCGGCTGCTCTTGGCGGTAGAGTGGTGTGAGGTGGCATGCAGTCATGCATGGAGGCACGACAGGGGTGCTTCACAGATGCATGACACAGGCGTGTAGGCGCCCAGTCACCGTGGAACTGGCGCAACGCGGCGAGGGCAAGTCGCAGGTGAGCGACGCGGACGCACAACGGGCTCGGATGTTGTGGATCTGGTGTCGAGCGGTCGTGCAGTGGCATGGGGTGGAGCTGCAGCTTGGGTTGCGCGGCTCGGTGGTCCGGCCCGGCAAGGAAGAGTGCCGCCATGCTGCGGGTAAAACGGATTTGATTTGCATTGGTTGCGGTGGCGTGCATGGGGCGCACCGGCCATTTAGATGTTTGGTTACAACCTGGATCCATGGTGGTTCTTGGCTTTGAGCAGCGCTCCCTTGTCACTCACCGGCATGGTGCTCGACAGGGCACGACGGCTCGCCTTGGTGGATCTGGCGCCTCATGGTGGATTTTGGTAACAGGTGGTCTCCGCGAGGTGTTGTTGTTTGCGGCAGATGTCGGTGCTTCTTCATCGTTTTGCTGTGAGGTGAGATGGTTCGTTCGGTGATCTTTCGTGGCACCAGTCTTGCGTAGTTCTCCTTCGAAATTATGCATCAAAGACGAACCTACACTGTCCTGTCACATTTCGCTCAGTTCTGGCATGGATCTTCATTTTTTGGGCGTGGATCTTCATTTGACTCCACATGATATCTATAGTATGGGTTTGGTCAAGGGATGTCGATGATGCCTTCTAGGGGAGAAGTAATGACGATGACGCCCGTGTGCTGTCTCAGTGAGTCCCTCTTTGGAGAAGTGTGTGTGTTGGGAGGGGGGAGGGTATCCTATGCGTGCCGCTCAGCGGTTTGCGACAATTATTGCCTGACTTTATACTAATTATGTGAGAAATTGTTGTACTTAATTAATAGATGAGTCAAATCTTTTGCCTCTGCTTTGAAATAAAAGTTTTTAGGGACCAAAAAGTAGGTTTTAGGGCACTAGATTTCTTTTGCCATATCAGATGATGTAAAATACGACACCAGGATGATTTCCGTTGTAGCAGATGGTGTAAAATAGGGCACCAACTATGTTTTTATTCTCCACACAATTGCATACATATTGAAATAAAACATGAGATATAGATACAACTTAAACTTTGCAAGATTAGCACACATATGAACATCATATCAAATTTTACTTCAAATCCACATCAAATTCGAATTTGAAGATAGCATAGTGCAACACAAACACATACAAAAGCATAGTTCATACAAACACACCATAGTCATAGAAAAATGCATAGCCAGTCAAATTTCTTTGCCTCCATTGCCATCACTTGTGCTTTCATATCCATGGTTTGTTTCCTGTTCATTCGCAACATTGGCACCCGAGACACTTCCCATGGAACCACCCATGGCACCCATACCTCCTCCCATGCCGCGTCCCATGGCACCCATGACTCTTGCCAACCCATGCCTCCTCCTATGCCACCTCCCATGACACTCATGTATCCTCCCATGCCGCCACCCATGGCACGAATGCCTCCTCCCAAGAATCCTCCCATCATGCCCATCGACTTCATCGCCAACATTGGTCATGACAAAGCTCAACATATGCTTTTTTCTTCTAACTGAGACCACTTGTGTCCATGAACATTAACTTTTGCTATTGTTCCATTACTTGGATTATTTCTTCCATGGTCACCTTCCTCTCCTTCACCGCCACCTTCCCGTCCTTGGCTGCAAGATTCAGCTCCTTCACCGCCAGCTTCCTCTTCTCGGCCTCCGCCAACCTGTCCTGGGCTACAGCCCTCCTATCCTCAGTCGCCGCCTTCCACTGCTTAGCCATTTCTTTTCTTGCATTCGTGATGGCGTCCAATGATTTCTTCATATCGTTGTCTTCATCTTCCGTGCCCTTTTCTTTGGCACCGATTCTTCCACCGGGCCTACTCGTAGGAGCAATGGAGTTGGGAGTGCGGTTTCTATTTTCCTTCCTCACCACTTGATGCATCTTCATCATCAACATCATCTACTGTTACATCTCCAATGGAGCTCTTCAAATTCTTCCTAGGATCTTCATATGTGTGCCACTATTCTTCCACTTCTTCTCATGTTCCAGCTTCATCCAACAATGATGAAAAGTGACTGGTTTGTCTTTCCTTGATGAACCTTTTTCCCTCTTCCCTTCAACAAACCTTGAGCATGGTTCAGCTACATACCAACATTAAGGAAACGAGTTAGCCACCTATACATACAAGTCACGAAGAAAACAAATGATGAATTTGAGAAAACAATCACCATGTCATCCACATTTGTACCACTCGGGTTCATGCACTTAACATGTGTGAAGCACGCCGACCACTTTTGACAATCCGTACATATTGTGGACCATCAATGTCAAAGAGAAACGGTCGATCGATCATAGGTGGCACCCCCATGCCACAAATCACGTCAAAATTGCATTCAACATGTAAATTTTGTGACAAAGATAGAAAAAAAATAAGGAGGGGGGGGATTATATATCTTTGAGACATCTCGTCGAACATGTTGTGCACACTGGTGGTCATGGCGACAGGTGAAAGCGACTCATTCTCCAAGGACAGGGGCATGATGGAAGTAGGAGGGGTGCACCACTTGATCGCATCAGCCGTCACCACAACCTTCGCTTTCTTCGAGCGTGAGGCATCCTACGCGGGATCCCACGACAACCTCTTCACGCTGGCACTGCCTTGTGGCTGGCGGAGAGGGGGGGGGGGCTTGCTCTTGGGAGTGGCGGCATGCCCCGACGCATCACCTCCAGCCACGAATGACAACTCATGGGGCCGCAAAAAATTGTTGGTGGCCTCCAAGAGGCTTAGGCTTGGTGGCGGGGGAACCACCGAAGGATGAGTTGTGAGGCCGATGGGAGCGTCGATCATATCAGAGATGCCGTCCAAGGTGGTCCGGTTGACGATGGCGGTCACGAGGAGGCGGGGTGGCGGTCATAATCAAGAACTTTCTTGTTGGCAGTTGGGCTGCGCACGGCACAAATTTTGTTTTGCAACAGCGGTGCGACTGCTGTATAGTTACAACACTTGGGGGTAAAATATGAGGCTACCCTATTTTTTGCAGCACAATATAGAGATAGGGTATCACTGTTGTTTGAGTCCAAATGCCCTAAAAGATAGTTTTTGGGCACTTGGCTTATTTTGCATCATATATTCGAGATGCTCCAAGTGTGTATTCAACTGTCGTGGCATAGTTGTTGGTATGTACATTTTACAACTTATATTTTTTATGAGGCGCCATAAAATAAATTATGAGAGAGGGAAATATTGAATGTGTACATGAACTAACTGAAGAATATCAGGTGCTCTCATACATTATGTACTCCCATGCTCCCATTTCTATCTTTCAGAAAACTTTTCTTTTGAATGTTCAGAAGACATGTTTCTAGAATCCCAATTTTTCTCTTTGACATGGAAACATTATGAGTGGTTCCGAATATGTTCCCCCTTTTGGGAAATTTTTGAAACTTCCAAGGATGTATATGCATATCAACTTTCTTTAGATCTTTGAAATCTGAATTTTTTTTAAACAAATGTCAAGGTCTATGGAGCCCGAGAGCCAACTTAGTCACGCTTAGGCGCAAGGTCCCTTGACGAAGGTTTTTGGTACGGAGCAAAAAAATCGGTTACTAGGCAATAACCGCAAATCCCAGTACCCCACGAGAAATCACATTACCAAGCGAAAAATTCCAAACTTCTGAATTCACATCAATTTTGACAAAATTTTTGATGAATTTTATACCAGTTCAAAATTCATTAAAAAATCATCAGGTAACTACCTAATTTTTTTCGGTTATTGTGGTAAACGACAATCTCGACGCCCCATGTGAGTTTTTTTCCATCCAGGATTGAGAGTAGAACAAACCAAGAACCGCTAACTTAGTTTACAGGTGTCTGACATGGCACTCAATCCTTACCTGTTTAGGACACATCAGCAGTGACGCCAAGGCCAAGGAGGGTGCAAATATGACATTTCATTTCTAAAGTTTCCAAATCAGTAGCCCCTTCATTCCAAAAAAGAACGTGTATTAGTTTTTTCCAAAAATTAAACTTATGCATGTTTGACTGAGTTTTAGAATGAAAAATATTAATATCTATTTTACAAAATTTGTATCATTGAATCCATCATGAACATTATTTCTGTATTTTATTTATTTAATATTGTGGATGTTGATATTTATTCTACAATTCTAGTCAAAACATACATACGTTTTATTTGCATGAACATTGATGCACATTATAATCTGGAATCGAAGGGAGTATATAATAGTGTGCAAATAGCTCTCATCTAGACGAGGTTTATGTAAACTTCGCCAGAAATGGCCTCGGCATAAGATTTTTTTATTCTTTCCTTTCCCCCTTTCCCTTCTTTCACTTTTATTGTTTCCTCCTATTATTTTTATTTCTTCACTTTTGTATTGTACATATTATTGTAGGAAATGCACAACTGGCGTGCAACTGCTGTTGCGCAGGGCTTAAAAAGAGACAAAAATGAAAAGTCAAAAAAGAAATAAAAAATACATGGATCAATCAAATAAAAAGCAAAATGACAAAATACATACGAATCTCTTCATAAAAATCAGATGACGCAGTAGCTAGGTAAGATTTAGTTAATTCTCGTCTACATGTTGCAAATCAGTAAATTATCGTCTAGACGAGAACCAGCAAATCAGCAAAGAAATATACAAATATTTGTTTTGGCACTTCTAAAGTTTCATTTTGAGTTTTTGAAAAATAGCAATCTCCATGAAGACAGACAGTGAAAAGCACCAATTAGAAAATGTGTACGCCCAACAATCAGGGAAGGGGATCATGGTAGGCCCATATTCAGCCACCAATGAGGTAATTAAACCCTATGTCATTTGTTTAAGATGTAGGCGTGTACAGACATAGATCCATGATATGATGGCACCACAAGTAGGAGTATATTCCATGGACCGGGATCGCTGGTCGGTCGGCCACTGGCCACAAAATCTCGGCAACGATCACAGTGGTGACCTTTCCTTTGATGCAAGAAAACACGAGCTACAGAACAAATGATGGTTGCCAGTGGCCACCTAGTCCCACTACGTAGTAGCCTCTGTTTTCTCAACAGGAGTACAGGACGGACGGACGTACGCCTGCCCCCTTGGATGATTGGATGGACACCCCCACAGGCTACTATTGCATCTGAATTATTAAGAGAGTTAGTGAATTTGTGTTTCTACGTTGGTAGAAGAAGACACTGGCTCTCTATCTGCATTTGTGCACGCATTGAGTCGGATCGGAGGCCCAACATTGGTTGGATGATAGCGACATGCCTGCATGCATGAACCAGAGAGGTCTGTGGATTCGGCGACCAATGAGGGCAAACCATCGATATATTCCCTCCGTCTCAAATAATTGTCTTAACTTTATACTAGCTTTAGTATAAAGTTGTATTAAGTTTAAAACACTTATTTTGAAATGGAGGGAGTAGGTTGTTTATTAAGACTAGTCGTCAACCCGTGCATTCGCACGGGCTAGTGTATAGTTTGTATGGATTTTTTTTTTGTTTGAATCCAAAAGTGTAACATTATACATTGTCCTATTTCATATTTTTATCTATGAATTTTGCGAGTTCACATGTAATAGATGAGCTGCCATGTTGTTTTAAAAAATATGTGCAAAATTTTCTATATGCAACATTTGGTCAACTGTACAAATTGATGATTTTATATTTATAGTGTTAGTGTATATAATATTTATTATTAAAAATGGAAAATAAATATTTTTCTCCGTGAGAACTACTTTTGGTTTACGTTATGGTACAAATCTAATTCACTACATGTTGAAGAACGTCTCCTCCAATTCATATTGCTCAGACTTTAAATGGATATCCTCATTTTCTTTAATAAGGAGTTTTTACTAACATGTCTAAATCATCTAATTAAATATGAATTGTCATTTTACAAACATAAGATTTTGATATAGTTACACCTAATTCAAGATCGATTAATGCTACTGCAAATCAGGCACCGAGATCTCATGTGAAATATAAATATATTATACAGAAATTGCATAAAGCAATCGAGCCCACTTAAAATTGTTATCTAACTTAAATAACTGTGATGTATAATTAATAGAGATAAATTTGTATTTTGATCATCCGTATAAGCGCTACCATATTCAAAAAGATTTGGATAGAAATGTAGCAACTATGTTATATTGATATCTTTATGTGCTCCCTCCTAATTGTATTTACCTCGTGGTTAGTGATTACCAAAAATGTGAGAGGTTCCAATTGCCTCTGCAAACAACTTGGAAACAAATAAAACAAAGAAACATTTTTTTTGAAGAATATTAAATTATATATCCTTTAGTGTTTACTCGAACCCGACGCACCAAATTACTCTTATATGTAGTAAATAAAATATAAGATCATAGTACTTTCAATTATTAAATTATAGATAGTAACTTGACGTGGTAGTTCAGATATATGTAGTAATCAGTAGGTTAGTACATAACTAAGTAATTAAATACCTAAACATCACCTCTGTTCTAATCCTTCCGCAGTTGTCGAGATAGGCAATATACATCATATGTATTAACATTAATAAAAAATGAACTTGACCCGAGTACATTATTTAGATGAATAGCAAGCACTAAAAATTGCATCAAACACTCTGTTTTATTATCATCACGAACTGAGAAATAAACATCATCCTGCTGCTTGCAGACCATATTTACCTTCCTTGCTGCCTGCGATCAATCACAACAACATAATTAAACATGGGCTGCTCCTCTCCTGCTTGCATGCATTCTTATTTACGTACTTCAAATTGAAATATTGAATCACTGCTTTGAATTCAACTGAAACCTTGTCGAAGTGTGATTTTCTTCATAGGCAAGTTCCGCATTAACCCAATTGACTTCTTATATATGCAACAGGACTACTCTGTGACTACAACGTTGCCATTGCTCGATGTTTCCTTTTCCCCTCAGTTGCATGCTTACCGCTGCACATCGTCCAGGCTGGTGGTGTGCCAATGAAGTTCAGGTATACCTCATTAGCCAGCTTCTTATTCCCGTGTATAGGAGGATGACTTTATCTCAAAGAGAAACAAAGGCTTTGGAAAGATCGTTAGTCGGCGGCCCGTCTGCTCTCCTTGCTTTCTTCGTGTAGCGCTTGCTTGCAATTTCCATTGTCCTACTTTTTCACTTCGATCTACATGGCTTACCTCCGATGGACCTTGCTGTGACCTAGTCGATCTAATCACTGTGATTATGAAAATCCAATGAAAAATCACAAAAGGTAGGAAATAGAAAGCCGGTGACATTGAGTGGAGACGCAAACAGACCTGGGTATTAATCGCAACTTTAAACAGACGTTAATCATTACAGCAGGAATCTTGTGATGGTAGGAAGTCATAAGCTAGGTAATCAGCTGGATCGGTGGCACAACTTCCATGTGGTATTGCATGCCTTCGCGGCGGCGGCGTACTACAGCCATGCTGTACGGGAGAAGAACAATCGATACCTATGTTGGCCATATGCGTGAGGAAAAAAGTGGCAGCCCAATATGCGTGTACAGAGATGAAGCAACAGTTCATGGAATCATGATATATGAACTTTGGTCTTTTGCTATTACACTTCAATTAGTGCCACAATTTGCGGCGTCCGTTTCAGAATACACATGTTAATATATCTCCAAATGAAACACTATTATAAAAAAATATGTGAAAAGAGAACAAAGAAAATGCATCGTGCTGGTATAGTACCTGCTACATGGAGTTGTACAACATGCTTGGGGTGTGAAAGGAATCCATGCACGCAATGAGCAGAGGAAACTGAAAAGAAAAAATACAGAGGAAATTTAGAAAGAAATAGTCAGATTATCCATGAACTGCCTGCCGCTGTTGGCCAGCCCCAACACGTACAGACGTACTCCAGGAGCTGCTGGTATTTGCTTCTGAATAAACATGTTAATAGATCTCCAGATGATACACTATTATAAAAAATATGTGCAAAGAGAACTAAACAAAATGCACTGTACTCGTTAGTACCTACATGGAGTTGTAGAGCATGCTTGGGGAAAGGAATCCATACACGCACTTTGCAGAGGAAACTCAAAAAGGAAAAAAAATACAGTGAAGATTTAGGAAGATGTAGTCAGCTTCCACGAATTGCCTGCCGCTCTTGGCCGGCCCTCGCATGTACTCCACGATCAGCACGCTGATCATGACGACGGTGATTCCAAAGTTACACGACGGAGGAGGTATCCTTGCCGTGGAGCCACTTGAGGCACTCCTCGCCTCCCTGCTCCTTACACAGATTCAGGCTACCCGTAGTACTCGTCGAGCATGGCACGAATAAAGGTGAGCGCGGCAGACCGTGTAGACCTCAAGAGCACTTCCCTGGTCTCCCCCACCTCATCCCCTTCGATGAGGTCGCAGAAGTTGTTGAGGATCACAACCGCCATGCGCTCCGTCTCCTTGATGGCGTACGTCAAGATGAACTCATCCTTGTACATGCTGTGTATGAAGCTTGGGAACCCGTGAGCGGGCCTCGTCCCTGAGATCACGCCATTGAGATTGAGCTTGGCAAGGAGGTTGGTGGAGGGCCGTGGAATATACGGCTGGTAATTTAAAGTAGGATAGATTAGTTAGGATAGCTCGCTTGGTGCAAAATAAGAGTTTGTGGATATTACGTTGGGCACCTCAAAGGCACCGTACTAAATCTGGTTGTGGACGATCAGTATTTTTAGGATAGCTTATTAGTTAGGATCGCTCGGGGTAATTAAATCTCGACCGTTATAAATTGATTGCAACAGATGGACGATAAGTATTTTTTTCTAATTTCTATTATTTTGTGGGATTTTTTTATTGACTGGAAAATTCAGAAGATAGATCTACACCGTAATAATTTGGCCCCACCAGATAAACGGCTAGTAATTACTGATTAACATGGGAATTTCTTGGAAGTCCCTAATTAGTATAGGTATATATATATATATATATATATATAGAGAGAGAGAGAGAGAGAGAGAGAGAAGATAGATCTACACCGTAATAATTTGGTCCCACCAGATAAACGGCTAGTAATTACTGATTAACATGGGAATTTCTTGGAAGTCCCTAATTAGTATAGGTATATAGAGAAGATAGATCTACACCGTAATAATTTGGTCCCACCAGATAAACGGCTAGTAATTACTGATTAACATGGGAATTTCTTGGAAGTCCCTAATTAGTATAGGTATAGATAGATAGATAGATAGATAGATAGATAGCAGGCCCGTACCAGGCACCTGTGCAGGGTGTGCGCCTGTACAGGGCCCCCAAATCAGTGGGGCCCCCAAATCAGTGAGATTATTAGTGAAGTAGTGGACTAATTTGCAGGTAGTATTAGGTTAGGTATAAGCATCGACAGTTTCTAATCTCAAGGCAGTGAATTAACTCAGCCAACTAATACTACATGGGAACTTGAACGAATTAATTTTCCATCCTCTCCCCACGCATGGATCCTTTTTCTCTCCTTTTATGAGATTCTCACGCATGGCTCTCTATCTCTTCATCTTCGGCTTCTTTGGAGTTAGGGACAATGGCCCCTTCTACTCCTCATCAATCTTCACTCCTTGATCCAGATTTTAGTCCATAATCCTCATCAATCTTCACTCCTTGATCCGGATTTTAGTCCATAATCCTCATCAACCTTCACTCCTTGTTAAGGTTCCATCCAATCCCTCATCTGTTAATTCTTTGCGATTTCCCCAAGATAATCCATTGCAATGAGCATCCAATAGGTAAAGTTCCACTCCCAATCCCTTCTACTAGTTCTGTGCAATTTACCCAAATAACCCATTGCAGTGAACAGCGAATAGGTACTGTTCCACTCTCGGTCCTCCTTTATTTATTTGGTGTTATGTTCTTCTCAAATCTCAAATTGGTAGGGCTGCATATCAGTGTTTCTCTCGACAGCTTAGCTGTTTGTTGCCAGCCTACAACTTGTGTGGATCAGCATCAACTGTAGCCTGCGATTGGAAGCTAAGGTTTTTTCATTTCCTTTTATCTCTATGCTCAGTTCTTAAGTGTTGATGTATGTCTCTTAGTTTTAGTTTCTGCAGCGCCTTCAGTTTTAGGAAGCTTTTTTTGGGGGGCAATTCAGATGAGGAAGTATGAGTCATGACATGGAGAACGTAAGAAAATGTGAAAAATGCAAAGGGCCCATAATTTGATTTGGCACCGGGCCTTCATTTTCTCAAGTACGGCCCTGATAGATAGATAGATAGATAGATAGATAGATAGATAGATATAGATAGATAGATAGATAGATATAGATAGATAGATAGATGTAGGTGTGTGCACAATATTCAATCGATAGGTAGCGCTGGTCAGCCACCAGCCACACAAATCTCAGTGGTGGCCTTACTTTTGATGCATATATAAACACGCGCTAGAGAACAAGCGATGTTGCATAGTAGTACTAATCATAGCTTAATTCCATGGAATAATCGACCGTATGTCTGTCTCTTGGATCTTAACTTGCCCCTTGGAGGCCACGACGATACACCTCACATGCTAATTGCATGTTGCACACAGCTGGAGTAGTATCTTGCCATGCACCCATTGGATCGATGGCATCACGAGAATGGTCAGGTTTGTTTCACGCGAGGTAACCTAACATGCATGCATGCATGCTGGATGGTAGCTGTAGGAACGGACGGCGGAGGACGGTGCACGGCTGTTATAGCGTTGATAATTAAGTAACTCAGGAGGAGGAGGATGCATGCTACGAACATGGATGGATGGATGATGCCTACAGCAACGACAGAGGGAGATTTGTGCGTGATACCCTGTTGTCGGTATCAGTGCAACTATGCAGCAAACTCTTCTTTCTCTTCTGCTCCGGTGAAAATGAACAAAACTGATCCTTTTTCAAAACTTGAACACAAAATGGCCCTAGTCTAAAAATATTTCATAGAATGGCCGTTTTGCATGACGCCCCCGTGCTATTTGGCATGGCATCCTAGCCCGGGGCACCATGCTACATGTCACAACCATGGCGCCCTAGGCCAGGGCGTCGTGCTGTCTAGTATGGCGCCCCGGCCCTGAGAGTCATGCAAAAAAGGGCCATTTTGTAAAATATTTTCAGACTGGGGTCATTTCATGTTGAAGTTTCAGAAAAGGGCCAATTTTGTGCATTTTCACCCTGCTCCCTATCATCGACTCGTCCCAGTCAAGATGGCGTCAAAAGGTTTCTCCCTTGGCCTCTGCAGCGAAATAGTATTTCCACACCTTCCACGCGTGTTGTGGAAGCGATTGCTCGCCCTTGGCTTTTTGTGATGACTGCTTAGCCAATACGGGCAAAATGCTGCTTATCTGCACCGATTTTTAGAGGTTGCATGAAAAAAGCGGACCAGTCTAAGTAGAGCCTGATTGAGGAGATACATGACAAAATACAATGTTCACATGTTATTTGGTTCCATGCATATGGGTTGCCTGCATCACGAAAGCAATATCCCTGCAGTGTTTGATTGCATACATGCATCATGATTAGGAGTTAACAATTACACTTGAACAAAGGGGTTATGGTAGAACGCACACGTGCCAACACACCCACACGTTCTCATGAACAACACATGCACACGTTCACATGAACAACACGCACACACACACACACACACACACACACACACACACACACACACACACACACACATTCACGTGAACAACACACACACACGCACACGTGACATCACTCCCACAAGTTTGAAGAACCGTTGTACAGTACACTGGAGAGATTAGAAGGGACTAGTAAGATGTATACATATTCGTCTATGACCATTGAAATAGAATACATACAACACAAAGTTGTGCAAAACAGAGAGATGAAGCTACTAGTCAAAGAAAAATTCAAACGGTTGACCGTGCGCGATGATTTTTTCGAAATTCATCCAAAATAGCTTCAAACATAAACACAAGATGAAAACATTTACCGTCAGTGAAATCACAAACCAATTGCATGAATGGAACCACAACGTCGATGTGCATCCTTTTCGTGTACAACTTATCTCGAATTGAAGCATAGTTGTCTAGATTTGAAGAAACTAGTGACTGAGATTAGGGGTGAAGAATATTATGAGGGTGACATTCACATTACACTATACTAGTCACATGTAAATATACTCGTCTATGATTTGTGAAACAGAAAATGCACGACACGAAAGTAGTGTCAAACAGTGAGGTGAAGCTACTCAAAGGGAACTTCAAATGGTCAACCGTGTGTCACGGATTTGTTAATTTGTTTTTCCTAAAAAGGCTGCAAATCTGAACATGAAATTCAACATATAGAGTGAACAAAACTATGATCCGATCGGGTGACTGACATCAGAACATCGAGGTGCATATTTTTCGTGTCAACTTATGTCGAATCGAAGCAGGGTTGTGTAGAAGGGATGAAGGAGATTAAGGAGGTGATTAGAGGAAACATACCTACACGTACCGGCAGAGCGACTCACCTGCGCTCGAGATTAACGCTCGGGGTTGGCTCTCTGGAAATGGTCGACTCGGCCGTTCTGAGCGAATGTATTTGCATTTAACCAAATAGCCCAATACCGAGCATAGCTGCATTTAGCGGGCCTGGCTGAGGGTTATGTAGGTCACCAAATGTGTCCTTGTAAACTAGGCATGTCATGCCGTCGCTGACTTGCTGTAGTCAACCGGACGAAGAGTGGAGGGGTCTGTTCATAGATTCACCTTTTCTGTTTTCACTTTCTAGTTTTGTTTTCTGTTTCTTTTACCCCTTATTCTATTTTCACAAACATTTTTAGAATTATGAATGCTTTACAAATCTTGTATCTTTTTAGTTTTTTCGAAATTCATGGACAATTTTTTATACTACATGATCAGGTTTAAATTTTACAACAATTTTTCAAATAGACAAACATTTTGCAATTCCAGTTTAGAAATTTCGTAATTAATTTTTAACACATGATGGACATTGCTCAACATGGTGGTCATTTATTCACTACACAACAAACACTTCTTTATAAAATATTTACCTTTTCAAAAAATGTTGGTTTAAACACTCGGTGAACATTAGGTTTTTTACATGATTTTTGTTTTTCATATCCTTGGTGATAATTATTCAAATATTTTTTTAAAAGACATAGTGAACCTTTTCTTAATATACAATGAATAAATTTAAAATATATGATGAACACTTTTTCAGAAAAGTAAATATTATTACAAAATTTGTTCACAGAATTTTCTAAAGTTTTCATGCAACTAGAAAATTTTGCAACTGGAAAATTTTGTTCACATGTGTTGTAAAAAATCAAATAATTCACATTTGTTCACATCTAATTTAAAAAATATTCACATTTGTTGAGAAAAATTAAGTGACAAAGCAAAGGGAACAAAACCAAAAGAGAAAACGGTACGAGTCAGTTACCCACGGCATGGGCCGACGGCCTCATCAGCTTGTTTGTTTGTTTCTTGAGAATATTGTGTCTTGCTTATTGCAAGATCGAGCAGCCACCCTCTTACTGGGGTTGACCAAAAGCGCCCCCTGTGCAGTTTTTGGATAATTTTTTAAACTACATGATTATATAATTTTGAGAAATATTTTTAAATATATAATATTTTTGTAATTTGTGAATTTTTAAAATTGGCAAATTATTTGTTAACACAAGATGAACAATTCTCAACATGGTGCACATCTATTTACTACACAGTGAACGTTTTTTTATAGAGTGTTTCTTTTCGCAAATAATGTTTGTTTAAATACTCGATGATTATTAGTTATGTACAAGTACATGATTTTTATTTTTCATATACTCAATGAATATTATTCAAATATGTGGCGAGCGTTTTACATCACCCGATGAATATTTTAAAATACATGGTGACCTTTTAGTTAATGAACATTAGACAAATTTCATATATATGATGGACAGTTTTTTTGAAAAAGTGAATACAATATCAAAAAGAATTCATGCAATTTTCAAAGTGTTAATGCAACTGGAAAAATATGTTCACATATGTAATGAAAACATCTTCTGTTTGTAAAAACATATTAAGGCATGTTTCAAAAATATATTCATATGATTAAAATATTTTTATTTATCATGGAAAAAATGAAGTTAAAAAACGAATGGATCAAAACCGAAAAATAGATCGCCAAGAGTCGGTAAAAATGACCCGCAAAGAAAAATGTAAGCCACCACATGTGCCACCAGCCTAAGAATTGTCTCATGTTCGTTTGCTCGCTGAGCGTGAAATAGGGGGCCTGATCCCATATACGGTAACTCAGTTTCCTTTTCTAGAAAATATAGCGTGAGTGCTATGTATCGCCTGGACCGGCCAAAAGAGGATGGCTATGTTTGTTTGTAAGGAAGTGTGTGGTATTGGCAGTGTTGGAATTGGTAGCCGTATAGATGACAGCACTATTGGCCAAGCTGCACGTGGAACGAAGATGCCGGATTGATACTTGCTTCCTACGCGAGAAGTTAAAGATGGAGGCCACTCCATATCAACAATCCCATTGGCCCCTCCATCATGGTTGAGAAGCTCATGGTGCACGGCGAGGGCGGGCTGTCCTCCTTTGACGATGACCCAAAGTCGACGTCAAGAAGGTTTCGACCACGACAGCGCCCGGATATGAACCGCCATTGCCAGCAATGTCAACCTCGTCGTCGCCACCATTCGCCATAGCTTCGCGCATAGAAGAAAAAAAAGGGGAAAACGAGGGAGTGAAACTAAAATAAGGAAGGAGTGAGCTTAACGAGACGGAGGGTAACTGTTGTCTGCCCGTGGCCGTTTGTCCGCGCTACGTGGCTCTGACATGTGGGCTAGGATTGTCAGTTTTCCTATTAGTCGCGGCTCACAGTTGGTTTAGTACGTTGTGTTATCCACTTGCCACAGGAAGTGGTGGTCTTTTGTGGGTTTTCGCAAAATCGATGGTTTTGAAGTACCATAGACACAAGTGTGGTGGTTTTCAACAATTTACTCTTAAAAAAGTGACCAGACAATAGTGTGCGTACTGTAGCTTCCTAGGAGCGGATTTGGGAAGCTTCTACGGACCGGTTTTAGAAGATTCCATATGGCATTTCTTCCTTCTTCTGTGTATTTTCATCGTCTTATTTTTTCTTCTTATCTTCAAATAAATGTCGACTTGTATACACATTGAACATTTTTTAGATGCACATGAAATCTTTGAAATACATGTTGAACATTTGCCAAATGTACACTGGACATTTTTAGATACATGTTGGAAATTTTTCAGATACACATGGAACAATTTTTTTGAATACATGTTGAACATTTTGTAAAATGCACACTGAACATTTTCAGATAGAAGGTGAGCTTTTTATTCAAAATGTTTGAACGGTTTCAATAATACCATGGACATTATTAAAAAGAACATGCAAAATGACTTTAAATGTTTATAAAATATTTACCTTTTCAAAAAATGTTTGTTTAAATACTCGGTGAACATTAGGTTTTGTACATGATTTTTGTTTTTCATATCCCTGGTGATAATTATTCAAATAGTTTTTTAAAATACATAGTGAACCTTTTCTTAATAGACATTGAATAAATTTAAAATATATGATGAACACTTTTTCAGAAAAGTAAATATTATTACAAAATTTGTTCACAGAATTTCCTAAAGTTTTCACGCAACTAGAAAATTTTGCAACTGGAAAATTTTGTTCACATGTGTTGTAAAAAAATCAAATAATTCACATTTGCTCACATCTAATTAAAAAACATTCACATTTGTTGAGAAAAAAATTAAGTGAAAAAGCGAAGGGAACAAAACCAAAAGAGAAAACGGCACGAGTCAGTTACCCACGGCATGGGCCGACGGCCTCATCAGCCTGTCATTTTTGTTCCTTGAGAATATTGTGTCTTGCTTATTGCAAGACCGAGCAGCCACCCTCTTACTGGGGTTGCCCAAAAGCGCCCCCTGTGCAGTTTTTGGATAATTTTTTAAACTACATGATTATATAATTTTGAGAAATATTTTTTAAATATTTTTTTGTAATTTGTGAATTTTTAAAATTGGCAAATTATTTGTTAACACAAGATGAACAATTGTCAACATGTTGCACATCTATTTACTACACCGTGAATGCTTTTTATAGAATGTTTATTTTCACAAATAATGTTTGTTTAAATACTCAATGATTATTAGTTTTGTACAAGTACATGATTTTTATTTTTCATATACTCAGTGAATATTATTCAAATATGTGGCGAGCGTTTTACATCACCCAATGAATATTTTAAAATACATGGTGACCTTTTAGTTAATGAACATTAGACAAACTAGTCATCAACTCGTGCCACTGCATGGGCTAGGTATTTTTATGTAGTTTTGCATTATTGCATTATACTAATATAATGTGGAAACAAACTATTAAGTAGAAGTGTCATATATTTGAAAGAATCACTCTGCTGGCCACTCCCTTGACCTACATCTTTGTGATCCTAAATGTAAGTATGCGTAAGAAATAAAAGTTGGCCAACCGCATATGAGGTTCAACTTGTAACTTAGTATAAGTTTCTCTATTATTACGGTGTTCCTTTGCTGGCCTGCATGTCCCATACAAAAGCTGAAGAATTCTTTGAACCCAAAGAAACAACATATCGAAGTTTGGCAAATACAATGACATAGTAGATGGTTTCTGCCATATGTTGGTATATATATCATTCCATCTTATTATATATTTTCAACAGGGAGAACTTCATAGCTCCACAAATAGGTTCATTAGGATCACACAATGCCAGGTGCAACACGCAGGTCAAGGGAGCCAAAATCCTCCTTCTCCTAACTGACCCAACCCTTGTATTCCTTGTTATAGTTATGGCAACTCTGAAAATAAGAGTTTATGCGACATGTCCAAATTAAATTAAGGTAGAAATATATATTCCACTGAATTAATATGGATACACTTAATAAACGGGGGAATGGAAACCTATGATTTTAGGCATGCGTCGAACACCTAAAATCATTGATGCCTCATTCTATCAAAAATACATACAGAATTATTGAATACAGCCTAACTGTATGCCACCATGATGAGATGAACTAATGTATGAACGGGGGTCTGGAGAGCAGTCACAAAAAATTGAAATTTAAACAGTAGAAGTAGTCTATACAAATCCAAACACTGGATAAAAAAATGTTTTTGAGACACACCGGACAACATTGTACCATATGACTCAAAATCTGATAATATTGCAAATGGTGATAAAACACTGATCAGAGCTCCAGATTAACTTGCTAGCAATGACACGCGCGTATACCAGTACTGATAATATGATCTTTTCTTTACCTTCTGTTCCATAAGTTGATTTGACCTGGGAAACGAGAAATCATGTGATGCACAATTTTTATACGTACAATTAAAATAAACTAAGCATTGGTCGCATCCAAACAACTGGGTTATCATCTAGGATAATGCTTACCCGAGATAAGTGAACCTTGTTTTGCAGTTGAGTACAGGCTTCCGGCTGACGGTACGAAAGATGTCTCTGTCTGATCCTTTCCTTGGAGTCTCCAGGGCAATTAGATGACCAAAAATATCTCGTAATCATCCTTGTGATTCGTGGGCTGGACGATGGTTTTAACACCTGGAAAGATCTGTAGGACCGTCCTCCCTGGTAGCGAGAGACGCTGAGATTTCAGATTTCTACTTTCTATTTCGTGGGAAATAGAGAGACCAAGGCGAGGACCATTAGCGTACGTGGGATAGGAGAGGTTCCTATTTTTTCTTTTCGAGGGAAATAGAGAGAGACCAAGTGAAGGACGTTTGGTGTACATGGGATAGGAGAGGTTTCTGTTTTTCCTTTTCGTGGGAAATACAAAGAGTCCAAGGGGATGACGATTGGCATATGTGGGATAGGAGAGGTTTCATCCAACGGCCATAGACACTCAGAAAATTAATCGGATGGCTAAAAGTTATTAGTTCCTAGGATTAACGTGGTGTCTCCTATGGTGCTTTCAATTAGTAAATATAAGATTTCATATATATGATGGACAGTTTTTTTTTGAAAAAGTGAATACAATATCAAAAAGAATTCATGCAATTTTCAAAGTGTTAATGCAACTGGAAAAATATGTTCACATATGTAATAAAAACATCTTCTGTTTGTAAAAACATATTAAGGCATGTTTCAAAAATATATTCATATGATTAAAATTTTTTGATGCATCATGGAAAAAATGAAGTTAAAAAACGAATGGAACAAAACCGAAAAATAGATCGCCAAGAGTCGGTAAAAAAGACCTGCAAAGAAAAAGGTAAGTCACCACATGTGCCACCGGCCTAAGAATTGTGTCGGGGGTTGGATGCGACATATGTCAATGGATGGCTTATCATGGTGGGAGCGAGTAGAACATCGCCGGTGCCCGGAAGCGAGATGAGGCGTAGACACGAACGCCGGCATACTTTACCCAGGTTCGGGGTTCTCCTAGGAGATAACACCCCTAGTCCTGCTCTGCGGGGTCTCCGCATGATCACTAAGGCAAAGTGAGTACAAGAGCGCTCCTCGAGCTGTATGCTGGAAGTAGGAGAAGGCAGGGCTAGCTCTCTTCTTCCTCTATGATCTGGTCTAGGTCTAATGGGTCGGAACCCTTTGCATGGGTGCCCTGGGGGGTTTATATAGGCCTACCCCTAGGGGTACAATGGTAAACCGTCTGGGCGCAGGGCCCAGCCGTCAGTCTCTTCGCCTGCCGGCTTTTCTGCTGACTACTGGGGCCCGCCGACTAGTGGGCCTCGCCGACTGGTCCGGTACAGAGCCGACAGGCCATACCCGCCGCTTGCGGGTCTTGCCGGCTGCTGATTACTGTATCCGTGCTTCTAATAACGCAGGCTTGGTCATGGGGTCATGGCTACGCCCCGCCGCCTGGCGGGTGATCACTGTAGCCACTCCCTGTCTCGTCTGGTTAATGGTGCGGGGGACCCGTGGGAGGGGCAGACCGACTCCCGGGGGCCGGCTCCCTACGGGTCCGACTGGTGGCGCTCTTGCCGTCTTCTGGACTCTCGCTGACTAGTAGGGCCCAACACCCGTGGACCGTACTGTCAGTCCGTCGTAGGTGCAGGACTCCGCCCACTGTTGCTGATGTCAGGGATGGCATGGCAACAGTGCCGCGCCAGACGGAGATCTCCGTTGGTACAACGCACTGTAGCCTAGCCATCCCCTGAAAAGGGGAGGGAGTGGGCTTCACTATTGCCACTCCCCGTCCCATCCCCCCAAATGAGGGCATGGACTTTGTTGGTGCCATGGGCCGACTCCCCGTGGCCGGCTTCTCTGGAAGCCGCCAGGCGGGAGTCGGCCGGTCTTGACCTCGCCTCCAGGACTCAGCCGCATGCGGGCAGTCGACTGTTCCTTCAGCCGGCCTCCAGAAGGCGGCTCTTCATCTGGAGTCTTGAGGGGCGCAGTCAGCCCCGATGTCTTGAAAAGGGTTCTGGGCCCCGGGTTAGCCTACCCGTGGCCCACTACTCCGAGAGTAGTCCCCGAAGCTGATGAGGCGTTGTGGATGATCAGCCGAGGAGCCTCAGCAGTTTCTTTCTCCGAGTGCTTGAGGTGAAAACCTCGTTCGACTTCTGCCGGGCCGACTGGTAGGAGTCGGACTCACCCAATTTGACTCGTCCAAAATTTTCGAACCTCTCGGCGGGATCCCATTGGCGTACCAGCTAAGCTTCCAGGCCGCCGCCCGTTTCGGGCCGTCACGTGGCAACAAGCGGCCGGGCCAGTCCGCTCACCCACATGCGCGACGGGACATGCCTACAGGCGGGGCCCGCCACTACCGCGCCTCGGCACGCGAGCGGATCCGCTGCGGCCAGGGTGGACGGTTGAGGTTCCCGCGGAGTTAATGCGCTCAGTAACTTTGCGCGATAAACGTGGGGGGCATGGGGTAGTGGGCACAGTAGATCCCACAACCGCCCCCTCAGCTTCGCAGCCCATGAGTCTATAAGTAGGGGGATGAGGGGGAGCGGCAGAGCACGCGCGCCCCACCTCCTCATTGCTTCTTCTTCCTCTCCCTCTCGCTGCTACGCCTCAAGCTACGTCGAGTGCTGCGGTGGTCCGCTCACAATGAGCTCTTCCTCCGCCGCCACGCCCCCTGCGGTGCACTCCGGCACCTGGGACGGTTCGAAGGTCCACGACGATCACGTCGATTTCCTCCGCAAGACGCGTCGGCTGCCTGGCGAGGACCTCGTGCAGCGCCGCAGGAGGACGAGCGGGTCGTCTTCCGCTCGCACTGCCTACGCGGCCTTGGCCTACCGGCGAGCAGCTTCTTCCGCTCTTTTCTTGAATTCTACGGTCTCCAGCCGCACCACCTCATCCCCAACACGGTGGTGCTGCTGTCCGCCTTCGTCGCCCTGTGCGAAGGCTTCATCGGCGTTCTCCCCACCATCGAGCTCTGGCGGGAGTTCTTCTACTCCAAGCTCGGCACCCAAGCCGCGGGCGTCCCGGCTCAGTGCGGCGCGTTCATCGCCGTGCGGAGGTTGGGGGCCGACAACCCGTTTCCCTCCATCAAGCTGATAAAGTCGGTGAAGATGTGGCAGCGGTCGTACTTCTATGTGAAGAGCGTCTCCACGGAGGGCAACTGGGTCAATCTGCCGGCCTACGTAGCCGGCCCGCCGGCTGGGAGGCAGCCCAACTGGTCGTATCGGGCCAGGACGCTGACGCCCGCAGGAGCCGGCGCTGTCGCGCGACTCCGAGTGCCGACACAGTCGGAGGGCTTAACCGGGCCGGATTTGCTGGCCGCCTTCGTGGCGCGCCGAGTGCTCCTACTCCAAGGTCGCCCCCACATGATTTACCAGATGAGTGGGCATCGGGTCCCGAGTCGGATGTGCACCAAGGAGATGCCTCACGAGGAGGTAGCTTATATGGTGAATTATCTTGCGAACTGCAACCTCAAAGAAGAGTGGCAGTTCGGTAAGGAGCCGTATTCACGCGCCAACCCTCCGCCTCTGGTGAGTTGTTGCTTTTTCTCTTTCTGTTTGACTTCTTCGTTGCCGAGTCCGTCTTGTCCGATCTGATCAGTCGACTTTGATCAGAACCCCCTCCTCCAGCCAGCAGCCGGCACCGTGGGGCCGGACCACGAATTCCTCCCCGACCGGGCGGAGAGCGATGTTGACGACCCCGACTTGGGGGCAGCGGCCCTGGAGGATGATGCCGAGGGAGGAGGCGGCGAAGTGGGTGGCCCGAGACTTGGGGCCAGTCTCGAGGACTGGCCTGACGATGATGAGGAGGTTGCCCCGCGCCACCAGCCAGGAGTCGGCCAGTCGGGCGCGAGCTCGTCTGCCACGCCGGACGCCCAAGGCAGCGGTAAGAAGCGCAGGGCCGGGTCGAGCCTGTTCGGCAGTCGGCCGAAGAAGCCCAAGGGCTCAGCCGCGGCGACCAAGTGGGACGAAGCGGCCACAAAGGCCAACCGCTTCCGCAAGGTGGTGAAGACGCCGCATCTGGTTTCTGCATAAGTGCTACCTTCCTTTGCGCCTTCACTTTTTCTTCGTCGACTCCGTCTGAAATTCCTTTGCTTTTACATTGTTGACTTTAGGGCCCCGCTCTCTCTTGAGAAGTCGACCGTCGGCTCTGTCATGAAGTCGGCGGAGACCTCCTCCACCATCCGGCGGATTGATCCGGCCGCCGACCTCCGGGAGGCGACGGAGCGGAACGCGCGGGAGGCGCGCGAGGAGCGGGAAGCCGCCCGCCTGAAGAAGGCGGAAGCTGACAAGGCGGAGGCCGCCGCCCTGAAGAAGCTGGCGGAAGCCGAGGCCGCCGCCACGGAGAAGAAGCGTGCTAAAGAAGCCGCGCACCGCCAGTCGGCGGTGTTTGTCGTCCCTCTGAACTCTGCGCCGCCACTACCGGAGTTCACGGCGCAGACTGGGGAAGTCGGTGACGAGAACCCGATCATGGAGAGGGCCGGCGATGACATCGCCACGCCAGACGTAATCGTGCCGCCACCGCTGCCGTCCGGGAGCGCGCCAGGCGGGCAGCCGGCGGACCCACCGGTGCCGCCAACTGAAGACGTGGTGGTGACGGGCCTGGCTCTCGAGGTCGGCACACCGACGCGCCGCCGTCTCGTGAAGGCGGCCTCGGTGCCGCGCCCTATGGAGACTGGCGCCGCGAGCTCCACGATCCCGGACACCGAAGCGACGGGCGCTGCGCCCACTGGGTGGGTGCGGGGAGGCGGGACGGGCCCATTGAATCGGGCGCTTTTGGACGTCCAAGCCAAGCTCCGAGCCGAGGGCGATGCCATCAAGGACTGCACCAAGGCGTATCTGGCATCGCGGGCAGCCATCCGGGTACGTGTCCTCCTTCTTTGTTTCTGTTTCTTGTTCTTCTTTGTGGGGGCGCGCCAGCGCACCCACTGGGTGTAGTCCCTGAGTTTTGGGCCGGCTGCTGAGCAGGCGGCTCAGAACTCTAATCGGCGAGTTCCAAGCACTAACGTTTGTCTGAAATTTGTCATAGGATTACCACAATCTTCGCGTGACCACCTTCAACGCCAACGTTGAGGAACTGGCCAAGCGGACCACCGACTTGTCAGAAAGCTGGGGTGAGTCCTCTTCCTTCTCTGCGGGGGCGCGCTGGCGCACCCGAGGGCTGTAGTCCCCAAGATCCGGGCCTACTGCTGAGCAGTCGGGCCGGATCTCGCCGGCGACCTTTCTTCCTCGTTGACGACTAACACCTTTTTCTTCTTCTTCTTCTTCTTCTGCAGAAGCCAACGCCACCCTGCAGCAGCAGCTGGGCGAAGCCAACACTGCGCTGCGTGTCAAGGAGGAGGAGTGCGGCCGGCTGGCTGAGGAGCGCGACCGGCTGGCCGCGCAGCTGGCGGAGCAGAAGGAGCTGCTCAAGAAGGCCCAGAAAGAGGCGGAGGACAAGGAGGCCGCCCTCCTTGCCGAATTCGCGTCCGAGCGCTCCTTCTGGACCGACAAGGAGGCGATGCTGTCCTCCGGCTTCCTTGAGATCGAGGATCTTGTCAACGGTGAGCCTCTCCTCGCTTTCCTTCTTTTAGCTGCCGGCTGTTGTTCGAGCCGGCTTCTAATCTTCTAATTTGGCTCTCTGCCTTCCTGTCCTAGCAGACTTCTTTCCTGGCCACTCGGACGCTGCCAACCAAGCCATCGAGGCTGATCATGATGGGCGGAGGGCGGACGGCGCACAGATCGCCGCCAACGCCCCCGAACTCTTGGCAAGCAGATCCTGAGCATCGAGGTCCGCCTTCGGCCGGCCCACCGAATGCTGCACCGGCTTCAGCGTGTCGGCGCTCAGGCGATTGCCGCCATGTGGCCGGATATGCAGGCACCGCGCACCTCCAGTCGGACTTCCGACTGGCTGGAGGTAGCGGCTGGCCGCCTTGAGGCCTGGAAGGGCTCTTTGGCCCGGGCTGGAGTGCGCCGGGCCTTAGAGTTTGTCAAGGCGTGGTATCCTGGGCCGAGTCTAGCCCAGCTAGCCACATTCCGGCTAAAAGCTCAGGCAGAGTTGGCGGTCATGGAAGACAATCTCGTCAAGCGCGCGGCGTCGATCGCCGAATACACCGACACCAGCGTCTTCGTCCCATAGAGGGCTGAGAACGGCGACGAGGCGCCGCTGGAGTGGTTCGGGCTGAACCCGGACAACGGCGAGGACTCGACGGAGGTGATTGACTCCAGTGACGAGGAAGAAGGCGAGGCGGAGGAAGGAGACGAGGAGGAGGCGCCAGAGGTCGGAGCAGACGGCCAGCCCCAGCTCGACCACGCCTCTAGCAACGAGCCGCGCCCAACCGAGCCAGCTGCTGCCAGAGGCGACCAAGCGGAGACCAACCAGCCGGCCGCTCCGGCAACTGGCACCGCCGACCCCTCCGGTCCTCCGAATCCGTCTATAGTTTCCTAGGCTGCCACTTCATCTTTGCTTTTATCTGCTTAATAGTCTCGACGAACTTGTTAATTTGCACAATTCCACCCACGGGGTGTATCTTGAACTTCTGTTTTGAAGATTCGGCCGAGGGCCTTTTCTATGTAAATATTTCTCCGTGTTCTATCTCTTCTTGCCTATTGCTCTTTGGATTTTTCCTTTGCCGCCTTCCCTTGGTTGCCGTCTTGCCAGTCGGACAGCCGCTCTGCAGACTGTTGCTGGATCAAGTACTTAGCTTCTTTGGGAAGGCAAGTACTTAGCTGTTTAGAGTTTTTTTAGCAAGTTAATTAGAAAACGGCGAGCAGGCTGCTCAAGAGTCGGTTATAAAAAGCTGGAAGCCGGCTTAAACTATGTACATGCTTTGAGTCCTTAGCCATCTTTCATGTGGACACCCATTCTACCTTACTCCTGCCCACCAGACAGTCGCTCTGCGAGCTGCGGCTTCTAACAGGAGACGGCTTAAGTGCCGCACATTACTTGTCCGGCTGCAGGAAGCATTTCATAGTACAAGACGGCAAGTCCTTGGGCCGACTAGTCGAACCCGGTGCCAAGCGGCATAACAAAGAATAACATACTCATAGGCATAATCCTTATCATATAGATAAAAGAGGGCAGTCCCCGAGCTCTTCTCGGGGGGCCCGAAGTCTTCGTACTTTAATACAAAAGGTAGCATGGCACATACTGCATTAACTGTAAAATCTTCGGAGGAGATTTGCATTCCATGGCTACTCCGTCTCTTTGCCGGAGTCATCCCTCTTGCGTGCTCGGGACTTCTGAGCATCGATCAGATAGTAGGAGTCGTTGCCCAACACTTTGCTGATGATAAAAGGGCCTTCCCAAGGTGCTGAGAGCTTGTGCTGGCCAGCTGTTCACTGGATCAGCCGGAGCACAAGGTCTCCTTCTTGGAAAGATCTCGGCTTGACCTTCCGGTTGTAGTATCGGCGCAGGCTCTGCTGGTAGATGCTGGACCGGCTGAGTGCCAACAAACGGCCCTCTTCCAGCAGATCGATGCCGTCTTGACGTGCTTCTCCTGCTTCCTCTTTCGTGTACATGGTGATTCGAGGGGAGTCGAATTCTATATCCGTTGGGATGACGGCTTCGGCACCGTAGACGAGGAAGAAGGGCTTGAAGCCGGTTGACTTGTTTGGAGTTGTGCGTAGGCTCCAGAGGACGACTGGCAACTCGTCAAGCCAGCAGCCGACCGAGCGCTCCAGAGGCTCGACCAATCGAGGCTTGATGCCGGACAGGATGAGGCCGTTTGCTCGCTCTACCTGGCCGTTGGACTACAGATGGGCAATGGACGCTAAGTCCAGTCGGATGCCTTGTGTCACGCAGAAACGGGCCAAGGCACCTTTGGCAAAGTTTGTGCCGTTGTCGGTGATGATGCTGTGCGGTATGGTGTACCGAATTGTGATGTCGGAGATGAAAGTTATAGCAGTCGGACCATTCAACTTCTTGATTGGTTTTGCTTCTATCCACTTGGTGAACTTGTCCACTACGACAAGTAAGTGAGTCAAACCGCCTCGTGCCATCTTGAATGGTCCCACCATGTCCAGGCCCCAAACAGCAAAGGGCCAGGCAATGGGAATAGTCTTGAGTGCAGAAGCCGGCTGATGTGGCTTGGAGCGGAACTTCTGGCACCCCTTGCATTTTTGGACCAAGGCCTTGGCGTCTTCAAGAGCAGTTGGCCAGAAGAAACCATGGCGGAAGGCTTTGGCGACGAGTGCTCTTAAAGCCGCATGGTGGCCACACTCGCCTTGATGGATGTCCTTAAGAATTGCTTGCCCTTGCTCCGGCTCCATGCAGCGCTTGTAGACACCAGTGACACTGCGCCTTACAAGTTCTCTGTTGACTATGGTGTATGCTGCCGCCTGGTGTTGCACTTGCCGAGCTAAGATCTCATCAGTTGGCAACTCTTTGTTCACCAGGAATTTGAGGATGGGCTGGGCCCATGAAGGTGCTGCAATTTCTACAACTGTCAAGGCTGCGACTTGGACGAGGGCGGCTGGGCCGGGAGGCGGCGGGTTGGAGTCAGCAGCCGCTTGCTGTGTCGATGAAGTCCCCGGGCCGATTGGCGCAGTCCCCGGGCCGGGTTCTGAAGTCTCTGGGCCGACCGCCGCAGTCCCCGGGCCGGGTGCGACTGTCACGATCCCCGCGCCATCTGCCGGAATACTCGTGCCGTCTGCGGGGCTCTTGAGTCGGATCCGGCTGCTTCAGGAGGAGCCGGCACAAAGATAGAGTCTGACTCTGGCGATGGCCTGACAGACGGCTTAAGGAGGCGCTGAAGGGCGACGCCGGACGGTATTGCTTGACGGGTGGAGCCAATTCGTGCGAGGGCATCTGCTTGGTCGTTGTCGTTTCTTGGCACATGGAGAAACTCGCACCCCTCAAAATATCCACCAAGTTGCTGTACGAGGAAGCGGTAGCTCGCCATGTTTGCGTCTTTGGCGTCCCAATCGCCTGACGACTGCTGGACCACCAAGTCGGAGTCACCATAGCACAGGATCCGGCAAATGCCGAGCTCTTTGGCCAGCCGGAGCCCGTGAATGAGTGCCTCGTATTTGGCGATGTTGTTGGAGGCACAAAATGAATTTGCAGCACATATTTGAGATTGTCGCCTTTGGAAGAGGTGAGGACGATGCCGGCTCCCAAGCCGGTGCGCATCTTGGAGCCGTCGAAATGCATTCGCCAATGGGTGGAGTCGGGCACTGGCAGCAGATACAGGGTCTCGGCCCAGTCGACGAGGAAGTCGGCCAGCGCTTGCGACTTGATGGCGGTGCGCGGCTGGTAGTAGATGGTGTAGGGGGCCAAATCTATGGCTCATTTGGCCACTCGGCCCGAAGCATCCCGGCTCCCGATGATCTCGGCTAGTGGAGCTGTGCAGACCATAGTGATTGGATGTTCTTGGAAGTAAGGCTTCAATTTCTTGGCGGCAAAGTGCACGCCGTAGCACATCTTCTGGTAGTGGGGGTAGTTTTGCTTGGAGGTCGACAATACTTCACTCGAATAATATACCGGTCTCTGGACTGGTAGTGCCTTGCCTTCTTCCTTGTGCTCTACCACGATGACTGTGCTGACTACTCGGCTAGTGGCGGTGATGTAGAGGAGCATGGGTTCCTTAGGAGTCGGAGCCGCCAGGACAGGTGGAGTAATCAACATCTTCAGTTGGAGAAAAGCTTCGTCCGCCTTGTGGTTCCACTTGAAAAAAGTGGTCTTCTTCATGAGTTGGTATAGGGGGAGAGCCTTCTTACCCAGCTAACTGATGAATCGGCTGATGGATGCCAAACAACCGGTGAACTTTTGTACGTCCAGCAGTCGGCTGGGTACTTCCATCCTCTCAATGGCCTTGATCTTCACAGGGTTGCATTCTATGCCGCGTTCAGAGACCAGGAAGCCAAGAAGCTGGCCGGCTGGTAATCCGAAGACGCATTTCTCCGGGTTGAGCTTGATTTGAAATCGGCGCAAGTTCTCAAAGGTCTCCTTGAGGTCTTCCAGCAGTGTTCCACGCTTCTCCGTCTTCACCACCACATCGTCCACGTAAACGTGGGCGTTTCTACCAAGTTGCTTGAGGAGGCATTTCTGCATGCAATGTTGGAAGGTGGTGCCGGCATTCCTCAAGCTGAACGTCATGGTGAAGTAGCAGAAGGCTCCAAATGGTGTAATGAAGGCAGTCTTCAGTTTGTCGGCTGGGTTCAACTTGATCTAGTGATATCCCGAATATGCATCCAAGAAACTCAACAGCTCATATCCGGCTGTGGAGTCTATCACTTGGTCGATCCTTGGCAAAGCGAACGGGTCCTTTGGGCATGCTTTATTGAGGCTAGTGTAGTCAATACACAATCGCCATTGCTTGTTCTTCTTCAGTACCAGGACCGGATTGGCTAGCCATTCTGGAAAGAACACCTCCATGATGAAGCCGACTGCTAGCAGCCGGGCTATCTCTTCTCTAACAACTCTTCTCTTCTCTTCTGACAAGCGGCGCAAGGGCTGCCTGACTGGCTTGGCATCAGACGGGACATGTAATTTGTGCTCGGCGAAATCCGTCGGGACACCTGGCATGTCTTTGGGGGACCATGCAAAGATGTCCCGATTATCACGGAGGAAATCGACGAGCTCGCCTTCCTATTTGCGGTCGAGGTTTGCACCTACAACAGCGTACCTCTCCGGGTGCTCCGGGTCCAAGGGTATCTTCTTCGTTTCTTTGGCCGGCTTGAATGAGCCCTCAGCTTCTGACTCCTTGGGATCGGGCGACATCTCTGGCTGCTTGCTTGCCATCGCCACAACCCGGTCAAGGAGCCGCTTCTCAGCTGCGATCACGAGGGACTTGGCCAGCCGACTGCTCTCTGCTGCGCAGGCGGATGACTTCTTGTAGTCGCCGGCTATGGTCAGAATCCCCTTGGAACTCGGCATCTTCATCTTGAGGTAGGCATACTGGGGGATAGCCATGAACTTGGCTAGGGCAGGCCGGCCGAGTAACGCATGGTATGGGCTCTCAAGGTCCACCACCTCAAACCAGACTGACTCTCGGCGGAAATGATCTTTGTCTCCAAAGAGGACGTCAATCAGAATCTTGCCGATTGGTGAGCAGGAAAGGCCAGGAACTATGCCATGGAACACTGTCCGGCTGGACTAAAGCTGCCTCTGTCCGATTCCTAATTTCTCCATGGTATCCTTGTACAAGATGTTGATGCTGCTGCCGCCGTCTATCAGGACTCTGGAGAAGCGAGCAGCTCGCTTGTCCGTGGCAAAGGTGGCGTCCAAAACCAGGGCATAGGAGCCGGGTTTGGGCATTACTTTCGGGTGGTCAGCTCTGCTCCAGCTGATGGGCTTCTCAGACCAATGCATGAACTCTGGTGTCTCAGATGCTACTGCATTCACCTCTTGCTGCTGCAGCCGCCTGCTGCGTCGATCATCGACCACGCTGGTGAACACGACATAGGTTCCATGCTCTTCTGGGTACTCGTCTTGTATCGCGCCGACTGGTCTAACCGCCAGCTGCTGGGGCGGAGGAGGAGGTGGCTGCCCAGCAGGTGGAGGAGGCAAAAGGCCGTCTTCCTTGGCGATCCTGGTGAGCCAGTGGCACTTCCGAGTGGTGTGGTTGGGCGGCTTCACGCCACTATGGAATTTGCAGGGACCATCCAAAGTATGCTCATATGAGAAAGCCGGCAACCAGTTGGGCTTGCCGCCCTTCTGACGCTTGGGCGGAGGCTGCCCCTCCGGCTGCTGGTCTTTGACTGTCGCCACCTGCCGGCTGCTGGAAGCCGGCTGTGGGGCCTTGCGCTTGTGGTCGTTCTACTATTGACAACGACTGGCGTCCCTAGCCGGGGTTTGAGGAGCCCGAGGAGCCACCTTGCCTCTCGCACTAACTTGGATCTCCGTCTTCATGGAGGAGTCAGCCGTGGCATATTTGTATGCTATGATCAGTAGCTCGTCGAGGGTCTCCAGCTCATCGCAGAGGAGCCTGTGCTTGAGGAGGGTGCCCTCTCGGCATCCTGTAGTGAAGTACTCAATGGCCTGCCCCTCGTGCACGCCCTCACAGGAGTTGTGGAGCTCGGCCCAGCGCATGAGGTAGTCGCGAGTTGACTCGTTGGGGCATTGCACGCACAAGGAGAGCTGGCGAGGTTTGGGAGGCTGCTTGTACGTGCTGGTGAAGTTGTGGACGAAGGCGTCGGTGAAGTCGACCCAACTGTTGATGCTGCGGGGCTTCAAGCTGTTCAACCATGTCCGGGCCGTGCCCTGGAGCATGAGCGGAACGCACTTCACGGTAACACGCTTGTTGCCGTTTGCTATGCAGACAGCCGTGGAGTAGCCAACTAGCCAGTCTTCCGGCATCACGGAGTCGGTGTACTTGGGCGTGTCTCGGGGGAGCGTGAACCCTTTGGGGAAGGGCTCGTCTCGAATGCGGGGGCCGAAACACGGCGGCCCCAACTCATCTTCTTCTTGAAGCGCCAGGGATCGGTGGAGACGGTTGATCCGGTGGCGGGCGTCATTCTCTCTGACTCCCTCTCGGCGGCCAAGGCGGTCGTCGAGCATCGGGTGATCAACAGGCAGCGGGAAGACTCGCCTTTCCCTGCGAGGGGGAGGAGGTGGACAGTCATCCCGTCGTTCCACTGCTCTTGGGCAGCCGTCTTGGTCATGCTTTATGGTGATGTAAGTCCGTCTGCGGCTGGCAGCCGGCTCCTTGTCCTTTCTTCTGCGGACGCCACCAGTCGGCGTCCGAGATGTCGCGCCTTGGTCTCGGCGGGGAGGCAGGTCGTCATTCTGCCGGTGCGGCGCATCAGTGCGGCAGCCGGCCTCGTTCTGCTCCACAGCCGCGTCAAGGAGTCGCTGGACGCGCTCCGTCATTAAGCGACGTACTTCTCCCTCGAATTTGTCCAGCTCGTCTGCCGCCGCCTGGGCGGCTCGGATGTTCTCCGCAGGCGTGGCGTAAACGGGGCGATTTGCCCCGAACAGGTTGGCGATGGCCACACCGCGTTGCTGGACTGTGCCAAGGCGGCTAGGCCCAGCTGGAGCCGGCGTGCCGCCCACAGCGCGCTCAACTCGCGCTGGTAGGCCTCTGATAGGCGTCTCATGCTGGCCAGCTTCTTGGCACCTTCGACTAGCTGAAGGCGGCGTGCCTCCAGTGTCTCGGCGTCGGCGTCTTCAGGAATTGGCGCTGCCAGGTCTTGCAGCGCCGCGTTGAGCGGGTCATAATCACCCCCGCCGAAGTGCTCGCCATGATCAATGACAAGCACTTCTGTGACGGTGCTTCCGCCACTCTCCGCGCAAGGGAGCGGCTCGTCGTAGACCACCATGTTGGTGGGGAACGTGTCAAGCGACGCGGTGTCGGAGTCGACCAGCATCGGATCGGTGGAGCCTACAGACTCCAAGTCCCCAGCTGGCTCGCTGGCGACGTGGAGTTGATCGAGGAGGCCCGCGAGGAGGCTCTCGGGGCCTCCTGTGCCTGCGTCAGATGCGGGCTCGTCGGAGAGGCAGACCTTGCCGACAAGATCGGCGAGGCAACTGGCCGTGCAGGTGATTTCAGCGCCATGCAGCGCATCAGCGCAGACTCCCACTACTAGAGAAAAGCTTACTAGTGGCGCTGGTTTTTTACATACCAGTAGCGCGGGCACCCGCGCTACTGCTAGGGCGCTACAGCTATTATTTAACAGTAGCGCGTTTCTAAACAAGCGCTGCAGCTAAAATACTCATTAGTAGCGCCGATTTCTCCACCAACGCTACTACTATCATCACGTAGTAGTAGCGCCTTATTTTCTCCCCACGCTACAACTAGGCAAATAGAAATAAAAAATAAAAAAGCAGTTAGGTGCAATATTCATGGAAATCAAGACAAGTCCAGTGCAAATAAACTAAGTTCACAGAACCATCTCACAAACATTAACGACAGTACCACATTTAATATAACCACACAATCTCACAAACTCATATAGTAGTCAACAATGCATGGATAGATCATAGTTGATAAGTCTACTAGGTAGTCATACTAGCATATATATGGTTCAACAACCACACGCATGCATATGAAGTTCTAGATGATGTCGATGACGACCATCATCCTCAAGCCTAGGAGGTGGGTGTTCCTGATAGTAATTAGGATTGCCTGTCCGACATGAAGATTCTTGCCGACGAGGAAGCTCTTCCACCCAACCGAGTTGAAGTGTGTGCGACCGTCCGTGTCCACGCCGTACGCACAAGTGGTGACGGAGCCCCTTGCGGTAAGGCGTATTCCAGCAGAGCCTTCTTCATCAGGCTTGATACCACAACTCTCAGATAGGCTCTTTGGCAATTTCTGAATAAGAAAAACATATCAATTAGTAAGTAGCCTCACACATTCTACACTAAGTATAACAATAAAGCATATAATATTCACTAAGCACATAAGATTCACTAAGCATATAAGATTCACTAAGCATATATATCATCGGACTCTACACTAAGTATAACAAGAAAGCATATAAGATTCACTAAGCATATAAGATTGACTAAGCATATATATCATCGGACTCTACACTAAGTATAACAATAAAGCATATAAGATTATCTAAGCACATATATCATCGGACTCTACACTAAGTATAACAAAAAAGCATATAAGATTCACTAAGCATATATATCATCAGACTCTACACTAAGTATAACAATAGAGCATATAAGATTCACTAAGCATATATATCAGCGGACTCTAAACTAAGTATAACAATAAAGCATATCGTCAAATTACTCTAAAAACTACAGTAAATGCAACATACCATGATATGCCGATCAACCATGATACTTGTCAGGCGGGTCACGAATGGCACCCCGACGGAGTTAGCACGTGGCGGAATGATGTCCCATAGGTTGCACACCTCCTCCTCGCTCAACTTCATTCTTTGAGCTACGATGGCATCACCAAGTGGGTCATCATCATCCTCATAATCTTCTGCTTTGTTGACATAAATCACGGCCAGCTTGGGTCTTTCAGCTCTGAAGGAGAAGCTGATCAACTCACCACCGGTGATACACATGTGGTCGATGAAATGGACCCATCCATCTCCTCCCACCCGCGTCATGTTTTGTCCTTTCTCGATCTCCATAGTGTAGGGGCCCCCAGGAGCCTCAAAGGTCATAGAGTCTCCAGTCAGATTGTTGAATTCTGACCTCACATTGCATGGGATGATCTGTGTACAAAAAGAAAAATGATATATACACAATGCATTAATGCCAATAACACTAAAAACAAAATAGTAGTTACTAGTTTCATATAATTTATTACCGCCGCATGAAGAAAACTAGACTCGAAGTAGATGCCAAACAGCGTGCCAGTTGCAAGGCTGCTGGCGCACCTTGACTTGCACCGTTGACATGGTGGTGGTGGTGGTGGTGGCGCCATTTCCCTAAAGCAATATGATTAAAGGATTAACGATCCAAAAAGTAAACATAAAGTTTTCATAGCTAGAGTTCACATGACAAGCAAAATAACAACTAAAAAGTAAAGATAAAGTTCAGTACAGGGGAACACTTTATCTATTCCCACATCCAAAAGTTGAACCAGCTTAGAATCTTCCAGAACACAATAAGTAAACATCCATTCCGCCTTTGGCATCAGATGCACAATAATTAAAACTATAAAAGGCAAACACCCCCCTTTTCGATCAGATACAACTCTCTGTCTATCTGTGTTTTCTTTTTCTGAAATTTACCAAAAATGGGCTCACTAACAGCATCATAAGAACTTAGCAATTTGAGCATCACCACATACAGAAACTCTCTTCAACCTGAAAGAGAGTATCGAATCAAGCATTGATTTTTCCATGAAACCACATAACAGTGAGGGCTTCTTGGTCATATCTTTATGTGCATCAACAAAGAAGCTAGTGGCAGTAGCCAAGAATTGAAACCCTCAACCGTTGCTGTCATATCAGAGCTAAAAAATGCTTACGATTCTACGGTCGAGCACTATGGTTGTTCCAGTGAAGGAATGACATGTAGTTACAAGTACTACATCAATGATCCTAAATGTCGAAAACAATAGTCACGACACGGACGCCCCCTCTCTAAACCATAGAACACTAGGCACCACCGCCGCTACCACTCCTCCAGGGGCAGCAGCCAAGAATTGAAACCCAAATTTCAATTATATGTGCTAAAAGCCTCTACTTCTCTCTACTCTCTCCTAAGTTTCGGTGAGGAAAAAAAGCCTCTACTTCTCTCACCTAACCCCTCTCTCTACTCTCTCCCCAATCACGTGAGGAGCATGTCACATCGAAGCGCGGAGCCACCGTGCAATCCCTAAATCCCAAAACATGGCGAGGTGCCGCAGCAAATCGATTGGAGCCTAGCTAGTGTGGCGCGCAGGGAGGAGGAGATCGAGGGGGACTTACGGGGCTGGAGCGTCAGAGTAGGCGAGAGGCGACCGCGCGTGGTGGCGGCGCACGACACCGTCGACAGGGGTGAGGCGGCCGGGGACGAACCCTAACCGCGGCGGAGTCGTCAGGCGGAGGGGATCGATTGTGAGAGTGTGAGGGGGTGCGGGGGTGCTCGGGCCGGTTTTCTTTTGCTCTAGTAGTAGCGCTGTTTAGAGGCCGGCGCTACTGCTAAGCCAACCAGCTGTAGCGCCCGTTCAAAACAAACGCTACAGCTAAGTGGGCTACTGCTTTTGCCCTGCGGCCCATCTAATAGTAGCGCGGCCCAAGCAAACAAACGCTGTTGTTATATATTAGTAGTAGCGTGTTTTCTGCCTAGCGCTACTGCTAAATACTAGTAGCATAGGGTCATAAATAGGCGCTATTGGTAAACTTCTATCTATAAGAATTTTCCTAGTAGTGTCCGTCCGGCGTGCCGGGATGGCTGCGCTTGCCAGGGAGGAAAAGGGTTCCTGTCCAGAACAGGTCTCCGGACGACGGTGCACCTCGCCTCACGGTGGGCGCCAAATGTCCGGGGTTGGGTGCGACATATGCCAATGGATGGCTTATCATGGTGGGAGCGAGTAGAACGTCGCCGGTGCCCGGAAGCGGGATGAGGCGTATGTTGGGGAACGTAGTAATTTCAAAAAATTTCCTACGCACACGCAAGATCATGGTGATGCATAGCAACGAGAGGGGAGAGTGTTGTCTACATACCCTCGTAGACCGAAGCGGAAGCGTTGACGCAACGTAGAGGAAGTATTCGTACGTCTTCTTGTTCCAACCGATCCAAGCACCGTTACTCCGGCACCTCCAAGTTCTTGGCACACGTTCAGCTCGATGACGCTCCCCGGGCTCCGATCCAGCAAAGCTTCAGGGAGGAATTCTGTCAGCACGACGGCGTGGTGACGATCTTGATGTTCAACCGTCGCAGGGCTTCGCCTAAGCACCGCTACAATATGATCGAGGTGGAATATGGTGGAGGGGGGCACCACACACGGCTAAGGAACGATCACGAAGATCAACTTGTGTGTTCTAGGGTGCCCCCTGCCCCCATATATAAAGGAGCCAAGGAGAGGGGGCGGCCGACCAAGGAGGGCGCGCCAAGGGGGAGTCCTACTCCCACCGGGAGTAGGACTCCCTTCTTTCCTAGTTGGAGAAGGAGAAGTGGGAAAGAGGAGGAAGAGGGAAAGGAAAGGGGGGGCGCCGCCCCCCTCTCCTTGTCCTATTCGGACTAGGGAGGGGAGGGGCGCGCGGCCACCTCTTGCCTCCTTTCCTCTTCTCCCTTAGGGCCCATGTAGGCCCAATAACCTCCCCTCGGGGGGGGGGGGGGTTCCGGAATAAAATCCCGATTTCACCTGGAACGATTCCGATATCCAAATATAGGCTTCCAATATATCGATCTTTATGTCTCGACCATTTCGAGACTCCTCGTCATGTCCATGATCACATCCGGGACTCCGAACAACCTTTGGTACATCAAAATACATAAACTCATAATGAAACTGTCATCGTAACGTTAAGCGTGCGGACCCTACGGTTCGAGAACAATGTAGACATGACCGAGACATGTCTCCGGTCAATAACCAATAGTGGAACCTGGATGCTCATATTGGTTCCTACATATTCTACGAAGATCTTTATCGGTCAGACCGCATAACAACATACGTTGTTCCCTTTGTCATCGGTATGTTACTTGCCCGAGATTCGATCGTCGGTATCTCAATACCTAGTTCAATCTCGTTACCGGCAAGTCTCTTTACTCGTTCCGTAATACATCATCTCACAACTAACTCATTAGTTGCAATGCTTGCAAGGCTTATGTGATGTGCATTACCGAGAGGGCCCAGAGATACCTCTCCGACAATCGGAGTGACAAATCCTAATCTCGAAATACGCCAACCCAACATGTACCTTTGGAGACACCTGTAGAGCACCTTTATAATCACCCAGTTACATTGTGACGTTTGGTAGCACACAAAGCGTTCCTCCGGCAAACGGGAGTTGCATAATCTCATAGTCATAGGAACATGTATAAGTCATGAAGAAAGCAATAGCAACATACTAAACGATCGGGTGCTAAGCTAATGGAATGGGTCATGTCAATCAGATCATTCACCTAATGATGTGATCCCGTTAATCAAATAACAACTCTTTGTCCATGGTTAGGAAACATAACCATCTTTGATTAACGAGCTAGTCAAGTAGAGGCATACTAGTGACACTGTTTGTCTATGTATACACACATGTATTATGTTTCCGGTTAATATAATTCTAGCATGAATAATAAACATTTATCATAAAATAAGGAAATAAATAATAACTTTATTATTGCCTCTAGGGCATATTTCCTTCAGTCTCCCACTTGCACTAGAGTAAATAATCAAGTTCACATTGCCATGTGATTTAACACCAATAGTTCACATCATTATGTGACCAACACTCAAAGGGTTTACTAGAGTCAATAATCTAGTTCACATCGCTATGTGATTAACACCCAAAGAGTACTAAGGTGTGATCATGTTTTGCCTGTGAGAGAAGTTTAGTCAACGGGTCTGCCATATTCAGATCCGTATGTATTTTGTAAATTTCTATGTCAACAATGCTCTGCACGGAGCTACTCTAGCTAATTGCTCCCACTTTCAATATGCATCCAGATTGAGACTAAGAGTCATCCGGATCAGTGCCAAAACTTGTATCGACGTAACCCTTTTACGACGAACCTTTTGTCACCTCCATAATCGAGAAACATATCCTTATTCCGCTAAGGATAATTTTGACCGCTATCCAGTGATCTACTCCTAGATCACTATTGTACTCCCTTGCTTAACACAATGTAGGGTATACAATAGATCTGGTACACAGCATGGCATACTTTATAGAACCTATGGCTGAGGCATAGGGAATGACTTTCATTCTCTTTCTATCTTCTGCCGTGGTCGGGCTTTTGAGTCCTACTCAATTTCACACCTTGTAACACAGCCAAGAACTCTTTTCTTTGACTGTTCCATTTTGAACTATTTCAAAATATTGTCAAGGTATGTACTCATTGAAAAAAACTTATCAAGCGTCTTGATCTATCTCTACAGATCTTGATGCTCAATATGTAAGCAGCTTCACCGAGGTTTTCTTTGAAAAAAAATCCTTTCAAACACTCATTTATGCTTTGCAGAATAATTCTACATTATTTCCGATCAACAATATGTCATCCACATATACTTATCAGAAATGCTGTAGTGCTCCCACTCACTTTCTTGTAAATACAGACTTCACCGCAAGTCTGTATAAAACTATATGCTTTGATCAACTTATCAAAGCGTATATTCCAACTCCGAGATGCTTGCACCAGTCCATAGATGGATCGCTGGAGCTTGCATATTTTGTTAGCACCTTTAGGATTGACAAAACCTTCTGGTTGCATCATATACAACTCTTCTTTAAATCCATTAAGGAATCTAGTTTTGTTTATCCATTTGCCAGATTTCATAAAAGTGCGGCAATTGCTAACATGATTTGGACAGACTTAAGCATCGCTACGAGTGAGAAAATTTCATCGTAGTCAACACCTTGAACTTTGTCAAAAACCTTTTTCGACAAGTCTAGCTTTGTAGATAGTAACACTCACTTCTTTCGAGAGAAACTCCTTCTCTAGAAAGGATCCATTCTTAGCAACGAATGTCTTGCCTTCAGATCTGTGATAGAAGGTGTACCCAACATTTTCTTTTGGGTATCCTATGAAGACGCACTTCTCCGATTTGGGTTTGAGCTTATCAGGTTGAAACTTTTTTCACATAAGCATTGCAACCTCAAACTTTAAGAAACGACAACTTAGGTTTCTTGCCAAACCATAGTTCATACGGTGTCGTCTCAACGGATTTAGATGGTGCCCTATTTAACGTGAATGCAGCTGTCTCTAATGCATAACCCCAAAACGATAGTGGTAGATCGGTAAGAGACATCATAGATCGCACCATATCTAATAAAGTACGGTTATGATGTTCGGACACACCATTACATTGTGGTGTCCCAGGTGGCGTGAGTAGTGAAACTATTTCACATTGTTTTTAACTGAAGGCCAAACTCGTAACTCAAATACTCTTCTCTACGATCAGATCGTAAAAACTTTATTTTCTTGTTACGATGATTTTCCACTTCACTCTAAAATTCTTTGAACTATTCAAATGTTTCAGACTTGTGTTTCATCAAGTAGATATACCCATATCTGCTCAAATCATCTGTGAAGGTCAGAAAATAACGATACCCGCCGCGAGCCTCAACACTCATCGGATCGCATACATCAGTATGTATTATTTCCAATAAGTCAGTTGCTCGCTCCATTGTTCCGGAGAAAGGAGTCTTTAGCCATCTTGCCCATAAGGCATGGTTCGCAAGCACCAAGTGATTCATAATCAAGTGATTCCAAAATCCCATCAGCATGGAGTTTCTTCATGCGCTTTACACCAATATGACCTAAACGGCAGTGCCACAAATAAGTTGCACTATCATTATTAACTTCGCATCTTTTGGTTTCAATATTATGATTATGTGTATCACTACGATCGAGATCCAACGAACTATTTTCATTGGGTGTGTAACCATATAAGGTTTTATTCATGTAAACAGAACAACAATTGATTCTCTTACTTAAATGAATAACCGTATTACAATAAACATGATCAGATCATATTCATGCTCAACGCAAACACCAAATAACACTTATTTAGGTTCAACACTAATCCCGAAAGTATAGGGAGTGTGCATGATGATCATATCAATCTTGGAACTACTTCCAACACACATCGTCACTTCACCCTTAACTAGTATCTGTTCATTCTGCAACTCCCGTTTTGAGTTACTACTCTTAGCAACTGAACCTGTATCAAATACCGAGGGGTTGCTATGAACACTAGTAAAATACACATCAATAATCTGTATATCAAATATACCTTTGTTCACTTTGCCATCCTTCTTATCCGCCAAATACTTGGGGTAGTTCCGCTTGCAGTGACCAGTTCCTTTGCAGTAGAAGCACTTAGTATCAGGCTTAGGTCCAGACTTGGGCTTCTTCACTTGAGCAGAAACTCGCTTGCCGTTCTTCTTGAAGTTCCCTTTCTTCCTTTGCCCTTTTCTTGAAACTAGTGATCTTGTCAACCATCAACACTTGATGTTTTTCTTGATTTCTATCTTCATCAATTTCATCATCATGAAAAGCTCGGGATTCGTTTTCGTCATCCCTTGCATACTATAGTTCATCACGAAGTTCTACTAACTTGGTGATGGTGACTAGAGAATTCTGTCAATCACTATTTTATCTGGAAGATTAACTCCCACTTGATTCAAGCGATTGTAGTACCTAGACAATCTGAGCACATGCTCACCAGTTGAGCGATTCTCCTCCATCTTTTAGCTATAGAACTTGTTGGAGACTTCATATCTCTCAACTCGGGTATTTGCTTGAAATATTAACTTCAACTCCTAGAACATCTCATATGGTCCATGACGTTCAAAATGTCTTTGAAGTCCCGATTCTAAGCCGTTAAGCATGGTGCACTAAACTATCAAGTAGTCATCATATTGAGCTAGCCAAATGTTCATAACGTCTGCATCTGCTCCTGCAATAGGTCTGTCACCTAGCGGTGCATCAAGGACATAATTCTTCTGTGCAGCAATGAGGATAAACCTCAGATCACGGATCCAATCCGCATCATTGCTACTAACATCTTTCAACACAATTTTCTCTAGGAACATATCAAAAATAAACACAGGGAAGCAACAACGCGAGCTATTGATCTACAACATGATTTGCAAAATACTACCAGGACTAAGTTCATGATAAATTTAAGTTCAATTAATCATATTACTTAAGAACTCCCACTTAGATAGACATCCCTCTAATCATCTAAGTGATCACGTGATCCAAATCAACTAAACCATAACCGATCATCACGTGAAATGGAGTAGTTTTCAATGGTGAACATCGCTATGTTGATCATATCTACTATATGATTCACGCTCGACCTTTCGGTCTTAGTGTTCCGAGGCCATATCTGCATATGCTAGGCTCGTCAAGTTTAACCTGAGTATTCTGTGTGTGCAAAACTGGCTTGCACCCGTTGTAGATGGACGTAGCGCTTATCACACCCGATCATCACGTGGTGTCTGGGCACGACGAACTTTGGTAACGGTGCATACTCAGGGAGAACACTTTTTATCTTGAAATTTAGTGAGAGATCATCTTATAATGCTACCGTCAATCAAAGCAAGATAAGATGCATAAAAGATAAACATCACATGCAATCAATATAAGTGATATGATATGGCCATCATCATCTTGTGCTTGTGATCTCCATCTCCGAAGCACCGTCATGATCACCATCGTCACTGGCGCGACACCTTGATCTCCATCGTAGCATCGTTGTCATCTCGCCAATCTTATGCTTCTACGACTATCGCTACCGCTTAGTGATAAAGTAAAGCATTACAGGGCGATTGCATTGCATACAATAAAGCGACAACCATATGGCTCCTGCCAGTTGCCGATAACTTGGTTACAAAACATGATCATCTCATACAATAAAATTTAGCATCATGCCTTGACCATATCACATCACAACATGCCCTGCAAAAACAAGTTAGACGTCCTCTACTTTGTTTGTTGCAAGTTTTACGTGGCTGCTACGGGCTTAAGCAAGAACCAATCTTACCTACGCATCAAAACCACAACGATAGTTTGTCAAGTTGGTGCTGTTTTAACCTTCGCAAGGACCGGGCGTAGCCACACTCGGTTCAACTAAAGTTGGAGAAACTGACACCCGCCAGCCACCTGTGTGCAAAGCACGGCGGTAGAACCAGTCTCACGTAAGCGTACGCGTAATGTCGGTCCGGGCCGCTTCATCCAACAATACTGCCGAACCAAAGTATGACATGCTGGTAAGCAGTATGACTTATATCGCCCACAACTCACTTGTGTTCTACTCGTGCATATAACATCAAACCATAAAACCTAGGCTCGGATGCCACTGTTGGGGAACGTAGTAATTTCAAAAAATTTCCTACGCACACGCAAGATCATGGTGATGCATAGCAACGAGAGGGGAGAGTGTTGTCTATGTACCCTCATAGACTGAAGCAGAAGCGTTGACGCAACGTAGAGGAAGTAGTCATACGTCTTCCCGGTCAAACCGATCCAAGCACCGTTACTCCGGCACCTCCGAGTTCTTGGCACACGTTCAGCTCGATGACGCTCCCCGGGCTCCGATCCAGCAAAGCTTCGGGGAGGAGTTCTGTTAGCATGACGGCATGGTGACGATCTTGATGTTCAACCGTCGCAGGGCTTCGCCTAAGCACCGCTACAATATGACCGAGGTGGAATATGGTGGAGGGGGGCACCGCACACGGCTAAGGAACGATCACGAAGATCAACTTGTGTGTTCTAGGGTGCCCCCTGCCCCCGTATATAAAGGAGCCAAGGGGAGGGGGCGGCCGGCCAAGGAGGGCGCGCCAAGGGGGAGTCCTACTCCCACCGGGAGTAGGACTCCCTTCTTTCCTAGTTGGATAAGGAGAAGTGGGAAAGAGGAGGAAGAGGGAAAGGAAAGGGGGGGGGGGGGCGCCGCCCCCCTCTCCTTGTCCTATTCGGACTAGGGAGGGGAGGGCGCGCGGCCACCTCTTGCATCCTTTCCTCTTCTCCCTTAGGGCCCATGTAGGCCCAATAACCCCCCCCCCCCCCCGGGGAGGGGGGGGGGGTTCCGGTAACCCCCCGGTACTCCGGTAAAATCCCGATTTCACCCGGAACGATTCCGATATCCAAATATAGGCTTCCAATATATCAATCTTTATGTCTCGACCATTTCGAGACTCCTCGTCATGTCCATGATCACATCCGGGACTCCGAACAACCTTCGGTACATCAAAATACATAAACTCATAATGAAACTGTCATCGTAATGTTAAGCGTGCGGACCCTATGGTTCGAGAACAATGTAGACATGACCGAGACACATCTCCGGTCAATAACCAATAGCGGAACCTGGATGCTCATATTGGTTCCTACATATTCTACGAAGATCTTTATCGGTCAGACCGCATAACAACATACGTTGTTCCCTTTGTCATCGGTATGTTACTTGCCCGAGATTCGATCGTCGGTATCTCAATACCTAGTTCAATCTCATTACCGGCAAGTCTCTTTACTCGTTCCGTAATACGTCATCTCACAACTAACTCATTAGTTGCAATGCTTGCAAGGCTTATGTGATGTGCATTACCGAGAGGGCCCAGAGATACCTCTCCGACAATCGGAGTGACAAATCCTAATCTCAAAATACGCCAACCCAACATGTACCTTTGGAGACACCTGTAGAGCACCTTTATAATCACCCAGTTACGTTGTGACGTTTGGTAGAACACAAAGTGTTCCTCCGGCAAACGGGAGTTGCATAATCTCATAGTCATAGGAACATGTATAAGTCATGAAGAAAGCAATAGCAACATACTAAACGATCGAGTGCTAAGCTAATGGAATGGGTCATGTCAATCAGATCATTCACCTAATGATGTGATCCCGTTAATCAAATAACAACTCTTTATCCATGGTTAGGAAACATAACCATCTTTGATTAACAAGCTAGTCAAGTAGAGGCATACTAGTGACACTCTGTTTGTCTATGTATACACACATGTGTTATGTTTCCGGTTAATACAATTCTAGCATGAATAATAAACATTTATCATGAAATAAGGAAATAAATAATAACTTTATTATTGCCTCTAGGGCATATTTCCTTCAGCGTAAACACGAACACCGGCGTACTTTACCCAGGTTCGGGGCTCTCCTAGGAGATAACACCCCTAGTCCTGCTCTGCGGGGTCTCCGCATGATCACTAAGGCAAAGTGAGTACAAGAGCGCTCCTCGAGCTGTATGCTGGAAGTAGGAGAAGGCAGGGCTAGCTCTCTCCTTCCTCTATGATCTGGTCTAGGTCTAATTGGTCGGAACCCTTTGCATGGGTGCCCTTGGGGGGGGGGTTACATAGGCCTACCCCCCAGGGGTACAATGGTAAACCATCTGGGCGCAGGGCCCAGCCGTCAGTCTCTTCGCCTGCTGGCTTTCCTGCTGACTGGTGGGGCCCGCCGACTGGTCTGGTACAGAGCCGACATGCCATACCCGTCGCTTGCGGGTCTTGCCGGCTGCTGATTACTGTAGCCGTGCTTCTAATGACGCAGGCTTGGTCATGGGGTCGTGGCTACAGCCCCGCCGCCTGGCGGGTGATCACTGTAGCCACTCCCTGTCTCGTCTGGTTAATGGCGCGGGGGACCTGTGGGAGGGGCAGGCCGACTCCCGGGGGCCGGCTCCCTACGGGTCCGACTGGTGGCGCTCTTGCCGTCTTCTGGACTCTCGCTGACTAGTAGGGCCCAGGACCCGTGGACCGTACTGTCAGGCCGTCGTGGGTGCAGGACTCCGCCCACTGTTGCTGATGTCAGGGATGGCATGGCAACAATGCCGCGCCAGACGGAGATCTCCGTTGGTACAACGCACTGTAGTCTAGCCATCCCCTGAAAAGGGGAGGGAGTGGGCTTCACTGTTGCCACTCCCCGTCCCATCCCCCCAAATGAGGGCATGGGCTTTGTTGGTGCCGTGGGCCGACTCCCCGTGGCCGGCTTCTCTGGAAGCCGCCAGGCGGGAGTCGGCCGGTCTTGACCTCGCCTCCAGGACTCAGCCGCATGCGGGCAGTCGACTGTTCCTTCAGCCGGCCTCCAGAAGGCGGCTCTTCATCTGGAGTCTTGAGGGGCGCAGTCAGCCCCGATGTCTTGAAAAGGGTTCTGGGCCCCGGGTTAGCCTACCCGTGGCCCATTACTCCGACAAATTGTCTCATGTTTGTTTGCTCACTGAGCGTGAAATAGGGGGCCTGATCCCATATACGGTAATTCAGTTTCTTTTTCTAGAAAATATAGCGTGAGTGCTATGTATCGCCTGGACCGGCCAAAAAGGGATGGCTATGTTTGTTTGTAAGGAAGCCTGTGGTATTGGCAGGGTTGGAATTGGTAGTCGTATGGACGACATCACTATTGGCCAAGCTGCACGTGGAACGAATATGCCGGATTGATACTTGCTTCCTGCGCGAGCAGTTAAAGATGGAGGCCACTCCATATCAACAATCCCATTAGCCCCTCCATCATGGTTGAGAAGCTCATGGTGCACGGCGAGGGCGGGCTGTCCTCCTCTGACGATGACCCGAAGTCGACGTCAAGAAGGTTTCGACCGCGACCGCGCCCGGATATGAATCGCCATTGCCAGCAACGTCAACCTTGTCGTCGCCACCATTCGCCATAGCTTTGCGCGTAGAAGAAAGAAAGGGGAAAACGAGGGAGTGAAACTGAAATAAGGAAGGAGTGAGCTTAACGAGACAGGGGGTAACTGTTGTCTGCCCGTGGCCGTTTGTCCGCGCTACGTGGCTCTGACAGGTGGGCTAGGATTGTCAGTTTTCCTGTTTGTCGCGGCTCACAGTTGGTTTAGTGCGTTGTGTTATCCACTTGCCACAGGAAGTGGTGGTCTTTTGTGGGTTTTCGCCAAATCGATGGTTTTGAAGTACCATAGACACAAGTGTGGTGGTTTTCGGCAATTTACTCTTAAAAAAGTGACCACACAATAGTGTGCATACCGTAGCTTCCTAGGAGCGGATTTGGGAAGCTTCTACGGACCGGTTTTAGAAGATTCCATATGGCATTTCTTCCTTCTTCGGTGTATTTTCATCGTCTTATTTTTTCTTCTTATCTTCAAATAAATGCCGACTTGTATACACATTGAACATTTTTTTAGATGCACATGAAATCTTTGGAATACATGTTGAACATTTGCCAAATGTACACTGAACATTTTTAGATACATGTTGGACATTTTTCAGATACACATGGAACAATTTTTTTGAATACATGTTGAACATTTTATCAATGCACACTGAACATTTTCAGATACAAGGTGAGCATTTTCTTCAAAATGTTTGAACGGTTTCAATAATACCATGGACATTATTAAAAAGAACATGCAAAATAAGTGTTATGATTGTTTTACGTGATACAGAGGCTCATAACTTAGTTCGATGTATTCTGAACAAGGAAAAACACTTAAAGTCGATGTTATGTTTCTCTCTCATTTATAAATTTCGTGTGGCACATGCATCAACACTTGATGGTCTTTGTATGTCTATAAACATTATGAACTTACCAATCAGCATTTATACATTACGTGTGGCAGATGCATCAACACTTGATGACCTTTCTATGTCTATAAACATTACGAACTTACGAAGGCAGCGAGTTCTAAAGCAAACTTAACACACTCTAGATGTGTATTTTTATATGAATTTCCTTTAATACTATGCTCCCTCGCAACAAAGCCTAATGGTGAATCTGGGTGTGTGATGCGTAGAGGGGCCCACATGTATGTGTCTGCATTGTTGGTTTTGCCTCTTGGGTTCATCCACAGGTGCTCGTGGTGGCTGGGTGGGCATTGTTGTATACGCGGACGTGCTTATCGCTGCATATGATGATGTTTGCTAAAACGTGCACAACAGCCGCAGCGTTAATGCATGGCATCCAAGCCAATAAAATGATAACCAAGCCAACACAAATAGAGTCCAAAATTAACCAACCTACCATAATATTAAAAAAAAAGACAAACACACCTAACAGAAAAACCGCACAATAAGGCGCGCATAACACTCCAGTATAGGTACTAGCCGTCGTTATTATCATAGGAGTCATAGTTTGGAGGCAAGTGACCCTCATTGCCAGAGGTTGAGATCCTCTGCGGTACTGTATGGTGCTATAGTGCAGATGACATTTGGGGCTGGGTCCACACGGCAGTGACCGTACTGCATGGTGGACTATTACAGAGGATCCTAACCCCATTACCAGATTAGTATATAGGTTACTGAAGCTACGAGTCGTCGTCGGCCACGAAAGTCTGGTTGTAAGATGCCGAGGCCATCTCATGAACTACAAGCTTCTCGACGGTGATGGAGGAGCCTGTGGCGTTGTTGAAAAGGTATACCCCCGCTGCCATGTGGACGGCTTCCATTGGGTACACCCGCGACGTGGCCGTCAACCTCCCACCCATCGCGAAGCTCTCCACAATCGAATGGTCCACGAGCACCCTCACAGATAGAGCCTCGCCATCGAGCACTGGCACCGTGCTGCCCACCACTCTCTTCATGACATCATTCGCCCGAGACGACAACAATTCGTCATGGCAGAAGTGGGTTCGGAGTGCCCCGTCAAGGCCCCTCGATACATAGAAGTAAACCGCGAGTTGTTCGCTGCCACCATTACCAGTAGCGTGGATGAGGAGGCCGAAGGGACCAAGTGCGCCCATGGTTGAGGCTCCACCGCTGGTGCTGCAGTTGTAGTTGATGTCAGCCTCGTTGATGATGGCAATAGCGGAAGCGTCCAGGCGAAAGGAGGCCTCGATGTCAAGCTGAGTGGCTTGGCGGAGGCGGAGAGGGATGATGGATCCAGTGTGGATAGTGATGACGCCAAAGTCGGCGCTGTTGAAGCGGAGGGCCTCGATCTCCTCTACCGGCCATTGGAGGAGGTTCGTCCGGGTCTTCTCATCCAACACTACCGTCCTCGGAATCGTCTACACACATGTAAGATAGGCAAGTCCTCTGATTATGAATGCACATTGATACCAAGAACTTAAAAATGATAAAAATGATTGGTAATAAATGGTCTTGCAATCTCCATTGATTTCCATTAAGAAAAGTGACCACACAAACAAAATAGGAATGAATGAACAATATTCTGATTTTGTGTGCTTAGCTTGTTCTAAAAAAAAGAGAGCAAACCTCCGACCTATGCATAGGTTGATGCACACGACCATTGGTGTGTTTAGTTCGGACAGGACAAATTAAGCTAACCCGTGCCTCAATCACAACGGCCACCATATTTATGCCGGGCACTTTTGGCATTGCTATGCATTATGTTAATCTAGCTTTCAAAATTTTAATTCTTCTTCTGGTTACTTAAACCGACTTTCTCTGTTTTCGAACCTATTTTCCTACAACACATTATAAAAAGTTCAGTACATGACAATTTGAGCCATAGGCAGATGGTTCCACATTTACTTGGCATGCACGTGTATAACACATTATAAAAAGTAATGTCAAAAACGTTCTTAATTATATTATGGATCAGAGGGAGTATATGTTTAGAAACTTTGTTCGAATATAAATTAAATGATGTGCTTTCGATGAAATATAACTCAAGCTTCCTTAGCCGAACAAACATGGAGGGAGTACGAGCATGCCTAATGAAGAAATGAAACTAATGGTTGATGGTAAACGCAAGGTAAAATGGAATTATATCGATGCATGTTAATGGTACCTGGACCGAAGCCCATCCCTTGGCAACGTTGGCACTCAAGGAGTCGGTCTCGCCGACATAAGCCCACATCACGCGCCGCCGTTTCACCGGGTCGTAGAAAGACGTGGCAGCGAAAAACTTTCCCCAGTCATACCTCAGCCCGATCCCGACGTCCAGCTCTGGGTCCAACGGCGTCCACGTGTTGGTCGCCGCATTATATCTCCCGAGCGCGTAGTAGTCATGTCGTTCGTCGTCCATGCTCGCCTTCAACACGTACAACGCCTCCTCGGAGGAATTGTTGCTGCCGCCGACCGGGTAGAAGTCGACGCACTCCCACATGCCGGTGCCCTCGACGCGGTGGAGCACCTCGGGGATGAGCTCGTACCTGATGAAGTCTTTGGTCTTGTACATCAAGGCGATGCCGGCGTGGCCGTTGTTGTCCTTGGAGCCGATGAGGGTGCGCCATGTCAGGTCAGACCGGTCAAACCAGGCGGTGGTGGGGTCGCGGAAGTCCTGGAGGCCGATGCCGGGGGGCGGGAGGATGACAGGGTTGGCGGGATGCTTGGTCCAGTTGACAAGGAGGGGATCATCCGGGTCGGCGGGAAGGGCGAGGCACTGGACCTGAGCAGAGGTGTCGGTTTTGCCTGTGTAGAGCACGATGACGGTGCCGTTGGGGAGTATGGTGGCGGAGCCGGTGAGAACGCCGTGGATGTCGTACCACTGGTCGGGCACCATGGCGAGAGGGAGGTGGCGCCAGTGGACCAGGTCCCGCGACACGGCGTGGCCCCACGTGATGTTGCCCCAGACGACGCCGGTGGGGTTGTACTGGTAGAAGAAGTGGTACCGTCCACGATAGTACATGGGAGCTGCATGTTGTGTTTCAGTTAGAATTTTTTTTTGAGGAGGTGTTTCAGTTAATTAAGTACATAGAGACGGACAGACCGCTGGGCAGCGAGCTAGTGCCGGACGTACTCACCGTTTGGATCTGCATGCATGCGTGCGTGCGTGTCGCCATGGTACGTAGCCATGTCAGTCATCAACACGGAAAAAGCGGTCAGTTTCTTTCTTTCTCCGTGCATGGAACAAGGCGGTCGTGCCGGAGAAAGAAGATATACTAGAATCTCCAAATTCAACAATTCGAATGAGATAATGACAATGAATTCCGTAACATACCGTTCATGTAGTTCTTCTCCGGCTGGAAATGGAACCCGGTTCGCTGCCACTGCAGCATCTCGTTGCTCCACGGGAACCCGTCGGCATCGGCGCCGGCAGCGACTATGATGTTCTGGTCCGCTCGTGCCTGCCCGCGCGTCTCCTCGGACAACACGCTGGCCCTTGGGAGGAGCGCGTGGGTGAGGAAGAGCGCCACCATGGCCACGGCGCCCAGCACGACGGTGCACTCGCGCCACCTCCGCCGCCCGCCGCTCTGCTGGTACGGCAGCGCCCCGTACGCGAACAGGACCGGCGGCGTGTCCGGGACGGCGCTGCGTGACTTCACCGGCACGGCTGCCGTTCCTGAGCTCAGGAGGAAATCTTTTGATCGGCTCGTCTTGCGGTCTCGAGGAGCCATTTTTGTGCTGTATCGCGTGTTCCTTCTGTTCTCAAGAAGAACGTTACCACTCTACCATTAAACTGGACACACACATATATATACATAGTCATACTATGTATATATATATATTATTATTTTTTGTGAAATTACATACTATGTATATGGAGACTTTAGAACAAGAGCGGCAAGAATTTGAGACATCTATCGGTTGCCTCGGGATTATCGATATTGACCGCTAATACTACGTGACGACGAAAATGACGTTGACAAATGACCACGGCCAAGGTAGGGAGGCATTTCTAGCGACTTCGGCACCAGCTCCTGCTATTCCTCCCGGCTTGACGCCATAAGGGAGGCAGTCAAGTGTCCATCAAGGGCCTGCAACCCTACGCCATAAGCGAGGCCTCCATCCCAAGTAGTTCATCCCCGGCGATAGAGGTCTTGGATCTTGGTGATGCTTTTAGGCAGGGTATAATTACAATCTATCATGATGATATGGGGTCTGTAAAGTGCTTGGACTAGGTTGCAGTTTTTACTTTCTATAGGGTATTTTTGTAAAATTTATTGTCATGCTTATCTAATGGGTTCTGGCTCCTTCGGGACCCAACCCAGTTAAAAAGGTAAAGGGAGATGAAGAGCTACAAGAGAGGAAGGTGAGGTAGGTAGAGGGAGACAATAGAGTTATTAAGATGATGTGTGCCTTATATAGAAGAGAACAAGAGAGAGTACTAATCTCGCCGCTGAAGACTAGCGAGTGGCTCCAACCTCATTTATCACAACATCCAACACTCCAAGTAAAGAGTACAACAAAGCTGACAGATGCAAATACATGACAACGAGTGTATGAAATAGAGAGATATAGAGGGGGGGGGGTGTTTGCTTCACTCTGTCGGCAGGGATGTGAGTGAGGGGTAACCGCTACACAATATGTTAAACGACATAATACTAAAATTTTCTTTAATAATACCCTAGTCATCAATCCATGCGGACTACCTTAATCTCATGTAAAGCATTTATGCAAGAAGTAAGTTTTGTTAGATTTAGGACATGTTGCTCGATAGCTACATCAACTGCTTTACATAGATGATCTATGCACAACATAAGTGAACTTTTTATTAACTTGCATCTTCCATAGAGGACCCCAGAACAAAAACTAGAAATGCAATACGGCCCAGGTAAATGGTACCAGTGGAAGACCAGGGCCGTTGCCACCGAGGACGAACAACTTGGGGGCGGCAGATCCGCTCCGCCATCTCCACCGGAGCACCTACAGAAGGGTCGCAAAAGCTTCACCGGAACTAGATTGCCAACCATCTGGCAATGACACATCGAGATGAAAGAATGGAGCCAAGAAACCTTCGAAAGTTCGGCCTTTAATTTGCCCAGAAGAAGTAAGTTAGTGACAGAGGCCGGCATGTAAACGATGTATGTCGTAACTCCATGCTAAGCACGCCTGTTGATGATCTCAATGATCAAAATCTTAGTGGAAGCATAACTGGAGATTGATGTGGCATCCACAGCCACCTCCTCTTCCTCTACCTCGGCGGCATGAAGAGATTTGTGGGGGAAAGATCAAAAGCTATAGATCTAGGGTAGAATCATACTTACTCATGAAGTAGGCAGTGTTCAGCACCCCTGCCTCTTCGGCTCCCACTCACCGGAGCACCACGAAGAGAAGAACAACCACCATGAATTGCCGGTAGTGGCCCGAGAGCTCGGTGAAGCACTCCACACTACCGGCATAGCGCCGAACGCCTTCAAGGCATGTATAAATCTACACCAAATATGTATAGCGAAAATCCGGGCACATGTCCGGAGCCATCGCCGACCGACTGCATTGTCAGACGAGGCACGGGATCAGGCTAGCCGGTCTGCTTTTGGTGGCTCTCAAATGAAAGGGGTGGAGTGGAGGGAGATGGATGTAATAGCGGAAAAGGATGTCAGTGTTGTCTGTCGGCGTCGAACTTTTTTTTGTAATGGTTACATACACAAATCCATTTAAGTGAAATCCTTGGTACACACATATTCCTATGAGATCTTACATTAGGTTTGATTACAGTTGCATGCCACAAATAGCATTCAATAGAAGGTGTTGAAGAATCAAAAAATGCGGCATGAAGTTGCATTAGATCGCATTTATAAGATAACTTGTTTGGTCACATCTACAAAAGTATATGAAGCTAATTAATCTATCATTATTATAAGGACTAAGAAATATGATCATCGAAACATTTGAACATGGACAAGCGAATTTTCCACATGTTGATCTACATTAATAATGAAATTTGTAGAAAAAAATAACATAGGGCATCAAGGAAAATATTTTTTCAGTAAAGGAAAATAGACCCAAGAGGGCATAGGTTCACTAGTGACATCTCTCTCTCTCTCTCTCTCTCAAGCAAGGAAGCAAGTGGCATGGTAAACAAATTATAGTTGGGCACCTATTAATATTGCAACATGTATGACTATGATCATTTATGGTATAATCTTATATGGGCATTATATCCATTATAAGTAGAGCATTAATCCAACTACATCTACTACTAATAATCCACACAAAACCGCTATCCAGCAAGCATCTTGAGGTATTAAGTTGAAAAGAAACAGAGCATTGCAATACGCATGATTACATAATGTAGATAGCAAAACATCAATTAATATCATGAACCACTGATGTTTTATCCTCAGTGGCCATAATACAAATACGTGTCTTGTCCCTTTTTGTCACTAGGATATATAGCACCCCAAGATTGAACCCGCTAAAAAGCAGAACTCCCTCTAATGTAAAACTATCAATCTTTAACAAAGAAGATAGATAGATCAGAGATTATGCAAAGCTATTTAATTATACAACAAGAAAACCTCAAAAGATTCAATTTATTTTAGTGAAAAATAGATTCATAAAGTGACAATCCACCATGTCCCGACAAACACGCCACTGATAACATCGAATTGATCCTGATCATGTGAGGCAGTAATACCTCCTTCTAGAGATCTGGTAAAGGATCAGAGAGTATCCCGCACATATTTTCCCGGAGGTGACCCTGGGTTATCGAACCCACAAGAGGAAGGTCTCCTTGAAGCGATGGTTTCTAACAAGCTTTTCTCAAAGGATCAATTCCAGCTTTTGACCAGATCAATCAAGCAAAATTGTGATTCAACACTTATAATAAAAAGAAGGTACGAGTATGAGGTCTTAATGCTTACAATGATGTATTTGAGTTGGGACCAGGTATGATCTTAATTTGTGTGTTGGAAGTCACCCATCGTGATGTGCTTGTTACAATTGAAGTGGAGGATGTGTCCTAATAACACCTTGACTGGCACGTGTCCTGCATCAAGAATCAGTTGTCCAACCGAAGGCCCTATTCGTCGCACGGGGTTGCCTCAATAATTTAAGATTATAATAATCAGATAAGAGCTTTGGGCTTCAATGACTACACCTCATTAATCCCCAATGATTGGATTCGTGTTACCATACTAAACCCTTCTATCACTGGTGTTCAGAATAACACTTCACGTTCTCCTCGCCCTTAGCCTTTTCGTACCTACAGGGATGAAGATCACAAACAAGACAAGAGACATCTATGGAACAATTTATTTCACACATTTGGGATGTTAATTCAAAGCCCTTCCATTGACCCCTACAACAAATATAGAGGGTTGCAAGGCCTATGCCTCAACCCATACCTTATCAGACTACTCACACATGGAGATCAGATCGCAAGAAGAACACATCTAGAAGATCGATTGAATGATAACATGTCTTACAATGGATGCCGTGTGCAATGCACGATTATGAGATGGACTATGGTGGTGATGGAGACTGTGGAGATGGAAAATGGCAGCGGCTAGGGTCGATGAGAGGGGATGAAGATGGTTTTGTTCTGGCTTCGCTCGACAATGTTTTGTTGACATTTCGGTGTGGTACCCTTTATAAAATTTGTTTAGGTGGACGAGAAGCCTCGGAATCCACACCATATGGGCACTCATACGGGCGCTTGCTGTTGGGGAACGTAGCAATAATTCAAAATTTTCCTACGTGTCACCAAGATCAATCTATGGAGTCATCTAGCAACGAGGGAGGAGTGGATCTACATACCCTTGTAGATCTCGCGCGGAAGCGTTCAAGAGAACGGGGTTGATGGAGTCGTACTCGTCGTGATTCAAATCACCGATGATCCTAGTGCCGAACGGACGGCACCTCCGCGTTCAACACACGTACGGAACGGAGACGTCTCCCACGCCTTGATCCAGCAAGGAGGAGGGAGAGGTTGATGGAGATCCAGCAGCACGACGGCATGGTGGAAGTAGCGGGATTCCAGCAGGGCTTCGCTAAGCACTGCGGGAGGAGGAATATGTGTCACGGGACGGAGAGGGAGGCGCCAGGCCTTAGATTGGTTTGCTCCTCCTTTTCCCCACTATATATAGGGCCAAGGGAGAGGGGGAGGCGCAGCCCTTGCCCCTTCCTCCAAGGAAGGGTGCGGCCAAGGGGGGGAGGAGTCCATCCTCCCCAAGGCACCTCGGAGGTGCCTTCCCCCTTTAGGACTCTCCCCTTTTTCTCTTCTCTTGGCGCATGGGCCTCTTGGGGCTGGTGCCCTTGGCCCATATAGGCCAAGGCACACCCCCTACAGCCCATGTGGCCCTCGGGGCAGGTGGCCCCACCCGATGGACCCCCGGGACCCTTCCGGTGGTCCCGGTACAATACCGGTGACCCCGAAACTTGTCCCGATGGCCGAAATAGCACTTACTATATATAATTCTTTACCTCCTGACCATTCCGGAACTCCTCGTGACGTTCGGGATCTCATCCGGGACTCCGAACAACTTTCGGGTTACCGCATACTAATATCTCTATAACCCTAGCGTCACCGAACCTTAAGTGTGTAGACCCTACGGGTTCGGGAGACATGCAGACATGACCGAGATGACTCTCCGGTCAATAACCAACAGCGGGATCTGGATACCCATGTTGGCTCCCACATGTTCCACGATGATCTCATCGGATGAACCACGATGTCAAGGACTTAATCAATCCCGTATACAATTCCCTTTGTCTAGCGGTACGATACTTGCCCGAGATTCGATCGTCGGTATCCCGATACCTTGTTCAATCTCGTTACCGGCAAGTCTCTTTACTCGTTCCGTAACACATCATCCCGTGATCAACTCCTTGATCACATTGTGCACATTATGATGATGTCCTACCGAGTGGGCCCAGAGATACCTCTCCGTTTACACGGAGTGACAAATCCCAGTCTCGGTTCGTGCCAACCCAACAGACACTTTCGGAGATACCCGTAGTGCACCTTTATAGTCACCCAGTTACGTTGTGACGTTTGGTACACCCAAAGCACTCCTACGGTATCCGGGAGTTGCACAATCTCATGGTCTAAGGAAACAATACTTGACATTAGAAAAGCTTTAGCATACGAACTACACGATCTAGTGCTATGCTTAGGATTGGGTCTTGTCCATCACATCATTCTCCTAATGATGTGATCCCGTTATCAACGACATCCAATGTCCATGGTCAGGAAACCGTAACCATCTATTGATCAACGAGCTAGTCAACTAGAGGCTTACTAGGGACATGGTGTTGTCTATCTATCCACACATGTATCTGAGTTTCCTATCAATACAATTATAGCATGGATAATAAACGATTATCATGAACAAGGAAATATAATAATAATCAATTTATTATTGCCTCTAGGGCATATTTCCAACAGTCTCCCACTTGCACTAGAGTCAATAATCTAGTTCACATCGCCATGTGATTAACACTCACAGGTCACATCGCCATGTGACTAACACCCAAAGAGTTCTGGGTTTGATCATGTTGCTTGTGAGAGAGGTTTTAGTCAACGGGTCTGAACCTTTCAGATCCGTGTGTGCTTTACAAATCTCTATGTCATCTCCTAGATGTAGCTACCACGTTCTATTTGGAGCTAATCCAAATAACTGTTCTACTTGGAGCTATTCTAAATTGTTGCTCCATTATATGTATCCGGTATCTCTACTCAGAGCTATCCGGATAGGTGTTAAGCTTGCATCGACGTAACCCTTTACGACGAACTCTTTTACCACCTCCATAATCGAGAAAATTCCTTAGTCCACTAGTTACTAAGGATAACTTTGACCGCTGTCCTGTGATCCATTCTTGGATCACTCTTGTACCCCTTGACTGACTCATGGCAAGGCACACTTCAGGTGCGGTACACAGCATAGCATACTGTAGAGCCTATGCCTTAAGCATAGGGGACGACCTTCATCCTTTCTCTCTATTCTGCCGTGGTCGAGCTTTAAGTCTTAACTTCATACCTTACAACTCAGGCAAGAACTCCTTCTTTGACTGATCCATCTTGAACAACTTCAAGATCATGTCAAGGTATGTGCTCATTTGAAAGTACCATTAAGCGTTTTGATCTATCCTTATAGATCTTGATGCTCAATGCTCAAGTAGCTTAATCCAGGTTTTCCATTGAAAACACTTTCCAAATAACCCTATATGCTTTCCAGAAATTCTACGTCATTTCCGATCAACAATACTCATCAGAAATTCTATAGTGCTCCCACTCACTTCTTTGGAAATACAAGTTTCTCATAAACTTTGTATACACCCAAAATCTTTGATCATCTCATCAAAGCATACATTCCAACTCCGAGATGCTCACTCCAGTCCTCAGAAGGATTGCTGGAGCTTTGCATACTTATTAGCATCTTTCAGGATTGACAAAAACCTTCGGGTTGTATCATATACAACCTTTCCTCAAGAAAAATCGTCGAGGAAACAATGTTTTGACATCCTATCTGCAAGATTTCATAAACAATGCAGTGACTGCTAATATAATTCCAACAGATTCTTAGCATCGCTACGGGTGGGAAAGTCTCATCATAGTCAACTCCTTGAACTTGTCGGAAAACATCTTAACGACAAGTCGAGCTTTCTTAATGGTGACATTTACCATCATTGTCCGTCTTCCTTTTAAAATCCATCTACACTCAACAGCCTTACGACCATCAAGTAGTTCTTCCAAAGTCTACACTTTGTTTTCATACATGGATCCTCTCTCGGATTTTATGGCCTCGAGCCATTTATCGGAATCCGGGCCCACCATCGCTTCTCCATAGCTCGTAAGTTCATTGTTGTCTAGCAACATGACTTCCAAGACAGGATTACGTACCACTCTGAAGTAGTACGCATCCTTGTCATCCCACGTGGTTTGGGAGTGACTTGATCCAAAGTCTCATGATCAATATCATAAGCTTCCACTTCAATTGGTGTAGGTGCCACAGGAACAACTCTTTGTGCCCTGCTATACACTAGTTGAAGTGACGGTTCAATAACCTCATCAAGTCTCCACCATCCTCCCACTCAATTCTTTCGAGAGAAACTTTTCCTCGAGAAAGGACCCGATTCTAGAAACAATCCTTTATCGCTTTTGGATCTGAGATAGGAGGTATACCCAACTGTTTTTGGGTTGTCCTATGAAGATGCATTTATCCGCTTTGGGTTCGAGCTTATCGGCCTGAAACTTTTCCACATAAGCGTCGCAGCCCCAAACTTTTAAGAAATGACAGCTTAGGTTTCTCTAAACCATAGTTCATACGGTGTCATCTCATCGGAATTACGTGGTGCCCTATTTAAAGTGAATGCGGTTGTCTCTAATGCTTAACCCATAAACTATTGTGGTAATTCGATAAGAGACATCATGGTATGCATCATATCCAATAGGGTGCAGTTATGATGTTCGGAGACACCATCACACTATGGTGTTCCAGGCTGTATTAGTTGTGAAACAATTTCCACAATGTCTTAATTTTGTGCCAAACTCGTAATTCAGATATTCATCTCTATGATCATATCATAGATATTTTATCCTCTTGTCACGACGATCTTTCAACTTCACCCTGAAATTACTTGAACCTTTCAATAATTCAGACTCGTGATTCATCAAGTAAATATACTCAACATCTACTCAAATCATCTGTGAAGTAAGAACATAACGATATCCACTACATGCCTCAGCACTCATTGGACTGCACACATCAAAAATGTATTTCTTCCAACAAGTTGCTTTCTTGTTCCATTTTACTGAAAACGAGGCTTTCAGCCATCTTGCCCATGTGGTATGATTTGCATGTCTCAAGTGATTCAAAATCAAGCGAGTACAAAACGGTCCATTTGCATGGAGTTTCTTCATGCATATATACCAATAGACATGGTTCGCATGTCCCAAACTTTTCAAAAACGAGTGAGCCCAAAGATCCATCAACATGGAGCTTCTTCATGCGTTTTATACCGATATGACTTACGTGGCAGTGCCACAAGTAGGTGGTACTATCATTACTATCTTTTGGCATGAACATGTGTATCACTACGATCGAGATTCAATAAACCATTCATTTTAGGTGTAAGACCATTGAAGGTATTATTCAAATAAACAGAGTAACCATTATTCTCCTTAAATGAATAACCGTATTGCGATAGACATAATCCAATCATGTCTATGCTCAACGCAAACACCAATCTCGATGGTAGAGGGAGCGTGCGATGCTTGATCATATCAACATTGAGAACACTTCCAACACATATCGTTAGCTCACCTTTAGCTAGTCTCCATTTATTCCGTAGCTTTTATTTCGAGTTACTAACACTTAGCAACCGAACCGGTATCTAATACCCTGGTGCTACTAGGAGTACTAGTAAAGTACACATCAACACAATGTATATCCAATATACTTCTATCGACCTTGCCAGCCTTCTCATCTACCAAGTATCTAGGGTAATTCTGCTCCAGTGGTTGTTCCCCTTATTACAGAAGCACTTAGTCTCGGGTTTGGGTTCAACCTTGGGTTTCTTCACTAGAGCAGCAGCTGAATTGCCGTTTCATGAAGTATCCCTTTGTTCCCTTGCCCTTCTTGAAACTAGTGGTTTCACCAACCATCAACAATTGATGCTCCTTCTTGATTTCTACTTTCGCGGTGTCAAACATCGCGAATATCTCAAGGATCATCATATATGTCCCTGATATATTATAGTTCATCACGAAGCTCTAGCAGCTTGGTGGTAATGACTTCGGAGAAACATCACTATCTCATCTGGAAGATCAACTCCCACTTGATTCAAGTGATTGTTGTACTCAGACAATCTGAGCACAAGCTCAACAATTGAGCTTTTCTCCCTTAGTTTGCAGGCTAAGAAAATCGTCGGAGGTCTTATACCTCTTGACGTGGGCACGAGCCTGAAATCCCAATTTCAGCCCTCGAAACATCTCATATGTTTCGCGACGTTTCAAAAACGTCTTCGGTGCCTCAATCTAAACCATTTAACTGAACTATCACGTAGTTATCAAAACGTGTATGTCAGATGTTCGCAACATCCACAGACGACGTTCGAGGTTCAGCACACTGAGCGGTGCATTAAGGACATAAGCCTTCTATGAAGCAATGAGGACAATCCTCAGTTTACGGACCTAGTCCGCATAATTGCTACTATCAACTTTCAACTAATTTTCTCTAGGAACATATCTAAACAGTAGAACTAAGCGCGAGCTACGACATAATTTGCAAAATCCTTTTGACTATGTTCAGGATAATTAAGTTCATCTTATGAACTCCCACTCAGATAGACATCCCTCTAGTCATCTAAGTGATTACATGATCCGAGTCAACTAGGCCGTGTCCGATCATCACGTGAGACGGACTAGTCAACGTCGGTGAACATCTTCATGTTGATCGTATCTCCATACGACTCATGCTCGACCTTTCGGTCTTCTGTGTTCCGAGGCCATGTCTGTACATGCTAGGCTCGTCAAGTTAACCCTAAGTGTTTTGCATGTGTAAAACTGTCTTACACCCGTTGTATGTGAACGAAGAATCTAACACCCGATCATCACGTGGTGCTTCGAAACACGAACTGTAGCAACGGTGCACAGTTAGGGGAGAACACTTCTTGAAATTGTTGTAAGGGATCATCTTATTTACTACCGTCGTTCTAAGCAAATAAGATGCAAAAACATGATAAACATCACATGCAATCAAATAATAGTGACATGATATGGCCAATATCATATAGCTCCTTTGATCTCCATCTTGGGGCTCCATGATCATCAACGTCACCGGCATGACACCATGATCTCCATCATCGTGTCTTCTTGAAGTTGTCACGTCATCGACATGCAAGTCGTGATTCCCTTGACAAGAACATGATCAATCTCATACATCACATATATCATTCATCACATCCTTTTGGCCATATCACATCACATAGCATACCCTGCAAAAACAAGTTAGACGTCCTCTAATTGTTGTTTGCATGTTTTACATGGCTGCTATGGGTTTCTAGCAAGAACGTTTCTTACCTACGCAAAACCACAATGTGATATGCCAATTGCTATTTACCCTTCATAAGGACCCTTTTCATCGAATCCGATCCGACTAAAGTAGGAGAGACAGACACCCGCTAGCCACCTTATGCAACTAGTGCATGTCAGTCGGTGGAACCTGTCTCACGTAAGAGTACGTGTAAGGTCGGTCCGGGCCGCTTCATCCCACGATGCCGCCGAATCAAGATAAGACTAGTAACGGCAAGCATATTGAACAAAATCAACGCCCACAACTACTTTGTGTTCTACTCGTGCATAGAAACTACGCATAGACCTAGCTCATGATGCCACTGTTGGGGAACGTAGCAATAATTCAAAATTTTCCTACGTGTCACCAAGATCAATCTATGGAGTCATCTAGCAACGAGGGAGGAGTGGATCTACATACCCTTGTAGATCGCGCGGAAGCGTTCAAGAGAACGGGGTTGATGGAGTCGTACTCGTCGTGATTCCAAATCACCGATGATCCTAGTGCCGAACGGACGGCACCTCCGCGTTCAACACACGTACGGAACGGAGACGTCTCCCATGCCTTGATCCAGCAAGGAGGAGGGAGAGGTTGATGGAGATCCAGCAGCACGACGGCATGGTGGAAGTAGCGGGATTCCAACAGGGCTTCGCTAAGCGCTGCGGGAGGAGGAGATGTGTCACGGGAGGGAGAGGGAGGCGCCAGGCCTTAGGTATGGTTGCTCCTCCTTTCCCCACTATATATAGGGCCAAGGGAGAGGGGGAGGCGCAGCCCTTGCCCCTTCCTCCAAGGAAGGGTGCGGCCAAGGGGGGGAGGAGTCCATCCTCCCCAAGGCACCTCGGAGGTGCCTTCCCCCTTTAGGACTCTCCCCTTTTTCTCTTCTCTTGGCGCATGGGCCTCTTGGGGCTGGTGCCCTTGGCCCATATAGGCCAAGGCACACCCCCTACAGCCCATGTGGCCCCCGGGGCAGGTGGCCCCACCCGGTGGACCCCCGGGACCCTTCCGGTGGTCCCGGTACAATACCGGTGACCCCGAAACTTGTCCCGATGGCCGAAATAGCACTTCCTATATATAATTCTTTACCTCCGGACCATTCCGGAACTCCTCGTGACGTCCGGGATCTCATCCGGGACTCCGAACAACTTTCGGGTTACCGCATACTAATATCTCTATAACCCTAGCGTCACCGAACCTTAAGTGTGTAGACCCTACGGGTTCGGGAGACATGCAGACATGACCGAGATGACTCTCCGGTCAATAACCAACAGCGGGATCTGGATACCCATGTTGGCTCCCACATGTTCCACGATGATCTCATCGGATGAACCACGATGTCAAGGACTTAATCAATCCCGTATACAATTCCCTTTGTCTAGCGGTACGATACTTGCCCGAGATTCGATCGTCGGTATCCCGATACCTTGTTCAATCTCGTTACCGGCAAGTCTCTTTACTCGTTCCGTAACACATCATCCCGTGATCAACTCCTTGATCACATTGTGCACATTATGATGATGTCCTACCGAGTGGGCCCAGAGATACCTCTCCGTTTACACGGAGTGACAAATCCCAGTCTCGATTCGTGCCAACCCAACAGACACTTTCGGAGATACCTGTAGTGCACCTTTATAGTCACCCAGTTACGTTGTGACGTTTGGTACACCCAAAGCACTCCTACGGTATCCGGGAGTTGCACAATCTCATGGTCTAAGGAAATGATACTTGACATTAGAAAAGCTTTAGCATACGAACTACACGATCTTGTGCTATGCTTAGGATTGGGTCTTGTCCATCACATCATTCTCCTAATGATGTGATCCCGTTATCAACGACATCCAATGTCCATGGTCAGGAAACCGTAACCATCTATTGATCAACGAGCTAGTCAACTAGAGGCTTACTAGGGACATGGTGTTGTCTATGTATCCACACATGTATCTGAGTTTCCTATCAATACAATTATAGCATGGATAATAAACGATTATCATGAACAAGGAAATATAATAATAATCAATTTATTATTGCCTCTAGGGCATATTTCCAACAGTCTCCCACTTGCACTAGAGTCAATAATCTAGTTCACATCGCCATGTGATTAACACTCACAGGTCACATCGCCATGTGACTAACACCCAAAGAGTTCTGGGTTTGATCATGTTGCTTGTGAGAGAGGTTTTAGTCAACGGGTCTGAACCTTTCAGATCCGTGTGTGCTTTACAAATCTCTATGTCATCTCCTAGATGTAGCTACCACGTTCTATTTGGAGCTAATCCAAATAACTGTTCTACTTGGAGCTATTCTAAATTGTTGCTCCATTATATGTATCCGGTATCTCTACTCAGAGCTATCCGGATAGGTGTTAAGCTTGCATCGACGTAACCCTTTACGACGAACTCTTTTACCACCTCCATAATCGAGAAAATTCCTTAGTCCACTAGTTACTAAGGATAACTTTGACCGCTGTCCTGTGATCCATTCTTGGATCACTCTTGTACCCCTTGACTGACTCATGGCAAGGCACACTTCAGGTGCGGTACACAGCATAGCATACTGTAGAGCCTATGCCTTAAGCATAGGGGACGACCTTCGTCCTTTCTCTCTATTCTGCCGTGGTCGAGCTTTAAGTCTTAACTTCATACCTTACAACTCAGGCAAGAACTCCTTCTTTGACTGATCCATCTTGAACACCTTCAAGATCATGTCAAGGTATGTGCTCATTTGAAAGTACCATTAAGCGTTTTGATCTATCCTTATAGATCTTGATGCTCAATGCTCAAGTAGCTTAATCCAGGTTTTCCATTGAAAACACTTTCCAAATAACCCTATATGCTTTCCAGAAATTCTACGTCATTTCCGATCAACAATATACTCATCAGAAATTCTATAGTGCTCCCACTCACTTCTTTGGAAATACAAGTTTCTCATAAACTTTGTATACACCCAAAATCTTTGATCATCTCATCAAAGCATACATTCCAACTCCGAGATGCTCACTCCAGTCCTCAGAAGGATTGCTGGAGCTTTGCATACTTATTAGCATCTTTCAGGATTGACAAAAACCTTCCGGTTGTATCATATACAACCTTTCCTCAAGAAAATCGTCGAGGAAACAATGTTTTGACATCCTATCTGCAAGATTTCATAAATAATGCAGTAATCGCTAATATAATTCCAACAGACTCTTAGCATCGCTACGAGTGAGAAAGTCTCATCGTAGTCAACTCCTTGAACTTGTCGGAAAACATCTTAACGACAAGTCGAGCTTTCTTAATGGTGACATTTACCATCATTGTCCGTCTTCCTTTTAAAATCCATCTGTACTCAACAGCCTTACGACCATCAAGTAGTTCTTCCAAAGTCTACACTTTGTTTTCATACATGGATCCTCTCTCGGATTTTATGGCCTCGAGCCATTTATCGGAATCCGGGCCCACCATCGCTTCTCCATAGCTCGTAGGTTCATTGTTGTCTAGCAACATGACTTCCAAGACAGGATTACGTACCACTCTGAAGTAGTACGCATCCTTGTCATCCCACGAGGTTTGGGAGTGACTTGATCCGAAGTCTCATGATCACTATCATAAGCTTCCACTTCAATTGGTGTAGGTGCCACAGGAACAACTCTTGTGCCCTGCTATACACTAGTTGAAGTGACGGTTCAATAACCTCATCAAGTCTCCACCATCCTCCCACTCAATTCTTTCGAGAGAAACTTTTCCTCGAGAAAGGACCCGATTCTAGAAACAATCCTTTATTGCTTTTGGATCTGAGACAGGAGGTATACCCAACTGTTTTTGGGTTGTCCTATGAAGATGCATTTATCCGCTTTGGGTTCGAGCTTATCAGCCTGAAACTTTTCCACATAAGCGTCGCAGCCCCAAACTTTTAAGAAATGACAGCTTAGGTTTCTCTAAACCATAGTTCATACGGTGTCATCTCATCGGAATTACGTGGTGCCCTATTTAAAGTGAATGTGGTTGTCTCTAATGCTTAACCCATAAACTATTGTGGTAATTCGATAAGAGACATCATGGTATGCATCATATCCAATAGGGTGCAGTTATGATGTTCGGACACACCATCACACTATGGTGTTCCAGGCTGTATTAGTTGTGAAACAATTTCCACAATGTCTTAATTCTGTGCCAAACTCGTAATTCAGATATTCATCTCTATGATCATATCATAGATATTTTATCCTCTTGTCACGACGATCTTTCAACTTCACCCTGAAATTACTTGAACCTTTCAATAATTCAGACTCGTGATTCATCAAGTAAATATACTCAACATCTACTCAAATCATCTGTGAAGTAAGAACATAACGATATCCACTACATGCCTCAGCACTCATTGGACTGCACACATCAAAAATGTATTACTTCCAACAAGTTGCTTTCTGTTCCATTTTACTGAAAACGAGGCTTTCAGTCATCTTGCCCATGTGGTATGATTTGCATGTCTCAAGTGATTCAAAATCAAGTGAGTACAAACGGTCCATTTGCATGGAGTTTCTTCATGCATATACACCAATAGACATGGTTCGCATGTCCCAAACTTTTCAAAAACGAGTGAGCCCAAAGATCCATCAACATGGAGCTTCTTCATGCGTTTTATACCGATATGACTTACGTGGCAGTGCCACAAGTAGGTGGTACTATCATTACTATCTTTTGGCATGAACATGTGTATCACTACGATCGAGATTCAATAAACCATTCATTTTAGGTGTAAGACCATTGAAGGTATTATTCAAATAAACAGAGTAACCATTATTCTCCTTAAATGAATAACCGTATTGCGATAGACATAATCCAATCATGTCTATGCTCAACGCAAACACCAATCTCGATGGTAGAGGGAGCGTGCGATGCTTGATCATATCAACATTGAGAACACTTCCAACACATATCGTTAGCTCACCTTTAGCTAGTCTCCATTTATTCCGTAGCTTTTATTTCGAGTTACTAACACTTAGCAACCGAACCGGTATCTAATACCCTGGTGCTACTAGGAGTACTAGTAAAGTACACATCAACACAATGTATATCCACTATACTTCTATCGACCTTGCCAGCCTTCTCATCTACCAAGTATCTAGGGTAATTATGCTCCAGTGGTTTGTTCCCCTTATTACAGAAGCACTTAGTCTCGGGTTTGGGTTCAACCTTGGGTTTCTTCACTAGAGCAGCAGCTGAATTGCCGTTTCATGAAGTATCCCTTTGTTCCCTTGCCCTTCTTGAAACTAGTGGTTTCACCAACCATCAACAATTGATGCTCCTTCTTGATTTCTACTTTCGCGGTGTCAAACATCGCGAATATCTCAAGGATCATCATATATGTCCCTGATACATTATAGTTCATCACGAAGCTCTAGCAGCTTGGTGGTAATGACTTCGGAGAAACATCACTATCTCATCTGGAAGATTAACTCCCACTTGATTCAAGTGATTGTTGTACTCAGACAATCTGAGCACAAGCTCAACAATTGAGCTTTTCTCTCTTAGTTTGCAGGCTAAGAAAATCATCGGAGGTCTTATACCTCTTGACGTGGGCACGAGCCTGAAATCCTAATTTCAGCCCTCGAAACATCTCATATGTTTCGCGACGTTTCAAAAACGTCTTCGGTGCCTCAAATCTAAACCATTTAACTGAACTATCACGTAGTTATCAAAACGTGTATGTCAGATGTTCGCAACATCCACAGACGACGTTCGAGGTTCAGCACACTGAGCGGTGCATTAAGGACATAAGCCTTCTATGAAGCAATGAGGACAATCCTCAGTTTACGGACCTAGTCCGCATAATAGCTACTGTAATTTTTCTCTAGGAACATATCTAAACAGTAGAACTATAGCGTGAGCTACGACATAATTTGCAAAATCCTTTTGACTATGTTCAGGATAATTAAGTTCATCTTATGAACTCCCACTCAGATAGACATCCCTCTAGTCATCTAAGTGATTACATGATCCGAGTCAACTAGGCCGTGTCCGATCATCACGTGAGACGGACTAGCCAACGTCGGTGAACATCTTCATGTTGATCGTATCTGCCATACGACTCATGCTCGACCTTTCGGTCTTCTGTGTTCCGAGGCCATGTCTGTACATGCTAGGCTCGTCAAGTTAACCCTAAGTGTTTTGCTGTGTAAAACTGTCTTACACCCGTTGTATGTGAACGAAAGAATCTAACACCCGATCATCACGTGGTGCTTCGAAACACGAACTGTAGCAACGGTGCACAGTTAGGGGAGAACACTTCTTGAAATTGTTGTAAGGGATCATCTTATTTACTACCGTCGTTCTAAGCAAATAAGATGCAAAAACATGATAAACATCACATGCAATCAAATAATAGTGACATGATATGGCCAATATCATATAGCTCCTTTGATCTCCATCTTGGGGCTCCATGATCATCAACGTCACCGGCATGACACCATGATCTCCATCATCGTGTCTTCTTGAAGTTGTCACGTCATCGACATGCAAGTCGTGATTCCCTTGACAAGAACATGATCAATCTCATACATCACATATATCATTCATCACATCCTTTTGGCCATATCACATCACATAGCATACCCTGCAAAAACAAGTTAGACGTCCTCTAATTGTTGTTTGCATGTTTTACATGGCTGCTATGGGTTTCTAGCAAGAACGTTTCTTACCTACGCAAAACCACAATGTGATATGCCAATTGCTATTTACCCTTCATAAGGACCCTTTTCATCGAATCCGATCCGACTAAAGTAGGAGAGACAGACACCCGCTAGCCACCTTATGCAACTAGTGCATGTCAGTCGGTGGAACCTGTCTCGCATAAGAGTACGTGTAAGGTCGGTCCGGGCCGCTTCATCCCACGATGCCGCCGAATCAAGATAAGACTAGTAACGGCAAGCATATTGAACAAAATCAACGCCCACAACTACTTTGTGTTCTACTCGTGCATAGAAACTACGCATAGACCTAGCTCATGATGCCACTGTTGGGGAACGTAGCAATAATTCAAAATTTTCCTACGTGTCACCAAGATCAATCTATGGAGTCATCTAGCAACGAGGGAGGAGTGGATCTACATACCCTTGTAGATCTCGCGCGGAAGCGTTCAAGAGAACGGGGTTGATGGAGTCGTACTCGTCGTGATTCAAATCACCGATGATCCTAGTGCCGAACGGACGGCACCTCCGCGTTCAACACACGTACGGAACGGAGACGTCTCCCATGCCTTGATCCAGCAAGGAGGAGGGAGAGGTTGATAGAGATCCAGCAGCACGACGGCATGGTGGAAGTAGCGGGATTCCAGCAGGGCTTCGCTAAGCGCTGCGGGAGGAGGAATATGTGTCACGGGAGGGAGAGGGAGGCGCCAGGCCTTAGATTGGTTTGCTCCTCCTTTCCCCCACTATATATAGGGCCAAGGGAGAGGGGGAGGCGCAGCCCTTGCCCCTTCCTCCAAGGAAGGGTGCGGCCAAGGGGGGGAGGAGTCCATCCTCCCCAAGGCACCTCGGAGGTGCCTTCCCCCTTTAGGACTCTCCCCTTTTTCTCTTCTCTTGGCGCATGGGCCTCTTGGGGCTGGTGCCCTTGGCCAATATAGGCCAAGGCACACCCCCTACAGCCCATGTGGCCCTCGGGGCAGGTGGCCCCACCCGATGGACCCCCGGGACCCTTCCGGTGGTCCCGGTACAATACCGGTGACCCCGAAACTTGTCCCGATGGCCGAAATAGCACTTACTATATATAATTCTTTACCTCCTGACCATTCCGGAACTCCTCGTGACGTTCGGGATCTCATCCGGGACTCCGAACAACTTTCGGGTTACCGCATACTAATATCTCTATAACCCTAGTGTCACCGAACCTTAAGTGTGTAGACCCTACGGGTTCGGGAGACATGCAGACATGACCGAGATGACTCTCCGGTCAATAACCAACAGCGGGATCTGGATACCCATGTTGGCTCCCACATGTTCCACGATGATCTCATCGGATGAACCACGATGTCAAGGACTTAATCAATCCCGTATACAATTCCCTTTGTCTAGCGGTACGATACTTGCCCGAGATTCGATCGTCGGTATCCCGATACCTTGTTCAATCTCGTTACCGGCAAGTCTCTTTACTCGTTCCGTAACACATCATCCCGTGATCAACTCCTTGATCACATTGTGCACATTATGATGATGTCCTACCGAGTGGGCCCAGAGATACCTCTCCGTTTACACGGAGTGACAAATCCCAGTCTCGGTTCGTGCCAACCCAACAGACACTTTCGGAGATACCCGTAGTGCACCTTTATAGTCACCCAGTTACGTTGTGACGTTTGGTACACCCAAAGCACTCCTACGGTATCCGGGAGTTGCACAATCTCATGGTCTAAGGAAACAATACTTGACATTAGAAAAGCTTTAGCATACGAACTACACGATCTAGTGCTATGCTTAGGATTGGGTCTTGTCCATCACATCATTCTCCTAATGATGTGATCCCGTTATCAACGACATCCAATGTCCATGGTCAGGAAACCGTAACCATCTATTGATCAACGAGCTAGTCAACTAGAGGCTTACTAGGGACATGGTGTTGTCTATCTATCCACACATGTATCTGAGTTTCCTATCAATACAATTATAGCATGGATAATAAACGATTATCATGAACAAGGAAATATAATAATAATCAATTTATTATTGCCTCTAGGGCATATTTCCAACAGTCTCCCACTTGCACTAGAGTCAATAATCTAGTTCACATCGCCATGTGATTAACACTCACAGGTCACATCGCCATGTGACTAACACCCAAAGAGTTCTGGGTTTGATCATGTTGCTTGTGAGAGAGGTTTTAGTCAACGGGTCTGAACCTTTCAGATCCGTGTGTGCTTTACAAATCTCTATGTCATCTCCTAGATGTAGCTACCACGTTCTATTTGGAGCTAATCCAAATAACTGTTCTACTTGGAGCTATTCTAAATTGTTGCTCCATTATATGTATCCGGTATCTCTACTCAGAGCTATCCGGATAGGTGTTAAGCTTGCATCGACGTAACCCTTTACGACGAACTCTTTTACCACCTCCATAATCGAGAAAATTCCTTAGTCCACTAGTTACTAAGGATAACTTTGACCGCTGTCCTGTGATCCATTCTTGGATCACTCTTGTACCCCTTGACTGACTCATGGCAAGGCACACTTCAGGTGCGGTACACAGCATAGCATACTGTAGAGCCTATGCCTTAAGCATAGGGGACGACCTTCGTCCTTTCTCTCTATTCTGCCGTGGTCGAGCTTTAAGTCTTAACTTCATACCTTACAACTCAGGCAAGAACTCCTTCTTTGACTGATCCATCTTGAACAACTTCAAGATCATGTCAAGGTATGTGCTCATTTGAAAGTACCATTAAGCGTTTTGATCTATCCTTATAGATCTTGATGCTCAATGCTCAAGTAGCTTAATCCAGGTTTTCCATTGAAAACACTTTCCAAATAACCCTATATGCTTTCCAGAAATTCTACGTCATTTCCGATCAACAATACTCATCAGAAATTCTATAGTGCTCCCACTCACTTCTTTGGAAATACAAGTTTCTCATAAACTTTGTATACACCCAAAATCTTTGATCATCTCATCAAAGCATACATTCCAACTCCGAGATGCTCACTCCAGTCCTCAGAAGGATTGCTGGAGCTTTGCATACTTATTAGCATCTTTCAGGATTGACAAAAACCTTCGGGTTGTATCATATACAACCTTTCCTCAAGAAAAATCGTCGAGGAAACAATGTTTTGACATCCTATCTGCAAGATTTCATAAACAATGCAGTGACTGCTAATATAATTCCAACAGATTCTTAGCATCGCTACGGGTGGGAAAGTCTCATCATAGTCAACTCCTTGAACTTGTCGGAAAACATCTTAACGACAAGTCGAGCTTTCTTAATGGTGACATTTACCATCATTGTCCGTCTTCCTTTTAAAATCCATCTACACTCAACAGCCTTACGACCATCAAGTAGTTCTTCCAAAGTCTACACTTTGTTTTCATACATGGATCCTCTCTCGGATTTTATGGCCTCGAGCCATTTATCGGAATCCGGGCCCACCATCGCTTCTCCATAGCTCGTAAGTTCATTGTTGTCTAGCAACATGACTTCCAAGACAGGATTACGTACCACTCTGAAGTAGTACGCATCCTTGTCATCCCACGTGGTTTGGGAGTGACTTGATCCAAAGTCTCATGATCAATATCATAAGCTTCCACTTCAATTGGTGTAGGTGCCACAGGAACAACTCTTTGTGCCCTGCTATACACTAGTTGAAGTGACGGTTCAATAACCTCATCAAGTCTCCACCATCCTCCCACTCAATTCTTTCGAGAGAAACTTTTCCTCGAGAAAGGACCCGATTCTAGAAACAATCCTTTATCGCTTTCGGATCTGAGATAGGAGGTATACCCAACTGTTTTTGGGTTGTCCTATGAAGATGCATTTATCCGCTTTGGGTTCGAGCTTATCGGCCTGAAACTTTTCCACATAAGCGTCGCAGCCCCAAACTTTTAAGAAATGACAGCTTAGGTTTCTCTAAACCATAGTTCATACGGTGTCATCTCATCGGAATTACGTGGTGCCCTATTTAAAGTGAATGCGGTTGTCTCTAATGCTTAACCCATAAACTATTGTGGTAATTCGATAAGAGACATCATGGTATGCATCATATCCAATAGGGTGCAGTTATGATGTTCGGAGACACCATCACACTATGGTGTTCCAGGCTGTATTAGTTGTGAAACAATTTCCACAATGTCTTAATTTTGTGCCAAACTCGTAATTCAGATATTCATCTCTATGATCATATCATAGATATTTTATCCTCTTGTCACGACGATCTTTCAACTTCACCCTGAAATTACTTGAACCTTTCAATAATTCAGACTCGTGATTCATCAAGTAAATATACTCAACATCTACTCAAATCATCTGTGAAGTAAGAACATAACGATATCCACTACATGCCTCAGCACTCATTGGACTGCACACATCAAAAATGTATTTCTTCCAACAAGTTGCTTTCTTGTTCCATTTTACTGAAAACGAGGCTTTCAGCCATCTTGCCCATGTGGTATGATTTGCATGTCTCAAGTGATTCAAAATCAAGCGAGTACAAAACGGTCCATTTGCATGGAGTTTCTTCATGCATATATACCAATAGACATGGTTCGCATGTCCCAAACTTTTCAAAAACGAGTGAGCCCAAAGATCCATCAACATGGAGCTTCTTCATGCGTTTTATACCGATATGACTTACGTGGCAGTGCCACAAGTAGGTGGTACTATCATTACTATCCTGACCATTCCGGAACTCCTCGTGACGTTCGGGATCTCATCCGGGACTCCGAACAACTTTCGGGTTACCGCATACTAATATCTCTATAACCCTAGCGTCACCGAACCTTAAGTGTGTAGACCCTACGGGTTCGGGAGACATGCAGACATGACCGAGATGACTCTCCGGTCAATAACCAACAGCGGGATCTGGATACCCATGTTGGCTCCCACATGTTCCACGATGATCTCATCGGATGAACCACGATGTCAAGGACTTAATCAATCCCGTATACAATTCCCTTTGTCTAGCGGTACGATACTTGCCCGAGATTCGATCGTCGGTATCCCGATACCTTGTTCAATCTCGTTACCGGCAAGTCTCTTTACTCGTTCCGTAACACATCATCCCGTGATCAACTCCTTGATCACATTGTGCACATTATGATGATGTCCTACCGAGTGGGCCCAGAGATACCTCTCCGTTTACACGGAGTGACAAATCCCAGTCTCGGTTCGTGCCAACCCAACAGACACTTTCGGAGATACCCGTAGTGCACCTTTATAGTCACCCAGTTACGTTGTGACGTTTGGTACACCCAAAGCACTCCTACGGTATCCGGGAGTTGCACAATCTCATGGTCTAAGGAAACAATACTTGACATTAGAAAAGCTTTAGCATACGAACTACACGATCTAGTGCTATGCTTAGGATTGGGTCTTGTCCATCACATCATTCTCCTAATGATGTGATCCCGTTATCAACGACATCCAATGTCCATGGTCAGGAAACCGTAACCATCTATTGATCAACGAGCTAGTCAACTAGAGGCTTACTAGGGACATGGTGTTGTCTATCTATCCACACATGTATCTGAGTTTCCTATCAATACAATTATAGCATGGATAATAAACGATTATCATGAACAAGGAAATATAATAATAATCAATTTATTATTGCCTCTAGGGCATATTTCCAACACTTGCGGTCGTATGAAACGCCGTATTTTGCCCTGTGGCTTCTGGTGCGCCTCCTCTTTATTTCTTCTATCTTCTTTCTTCCCTTTTAGCCCATTTTCTGTGGAAACACATCAAAGAGAGGATTGGTGGAATCCTTTGCATTCGTTAGTGACTAGTAGCAATGCGGAGCGAATATCTCGATTTTAATGAAATGTCTCAGTTTAAACAAAGGGTGAATGAGTGTAAAAATATCACTCATCAACTCGCTAAGCTTAAACTTGATTATCCTCGAGCAACATATATAGAGATCCCAAATCATAAGGAACTCTGTTGTTTAAACCGAAATAACGAGAAGGTTTTGGTTCACTTAGGATCGATACACCAAGATAGCCCTCCGCTTCTTGACCTGAAAACTTAGTATAGCTATAGCACTGGCATGGTTATTATGCAAGTGTTAGTGAAGCAAAAGTAATCAACACAAAGTTCTTGATCTACTAGATTAAAGAACTTTGCAACACTCAATTCTATTTATTCTAGACTACACTTGCTTGCTGGGAATGCACGGAAGAGTTTTCTTAGATGGAGCCATAAAAAACATAAGTTAGGAAGTGAAAGGCATGTAGAAAAACATGATGCTAGAGTGCTCATAAACATACCCACAATTTTATCATCCTCAAGGCTCTCAAGCACTTCATTTCAATCATTGTTTGCTGAAACTTTGGTTGTCATGTGAAGGGATTATGCCAAATAAGTGATCATGTATACAATTTTGGTGTGGCTTAATTTTTGGAACTATGGACTTATGATATATGTGTCTTTCGAGCTCTTTTGACCAGTCCCCTTTATTTACCACATACACACCTATTCAAGAGAAAGACAAATAATATTCGTTTGTAGTGTCGCCACTATGTACGGTAACAAACTCATAGGCAAAATCCGAGCTGTATCTCTAGGGGATCGTTCATCGGCATCAGAGTCCTCACCATAACATCAACAAAGGTGATGAAGCCACATTTACACACGTACACGTGATACGTTTCCAATGTATCTATAATTTTTGATTGTTCCATGTTATATTATCAATCTTGGATGTTTATAATCATTTTATAGCAACTTTATATCATTTTTTGGGACTAATCTATTGACATAGTGCCAAGTGCCAGTTGTTGTTTTTTGCTTGTTCTTTTACTGGTAGAATATCCTTATCAAACGGAGTCCAAAAACAGCGAAACTTTTTGGAGATGTTTTGGACGAGAAGACAACTTGGGAGCCAAGGATGCACCTGGGGGAGGCCCATGGGGCCCACAAGACACCAGGGTGTGCGAGAGGCCCTTGGCGGGCCCTGATGGGTTGTGGGGCCCACAGGGGGTCTCCTCCACCGCCTCTCAGCTCTATAAATACCCAAATATTCCAGAAACCCTAGGGGAGTCGACGAAACACAATTCTAGCTGATGCAAGTTCCAGAACCACGAGATCCAATCTAGAGCCCTATTTTGGCACTCCGCCGGAGGGGAACACGAGCATGGAAGGGTTGATCATCCTCATTGATGCCTCTCCAATGATGCGTGAGTAGTTCACCATAGACCTATGGGTCCGTAGGCAATAGCTAGATGGCTTCTTCTCTCTTTTTGATTCTCAATACAATGGTCTCTTGGAGATCTATTTGATGTAAGTCTTTTTGCGGTGTGTTTGTTGGGATCCGATGAACTTTGAGTTTATGATCAGATCTATTTTATCCATGAAAGTTATTTGAGTTTTGATCTCTTATATGCATTGTCGGTGTCAAAACCGGCGGATCACGGGTAGGGGGTCCCGAACTGTGCGTCTAAGGCGGATGGTAACAGGAGGCAGGGGACACGATGTTTTACCCAGGTTCGGGCCCTCTTGATGGAGGTAAAACCCTACGTCCTGCTTGATTATTCTCGATAATATGAGTAGTACAAGAGTTGATCTACCGCGAGATCAGAGAGGCTAAACCCTAGAAGCTAGCCTATGGTATGATTGTATGTTGTCCTACGGACTAAAACCCTCCAGTTTATATAGACACCGGAGGGGGCTAGGGTTACACAGAGTCGGTTACAAGGAAGGAGATCTACATATCCGTACTGCCAAGCTTGCCTTCCACGCCAAGGAGAGTCCCATCTGGACACGGGACGAAGTCCTCAATCTTGTATTTTCATAGTCCAACAGTCCGGCCAAAGGATATAATCCGGCTGTCCGGATACCCCCTAATCTAGGACTCCCTCATTAGCCCCCGAACCAGGCTTCAATGACGTCAAGTCTGACACGCAGTATAGTCTTCGGCATTGCAAGGCGGGTTCTTCTCCAAATTTTGAATGTTTGTTAAGTAGTGTCCGGCCCCATAAATGTTGGACCTCTTGGCTTCTACGCCCAATAAGGGCTATCTCCCACGCATCGAATGAATACGAGGAGCTAGGGAATTTTTACATTCGCCCCCTAGCCAGATAAATAAATTGTCGATTAAAGGGATGGGGATTCTTAGATCCAATCCATATCATCCTCCCCCAGAGAGAATCCAGCGGAGCGCGCTTTGGAAAAATCCACTCCAACATGGCCGACCTCCGCAGCTCCTCCTCCCGCCCCCATAGCCCTAAGCCTGGTGATTGGGAGAGGTTTTTTATCCCACACAGTCGATTAGTCGAACTGTAGACTATGGGATTTCTCCCTCCAGCGTATATGGTTCCCGTCCGAGCCAGGCTCGCCACCTACAATAGCGGGGAGCAAGCGGAGAGCTTCCCCAGCCCCTCTATGGGGAGCGGGTATGCCTTGTTCCTTACTTATTAAGGGGACTCGGATTTCCAATTCATCCTTTCCTCCGCAGGCTCCTGGAGTTTTACGGCCTCCAACTGCATAATTTCACCCCTACTTCCCTATTACACATCGCCGGCTATGTTGCCCTCTGCGAGTTATTCCTGGGCCGCGAGGCTCATTTCGAGCTGTGCAAAAGATTATTTTGCCTCGTCCCTCGCACACAGGAGGGGTCACTTTATCAAGTGGGCGGAGCCGAAATATGGCGCATCGCCGAAACCGGATACCTGTCCGGTACTCCGAAGAAGACGTCCGAGGACTGGCCTTCGGAATGGTTTTATATGGAGGACGTCCCCCTTCCAGACCCTCTTCGGCGGGGTCTTCCTGAGTTCAACAATGCTCCTCTGAAGAAACACCGAAGCTGGCGCCCACAGAGCCCCCAGGAGGAAGACAACTGAGAAGTCCTTTACCTGATGAACCGGATTAAAGCGCTGGCTCAACCAGGATTGACAGTAATCGAGGTTGTGTCAATATGCATAATGCAGGGAGTGCAGCCAGTTCAATATCGAGGGCACCCCCTGTGGTGTTTTAACGGGTGTCGGTGTCAAAACCGGCGGATCTCGGGTAGGGGGTCCCGAACTGTGCGTCTAGGCAGATGGTAACAGGAGGTAGGGGACACAATGTTTTACCCAGGTTCGGGCCCTCTTGATGGAGGTAAAACCCTAAGTCCTGCTTGATTAATATTGATGATATGGGTAGTACAAGAGTAGATCTACCACGAGATCAAGGAGGCTAAACCCTAGAAGCTAGCCTATGGTATGATTGTTGTTCGTCCTACGGACTAAAACCCTCCGGTTTATATAGACACCGGAGAGGGCTAGGGTTACACAGAGTCGGTTACAATGGTAGGAGATCTACATATCCATATCGCCAAGCTTGCCTTCCACGCCAAGGAAAGTCCCTTCCAGACAGGGACGAAGTCTTCAATCTTGTATCTTCATAGTCCAGGAGTCCGGCCGAAGGTATAGTCCGGCTATCCGGACACCCCCTAATCCAGGACTCCCTCAGTAGCCCCTGAACCAGGCTTCAATGATGACGAGTCCGGCGCGCAGATTGTCTTCGGCATTGCATGGCGGGTTCCTCCTCGAAGTACTTCATAGAAGATTTTGAACACAAAGGTAGTGTCCGGCTCTGCAAAATAAGTTTCCACATATTGCCATAGAGAGAATAATATTTACACAAATCTAATCTGCTGACGTATTCCGTAGCGTGACATCACACCACGGCCAAGTCTTTATTCAAATCATTTTACTGTCCCACCTCAGCGCGTTTAGCGAGGCGGTTTCCTTGGCACGCCTTGTCAAAGTAGAGATCGTGTCCCCTTATTCCGGGATTCTCATCGATACGGGCGTGGGTAAGCCAACCGCGCCATTGATTACGGCGCTTGGGAGATAAGCGAGTTTTACCAGGCTGGTGGGGACGCATAGTCGCGTCCACCCATATAAGGGGATAAGGATCCACCTTTTCATCCACGCCTTCTTCCTCCTTTGCCTATCCATTTCCGCGCACTCGAGCTCCAGTGCCCAAGTCCGCACACCCCACCTCAACCTTCTCCAGCCATGTTCGGAGTGGGAGGCAAGTGGATGGTCTCCTCCGTCACGGAGGGACACGTCAAAAAACTGAGGAAGGCTGGATACTTGTCTAACGACATTGCGCACCGGCTTCCCGAAGAGGGGCAGCTCATCCCCACCCCTAGGCCCCATGAGAGGGTGGTGTTCCTCCCCCATTTCCTCCGCGGTCTGGGCTTCCCTCTCCACCCATTTGTCCGGGGCCTCATGTTCTACTATGGCCTGGATTTCCACGATCTGGCCCCGAACATTGTCCTCAACATCTCGGCGTTTATCGTCGTGTGCGAGGCTTTCTTCCGCATCCGCCCCCATTTCGGCCTATGGCTCAAGACTTTCAATGTCAAGCCGAAGGTGGTGCGCGGCACCCAGGCAGAGTGCGGAGGCGCCATGGTGGGCAAGATGCCCAATGTCCTATGGCTCGAGGTCTCCTTCGTGGAGTCCCTAAAGGGGTGGCAATCGGGGTGGTTTTACATCACCGAGCCGCGCGACCCTGAATGGGTCGCAGCCCCCGAGTTCCGATCTGGACCCCCTACGCGGCTCGCCTCCTAGAAAGAGACGGGCCTGTTGTGGGGTAAAAAAGGAGAGCTGAACGGACTCCAAACATGCGTCCAAACCCTGGTGGACAAGAAGCTCAAACTTGTCAACGTAGTCCAGGTTATGCTCATCCACCGGATCCTCCCGTGTCAACAACGGGCTTTCAACCTGTGGGAGTTCGACCCGGCGCGGCACCGAACTCTGAGAAGGCTCTTTGACACGACGTACGAAGATGCCTGGAAGGTGCTTTTCAAGGGCGCCGAGGCCCCCGCATCCGCTACCGAGGATCGCGGATTCAGCACGCAGTGTCACGCTCGTGCGGTAAGCTGTTTTTACCTTTTACAGGGTATTAGTCTTTCATAGTTTGACTCCATGCAGGATCTAAGCTCCCTTACCTTTGACAGGATTGGCAGGAGATGTCCGGACAGATCAATTGTTTGGCTCCTTTGCCCGAAGGCCCAGCGGACGCTCGCTTGGCGAAGCTGCTGGTTCCGGCACCCTACGTGGTGCCGGAGAAGAAGGCCAAGAAGAAGGCCACGGGGACTCGAAAGAGTGCCCAGCGCCAGGAGGTGTCGGATTCATCATCCGACGACTCCAAGGCGCACTCCTCCCATGAAGACGAGGAGGAGGAAGAAGAGACCTCTCCCCCTCTAGCGAGGGGAGGGAAGAAAAGGAAGGCCGCCCCAACTGGGGAGGCTGAAGGGTCCAAGAGGGGGAAGACCCCTCCTCCGGACTACTCCACCAATGCCGACGACAGCGAAGAGGAGTGGCCGCATAGGGCCAAGCCCCTGGCGAGATCGTAAGTATCCGGATACCAGAGTGATTCATAGTGTTCCCCCATTGCACAGCTTTTCCTTACGTCGAACATGTCTATGCAGTCCGCCCAAGGCCGGGCTCGATGAGTCGTCGAGCGGCTCCCTGGATTTGTAGGATGTGAATTCGCTTCCAGCGGCTACCTCCCCCCACCCTACGGACGCCGCCGAGGTGGCGTCCCAACAGGTTCCAAGCCAGGAGGAGGTGGTCCTGGAGGCGCTGCAAGGCGACCTCCCGGATGATGGTTTTCATAGTAATTTTAAAATTTTTCCTACGCACATGCAAGATCATGGTGATGTATAGCAACGAGAGGGGGAGTATGATCTACATACCTAGTAGATCGACAACGGAAGCGTTTGGTTGATGTAGTCATACGTCTTCATGATCCGACCGATCAAGCACCGAAACTACGGCACCTCCGAGTTCTAGCACACGTTCAGCTCGATGACGATCCCCGGACTCCGATCCAGCAAAGTGTCGGGGAAGAGTTCCGTCAGCACGACGGCGTGGTGACGATCTTGATGCACTACAGCAGCAGGGCTTCGCCTAAACTCCGCTACAGTATTATCGAGGACTATGGTGGGTGGGGGCGCCGCACACGGCTAAGGAATAGATCACGTGGATCAACTTGTGTGTTCTAGGGTGCCTCTGCCTCAGTATATAAAGGATCAAAGGGGGGGGGGAGGCTGGCCGGCCACATAGGGCGCGCCAGGAGAGTCCTACTCCCTCTGGGAGTAGGATTCCCCCCCAATCCTAGTTGGAATAGGACTTGTGGAGGGGGAAAAGAGAGAGAGGGGCCGGCCCCCTCTCCTTGTCCAATTCGGACCAAGGGAGGGGAGGGGCGCCCGGCCCATGAGGGGCTGCCTCTTCTCTTTTCCACTAAGGCCCATCATGGCCCATATAGCTCCCGGGGGGTTCCGGTAACCTCCCGGTACTCCAGTAAAATCCCGATTTCACCCGGAACACTTCCGATATCCAAACATAGGCTTCCAATATATCAATCTTTATGTCTCGACCATTTCGAGACTCCTCATCATATCCGTGATCACATCCGGGACTCCGAACAACCTTCGGTACATCAAAATGCATAAACTCATAATATAACTGTCATCGTAACCTTAAGCGTGCGGACCCTACGGGTTCGAGAACAATGTAGACATGACCGAGACACGTCTCCGGTCAATAACCAATAGCGGGACCTGGATGCCCATATTGTCTCCTACATATTCTACGAAGATCTTTATCGGTCAGACCGCATAACAACATACGTCGTTCCCTTTGTCATCGGTATGTTACTTGCCCGAGATTCGATCGTCGGTATCCCATACCTAGTTCAATCTCGTTGCCGGCAAGTCTCTTTACTTGTTCTGTAATACATCATCCGCAACTAACTCATTTAGTTGCAATGCTTGCAAGGCTTAAGTGATGTGCATTACTGAGAGGGCCCAGAGATACCTCTCCGATAATCGGAGTGACCAAAACCTAATCTCGAAATACGCCAACCCAACATGTACCTTTGGAGACACCTGTAGTACTCCTTTATAATCACCCAGTTATGTTGTGACGTTTGGTAGTACCCAAAGTGTTCCTCCGGTAAACGGGAGTTGCATAATCTCATAGTTATAGGAACATGTATAAGTCATGAAGAAAGCAATAGCAACATACTAAACGATCGGGTGCTAAGCTAATGGAATGGGTCATGTCAATCAGATCATTCACTTAATGATGTGATCCCGTTAATCAAATAACAACTCGTTGTTTATGGTTAGGAAACATAACCATCTTTGATTAACGAGCTAGTCAAGTAGAGGCATACTAGTGACACTTTGTTTGTCTATGTATTCACACATGTATTATGTTTCCGGTTAATACAATTCTAGCATGAATAATAAACATTTATCATGATTATAAGGAAATAAATAATAACTTTATTATTGCCTCTAGGGCATATTTCCTTCAGTCTCCCACTTGCACTAGAGTCAATAATCTAGATTACACAGTAATGATTCTAACACCCATGGAGCCTTGGTGCTGATCATGTTTTGCTCGTGGAAGAGGCTTAGTCAATGGGTCTGCAATATTCAGATCCGTATGTATCTTGCAAATCTCTATGTCTCCCACCTGGACTAGATCTCAGATGGAATTGAAGCGTCTCTTGATGTGCTTGGTTCTCTTGTGAAATCTGGATTCCTTTGCCAAGGCAATTGCACCAGTATTGTCACAGAAGATTTTCATTGGACCCGATGCACTAGGTATGACACCTAGATCGGATATGAACTCCTTCATCCAGACTCCTTCATTTGCTGCTTCCGAAGCAGCTATGTACTCCGCTTCACATGTAGATCCCGCTACAATGCTTTGTTTAGAACTGCACCAACTTATAGCCCCACCGTTTAACATAAACACGTATCCGGTTTGCGATTTAGAATCGTCTGGATCAGTGTCAAAGCTTGCATCAACGTAACCTTTTACGATGAGCTCTTTGTCACCTCCATATACGAGAAGCATATCCTTAGTCCTTTTCAGGTATTTCAGGATGTTCTTGACCGCTGTCTAGTGATCCACTCCTGGATTACTTTGGTACCTCCCTGCTAGACTTATAGCAAGGCACACATCAGGTCTGGTACACAGCATTGCATACATGATAGATCCTATCGCTGATGCATAGGGAACATCTTTCATATTCTCTCTATCTTCTGCAGTGGTCGGGCATTGAGTCTTACTCAATTTCACACCTTGTAACACAGGCAAGAATCCTTTCTTTGCTTGATCCATTTTGAACTTCTTCAAAACTTTGTCAAGGTATGTGGTTTGTGAAAGTCCAATTAAGCTTCTTGATCTATCTCTATAGATCTTAATGCCTAATATGTAAGCAGCTTCACCGAGGTCTTTCATTGAAAAACTTTTATTCAAGTATCCCTTTATGCTATTCAGAAATTCTATATCATTTCCAATTAGTAATATGTCATCCACATATAATATCAGAAATGCTACAGAGCTCCCACTCACTTTCTTGTAAATACAGGCTTCTCCAAAAGTCTGTACAAAACCAAATGCTTTGATCACACTATCAAAACGTTTATTCCAACTCCGAGAGGCTTGCACCAGTCCATAAATGGATCGCTGGAGCTTGCACACTTTGTTAGCTCCCTTTGGATCGACAAAACCTTCTGGTTGCATCATATACAACTCTTCTTCCAGAAATCCATTCAGGAATGCAGTTTTGACATCCATCTGCCAAATTTCATAATCATAAAATGCGGCAATTGCTAACATGATTCGGACAGACTTAAGCATCGCTACGGGTGAGAAGGTCTCATCGTAGTCAATCCCTTGAACTTGCCGAAAACCTTTTGCGACAAGTCGAGCTTTGTAGACAGTAATATTACCGTCAGCGTCAGTCTTCTTCTTGAAGATCCATTTATTCTCAATTGCTTGCCGATCATCGGGCAAGTCAACCAAAGTCCATACTTTGTTCTCATACATGGATCCCATCTCAGATTTCATGGCTTCAAGCCACTTTGCGGAATCTGGGCTCACCATCGCTTCTTCATAGTTCGTAGGTTCATCATGATCTAGTAGCATGACTTCCAGAACGGGATTACCGTACCACTCTGGTGCGGATCTTACTCTGGTTGATCTACGAGGTTCAGTAGTATCTTGTTCTAAAGTTTCATGATCATCATCATTAGCTTCCTCACTAACTGGTGTAGGTGTCACAGGAACAGTTTTCTGTGATGCACTACTTTCCAATAAGGGAGCAGGTACAGTTACCTCATCAAGTTCTACTTTCCTCCCACTCACTTCTTTTGAGAGAAACTCCTTCTCCAGAAAGTTTCCGAACTTAGCAACAAAAGTCTTGCCTTCGGATCTGTGATAGAAGGTGTATCCAATAGTTTCCTTTGGATATCCTATGAAGACACATTTTTCCGATTTGGGTTCGAGCTTATCAGGTTGAAGCTTTTTCACATAAGCATCGCAGCCCCAAATTTTTAGAAACGACAACTTTGGTTTCTTGCCAAACCACAGTTCATAAGGCGTCGTCTCAACGGATTTTGATGGTGCCCTATTTAACGTGAATGCGGCTGTCTCTAGAGCGTACCCCCAAAATGATAGCGGTAAATCAGTAAGAGACATCATAGATCGCACCATATCTAGTAAAGTACGATTACGACGTTCGGACACACCATTACGCTATGGTGTTCCGGGTGGCGTGAGTTGCGAAACTATTCCACAATTTTTCAAATGTACACCAAACTCGTAACTCAAATATTCTCCTCCACGATCAGGTCGTAGAAACTTTATTTTCTTGTTACGATGATTTTTAACTTCACTCTGAAATTCTTTGAACTTTTCAAATGTTTCAGACTTATGTTTCATTAAGTAGATACACCCATATCTGCTCAAATCATCTGTGAAGGTGAGAAAATAACGATATCCGCCACGAGCCTCAATATTCATCGGACCACATACATCTGTATGTATGATTTCCAACAAATCTGTTGCTCTCTCCATAGTACCGGAGAACGGCGTTTTGGTCATCTTGCCCATGAGGCACGGTTCGCAAGTACCAAGTGATTCATAATCAAGTGGTTCCAAAAGCTCATCAGTATGGAGTTTCTTCATGCGCTTTACACCGATATGACCTAAACGGCAGTGCCACAAATAAGTTGCACTATCATTATCAACTCTGCATCTTTTGGCTTCAACATTATGAATATGTGTATTACTACTCTCGAGATTCAATAAGAATAGACCACTCTTCAAGGGTGCATGACCATAAAAGATATTACTCATATAAATAGAACAACCATTATTCTCTGATTTAAATGAATAACCGTCTCGCATTAAACAAGATCCAGATATAATGTTCATGCTTAACGCTGGCACCAAATAACAATTATTTAGGTCTAATACTAATCCCGAAGGTAGATGTAGAGGTAGCGTGCCGACCGCGATCACATCGACTTTGGAACCGTTTCCCACGCGCATCGTCACCTCGTCCTTAGCCAATCTTCGCTTAATTCGTAGTTCCTGTTTCGAGTTGCAAATATTAGCAACAGAACCAGTATCAAATACCCAGGTGTTACTGCGAGCATTGGTAAGGTACACATCAATAACATGTATATCACATATACCTTTGTTCACCTTGCCATCCTTCTTATCCGCCAAATACTTGGGGCAGTTCCGCTTCCAATGACCAGTCTGCTTGCAATAGAAGCACTCAGTTTCAGGCTTAGGTCCAGGTTTGGGTTTCTTCTCTTGAGTAGCAACTTGCTTGCCGTTCTTTTTGGAGTTCCCCTTCTTCTTCCCTTTGCCCTTTTTCTTGAAACTAGTGGTCTTGTTGACCATCAACACTTGATGCTCCTTCTTGATTTCTACCTCCGCAGCTTTTAGCATCGCGAAGAGCTCGGGAATAGTCTTGTTCATCCCTTGCATATTATAGTTCATCACGAAGCTCTTGTAGCTTGGTGGCAGTGATTGGAGAATTCTGTCAATGACGCAATCATCTGGAAGATTAACTCCCAATTGAATCAAGTGATTATTATACCCAGACATTTTGAGTATATGCTCACTGACAGAACTGTTCTCCTCCATCTTGCAGCTATAGAACTTATTGGAGACTTCATATCTCTCAATCCGGGCATTTGCTTGAAATATTAACTTCAATTCTTGGAACATCTCATATGCTCCATGATGTTCAAAACGTCGTTGAAGTCCCGATTCTAAGCCGTAAAGCATGGCACACTGAACTATCGAGTAGTCATCAGCTTTGCTCTGCCAGACATTCATAACATCTGGTGTTGCTCCAGCAGCAGGCCTGGCACCTAGCGGCGCTTCCAGGACGTAATTCTTCTGTGCAGCAATGAGGATAATCCTCAAGTTACGGACCCAGTCCGTGTAATTGCTACCATCATCTTTCAACTTTGCTTTCTCAAGGAACGCATTAAAATTCAACGGAACAACAGCACGAGCCATCTATCTACAATCAACATAAACAAGCAAGATACTATCAGGGACTAAGTTCATGATAAATTTAAGTTCAATTAATCATATTATTTAAGAACTCCCACTTAGATAGACATCCCTCTAATCCTCTAAGTGATCACGTGATCCAAATCAACTAAACCATGTCCGATCATCACGTGAGATGGAGTAGTTTCATTGGTGAACATCATTATGTTGATCATATCTACTATATGATTCACGCTCGACCTTTCGGTCTTCGTGTTCCGAGGCCATATCTGTATATGCTTGGCTCGTCAAGTATAACCTGAGTATTGCGCGTGTGCAACTGTTTTGCACCCGTTGTATTTGAACGTAGAACCTATCACACCCAATCATCACGTGGTGTCTCAGCACAAAGAACTTTCGCAACGGTGCATACTCAGGGAGAACACTTCTTGATAATTTAGTGAGAGATCATCTTATAATGCTACCGTCAATCAAAGCAAGATAAGATGCATAAAAGGATAAACATCACATGCAATCAATATAAGTGATATGATATGGCCATCATCATCTTGTGCTTGTGATCTCCATCTCCGAAGCACCATCATGATCACCATCGTCACCGGCGTGACACCTTGATCTCCATCGTAGCATCGTTGTCGTCTCGCCAAGCTTGTGCTTCTACGACTATCGCTACCGCTTAGTGATAAAGTAAAGCATTACATCGCGATTGCATTGCATACAATAAAACGACAACCATAAGGCTCCTGCCAGTTGCCGATAACTCGGTTACAAAACATGATCATCTCATACAATAAAATCAGCATCATGTCTTGACCATATCACATCACAACATGCCCTGCAAAAACAAGTTAGACGTCCTCTACTTTGTTGTTGCATGTTTTACGTGGCTGCTACAGGCTTAAGCAAGAACTAATCTTACCTACGCATCAAAACCACAACGATAGTTTGTCAATTTGACTCCGTTTTAACCTTCGCAAGGACCGGGTGTAGCCACACTTGGTTCAACTAAAGTTGGAGAGACAGTCGCCCGCAAGCCACCTATGTGCAAAGGACGTCGGGAGAACCGGTCTCGCGTAAGCGTACACGTAATGTTGGTCCGGGTCGTCTCGTCCAACAATACCGCCGAACCAAAGTATGACATGCTGGTAGGCAGCATGACTTGTATCGCCCACAACTCACTTGTGTTCTACTCGTGCAAATAACATCAACATATAAAACCTAGGCTCGGATGCCACTGATGGGTTTCGTAGTAATTTTAAAAATTTTCCTACGCACACGCAAGATCATGGTGATGTATAGCAACGAGAGGGGGAGTATGATCTACATACCTAGTAGATCGACAACGGAAGCGTTTGGTTGATGTAGTCGTACGTCTTCACGATCCGACCGATCAAGCACCGAAACTACGGCACCTCCGAGTTCTAGCACACGTTCAGCTCGATGACGATCCCCGGACTCCGATCCAGCAAAGTGTCGGGGAAGAGTTCCGTCAGCACGACGGCGTGGTGACGATCTTGATGCACTACAGCAGTAGGGCTTCGCCTAAACTCCGCTACAGTATTATCGAGGACTATGGTGGCTGGGGGCGCCGCACACGGCTAAGGAATAGATCACGTGGATCAACTTGTGTGTTCTAGGGTGCCTCTGCCTCAGTATATAAAGGATCAAAGGGGGGGAGGCTGGCCGGCCACATAGGGCGCGCCAGGAGAGTCCTACTCCTTGTTGGAATAGGATTCCCCCCAATCCTAGTTGGAATAGGACTTGTGGAGGGGGAAAAGAGAGAGAGGGGCTGGCCCCTCTCCTTGTCCAATTCGGACCAAGGGAGGGGAGGGGCGCGCGGCCCATGAGGGGCTGCCTCTTCTCTTTTCCACTAAGGCCCATCATGGCCCATATTGCTCCCGGGGGGTTCCGGTAACCTCCCGGTACTCCGGTAAAATCCCGATTTCACCCGGAACACTTCCGATATCCAAACATAGGCTTCCAATATATCAATCTTTATGTCTCGACCATTTCGAGACTCCTCGTCATGTCCGTGATCACATCCGGAACTCTGAACAACCTTCGGTACATCAAAATGCATAAACTCATAATATAACTGTCATCGTAACCTTAAGCGTGCGGACCCTACGGGTTCGAGAACAATGTAGACATGACCGAGACACGCCTCCGATCAATAACCAATAGCGGGACCTGGATGCCCATATTGGCTCCTACATATTCTACGAAGATCTTTATCGGTCAGACCGCATAACAACATACGTCGTTCCCTTTGTCATCGGTATGTTACTTGCCCTAGATTCGATCGTCGGTATCCCATACCTAGTTCAATCTCGTTGCCGGCAAGTCTCTTTACTCGTTCTGTAATACATCATCCACAACTAACTCATTTAGGTGCAATGCTTGCAAGGCTTACGTGATGTGCATTACCGAGAGGGCCCAGAGATACCTCTCCGATAATTGGAGTGACCAAAACCTAATCTCGAAATACGCCAACCCAACATGTACCTTTGGAGACACCTGTAGTACTCCTTTATAATCACCCAGTTACGTTGTGACGTTTGGTAGTACCCAAAGTGTTCCTCCGGTAAACGGGAGTTGCATAATCTCATAGTTATAGGAACATGTATAAGTCATGAAGAAAGCAATAGCAACATACTAAACGATCGGGTGCTAAGCTAATGGAATGGGTCATGTCAATCAGATCATTCACTTAATGATGTGATCCCGTTAATCAAATAACAACTCATTGTTTATGGTTAGGAAACATAACCATCTTTGATTAACGAGCTAGTCAAGTAGAGGCATACTAGTGACACTTTGTTTGTCTATGTATTCACACATGTATTATGTTTCCGGTTAATACAATTCTAGCATGAATAATAAACATTTATCATGATTATAAGGAAATAAATAATAACTTTATTATTGCCTCTAGGGCATATTTCCTTCACCGGACTCCAGGCATGAAGGGGATAGAACCCCCAAGGGCTCTAAGTCCGGCTTTGAGCCGGACACCGCGCCGGAACCTTCAACGGTTCCGGACTCCGGTAGGCAGCCTCCTTCCAAGAGGAGCAAGCCTACCGAGCCGGTGACCTCCGTCCAACCGGAGGCACCGGACAATTTGCTGGAGGTGCTTAACGGCGCCTCCATCGACAAGGAGCACCGCACTATTATGAGTGCGGTGATCCAGAAGGTTCAGTCCGCCAAGAGCGGACTGACCGAAGCCTGTGCCAGCCTTCTAACAAGCTTTGAGGTAAGTAAGGAATATGTAAAAATATTACCGCATAGACAGTAGCCCCTGATGCTCTGTTCGGCGTTCGGAAAGAAAAGCTGAATAGAGGATCTAATAACATTCGCAGGAGTCTAACAAAAGTAAGTCAATATGCGTATGCAGGCTTCGCTGCTAGCATCCGCCGCACTGACAGAGAAGGGGGGCACGCTGAAGCAGAACCTCGAGCGGTCCGAGCAAGAGCTCGGCCCATCCAAGCAGCAGCTCGAGGAGAAGGAAGGTAAGAAATACCTTATTGAAATATGTGAAAGGTGCAATTGCAAAAAGTGACAGGATTAATGCGGCTATTGTAGGGGCCACAACTAAGGTGGCGACCCTTAAGCAAGCGCTATCCGAGGCCGAGAAGAGGGCGGCCACGGGGCGCACCGAGCGGGAGAAGCATGAGACGCAGGTTGGCGAGGTGCGGCAAGAGCTCCAGGCTCTCATGAAAAAAAAGACAGTTTGGAGCTTGACTCGAAGACGCGAGAGTCTGAGCTCGCGGCGGCCATTGAAGATGCCAAGTCTGCCAAGGCCGAAGCCCAGAAGGCCCTCCAGGAGGTTGAGGCAATAAAAAAGATAGAGGCGGGTAAGACATTCTTTATGCAAAGCAAGCACGTAAAAGTGAATTACTTGTTACTTACCCGAATCCGGAGCTCTCCAGGAGCATTCGCAGACTTGCCCCGTAGCATGTCGGATGCCGCCGCCTTCTACCGAGCCAAGGAGGGAAGCTCGATGGAGAAGGTGTTCTGGTCTCAGTATGCTGAGGCCGAACACCCGGTGCCCTTAAGCGACCAGCTAAAACAGCTGGTCGAGCTCCATAAGGTGGCCAAACAGGCCATGAAGGGCCTCATAGTCCGGCTGTGGCCTGGAGAGGCCATGCCTGGGAGCTACTTCGGGCTGGTGAGGCGGCTGGTGGAGGCCTGTCCAAGGCTCGAAGTCATCAAGCGCTCCATGTGCATCAAGGGTGCCCGTAGGGCGCTTGCCCGTGCGAAGGTGCACTGGGGCAAGCTGGATGCTGAGAAGCTTGTGAAGGACGGGCCACCGCCGGGCAAGGAGCATCGCAAGCCCGAGATGTATTATGAGGGCGTTCTGAAGGGTGCCCGCCTTGTGGCGGATGAATGTTCCATGGATGTAATTTTTCAGTAAACTCGCTCGTTTTGTCCTGTGCGCTGAAAACTTGTTCATGTGCGCTAAGCAATGCTTTTTGAATTTAAAATATTACCTTATGTGCAGCCGTTTATCAAATTTGAGAGATGGCGAGTCGTCGGCTTCTGCCCCCATGGCACGAGTGCTGGGGTGTTCGGGATAAACATGAGCGCTCTTTTTCCCATTCTTGGGTCCTTCGAGGGAGGCGCTCAACACAACGAACAAGGCAATTGGACTATAATGCTTGAACACTCTCACTTAGCCATAGGATTCTATAATTTTAAATTTTGGCGAAGCCCCTAGTGTTCGGAAGACCGAGTTCGGGGCGCTATCCATGCCTAGGCCGGACAAAGCCGACTCCTCGCTCTAAGCGGCATAAGTCTTTAGGGACTCGAAAACCTCTCGAACAGCGACCAGCTCTCGCCTCATCATGATGGTCAGTTTTAGCTTTCTCTACTGAGGTGCTTAGCCCAGCTCAACTGGGGCACAATCGCAGTAGTTCTCCTAGTGCTACCTTAGCCGATATAACGGAACGTAAGGTACCAAAACATAGGAGCCAGGCAAACCCAACTATTGACCCAAAACACGATTCGGAGCCGATGCATATAATGCTATAAGTTCGGGGTGCCGCACTTGTGAAAGTGTTCGGACTCCTCACACCGTGTTGTGGGGTACTTAAGCCCCTGGCGTATTGGCCGTACCAAAGTGTACGGGTGCAACATGTCATTAATGAACATATATTCGTAAAAAAAGTAATGCAATAATAGACGGAAGCTATGCATTGTTTATTTAAAAAGGCTGCGATCAAAGCAGCACGATACAAATAGTGCAATAAGCAAAAGATGGGACTATCAAATATGTCCTTTCCAGGGGCGAGCTGCAGAATGTTATGCGAAACAGGTATACTGCTCGTTATAGAGACCACCTTAGAGTTCCGTAGTGCGGCGTAGCTTTCTGCTCCCCTGGTTGTTGTATCGTTTGTGCGGCAATTGTACTGCCGGACAGGCCTTCCGAAGAGTGGAGTCCTGAAAGTAAGAGAAAATGAAAAAGTCGGCAGCCCCTAGTGTGGTTTAAGCCGTGTTTCGGGCATGCCGTGATTGTGCCCCTCCTCTTTTTCCCATGGTATTTCTAGAGCGTAGTTATGTACGCGCAACACTGGTTTCGCAAGTTCGCGAGGGCTGGGGTTGGGGCCGCATTGCTACGCTTGCTCGGAACGTGCCCGGCGGTCTTGTTGTGGGTTACTCCGGGCGCGCTTGATGGTGTCCAGACGTTTAATGGCCGGACTGGAGAATTGCCTTGAGAGGCTGCTTTGTACTTCTGCTGCAATAGCCGCCGTATGCTCCTCCGTTCGGAGAGAGCGTTCGCTGTTTCCATTGACCGTGATGACTCCTCGAGGGCCTGGCATTTTGAGCTTGAGGTATGCGTAGTGCGGCACCGCATTGAACTTGGCAAATGCGGTTCGCCCGAGCAGTGCGTGATAGCCACTGCGGAACGGAACTATGTCGAAGATTAACTCCTCGCTTCGGAAATTATCCGGAGATCTGAAGACCGCTTCAAGTGTAACTGAGCCTGTACAGTTGGCCTCTACACCTAGTATGACGCCTTTAAAGGTCATTTTAGTGGGTTTAATCCTCGAGGGATCGATGCCCATTTTCCGCACTGTATCCTGGTAAAGCAGGTTCAGGTTGCTACCGCCGTCCATAAGGACTCTAGTGAGGTGAAATCCGTCAATAATTGGGTCTAGAACCAATGCGGCGAATCCGCCATGAAGGGTGCTAGTGGGGTGGTCCCTTCGATCAAAACTGATCGGGCAGGAAGACCATGGGTTGAACTTTGGGGCGACTGGCTCCATCGCGTATACGTCCCTTAGCACACGCTTCCGCTCCCTCTTGGGGACGTGGGTTGCGTATATCATGTTCACCATCCGCACTTGTGGGGGAAAACCTTTCTCTCCACTGTTGTTCGGCGGCCGGGGCTCCTCCTCGTCATCGCTATGCAGCCCCTTGTCTCTGCTTTCGGCATTTAACTTGCCTGCCTGCTTGAACACCCAACAATCCCTGTTGGTGTGATTGGCTGGTTTTTCGGGGGTGCCATGTATCTGGCATGAGCGGTCGAGTATTCGGTCCAAACTGTACGGGCCCGGAGTATTTCTTTTGAATGGCTTTTTCCGCTGACCGGGTTTAGAGCCTCTGAATCCGGAATTAACTGCCGTATCCTCAGCATTGTCGCCGTTAATGCGGCGCTTTTGCTTGTTGCGACGCGACCTGCCACTATTGTCCTTGGTATCCGAATTACCAGGGCTCTTGGTCATGTTATTGCTGCGAGCTAGCCAGCTGTCTTCTCCCGCGCAAAAGCGGGTCATAAGTGTCGTGAGGGCTGCCATAGATTTCGGCTTTTCCTGTCCTAGGTGCCGTGCAAGCCACTCGTCGCGGATGTTATGCTTGAAGGCTGCTAGGGCCTCTGCGTCCGGACAGTCGACGATTTGATTTTTCTTGGTTAGGAACCGTGTCCAGAATTGTCTGGCCGATTCCTCTGGCTACTGAATTATGTGGCTAAGGTCATCGGCGTCTGGTGGTCGCACATAAGTGCCCTGGAAATTGTCGAGGAATGCTGTTTCCAGGTCCTCCCAACAACCAATTGATTCTGCTGGCAAGTTGTTAAGCCAATGCCGAGCTGGTCCTTTAAGCTTGAGTGGGAGGTATTTGATGGCGTATAGGTCATCACCGCGGGCCATGTGGATATGAAGGAGATAGTCCTCGATCCATACCGCAGGATCTGTTGTGCCATCATATGATTCGATGTTCACGGGTTTGAAACCCTCAGGGATTTGATGATCCATTACTTCATCTGTGAAGCATAGTGGGTGTGTGGCACCTCTGTATTGGGCTATATCACGACGCAGCTCAAATGAGCTTTGTCTACTGTGTTCGGCCCGGCCGGATTGACTATATCCGGAGTGACGATTACTGTCTCGTGCCGTGGGGCGCCCACGTGATCCGTAGATCGATCTTGTTTGCCTTGACTTGTCCTCCAATATATCTCGCAGGTCTGGCGCATTTTCCCGTGCCTTGGTATTTTTTGAGCGGCGCCGGGGTGCGGCTTGAGTGGAGGGCCAAGAGGCCTCTCTGTCGCGGCCACGGGGTGGCCGATCGGCCGCATCATGCACTGGTGATGTAGGTTTAGGTGCTTCCTCCTCTAATCGTGGTAGCATCCTGCGCTTTGGGTAGCTCTTGGAGGGGCGTTCGAGTTCATACTCTTCGGCCGCAAGGACCTTAGTCCATCTGTCGGCTAGCAAATCTTGATCAGCTCTAAGCTGTTGCTATTTTTTCTTGACGCTGCTCGCCGTGGCTATAAGCCTGCGTTTGAAACGCTCTTGTTCGATGGGATCCTCCGGCACGACAAATTCGTCGTCATCGAGGCTTGCCTCGTCTTCGGAGGGAGGCATATGATTATCGTCCTCGACCTCTCTGTCTGCTGCTCTCTCATGTGGGCTGGCTTCTCCATCCTCCTATGCTGAATCTTGCTGGAGGTGGTTGTCTTCGGCACTATCCGGGGTGTTATTATCTCCCGTGCCGGAATCACCGTTTTTGATTCGGCGGGATTTAGAGCGGCGCCACTGACGCCAGCGCTTAGGCTGCTTCTTGGAGGGGTCATCCTCCGCAGTTCCATCGCCATTGCCTTCTTTTATGGTGTCCACCATGTATATATCATACGACGAGGTGGCTTTCCAATGCCCTATAGGCGCTGGTTCTTGATCGTCTCCTGCATCGGCGTCCATACCGTCAATGTCTTCGGAGTCGAAGTCGTGCATGTCGGTTAAATCATCGACAGTGGCTACGAAGTGGGTGGTGGGTGGGCTTTGAATTTCTTCATCATCCGCATCCCAACCTTGCTGACCATAGTCCGGCCAGGGCTCTCCTGATAAAGAGAGAGACTTTAGTGAATTCAGAATATCGCCGAAGGGAGAGTGCTGAAAGATGTCCGCGGCGGTGAACTCCATAATCGGCGCCCAATCGGGTTCGATCGGTAGGGGCGCGGAGGGCTCGGAGTCTGGAGAGGAGTCCGGCTCCTTGGAGTCACGGGCTTCACAGAGAATAGGGCTGGTGTTCGGCTCGATCGCCGTAAAGATTGCAGCCCCCGAGGCGGTGTCCAACCACTAATCCTTGATTGGCGCAGTTGGTTCCGAATTAAGGGTCGGAGCTGATGCGGGTGCGGCCTCCAGGGCACTGTTCGGCGGTAGAGCTAGATCATGCCCATCGTGACAGTGCGACGCGCTCGGCTGCGGCTCGAATCCGTCGAAGATCAAGTCTCCGCGGAGGTCCGCTGTGTAGTTTAAACTTCCAAATCTGACCTGACGGCCAGGGCGTAGCTTTCGATCTGGTCCAGATGGCAAAGCGAATTGGCCCGCAGTGCAAAGGCGCCAAATACGAAGATCTGTCCGGGGAGAAAAGTCTCACCCTGGATCGCATCGTCATTGATGATCGGAGGAGCCATTGGGCCTAAAAGTGACGATTCAGAGGAACACTCAATGAAAGCACCAATGTCAGTGTCAAAACCAGCGGATCTCGGGTAGGGGGTCCCGAACTATGCGTCTAGGCGGATGGTCATGATACAACGTATCTATAATTTTTGATTGCTCCTTGCTACTTTATCTACTGTTTTAGGCAATATTGGGCTTTATTATCCACTTTTATATTATTTTTGGGACTAACCTATTAACCGGAGGCCCAGCCCAGAATTGCTGTTTTTTTGCCTATTTCAGTATTTCGAGGAAACAGAATATCAAACGGAGTCCAAACGGAATGAAACCTTCGGGAACGTGATCTTCTCACCGAACGTGATCCAGGAGACTTGGACCCTACTCCAAGAAGTTTCCGGGGAGGTCACAAGGGTGGAGGGCGCACCCCCCTGGGCGCGCCCCCTGCCTCATGGGCCCCTCGGAGCTCCACCGCCGTGCTTCTTCCGCCTATATATCTCCATATACCCTAAAAACATCCGGGAGCAACATAGATCGGGAGTTCCGCTGCCAGAAGCCTCCGTAGCCACCGAAAGCCAATCTAGACCCATTCCGGCACCCTGCCGGAGGGGGTAATCCCTCTCCGGTGTCCATCTTCATCATCCCGGTGCTCTCCATGACGAGGAGGGAGTAGTTCTCCCTCGGGGCTGAGGGTATGTACCAGTAGCTATGTGTTTGATCTCTCTCTCTCTCTCTCTCTCGTGTTCTTGAGATGATACAATCCTTATGTATCGCGAGCTTTGCTATTATATTTGGATCCTATGATGTTTCTTCCCCCCTCTTCTCTCTTGTAATGAATCGAGTTTCCCCTTTGAAGTAATCTTATCGGATTGAGTCTTTAAAGACTTGAGAACACTTGATGTATGTCTTGCCGTGGATATCTGTGGTGACAATGGGATACCACGTGCCACTTGATGTACGTTTTAGTGACCAACTTGCGGGTTTCGTGACATCGGGAACCTATGCATAGGGGTTGGCACACGTTTTCGTCGTGATTCTCTGGTAGAAACTTTGGGGCACTCTTTGAGGTTCTTTGTGTTGGTTGAGTAGATGAATTGAGATTGTGTGATGCATATCGTTTAATCATGCCCACGGATACTTGAGGTGACATTGAAGTATCTAGGTGACATTAGGGTTTTGGTTGATTTGTATCTTAAGGTGTTATTCTAGTACGAACTCTAGGGCTGTTTGTGACACTTATAGGAATAGCCCAACGGATTGATTGGAAAGAATAACTTTGAGGTGGTTTCGTACCCTACCATAATCTCTTCATTCGTTCTCCGCTATTAGTGACTTTGGAGTGACTCTTTATTGCATGTTAAGGGATAATTTTATGATCCAATTATGTTAGTATTGTTGAGAGGACTTACACTAGTGAAAGTATGAACCCTAGGCCTTATTTCCTATCATTGCAATACCGTTTACGCTCACTTTTATCATTAGTTACCTTGCTGTTTTTATATTTTCAGATTACAAATACCTTTATCTACCATCCATATTGCACTTGTATCACCATCTCTTCGCCAAACTAGTGCACCTATACAATTTACCATTGTATTGGGTGTGTTGGGGACACAAGAGACTCTTTGTTATTTGGTTGCAGGGTTGCTTGAGAGAGACCATCTTCATCCTACGCCTCCTACGGATTGATAAACCTTAGGCCATCCACTTGAGGGAAATTTGCTACTGTCCTACAAACCTCTGCACTTGGAGGCCCAACAACGTCTACAAGAAGAAGGTTGTGTAGTAGACATCAAGCTCTTTTCTGGCGCCGTTGCCGGGGAGGCTAGGTAAGTGAAGGTATACCTTTAGATCTTGCAATCGAATCTTTTTGTTTCTTGTTTTTAGCACTAGTCTAGTTTATAAATGAAAACTACAAAAAAATGGAATTGAGTTTGTCTCATACGCTTCATCTTTTTAATATCTTTCGTGAGTATGATGGAAAGGAAACTTGTGCTCAAGTGCTAGAAGAAGAAATCTATAAAATGTTTGGCACTAAATCTTTGTATGATGAGCATGATTGCAAAGTTGTTAGTATGAATTACTTGAATATCCATGATGCTAATGATTTGCAAAGCCACAAGCTTGGGGAAGCTATGTTTGATGAAGATGATATTTTTTGTCCCCCAAACTTTGATGAGCAAATTTACTATGATGAAAGCATGCCTCCTATCTATGATGATTATTGTGATGACACGTATGCTTTAAAGAATAATGATTACCTTGAAACTTGTCATCTTGATCTTAATTTTCAATCACATGATAGTTATTTTGTTGAGTTTGCTCCCACTACTATTCCGAATGAGAAGAATTTTGCTTATATGGAGAGTAGTAAATTATCTATGCTTGTAGATCATGAAAAGAATGCTTTAGGTGCTGGTTATATTGTTCAATTCATTCATTATGCTACTGAAAATTATTATGAGGGAGGAATATATTCTTGTAGGAATTGCAATAATATCAAGTTTCCTCTCTATGCGCTTAAAGTCTTGAAGTTATGCTTGTTTTACCTTCCTATGCAAGTTGATTATTGTTCCCATAAGTTGTTTTCTCACAAAATCCCTATGCATAGGAAGTGGGTTAGACTTAAATGTGCTAGTCATATTCTTCATGATGCTCTCTTTATGTTTCAATTCCTATCTTTTATGTGAGCATCGTTGAAATCATCATGCCTAGCTAGGGACGTTAAACGATAGCGCTTGTTGGGAGGCAGCCCAATTTTATTTTGTGTTTTTGTTTTTGGTTATGTTTTGGAATAAATAATCCATCTAGATTCTGTTTAGATGTGGTTTTATCTTTTAATTAGTGTTTGTGCCAAGTTAAACCTATTAGATCTTCTTGGAAGATAGTTATTTGATCTTGCTGTAATTTCCAGAATCTTTGCGCTCAGTGACCGAATTGTAAAAAATCACCAGAACGTGATAAAATAGTGATTCCAATTGCTGATGATCAATAAAAAAATTTCCCAGGTCGTCTAATTTTGGTAGAATTTTTTGGGTTCCAGAAGTTTGCGTTAGTAACAGATTACTACAGACTGTTCTGTTTTTGACAGATTCTGTTTTGCGTGTGTTGTTTGCTTATTTTGATGAATCTATGGCTAGTAAAATAGTTTATAAACCATAGAGAAGTTGGAATACAGTAGGTTTAACACCAATACAAATAAAGAACAAGTTGACTACAGTACCTTAAAGTAGTCTTTTGTTTTCTTTCTCTAACGGAGCTCACGAGATTTCTATTGAGTTTTGTGTTGTGAAGTTTTCATGTTTTGGGTGAATTCTTTTGATGGATTATGGAACAAGGAGTGGCAAGAGCCTAAGCTTGGGGATGCGCATGGAACCCCCAAGATAATCCAAGGACACCAAAAAGTCAAAGCTTGGGGATGCCCCGGAAGGCATCCTCTCTTTCGTCCACTTCCATCGGTAATTTACTTGGAGCTATATTTTTATTCACCACATGATATGTGTTTTGCTTGGAGCGTCTTGTATTATTTGTGTCTTTGCTTGTTAGTGTACCACAATCATCCTTGCTTTACACACCTTTTGAGAGAGCCATGTATGAATTGAAATTTGTTAGAATACTCTATGTGCTTCACTTATATCTTTTGAGCTTGATAGTTTACTCTATGTGCTTCACTTATATCTTTTTGAGCGTGATAATTTTTTATCTAGTGCTTCATTTAGATCTTTTAGATCACGGTGGTGGTTTGTTTTAAAGAAACTTGATCTCTCATGCTTCACTTAGATTATTTTGAGAGTCGTTAATAGCATGGTAATTTGCTTAATGTTAATATACTTGGTATTCAAGATATGTGAAATTTTCTTTTTAGTGGGTTGAATACTAAGATAAGTTTGATGCTTGATAATTGTTTTGAGATATGGAGGTGATAATATCATAGTCGTGCCAGTTGAGTAGTTGTGAATTTGAGAAATACTTGTGTTGAAGTTAGCAAGTCCCGTAGCATGCACGTATGGTTAAAGTTGTGTAACAAATTTGAAGCATGAAGTGTACCTGGCTTGTGCATCCTTATGAGTGGCGGTCGGGGACGAGCGATGGTCTTTTCCTACCAATCTATCCCCCTAGGAGCATGCGCGTAGTACTTGATTTCTGATGACTTCTAAATTTTTGCAATAAGTATATGAGTTCTTTTGACTAATGTTGAGTCCATGGATTATACGCACTTTTACCTTTCCGCCATTTGCTAGCCTCTTCGGTACCGTGCATTGCCCTTTCTCACATTAAGAGTTGGTGCAAACTTCGCCGGTGCATCCAAACCCCGTGATATGATACGCTCTTTCACACATAAACCTCCCTATATCTTCCTCAAAACAGCCACCATACCTACCTATCATGGCATTTCCATAGCCATTCCGAGATATATTGCCATGCAACTTCCATCATCATCATCATCATCATCATCATCATCATCATCATCATCATCATGACATGCTTTACTTTTGTCATATTGCCATTGCATGATCTTGTAGTTGACATCATATTTGTGGCAAAGCCGCCATGCATTATTTTTCATACATGTCACTCTTGATTCATTGCACCATCCCGGTACACCGCCGGAGGCATTCATATAGAGTCATATCTTGTTCTAGTATCGAGTTGTAATCATTATGTTGTAATCAATAGAAGTGTGATGATCATCATTATTAGAGCATTGCCTAATTAAAAAAAAGAGAAAGGCCAAAAAGAAAGGAAAAAAAGAAAGGCCCCCCAAAAAAAGAGAAAATAAAAAGGGCAATGCTACTATCTCTTTTTCCACACTTGTGCTTCAAAGTAGCACCTTGTTCTTCATGTAGTGAGTCTCATATATTGTGCTTCAAAGTAGCACCATGATTTTCATATAGTGAGTCTCATAAGTTGTCTTGTTCATACTAGTGGGAATTTTTCATTATAGAACTTGGCTTGTATATTCCAACGATGGGCTTTGAGGGAGTCCAGGATTAGGGGGTGTTCGGGTAGCCGGACTATACCTTCAGCCGGACTCCTGGACTATGAAGATACAAGATTGAAGACTTCGTCCCGTGTCTGGATGGGACTTTCCTTGGCGTGGAAGGCAAGCTTGGCGATGCGGATACTCAAGATCTCCTACCATTGTAACCGACTCTGTGTAACCCTAACCCTATCCGGTGTCTATATAAACCGGAGGGTTGTAGTCCGGAGGCAATCAACTCCATACACAACAATCATACCATAGGCTAGCTTCTAGGGTTTAGCCTCCTTGATCTCGTGGTAGATCTACTCTTGTACTACCCATATCATCAATATTAATCAAGCAGGAGTAGGGTATTACCTCCATCGAGAGGGCCCGAACCTGGGTAAAACAAAGTGTCCCCTGTCTCCTATTACCATCCGGCCTAGACGCACAGTTCGGGACCCCCTACCCGAGATCTGCCGGTTTTGACACCGACATTGGTGCTTTCATTGGGAGTTCCTCTGTGTCGTCGCCTTTAGGCCCGATGGCTCCTTTGATCATCAACAACGATGCGGTCCAGGGTGAGATTTTTCTCCCCGGACAGATCTTCGTCTTCGGCGGCTTCGCACTGCGGGCCAATTCACTTGGCCACCTGGAGCAGATCGAAAGCTACGCCCCTGGCCATCAAGTCAGGTTCGGAAGCCTAAACTACACGGCAGACATCTGCGGAGATTTGATCTTCGACGGATTCGAGCCACAGCCAAGCACGCCGCACTGTCTCGTGGGGCATGATCTAGCTCTGCCACCGAACAGTACCCTGGAGGCCGCAAAAGCACCGGCTCTGACCCTTAATTTGGAGCCGGCTACGCCAATCGAGGGTGAGCGGTTGGACGTCACCTCGGGGGCTGTAATCTCAAAGGCGATCAAGCCAAACGCCAGCCCCGCACTCTGCACGGCCCGTGACTCCAAGGAGCCAGATTCCTCTCCGAATCCCTCGCGTCCCTGCCGATCGAACCCGATTGGGCGCCAATAATGGAGTTCACCGCCGCGGACATCTTTCAGCACTCGCCCTTCGGCGACATCCTGAATTCTCTAAAGTCTCTCTCTTTATCAGGAGAGCCCTGGCCGGATTACGGTCAGCGAGGATGGGATACGGATGATGAAGAAATTCAAAGCCCACCCACCACCCACTTGGTAGCCACTGTCGACAATTTAAACGACGTGCTCAACTGCGACTCCGGAGACATCGACAGCATGGATGACGATGCAGGAGATACCGACGAACCAACGCCCATAGGGAATTGGACAACCACCTCATCCCACGATGTGTACATGGTGGATACCCCTAAAGGAAGCGACAACGAGGAAAAAGGGGATCGGACGGGAGATCGACCCCCCCGAAAAGCAATCAAAGCATCGGCGTAAACGCCGACCCAAGCCCCGCCTTGACAAAAACCCAACCATAGAGCAGGACGAGCTGGTAGACGACAAGCAGGCCTTAGAGCAACCGTTCGAACAGGGAAACACGGATAGAGAAACCGAACATCCCTCCTCCGGCGAAAACGGCATTCCAGACAACCTCACGCCGAACAAACCTATGGAGCAGAAGAATCTCCACGAGAGACTCGTTGCAACTGCACGCAGCCTAAAAAAGCAGAAGCGGAAGCTAAAAACAGCGGAAGATGCACTCCGGATTAGATGGAGCAAAGTAACCAATACAACAGATAAGTACGGCGACAGTCGCCGCACTAAAAGCTATCCGAAAAGAAAGCTACTGCCTGAATTCGACGAAGAGGCCCTAGAGCCCTCGCATTCAAAAAATGAAAAAGCCACACGGCCGGATAGATGACCCCATAAAGCGGCAAGCGACGCCGCACCTAAATCGGCATGCGATCCACTTAAGGATTCGCATCATGGCCCAGTCAGGTCCATTTATGGGCCAAGAAAGCAAGCTCTCGTAAGCAATGCTATGAAGCCATCATCAGAATCCGGCACACCCAAATACAGGGGCGCCGCACACCCCCTATGTTTCACCGATGAGGTCCTGGACTATGAATTCCCAGAGGGATTCAAACCCGTAAACATAGAGGCATATGATGGAACAACAGACCCTGGAGTCTGGATCGAGGATTATATCCTCCACATACACATGGCTAGAGGAGATGATCTCCACGCCATAAAATATCTACCCCTTAAGCTTAAAGGGCCAGCCCGGCATTGGCTTAAAAGCCTTCCAGAAAACACAATTGGAAGCTGGGAAGAGCTCGAGGATGCTTTCCGAGCAAACTTTCAAGGGACCTATGTCCGTCCCCCGGATGCAGACGATCTTAGTCACATAAATCAACAACCCGGAGAATCAGCTCGGCAGTTCTGGAATAGATTCCTCACTAAAAAGAATCAGATAGTCGACTGTCCGGACGCCGAAGCCTTAGCAGCTTTCAGGCATAATGTCCGAGACGAATGGCTCGCCAGACACCTCGGCCAAGAAAAGCCAAGAACAATGGCCGCACTAACAAGCCTCATGACCCGCTTTTGTGCAGGGGAGGACAGCTGGTTGGCAAGGTGCAGCCCCAGCAACCCAAGTACATCCGAAACTAGGGATGGAAACGGAAAACCACGACGCAACAAGGACCGTCGCTGGACTAAGGACAAAAGTCCGAAGAGCACGGCAGTCAATGCCGGATTCAAAGGCTCACGACAAAATCAGGAAAAATCGCCCCCAGGATAACAGGGACGATCCATCCAACCTAAATAAAATCCTGGACAGGATGTGTCAGATACACAGTACTCCCGGAAGCCTGCTAACCATACCCACAGAGACTGTTGGGTTTTCAAACAATCTGGCAGACTCAATGCCGAACACAAGGGGCTCGACACACCAAGCAAAGACAAGGACGAACCCCAAAAGCAGAGCACCAGGAAACAAAAGAACTTCCCACAGGAAGTAAAAACAGTGACTCACTTCACATAACAAAACGTGCGGCGCCCGTAAAGGTACGCACCACACGGCCCATCCCCAAAGGGTCCTGCCACTGGTTGTCAAAACCGATCATCTTCGATCAGCTAGATTATTCTAGGAATATCAAGAATGTAGGCTGGACTGCCTTGATACTCGATCCAATAATTGGCGGACTCAAGTTTTCAAATGTCCTGATGGACGGCGGCAGTGGACTAAACCTGATATATCAGGATACAATCCAGCACATGGGGATAAACCCAGCAAGAATCCACCGCAGCAAAACCTCCTTTCAAGGGGTAATACCTGGTCCGGACACCCATTGTACGGGTTTTCTCCGGCTCACAGTCACATTCGGCTCTGCCGATAACCTCCGTCGCGAAAAGCTGACCTTCCATATCGTCCCGTTCTCAAGTCGCTATCAAGCACTACTGGGACGCAAAGCTTTCGCTCGCTTTAACGCAATACCGCATTATGCATCTCTTACGCTCAAGATGCCCGGTCCACGAGGCATCATCTCTTTGAAGGGGAAGCACTAAAGTGCGCCTCCCCAAGCGGAGGACTGTGCGGCCGCTTTGACAGCCCCACAGCAAAATGGCCTCACCGGCCAAAAAACTTCAAAATAGGTCATTTAAAGACCACGAACGCGGATAGACGAGTTCGGTGCAAAATCAACATTGATGCAGGCCTAGAAGCCATATACCCCCGCACTAGGGGCTCCACGCATATACAATAAGAGACAATAAAGCTCAAACTTATATATCTTACTTTATACTTTGCTTATTTTAAACTTTTTCGGCACGACTCGTTTTCAACTCAGTTCCTCTCTTTTACAGATGAACGTCGTGCGGCGCCCGTCCAGGATACGGCACAACGGAGACACAGGCGCAGACGTGCAGTAGGGACCCGTCCTAAAGGATTCTTTTTAGATTAAGACCCTGCGTAAACCTTTTTTACTGTCTCTTGTTGCTACACATCCCCTGGTTTTTCTTTCTAATATAACCAAGGAGGAGGCTGGCGTCTTGGCATATGGCCACGTCAGAATTTTTGCACGTACCTGGACACTAGGGGCTTTTTTAATAAAGAGTGTTGTTTGGCCCGCACTCATAAAGACCGAACACCTTAGGGAGTGTTCGGCGTCGCGAGTTTTGGCATTATATGCATCAGCTCCGAATCATGTCTTTGGTCAAATGTTGGGTTGCCCGGCTCCTGAGTTCGGCTACCTTACGTTCCGCTCTATCGGCTAAGGTAGCACCAGGAGAACTACTGCGATTGTGCCCCCGGTTCGGCCAGGGCGAGCACCTCAGTAGAGAAAGCCGAAAACTGACTGTCATGATGTAGCGTGAGACTGGTCAGCCACTCGATGACCGATCGGAATCTATCGGATTCCTCCGCTTTAACGAAGGGCCGCTTCCCGGTCAGGCACATACGCGCCCCGAATTCGGACGAGCGCAGTTGCCAACAAGGAGCTACCTAAAGAGTCTCATTTCAAACTCCTATGGCTAAGTGAAAGTGTTAAAGCATTATAGTCCGGTTGCCTGGCCCGCTGCGCTATCACCTCCTTTGTAGGACCAAGACGTTGGGTTAAGTGTGAAAATGCGTCTTCTGCGAGCACCCCCGCACTATGTGCGTGGGGGCTGAAGCCAACGACTGCCATCTTTCAGATTCTATATATATATATATATATATATATATATACATATATATATATATATATCTTAAAACGGCCGCATAGAAGGTGTTAATAATACTTGGAGGCACAAGTATAAAAAAGGCCACTACAATTTATCAAAATATTACTTTATAATTACATATGCTATCATAACATAGCATCTTTCGGGCATTGCGTCTCTATTACACGAGCGCCTTCAAGAACTTCCTGAAAATAGTGCTCGGAAGGTACTCGGCTTTTGTCCGAATCTCGGGACGCAACAACGGTGGTCTCCATCTCTGCCTAGTATGTCTTAACACGGGCATGAGCCATCCATACGCCCTCTATGCATGCCGACCTCTTCATTGCATTTATACGCGGCACCGCGTCAAGGAATTGCTGCACCAAGCTGAAATAACTCTTCGGCTCCGGTCTCCCAGGCCACAGATGACCCATGATGTACTTCATGGCGAGTCCGGACAATCTATTCAGTTCAGCCCATTGGGCCAGGCGATCGTCCACTGCCAGTGGACGCTCTGGATTGTGGAACTGTGACCAGAAAAGCTTTTCCACTTCGCGATCTTCTAGATCTCGAAAGTGTTTGGTCGCATCAGCAGCACTTGCTGCCAAATCCAGATAGGTGTCCTCCACACTCCACATCCGGTCCAACGGAGCAAACTTCGGATCACAAAACTTCCTCCGCAGCATAAAGGGCTTTCCAGCCGCAATCTGTTCGGCCTGACGCAGCTCCTCTTTCGCAGCTCTCATCGTAGAGCGAGCGTCCTTGGCATCGGCAACGGCCTTCTCTAAATCCGTCTGTCTCGCCCGGTCTTCTTTCTCAAGAAGTTCGCAACGGTCTGCAGCGCTCTTTAACTTCTCGGCCATCTCGGACATCTCTTCTTTGCTTCGGCAGTGAGAAGCCTGTTCAGCTCTCAGCTCTTCAAGGGCCTTCTCGGCAGCCGCATCGCTTTTTCTGGCTTGCTCCTTAGCTCGGGCAAGTTCTTCCCTAAGATTCTCCACGGCGGCCGTACCATCTGCGGCAAGCACACACATTGTAAGACACTGGCATAAAGCTCCTATTACTTGATGCCGCCCAAAGAATTACATACCTTGAGCCTCATCAAGCCGCTTGTTGACAAGCGCGATGTCGGCATCTGCCATGTCCAGTTGCCGCTTTAGTTCGGCCACATCATCAGTTCGGCTTGATTCAAGACACCTCGCCACCTACATTCAAAGGCGACATCTTAGACCTGGGATTATGATCCTCTGCGTGCCGTCATTTCTTGACAACGCGCAGAGTCTCAGGGGCTACTATCTATACAGGGCGCACCTTACTTATGCGCAACTGACAAAAGTGTACATTATCTAACGTACCTCAAAACCCGTCAGTAAACTTTTGACGGCCTCATGCAATCCGCTTTCTGCGGATGAAATCCTTTCAATCACCATGCCCATCAATGCATGGTGCTCCTCTGAGATAGAAGCTCGCCCCAACAGAATCTTCAGCTCCTCCGGCCGAGCACCAGACGGTGCCGGACTTGTCCTATGGCCTCTTTCGAAGGCCGGACGCGGAGAGCCTTGGGGGGCCACATAGCTCTTCCGCCCCTGCCGGATTCGGAGAAACCCTCCGCGACGACACCTCAGGGTCGCCCGCCTCGCTAGGCGGGACGGCAGGGGGAGGCGTCCCGCTCTCCATCATCTTCGGAAGAAGATCCCCCGAAGACGAGCTCTGCCGAGAAGGGCTGAGGTCCGAGCTGTAAGGTAAAATTTCGGTTAGTCTTCTCAGATATAAATCAAGGATTTCTCTCATCCCTCAAAAGGAAAACCTCTCTCTACTTACGGCTCGCTGGAGGGCTGATCCCCTTGAGGGCGTGGTCCGGCCGAGGAACTCCCCAGCGTCGGACCCTCTGACAAGGATTTTCTCCCCCGTTTCGAGGCCATGGTCTTCGGGTCGTCAGAGGCGGCTCTCTTCTTCCCCTTAGGAGAGGAATTGTCGGTTCCTCCCTTCGGAGCAGCCTCCTTCGAGGAGGCCATAGCTTCCTTGTCCTCCCCCTCCAAAGGCATTTTTCCAGCATCCTGACCAGCACGGGATCCGGCCTGGTTTCAGGAAGGGGAGCCGGACACCTGATCAGCTTTGCTGTCGCTATCCAATCCTGTTTAAAAGGACGGCTCTTTTAGGGGCAAGTTTATGACAATTATACGGATAGAAGGTCCGGGCACAAGGTTGCTTACTTGAGTATTTGGGCGATTGCAGCTTAGGCCTGCGTCCTCGGTTAAATCCGGACACATCTCTTGTGATCCAAAGAACAGTTTATGCATCTCTGCAGGCGTTGCGCCCATAAAGTTCTGGAGAGCTCGCGGTCCCTCTGGATTAAACTCCCATAGGTGAAGGGGTGACATTTGCCGGGCAATATTCGGCGAATCAGCATGACCTGCGTCACCTTGACCAGGCTGAGGTCTCCTTCCAGGAGATCTTTAATGCGGCCTTGTAACAAGGGCACGTCTTTGGATAACCCCCAATTTAATCCTTTGTTGACCCATGACGCTAGCCGTGGTGGGGGACCCGAGCGAAAGGCAGGAGGCGCCACCCACTTGGCACTCCTGGGAGTGGTGATATAGAACCACTCTCGTTGCCATAGGCCGAGCTCCTCTTGAAAAGAGCCCTCGGGCCATGGAGCATCGGTGTTCTTACTGATGACAGCACCTCCGCACTCTGCGTGCCGTCCCTCGATCATCTTCGGCTCCACTTCAAAAGTCTTGAGCCATAAACCGAAGTGAGGAGTAACGCGGAGGAACGCTTTGCACACAACAATGAATGAGGAAATGTGGAGGATGGACTCCGGAGCTAAGCCATGAAATTCCAGCCCGTAATAGAACAACAACCCCCTCATGAAGGGATCCATCGGGAAGCCTAACCCCCGAAGGAAGTGGGACATGAACACTACGCTCTCACCGGGCTGGGGATTGGGAATAGCCTGCCCTTGAATAGGCAACCTATGCGGAATTTCGCCAGTCAAGAACTTAGCCTCTCTCAACTTTAGCACATCCTCCTCCATGACGGAGGAGGGCATCCATCGGCCTTGAAGGTCGGAACTGGACATTGTCGAAGGTCCAAAGCACCTGGAATCTGAAGCCTAGGGTGTTGGAACTCAAGGCGACGGGCGAACTCGTTTGAGGTTGGAAAAGGGAGTAAGGCCTTGGTCTCTTTATAAGAGGTTGAATACCAGGAGCCCTCCCCGTAACCGTTTGGGACTCGCCTTTAATCGAGAAAACATGCTAATGGGTACGATTGGGTTACCCACGTCCGTATTGATGAGAATCCCGTAAAGGGGGGCACACGATCTCTGCTTTGACAAGACGTGCCAAGGAAACCGCCTCGCAAAACATGCTGAGGTGGAAAAGTAAAAACAATTTGAGTAAAGGACTTGGCCGTAGTGTGATAGTGCACTACGGAATACGTCAGCAGATTTGATTTCTGTTAATATTATCATTCTCTCTATGGCAATATGTGGAAGCTTATTTTGCAGAACCGGACACTACTCTTGGTGTTTACAAATCTTCTATGAAGGACTTGGAGGAGGAACCCGCCTTGCAATGCCGAAGACAATTTGCGCGCCGGACTCGTCGTCATTGAAGCCTGGTTCAGGGGCTACTGAGGGAGTCCTGGATTAGGGGGTGTTCGGGTAGCCAGACTATACCTTCAGCCGGACTCCTGGACTATGAAGATACAAGATTGAAGACTTCGTCCCGTGTCCGGATGGGACTTTCCTTGGCGTGGAAGGCAAGCTTGGCGATGCGGATATTCAAGATCTCCTACCATTGTAACCGACTCTGTGTAACCCTAACCCTATCCGGTGTCTATATAAACCGGAGGGTTGTAGTCCGTAGGCAATCAACTCCATACACAACAATCATACCATAGGCTAGCTTCTAGGGTTTAGCCTCCTTGATCTCGTGGTAGATCTACTCTTGTACTACCCATATCATCAATATTAATCAAGCAGGAGTAGGGTATTACCTCCATCGAGAGGGCCCGGACCTGGGTAAAACAAAGTGTCCCCTGTCTCCTGTTGTTCATCCTACGGACTAAAACCCTCCGGTTTATATAGACACCGGAGAGGGCTAGGGTTACACAGGGTCGGTTACAATGGTAGGAGGTCTACATATCCGTATCGCCAAGCTTGCCTTCCACGCCAAGGAAAGTCCCTTCCGGACACGGGACGAAGTCTTCAATCTTGTCTCTTCATAGTCCAGGAGTCCGGCCGAAGGTATAGTCCGGCTATCCGGACACCCCTAATCCAGGACTCCCTCAATGGGGAAGACGATGCCACCCGTTGGGGCGTAAGGGTCCGGACAACGCTGCTGCTTTAGCAAAAATCCTGTCCGATCTGTTCAAGGGAGAGGAAGAGGAGTTCATCCGCATCAAGCCCCGGGATGGATTCTCCATGTACAACCCTCCAAGCTGGGTGAGTTATATCCCCTGACTCCCATTCTTCCCACATTCTTTGTCGTAGGCACTCACCTTGCCATTTTACGGCAGGAACTGTGAAAAGCCATAAGGGAGGTCAACAGCCCATCCCCACAACCAGAGGACCCCGACCAGGCCCTCGGTACCGGACTCGAAGAAGATCCGGACATATTCGTGGAGCTGATAGACCGGCAGTTCTATCAATTGAGCTGTGATGACGCCATGGTGGCCATTACGGCCGACTATCCCGGACTGCTCCCTGCATCGCTTGTAAGAAAAACCAAATTCTCAACTCCAAAAACTAGGATCCAATTTTAGATACTTCACCTACCATATACATATGGTGTTTTACAGGGAAGGCATTTGGGACGCCGTGCCGAACCCGCAGCAACTCGTCAACAAGAGGCACCGAGGCCGGGTAAGCCAAAAAGGAAGGCGGTCAGGACGGAGACGCCGGCGCAGAGGTATGACAAAAACCCCGCTCCGTGGTTGTCGTATTTCTCAAAATGTAATGACGTCCATGTTTCTTTAATAGAAAAAACGCTCGCCGGAATATATATCCGGTGAGGCTGTCGATCATGCTTCCACCAGTCGGGCTCCAGGACCGGACATAGAGGCGGAAGCCTGATACGTCTCCAACGTATCTATAATTTTTGATTGCTCCATGCTATATTATCTACTATTTTGAATGTTTATGGGCTTTATTATACACTTTTATATCATTTTTGGGACCAACCTATTAACCCAGAGCCCAGTGCTAGTTTTTGTTTTTACCCTGTTTTAGGGTTTCGAAGAAAAGGAAAATCAAACGGAGTCCAATTGACCCGAAACTTCACGGAACTCATTTTTGGAAGGAAAGAAGCCCAGAAGACTTGGAGTGCACGTCGGGGAACCTACGAGGAGGTCATGAGGCAGGGGGCGCGCCCACCCCCCTGGGCGCGCCCTCCACCCTCGTGAGCCCCTCGTGGCCCCCCTGACGTACTTCTTCCGCCTATATATCTCCATATACCCTAAAAACATCCAGGAGCAATATAGATCGGGAGTTCCGCCGCCAGAAGCCTCCGTAGCCACCGAAACTCAATCTAGACCCGTTCTGGCACCCTGCCGGAGGGGGCAATCCTTCTCCGGTGGCCATCTTCATCATCCCGGTGCTCTCCATGACGAGGAGGGAGTAGTTCTCCCTCGGGGCCGAGGGTATGTACTAGTAGCTATGCGTTTGATCTCTCTCTCTCTCTCGTGTTCTTGAGATGATACGATCTTGATGTATCGCGAGCTTTGCTATTATATTTGGATCTTATGATGTTTCTTCCCCCCTCTTCTCTCTTGTAATGAAACGAGTTTCCCCTTTGAAGTAATCTTATCGGATTGAGTCTTTAAAGACTTGAGAACACTTGATGTATGTCTTGCCGTGGATATCTGTGGTGACAATGGGATACCACGTGCCACTTGATGTACGTTTTGGTGACCAACTTGCGGGTTTCGTGACATTGGGAACCTATGCATAGGGGTTGGCACACGTTTTCGTCGTGATTCTCCGGTAGAAACTTTGGGGCACTCTTTGAGGTTCTTTGTGTTGGTTGAATAGATGAATTGAGATTGTGTGATGCATATCATATAATCATGCCCATGGATACTTGAGGTGACATTGAAGTATCTAGGTGACATTAGGGTTTTGGTTGATTTGTATCTTAAGGTGTTATTCTAGTACGAACTCTAGGGCTGTTTGTGACACTTATAGGAATAGCCCAACGGATTGATTGGAAAGAATAACTTTGAGGTGGTTTCGTACCCTACCATAATCTCTTCGTTCGTTCTCCGCTATTAGTGACTTTGGAGTGACTCTTTGTTGCATGTTGAGGGATAATTTTATGATCCAATTATGTTAGTATTGTTGAGAGGACTTACACTAGTGAAAGTATGAACCCTAGGCCTTATTTCCTATCATTGCAATACCGTTTACGCTCACTTTTATCATTAGTTACCTTGCTGTTTTTATATTTTCAGATTACAAATACCTTTATCTACCATCCATATTGCACTTGTATCACCATCTCTTCGCCGAACTAGTGCACCTATACAATTTACCATTGTATTGGGTGTGTTGGGGACACAAGAGACTCTTTGTTATTTGGTTGCAGGGTTGCTTGAGAGAGACCATCTTCATCCTACGCCTCCTACGGATTGATAAACCTTAGGTCATCCACTTGAGGGAAATTTGCTACTGTCCTACAAACCTCTGCACTTGGAGGCCCAACAACGTCTACAAGAAGAAGGTTGTGTAGTAGACATCAAGCTCTTTTCTGGCGCCGTTGCCAGGGAGGTTAGCTCTTGAAGGTATATCTTTAGATCTTGCAATCTAATCTTTTAGTTTCTTGTTTTATCACTAGTTTAGTTTATAAAAGAAAACTAAAAAATGGAATTGAGTTTGTCTCATACGCTTCACCTTTTTAATATCTTCCGTAAGTATGATGGAAAGGAAAATTGTGCTCAAGTGCTAGAAGAAGAAATCTATAAAATGTTTGGAACTAAATATTTGAATGATGAGCATGATTGCAATGTTGTTAGTATGAATTCCTTGAATATCCATGATGCTAATGATATGCAAAGGCACAAGCTTGGGAAGCTATGTTTTATGAAGATGATATTTTTTGTTCCCCAAGTTTTGATGAGCAAATTTATTGTGATGAAAGCATGCCTCATATCTATGATGATTATTGTGATGACACGTATGCTTTAAAGAACAATGATAACCATGAAACTTGTCATCTTGATCTTAATTTTCAATCACATGATAGTTATTTTGTTGAGTTTGCTCCCACTATTATTCATGAGAAGAATTTTGCTTATATGGAGAGTAATAAAATTTCTATGCTTGTAGATCATGAAAAGAATGCTTTAGGTGCTGGTTATATTGTTGAATTAATTCATGATGCTACTAAAAATTATTATGAGGGAGGAACATATGCTTGTAGGAATTGCAACAATATCAAGTTTCCTCTCTATGTGCTTAAAGTTTTGAAGTTATGCTTGTTTTACCTTCCTATGGTAGTTGATTATTGTTCTCATAAGTTGTTTGCTCACAAAATCCCTATGCATAGGAAGAATGTTAGACTTAAATGTTCTAGTCATATTCTTCATGATGCTCTCTTTATGTTTCAATTCTTACCCTTTATGTGAGCATCAATGAAATCATCATGCCTAGCTAGGGGCGTTAAACGATGGCGCTTGTTGGGAGGCAACCCAATTTTATTTTTGTTACTTGCTTTTTGCTCCTGTTTATTAATAAATAAATTATCTAGCCTCTTTTATGATTGTGTTTTTTATGTTTTAATTAGTGTTTTTGCCAAGTAGAACCGTTGGGAAGACTTGGGGAAAGTCTTGTTGATCTTGCTGTAAAAAACAGAAACTTTAGCGTACACGAGAATTGCTTCCATTTTTATTTTTAGAGTGATATTTAGTTAATTCTTTTTGAAGATGATTAATAGATAAATTCCACAGGTCCAGAAATTTATTTGAGAATTTTATGAGTTCCATAAGTATACGTTTGATCCAGATTACTACAGACTGTTCTGTTTTTGACAGATTCTGTTTTTCATGTGTTGTTTACTTATTTTGATGAATCTATGGCTAGTAAAATAGTTTATAAACCATAGATAAGTTGGAATACAGTAGGTTTAACACCAATATAAATAAATAATGAGTTCATTACAGTACCTTGAAGTGGTGATTTATTTTCTTATACTAACGGAGCTCACGAGTTTTCTACTTTAAGTTTTGTGTTGTGAAGTTTTCAAGTTTTGGGTAAAGATTCGATGGACTATGGAATAAGGAGTGGCAAGAGCCTAAGCTTGGGGATGCCCAAGGCACCACAAGGTAATATTCAAGGACAACCAAGAGCCTAAGCTTGGGGATGCCCCGGAAGGCATCCCCTCTTTCGTCTTCGTTCATCGGTAACTTTACTTGGAGCTATATTTTTATTTACCACATGATATGCATTTTGCTTGGAGCGTCAATTTATTTTGTTAGGATTTGCTTGCTGTTATTTAGAACAATGTTTTTCATCTTTTATTTCAATAAAATTGGCACTGATAGCCTTTACTATGCCTATGTTACAAGTATACATGTTGCTGTTTGAAAACAGAAAGTTTACCCCTGTTGCAATAATTCCCTAGAAAATTAAAAATGTGATAAAATATTGAAACCTTTTGCATATTAAGATCTGATAAATTTACTACAGTGGAAATTTTATTTCATAATTTTTGTAGCTAGGGAAGTATGGATGTTGCAGCATTCTTTACAGACTATCCTGTTTAGGCAGATTGCTGTTATGTTTGCATTGTTTGCATATGTTTGCTTCTTTAATGATTCTATTTGAGGATAGGACTATTAAATATGCTGAGGCATTTAGTATGCAATGTTGAATAATAATTTTAGTGATTTTCTACAGTAGAGTATGATAAGGTTTTGGCAATGGTTTATACTAACTTATCTCACGAGTCCTTGTTGAGTTTTGTGTGGATGAAGCTTTTGAGATTTAGGGAGACCGTGATATGAGAGGAATTAAGGAGACAGAAAATCTCAAGCTTGTGGATGCCCAAGGCACCCCAAGATAATATCTCAAGAATTCTCAAGCGTCTAAGCTTGGGGATGCCCTGGTTGGCATCCCACCTTTCTTCTTCAACAATTATCGGTTAGTTTCGGTTGATCCTAAGTTTTTGCTTCTTCACATGATGTCTGCCATCCTTAGAATGTCATTTTATTTTGCTTTGCTTGCTGTTTGAATAGAATACCAAGATCTGAAATTAAATGTTAGAGAGTCTTCACATAGTTGCATAATTATTCGACTACTCATTGATCTTCACTTATATCTTTCGGAGTAGTTTGTCATTTGCTCTAGTGCTTCACTTATATCTTTTTAGAGAATGGTGGTAGTTTTATTTGGAAGAAATAGATGAACTCTCATGCTTCACTTAGATTATTTTGAGAGTCTTAAATAGCATGGTAATTTACTTAAAATCCTAATATGCTAGGTATACAAGATTAATAATAAAACTTTCTTATGAGTGTTTTGAATACTAAGAGAAGTTTGATGCTTGATGATTGTTTTGAGATATGGAGGTAATAATATCAAAGTCGTGCTAGTTGAGTAGTTGTGAATTTGAGGAATACTTGTGTTGAAGTTTGCAAGTCTTGTAGCATGCACGTATGGTAAACGTTATGTAACAAATTTGAAACATGAGGTGTTATTTGATTGTCCTCCTTATGAGTGGCGATCGGGGACGAGCGATGGTCTTTTCCTACCAATCTATCCCCCTAGGAGCATGCGCGTAGTGCCGAGGTTTTTGATGACTTGTAGATTTTTGCAATAAGTATGTGAGTTCCTTATGACTAATGTTGAGTCCATGGACTATACGCACTCTCACCCTTCCATCCTTGCTAGCCTCTTCAGTACCGTGCATTGCCCTTTCTCACATTGAGAGTTGGCGCAAACTTCGCCGGTGCATCCAAACCCCGTGATATGATACGCTTTGTCACACATAAACCTCCCTATATCTTCCTCAAAACAGCCACCATACCTACCTATTATGGCATTTACATAGCCATTCCGAGATATATTGCATGCAACTTTCCATCATTCCATTCATCATGACACATTCATCATTGTCATATTGCTTTGCATGATCATGTAGTTGACATCGTATTTGTGGCAAAGCCACCGTTCATAATTTTTCATACATGTCACACTTGATTCATCGCGATCCCGGTACACCGCCGGAGGCATTCATATAGTCATACTTTGTTCTAGTATCGAGTTGTAATCATTGAGTTGTAAATAAATAGAAGTGTGATGATCATCATTATTAGAGCATTGTCCCAAGTGAGGAATAAAAAAAAGAGAAAGGCCATAAAAAAGAGAAGGCCCCCAAAAAAGAGAAAGGCCATAAAAAAAGAGAAGGCCCCAAAAAAAGAGAAAGGCCATAAAAAAAGAGAAGGCCAAATAAAAAAATGAGAGAAAAAGAGAGAAGGGACAATGTTACTATCCTTTTACCACACTTGTGCTTCAAAGTAGCACCATAATCTTCATAGTAGAGAGTCTCTCATGTTATCACTTTCATATACTAGTGGGAATTTTTCATTATAGAACTTGGCTTGTATATTCCAACAATGGGCCTCCTCAAGTGCCCTAGGTCTTCGTGAGCAAGCAAGTTGGATGCACACCCACTTAGTTTCTTTTGTTGAGCTTTTATACATTTATAGCTCTAGTGCATCCGTTGCATGGCAATCCCTACTCCTTGCATTAACATCAATCGGTGGGCATCTCCATAGCCCATTGATTAGCCTCGTTGATGTGAGACTTTCTCCTTTTTGTCTTCTCCACATAACCCCCTCATTATATTCTATTCCACCCATAGTGCTATATCCATGGCTCGCGCTCATGTATTGCGTGAAAGTTTATAGGTTTGAGATTACTAAAGTATGAAACAATTGCTTGGCTTGTCATCGGGGTTGTGCATGATGAGAGCATTATTGTGTGACGAAAATGAAACATGACTAAACTATATGATTTTGTAGGGATGAACTTTCTTTGTCCATGTTATTTTGAGAAGACATAATTGCTTAGTTAGTATGATTGAAGTATTATCATTTTTATGCCAATATGAACTTTTGTCTTGAATCTTATGGATCTGAATATTCATACCACAATTAAGAAGAATCACATTGAAATTATGCCAACTAGCATTCCACATCAAAAATTCTTTTTTATCATTTACCTACTCGAGGACGAGCAGGAATTAAGCTTCGGGATGCTGATACGTCTCCAACGTATCTATAATTTTTGATTGCTCCATGCTATATTATCTACTATTTTGAATGTTTATGGGCTTTATTATACACTTTTATATCATTTTTGGGACCAACCTATTAACCCAGAGCCCAGTGCTAGCTTTTGTTTTTACCCTGTTTTAGGGTTTCGAAGAAAAGGAGAATCAAACGGAGTCCAATTGACCCGAAACTTCACGGAACTCATTTTTGGAAGGAAAGAAGCCCAGAAGACTTGGAGTGCACGTTGGGGAACCTACGAGGAGGTCACGAGGCAGGGGGGCGCGCCCACCCCCCTTGGGCGCGCCCTCCACCCTCGTGAGCCCCTCGTGGCCCCCCTGACGTACTTCTTCCGCCTATATATCTCCATATACCCTAAAAACATCCGGGAGCAACATAGATCGGGAATTCCGCCGCCAGAAGCCTCCGTAGCCACCGAAACTCAATCTAGACCCGTTCCGGCACCCTGCCGGAGGGGGCAATCCTTCTCCGGTGGCCATCTTCATCATCCCGGTGCTCTCCATGACGAGGAGGGAGTAGTTCTCCCTCAGGGCTGAGGGTATGTACCAGTAGCTATGTGTTTGATCTCTCTCTCTCTCGTGTTCTTGAGATGATACGATCTTGATGTATCGCGAGCTTTGCTATTATATTTGTATCCTATGATGTTTCTTCCCCCCTCTTCTCTCTTGTAATGAATCGAGTTTCCCCTTTGAAGTAATCTTATCGGATTGAGTCTTTAAAGACTTGAGAACACTTGATGTATGTCTTGCCGTGGATATCTGTGGTGACAATGGGATACCACGTGCCACTTGATGTACGTTTTGGTGACCAACTTGCGGGTTTCGTAACATTGGGAACCTATGCATAGGGGTTGGCACACGTTTTCGTCGTGATTCTCCGGTAGAAACTTTGGGGCACTCTTTGAGGTTCTTTGTGTTGGTTGAATATATGAATTGAGATTGTGTGATGCATATCATATAATCATGCCTACGGATACTTGAGGTGACATTGAAGTATCTAGGTGACATTAGGGTTTTGGTTGATTTGTATCTTAAGGTGTTATTCTAGTACGAACTCTAGGGCTGTTTGTGACACTTATAGGAATAGCCCAACGGATTGATTGGAAAGAATAACTTTGAGGTGGTTTCGTACCCTACCATAATCTCTTCGTTCGTTCTCCGCTATTAGTGACTTTGGAGTGACTCTTTGTTGCATGTTGAGGGATAATTTTATGATCCAATTATGTTAGTATTGTTGAGAGGACTTACACTAGTGAAAGTATGAACCCTAGGCCTTATTTCCTATCATTGCAATACCGTTTACGCTCACTTTTATCATTAGTTACCTTGCTGTTTTTATATTTTCAGATTACAAATACCTTTATCTACCATCCATATTGCACTTGTATCACCATCTCTTCGCCGAACTAGTGCACCTATACAATTTATCATTGTATTGGGTGTGTTGGGGACACAAGAGACTCTTTGTTATTTGGTTGCAGGGTTGCTTGAGAGAGACCATCTTCATCCTACGCCTCCTACGGATTGATAAACCTTAGGTCATCCACTTGAGGGAAATTTGCTACTGTCCTACAAACCTCTGCACTTGGAGGCCCAACAGCGTCTACAAGAAGAAGGTTGTGTAGTAGACATCAAACCCGACATGGGGCGGATGCCGGATACTCCCCCTACAGAGGATGCAGATAAACTATCTGCTACAAATTCAGAAGTGGAGAGCACCATGAATCATAGGCGTCGCCAGGCCGTACTCCGTGACGCTTGCTTCTCATCAAAGGCATTTGATGCCTTCAATTCTTGAGACGCGTACCTCCATGCTGCTCAAAATGGTCTAGCCAGAGCCACATGCCAGTATGTAAGGGATGTACGGGTAAGAAAATCTGACGATTATATGTATCAGTAGCCCCTGAGACTTCAAACAGTTAGCAGAACTGATTTAAGGATCATCTATTGTGCAGGTTCTCACAGAGAAGAATACTCGACTGTCACAGGAGCTGGAGGAATGCAAGACCCAACTTCGGGCCGCCGTTGCCGCATTGAAGGAACCTAAAAAGTCCTCAGCTGGTAACATTTCTTTCAAAGAATGATAGGTACCATATAGCGTGCGGTGTGGCTGCAGATCTAACAATAGATATTGCAGATGAACCCAGAGAGAATCCGGAGGACCAGCATGTCGTACGACAGCTAAAGGCTGGCGAACGCGTGCTGACTGAGGTCAGGCGGGAGAAAAACAATCTCCGAGATGCCAATACCAAGCTGGGCGTGGAACTGAAGGATGTTCGAGCCCAGCTTGTGGACTCCGAGAAGGAGAATAAGCGGCTTCGACGCGGCATTTTCAGTAAGTGCTTGGATGAACCCTTAAAAGGGGTGTGGTGGAGAAGCTGGCTAACAGAATTATGTCTGCAGGTATGCTGACGGGTCGTCCCGCGGAGGAGATGCCCAGGTCTGCGGGTGATCTTCTACCCGAGCTCTCACGACTGCACGAACAAGTTCGCCAGGTGATGCAAGGTATTGCCCAGGCCTTGTGGCCATCCGTCTCCCTGCCAGAAGGCATTGGAGAGCTTGCGGAGAAGCTCAAAGGAGCACGGCGACGCTTCCGATTATGGAAGATATCGGCCTGTCGTCAAGGTGCCAGTGAAGCCTGGGCCATGGTGAAGACGCGGTATACCAAGGCTGACCCAAACCACATGGCCGAGGTCGGACCTGTGGGGCCCGATGGGAAAGAGATCCCCGTTAGCTTAGTGTATGGGCAATTAGTATTAGCCGCAAAGTATTCCCAACAGGATTGTAAGCTAGACAGCCTGTTGGATGGTATAGAAGGGGAATTTAGTCAGTCTACATGACTATGTAATTAAAGTGACATGTATAATGCCTTCTAGCTGGATTGTAAATCATTTGTCATGGCGGACCTGTTCTCTTCAACCTCAGGACCCGATAGTCCGGAGTGTGTCTGAATACCCGCTCAGTTATATAAGAACCGGGGTATGCGTGGAAACCAGGCATAGGGGTCATTAGTACTTGAACAGACAAGTACCTAACTAGTTATGTTATATTACATGGGTAGTCAGGGAGTCCTGGATTAGGGGGTATTCGGGTAGCCGGACTATACCTTCAGCCGGACTCCTGGACTATGAAGATACAAGATTGAAGACTTCGTCCCGTGTCCGGATGGGACTTTCCTTGGCGTGGAAGGCAAGCTTGGCGATGCGGATATTCAAGATCTCCTACCATTGTAACCGACTCTGTGTAACCCTAACCCTATCCGGTGTCTATATAAACCGAAGGGTTGTAGTCCGCAGGCAATCAACTCCATACACAACAATCATACCATAGGCTAGCTTCTAGGGTTTAGCCTCCTTGATCTCGTGGTAGATCTACTCTTGTACTACCCATATCATCAATATTAATCAAGCAGGAGTAGGGTATTACCTCCATCGAGAGGGCCCGAACCTGGGTAAAACAAAGTGTCCCCTGTCTCCTGTTACCATCCGGCCTAGACGCATAGTTCGGGACCCCCTACCCGAGATCCGCCAGTTTTGACACCGACATTGGTGCTTTCATTGAGAGTTCCTCTGTGTCGTCACTTTTAGGCCCGATGGCTCCTTCGATCATCAACAACGATGCAGTCCAGGGTGAGACTTTTCTCCCCGGACAGATCTTCGTCTTCGGCGGCTTCACACTGCGGGCCAATTCACTTGGCCACCTTCAGCAGATCGAAAGCTATGCCCCTGGCCATCAGGTCAGGTTTGGAAGCCTAAACTACACGGCTGATATCCGCGGGGACTTGATCTTCAACGGATTCGAGCCACAGCCAAGCACGCCGCACTGTCTCGATGGGCATGATATAGCTCTGCCACCGAACAGCGCCTTGGAGGCCGCACACGCATCGGTTCCGACCATTGATTCGGAGCCTACTGCACCAATCGAGGATCAGCGGTTGGACACTGCCTCAGGGGCTGCGATCTCAGAGGCAATTGAGCCGAACTCCAGCCCCGCACTCCGCATGGCCCATGACTCCGAGGAGCCGGATTCTTCTCCGAGCTCCGAGCCCCCCGCGCCCCTGCCGATCGAATCCGATTGGGCGCCGATTATGGAGTTCACCGCCACGGACATCTTTCAGCACTCGCCCTTCGGCGACATCCTGAATTCTCTAAAGTCTCTCTCTTTATCAGGAGAGCCCTAGCCGGACTACTGTCAGCAAGGTTGGGATACGGACGACGAAGAAATTCAAAGCCCACCCACCACCCACTTCGTAGCCACTGTCGACGACTTAACCGACACGCTGGACTTCGACTCCGAAGACATTGACGGCATGGACGACGATGCAGGAGACGAACAAGAACCAGCACCTGTAGGGCGCTGGAAGGCCACCTCGACATATGACATATATATGGTGGATACTCCAAAAGATGGAGATTGCGATGGAACAGTGGGGGATGACGCCCCCAAGAAGCAGCAAAAGCGCCGGCGTCAGCGGCGCCGCTCTAAATCCCGCCAAAGCAAAAACGGTGATTCCGGCACGGGAGATAATACTACCCCGGATAGCGCCGAAGAACACCCACCTCAGCAAAATTCGGCACAGGAAGATGGAGAAGCCAGCCCTCATGAAAGAGCGGCAGACCGAGCGGTCGAGGATGATAACTATACGCCTCCCTCTGAAGACGAGGCTAGCCTCGATGACGACGAATTCGTCATAGCATCAGACCCCGCCGAACAAGAGCGTTTTAAACGCAGGATTTTAGCTACGGCAAGCAGCCTCAAGAAAAAGCAGCAACAACTTAGAGGTTCCCAAGAATTGCTAGCTGACAGATGGACTGAAGACCTTGCGGCCGAAGAGTATGAACTAGAATGCCCCGCCAAAAGTTACCCGAAGCACAGGCCGCTACCCCGATCAGAGGAGGAAGCACCTACATCACCAGCACATGACATGGCAGACCGGCCACCTCGCGGTCGCGACAGAGAGGCCTGTCGGCCCTCCACCCAAGCCATGCCCCGACGCCGCTCAACTAAAGCACGGGAAAATGCGCCCGACCTGCGAGACATACTGGAGGATAACGCAAGACAAACAAGACCGATCTACGGATCGCGCAGGCGCCCTACAGCATGTGACAATAATCTTCACTCCGGATACAACAAATCCGGCCGGGCCGAACACAACAGACATAGCTCTTCCGAGCTGCGTCGCGATATAGCCCAGTACAGAGGCGCCGCACAACAGACCCGGCGGTATGGATCGAGGATTATCTCCTTCACATCCACATGGCACGCGGCGATGATCTACATGCCATCAAATACCTCCCGCTCAAACTTAAAGGACCGGCCCGGCATTGGCTTAACAGCTTGCCAGCAGATTCAATCGGTTCTTGGGAGGACCTGGAAGCCGCATTCCTCGACAACTTCCAGGGCACTTACGTGCGACCGCCGGACGCCGACGATTTAAGCCACATAATTCAGCAGCCAAAAGAATCGGCCAGACAATTTTGGACACGGTTCTTAACAAAGAAAAACCAGATAGTCGACTGTCCGGACATAGAGGCCCTAGCAGCCTTCAAGCATAACATCCACGACGATTGGCTTGCCCGGCACCTGGGACAGGAAAAGCCGAAATCCATGGCAGCCCCCACGACACTCATGACCCTCTTTTGCGCGGGAGAAGACAGCTGGCTAGCTTGCAGTAACAACTTATCGAAGAACCCTAGTAATTCGGATACCAAGGACAAAAGTGGCGGGACACGTCGGAATAAGCAAAAACGCCGCGTTAACAGCGACAGCAATGAAGACACGGCAGTCAATGCCGGATTCAAAGGCTATAAATCCGGTCAGCGGAAAAAGCCATTCAAAAAGAATACTCAGGGCCAGTCCAGTTTGGACCGAATACTCGATCGCTGGTGCAAGATACATGGCACCCCCGAAAGGCTAGCCAATCACACTAACAGGGATTGTTGGGTGTTCAAGCAGGCAGGCAAGTTAAGGGCCGAAAACAGAGACAAGGGGCTGCACAGCGACGACAAGGAGCCCAAGCCGCCAAACAACAATTGACAGAAGGGCTTTCCCCCACAAGTGCGGACGGTGAACATGATATACGCAACCCACATTCGCAAACGGGAGCGGAAGCGTGCGCTACGGGACGTATACGCAATAGAGCCAGTTGCCCCAAAGTTCAACCCATGGTCCTCCTGCCCGATCACTTTTGATCGAAGGGACCATCCCACTAGCATCCGTCATGGCGGCTTCGCCGCATTGGTTCTCGACCCAATCATCGACGGATTTCATCTCACAAGAGTCCTCATGGACGGCGGCAGTAGCCTGAACCTGCTTTATCAGGATAAAGTGCGGAAAATGGGCATAGATCCCTCAAGGATTAAACCCACAAGAACAACCTTTAAAGGCGTTATACCAGGTGTAGAAGCCAACTGTACAGGCTCAGTAACACTTGGCGTGGTCTTCGGATACCCGGACAATTTCCAAAGCGAAGAGTTAATCTTCGATATAGTCCCGTTTCGCAGTGGCTATCACGCCCTGCTCGGACGAACCGCATTCGCAAAGTTCAATGCGGTGCCGCACTATGCATATCTCAAGCTCGAGATGCCAGACCCTCGAGGAGTAATTACGGTCAACGGAAACACCGAACGCTCCCTCCGTATGGAGGAGCATACGGCGGCTCTCGCAGTGGAGGTAGAAAGTAGCCTTCTCAGGCAATTCTCCAGTCCGGCCATTAAAAAGCCAGACACTGCCAAGCGCGCCCGGAGTAACCTACAGTAGGACCGCCTGACACACTCCGAGCAAGCGTAGCAATGCGGCCCCAACCCCAGCTCTCGCGACATAGCGAAACCAGTACCTCGCGTACATAACTACGCCCTTGAAATACCATGGGCACAGGGGAAGGGGCACAATAACGGCACACCCAAAATACGTCTTAAAACATACTAGGGGCTGCCGGATTCTTTTTTTTAATTTTTTCTTACTTTCAGGACTCCATACTTTGGACGACCTGTTCGGCAATTCGACTGCCGCACAAATGATGCAAGATCCAGGGAGGCAGACAAGCCATGCCGCATTGTGGAATCCCAGGTGGTCTCTGCTACGAGCGCTATACCTGTTTTAAATACAATTCCGCGGCCTGCCCCTGGTCAGGACATACTGAATAGTCCAATATCTTTTGCTTACCGTACTATTTGTATCGTTCGGCTTTGATAAATAGCCTCTCTATAAACAATGCATAGCTTTTTGTCTATTTTTTGCATTACTCTCTTTTATATATGTTCATTAATGACACGGTGCACCCGTACACTATGGTACGGCAAGTACGCCAGGGACTTCAGTACCCTTTAATATGGCGAGAGAAGTCCGTACACTTTCACAAGTGCGGCACCCCGAACTTATAGCACTATATGCATCGGCTCCGAATCATGATTTGGGTCAATAGTTGGGTTTGCCCGGCTCCTATGTTTTGGTGCCTTACGTTCCGCTATATCGGTTAAGGTAGCACTAGGAGAACCACTGCGATTGTGCCCCGGTTGAGCCGGGTTAAGCACCTCAGTGGAGAAAGCTAAAACTGACTGTCATGATGAGGCGAGAGACCGGTCGCTGTTCGAGAGGTTTTTCGGGTCCCTAAAGACTTATGCCGCTTCGAGCGAGGAACTGGATAACCCCAGCCAAGGCGTGGATAGCACCCCGAACTCGGTCTTCCGAACTAGGGGCTTCGCCAAAATTTAAAATTATAAAGTTCTATGGCTAAGTGAGAGTGTTCAAGCATTATAGTCCGATTGCCTGGTTCGTCATGCTAAGCGCCTCCCTCGAAGGACTCAAACATGGGAAAAAGAGCGCACAGGTTTATCACCGAACACCCCACCACTAGTGGCATGGGGGCAGAAGCCGACGACTGGCCATCTCTCAATTTTTGATAAACGGCCACACAGAAAATAATATTTTAAATTCAATAAGCATTGCTTAGCGCATATGAACAAGTTTTCAGCGCACAGGATAAAATCGAGCGAGTTCATTCAAAAATTACATCCTTGGTGCACTCATCCGCTACAAGGCGGGCACCCGCAAGAACATCCTTATAGTAGTTCTCGGGCTTGCGATGCTCCTTCCCCGACGGCGGCCCGTCCCTAACAAGCTTCTCACCGTCCAGCTTACCCCAGTGCACCTTTGCACGGGCAAGGGCCCTACGGGCACCTTCGATGCAGCTGAAGCGCTTGATGACCTCGAGCCTTGGACAGGCCTCCACCAGCCGCCGCGCCCGCCCGAAGTAGCTCCCAGGCAGGGCCTCTCCGGGCCACAACCGAACTATGAAGCCCTTCATGGCCTGTTCGGCCGCCTTGTGGAGCTCAACCAGCTGTTTCAGCTGGTCGCTCAAGGGCACAGGGTGTCCGGCCTCAGCATACTGAGACCAGAACACCTTCTCCGTCGAGCTGCCCTCTTCAGCTCGGTAGAATGCGGCAGCGTCGGATACGCTGCGGGGAAGATCTGGGAATGCCCTTGGAAAGCTCCGGATTCGGGTAAGTAACAAGTAATTTACTTTTATATTTCTTCTTTGCATGAAGAATGCCTTACCCGCTGCTATCTTTTTCACCTCCTCCAACTCTTGGAGGGCCTTTTGGGCTTCGGCCTTGGCAGACTTGGCAGTCTCAAGGGCCATCGCGAGCTCGGACGCTAGGGTCTTTAACTCAAGCTCCAAACTCTCATGTTTTTCATGAGAGCCTGAAACTCTTGCTGCACCTCGCCGACCTGAGCCCCAAGTTTCTCTCGCTCGGTGCGCTCCGCGGACGTTTTCTTTTCGGCCTCAGACAGCGCCTGCTTGAGGGTCGCCACCTCAGTCGTGGCCCCTACAATAAGCAGTACAATCCTGTTATTTTTTGCAATCACGCCTCTCTATAGGCACCCTTTTCAGTAAGGTATTTCTTACCTTCTTTCTCCTCGAACTGCCGCTTGGCAAGGCCGAGCTCTTGCTCGGTCCGCTCGAGGTCCTGCTTCAGGACACCCACCTCCGTAGTCAGTGCGGCGGTGGATAGCAGCGAAGCCTGCATACGCATATTGACTCTTTTTGTTAGACTCCTGCGAAATTTACTAGATCCTCTATTCGGCTTTTCTTTCCGAACGCCAAACAGAGCATCAGGGGCTACTGTCTATGCGGTAATATTTTTACATATTTTTACTTACCTCGAAGCCTGTTAGAAGGCTAGCACAAGCTTCAGTCAGTCCGCTCTTGGCGGACTGAACCTTCTGGATCACTGTACTCATAATAGTACGGTGCTCCTCGTCGATGGAGGCGCCTTCAAGCACCTCCAGCAGATTGTCTGGCGCCTCCGGTTGGACGGAGGCTGCCGGCTAAGAAGATTTGCTCCTCTTGGAAGGAGTTTTCCTACCGCAATCTGGAACTGAAGATTCCGGCGTGGTGTCTGGCATAAAGCCGGACTTGGAGCCCTGGGGGGGTCTTGTCCCCTTTACTCCTGGAGTCCGGGAGGTCGCCTTGCGGCTCCTCCAGGACCACCTCCTCCTGCCCCGGAGCTCGTTGTGACGCCACTTCGGTGTCATCCACAGTGCGGGGGGAGACAACGGGCGGAACTGAGTTCACGTCCGACGAATCCAGGGAGCCGCTCGACGACTCGTTGAGTTCGGCCCGGGGCGGGCTGCATGATTATATTCGACATTAGGGAAAGCTGTGCAACAAAAGGAATATCATGAGTTACTCTGGTATCCGAACACTTACGATTTTGCCGGACGCCTGGCCCTGTCCGGCCAGTCCTCTTCGTCCTCGTCGGCGTTGGGGGCGTAGTCCGGCGGAGGGGTCTTCCTCTTCTTGGACCCTTCGGCCTTCCCCCTTGGGGCGGCCTTCCTTTCTTTCCTCCCCCCGCTGGGGGGGAGAGCCTTCTTCTTCCTCCTCGTTTTCACGGGAGGAGGGCGTCTCGGACTCGTCGGATGACGAGTCCGACAACACCATGTTGCGGGTACTCTTTCGAGTCCCCGTGGTCTTCTTCTTCTTGGCCTTCTTTTCCGGCACCACATAAGGCGCCGGAGCCAGCAGCTTCACTAGTAGAGCTGGGGCTGGGTCTTCGGGCAGCGGAGCCGGACAGTTAATCGGTCCGGATACCGCTCGCCACGCCTGTCAAAGGTAAGGGAGTTTAGATCCCGCATAGAGTTAAACTATGAAAAAAGCCGAACATCCTGTAAAAGGTGAAAATGGCTTACCTCGCTAGCGTGACACTGCGAGCTGTATCCGCGGTCCTCGGAAGCGGATGCGGGAGCCTCGGCGCCTTTGATTAGCGCCTTCCAGACGTCTTCATACGTCGTGTCGAAGAGCCTGTTAAGGGTTCGGTGCTGTGCCAGGTCGAACTCCCACAAAGTAAAGTCCCGTTGTTGACACGGGAGGATTCGGTGAACGAGCATGACCTGGACTACATTTACAAGCCTGATTGACTTGTTTACCAGGGACTGGATGCATGTCTTCAGTCCGGTCACCTCTTTCTCGTTACCCCACGATAGGCCCGTCTCTTTCCAGGACATGAGCCGCGTGGGGGGTCCGGATCGGAACTCGGGGGCTGTGATCCATTTCGGATCGCGTGGCTCGGTGATGTAAAACCACCCGGCTTGACACCCCTTTAGGTTCTCTACGAAGGAGCCCTTGAACCACAGGACGTTGGCAATCTTGCCCGCCATGGCGCCTCCGCACTCCGCCTGGTTGCCGCGCACCACCTTGGGCTTGACGTTGAAGGTCTTGAGCCAGAGGCCGAAATGGGGGCGGACGCGGAGGAAAGCCTCGCACACGACGATAAACGCCGAGATGTTGAGGATGAAGTTCGGGGCCAGATCGTGAAAATCCAGGCCGTAGTAGAACATGAGCCCCCGGACAAATGGGTGAAGTGGGAAACCCAGTCCGCGGAGGAAGTGGGGAAGGAATACTACCCTCTCATGGGGCCTTGGGGTAGGGACAAGTTGCCCCTCCTCGGGAAGCCGATGCGCGATGTCTTTGGACAAGTATCCGGCCTTCCTAAGCTTTTTGACGTCGCCCTCCGTGACGGAGGAGACCTTCCACTTGCCTCCCGCTCCGGACATCGCTGGAGAAGGTTGAGGTGGGAAGTGCGGGCTTGGGCGCCGGAGCTCGAGTGCGCAGGAGATGGATAGGCATAGGAGGAAGAAGGCGTAGGTAAAAAGGTGGATCCTTATCCCCTTATATGGGCGGATGCGGTTGTGCGTCCCCACCTACCTTTCTTCCTCTTCTTCAGTAGCTTCAGGCACTGGGGCCTTGTTCTTTTCTGCAGCAGCTATACTCCTTGTGTTTCTCTTTGGTGCTGTCTTAGGCTTAGATGCAGCCTTGGGTGCTTCCTTGGGCTTGGATGCAGCTGTTCCTGACCTTATGGCATCTCCCATAAGTTTGGCTTCCTTGGGCGCTGGTGCAGCTGCCTCTTCTTCCTCCTCCTCTTCTACCATGATGGAGGCCTTGCCAAGGACCCTAGCCACAGTCTTCTTTACTCTCTCTTTCCTCTTTTTGCCCTCAGCAGCAATGGGCTCAATGGGAGCAGGTGCAGGCTTCTCAATTGAGGCTCTAGCCTTTGACATTGGCTGCCTGCCTGCTGGCCTTTTGATTTTCAGGCCCGGCTTTGAGCCTTGAGCTGGCTCAACTCTCTTGGAAGTGGCCTCTTCCTCTGCCACATAGTCCTCATCTTCAGAATCAGACGTTCTCTTCTTCCTTTGACGTGTGGCAGCCTTAGGCAGATTGCTGGGGGTGCTCCTGCTGCCATCATCTGAAGAACTTGAGGGGCTAGTGCCCTCACTCATCACCACTTGCTGCTCTGAGAGGTTCTGGCTGTCACTTTGATCAGACATGTTGCAAACTGACTGCTGACCCTGTGAATAGATTATAGAGGAGATAGAGTGGATGAGCATCACAAAAAGCAGAGATTTTTGCAAAAGAATAATCCAAAAACTTAGTTTTAGTTTCCCACTGAAATCATCTCGGATCTACCGATTTTCAAACTCGGTGATACCGAAGCAGTTTTGGAACCTAAACTAGTGAACTCAGTCAGACCGAGTCACAGTTCGGTGGCACCGAGACTGCTAGGGTTTCACTGAGTTCAAAAATCGGTCACACCAATAAGTAATTCTCGGTCAGACCGAGTCTCACTTGTGCAATGGCATAAGCCAAATCGGTGGGACCGATTTTTTCAACTCAGTGGGTCCGAGATGGTTTCGACGGAAACCTAAACCTAGAATTTTCGAATCAAACCTAATCTACGATCGTTTTGACTGGATAGAAGTTTATCAAACGTGGCCAGAAACAATATGATCACAATGTGCTAGGAATCAGATTGAGGAATAGCACAAAGATCAAGTCCATACCCTAGTTCGGCAGGGACTTGCTACGGCGGCAACGGTGGGGCAGAAATCCCGTTGACGGCGACGAAGACCGGCGACTGGAGGCTGCTGGCGGTGAGACTGAGTGGAACTCGGTGAGACCGAAAAGTTACAAAGGGGAAACACTGAGTTTACATTGCAATCTCGGTGGGACCGATTCGCTCTTTAGGTGGGACCGAAAAGTTACGAAAGGGAAACAGAGAGTTTGCAACCCCATCTCGGTGGGACCGAGATCCTTATCGGTAGAACCGAATTGGTAGGGTTTGGCAGTGGCTAATGACAAGTGAAACTCGGTGGCGCCGGATAGGAAGAATCGGTAGGACCGAGTTTGGCTTAGAGTTTAGGTCATATGTGGATGTGGGAAAGTAGTTGAGGGTTTTGGAGCATATCACTAAGCACATGAAGCAAGAGGCTCATTAAGCAACACCTCATCCCTCCTTAATAGTATTGGCTTTTCCTATGGATTCAATGTGATCTTGGATTCACATGAGGCTTTATAGGCACCACTTGACTTGTTGTGAAGTTCCTCTTTATCCTTAAGTGACATCTCATGAGCAACAATTCTTCCAATCACTTCCGTTGGCTTGAGATCTTTGTAATTGGGCATCATTTGGATCAATGTGCACACGGTATCATATTTTCCATCCAAGGCTCTTAGGTTCTTCTTGATGATGAATTTATCGGTCATCTCTTCACTTCCTAAGCCGGCAATCTCATTTGTGATGAGAGCAAGCCTAGAGTACATTTCAGCGACACCTTCACCATCCTTCATCTTGAACTTGTCAAGTTGGCTTTGAAGCACATCCAACTTGGATTCCTTGACGGAGTCGGTACCTTCGTGCATATCAATCAAAGTGTCCCAAATTTCCTTTGCATTCTCAAGGCGGCTGATTTTGTTGAATTCTTCAGGGCACAATCCGTTGAAGAGAATATCACAAGCTTGAGCATTGTATTGCAACATCTTCAACTCATCCGCGGTAGCTTCACGGTTTGGTTCTCTCCCATCAAAGAAGTCACCTTGCAAACCAACACACACAATAGCCCAAACAGCGGGGTTATGTCCAAGAATATGCATTTTCATTTTATGCTTCCAACTAGCAAAATTAGTACCATCAAAGTAAGGACCTCTACGGTGATAATTTCCCTCGCTAGACGCCATACTCTCCTAGGTTGTGAAACCAAGGCTATGACCACCAAAAGCTATGGAGATCAAGCAAATGGAGACCAAAGCTCTGATACCACTTGTAGGATCGAAAGTATGTCTAGAGGGGGGGTGATTAGACTACTTGACCAAATAAAACCTTAACCTTTTCCCAATTTTAGTTCTTGGAAGATTTTAGCTATTTTTAGGACAAGTCAAGCAATCATCATACAATTCAAGCAATCATGCAAAGAGTATATTGGCAGCGGAAAGTAAAGCATGCAACTTGCAAGAATATAAAGGGAAGGGTTTGGAGAATTCAAACGCTATTGGAGACACGGATGTTTTTCCCGTGGTTCGGATAGGTGGTGCTATCCTACATCCACGTTGATGGAGACTTCAACCCACGAAGGGTAACGGTTGCGCGAGTCCACACAGGGCTCCACCCAAGGGCAACGGTTGCGCGAGTCCACGAAGGGCTCCACCCACGAAGGGTCCACGAAGAAGCAACCACCCACAAAGGGTCCACGAAGAGGCAACCTTGTCTATCCCACCATGGCCATCGCCCACGAAGGACTTGCCTCACTAGCGGTAGATCTTCACGAAGTAGGCGATCTCCTTGCCCTTACAAACTCCTTGGTTCAACTCCACAATCTTGTCGGAGGCTCCCAAGTGACACCTAGCCAATCTAGGAGACACCACTCTCTAAGAAGTAACAAATGGTGTGTAGGTAATGAACTCCTTGCTCTTGTGCTTCAAATGATAGTCTCCCCAACACTCAACTCTCTCTCATAGGATTTTGATTTGGTGGAAAGAAGATTTGAGTGGAAAGCAACTTGGGAAGGCTAGAGATCAAGATTCATATGGTAGGAATGGAATGTCTTGGTCTCAACACATGAGTAGGTGGTTCTCTCTCAGAACAAATGAGTTGGAATGATGTGTGTGTTCTGATGGCTCTCTCACTGAATGAGAAAGAGGTGAAGGGGTATATATAGCCTCCACACAAAATCCAACCGTTACACACAATTTACAAATCTCGGTGGGACCGAATCAGAAAACTCGGTCTGACCGAAATAGTAAACCTAGTGACCGTTAGGAATTTCGGTGGGACTGACATGCAACTCGGTAGGACCGATTCGGTTAGGGTTTGGGCATAACGTAATTTCGGTGAGACCGATTACACAAACTCGGTGAGACCGAATTTGGTAATTAGCTAACCAGAGAGTTGGTCAGGCAAACTCGGTGGGACCGATTTGCTCTTTCGGTGAGACCGAGTGGAACTCGGTGAGACCGAAAAGTTACAAAGGGGAAACACTGAGTTTACATTGCAATCTCGGTGGGACCGATTCGCTCTTTCGGTGGGACCGAAAAGTTACGAAAGGGAAACGGAGAGTTTGCAACCCCATCTCGGTGGGACCGAGATCCTTATCGGTAGAACCGAATTGCTAGGGTTTGGCAGTGGCTAATGACAAGTGAAACTCGGTGGCGCCGGATAGGAAGAATCGGTAGGACCGAGTTTGGCTTAGAGTTTAGGTCATATGTGGATGTGGGAAAGTAGTTGAGGGTTTTGGAGCATATCACTAAGCACATGAAGCAAGAGGCTCATTAAGCAACACCTCATCCCTCCTTAATAGTATTGGCTTTTCCTATGGATTCAATGTGATCTTGGATCACTAAAATATAAAATGAAGAGTCTTGAGCTTTTGAGCTTGAGCCAATCCATTGTCCTTAGCATTTTGAGGGTTCCACTTTCACATCCATGCCATGCCAATCATTGAGCTTTCCTGAAATAATTATCTTGGAATAGTATTAGCTCAATGAGCTATATGTTGTTATGAATTACCAAAACCACCTAGGGATAGTTGCACTTTCAATCTCCCCCTTTTTGGTAATTGATGACAACATATAGATCAAAGCTTCGACAAATGATAATAAGCATGAAATATATCGTCGCTTTGAGAAGTATGTGATAAGTAAGAGCTCCCCCTAAATTTGTGCATATTTAAAATTTGCTTTGGACTGCAAATGCACAAAGAATTAGAATCATGGGTTACTCTTCCATGTCACATACATCTTGGTGGAGCGCTCAAAATGATAAGAATGAAATATATGCACTCATCACCAAGAATAGTGGATGATCACAAACGATAGATAGAATGATAATATTTAAGCAAGCATTAAGCAAACATTAAGTGTAGCTTATGATCAAACACATGATCATCGATGTCTCACAATCATAAGGACGTAGTATCTCACACACAAGCAAACAAAGTTCGAAAAACCACCAAATAAAGCAAGAGAGAAAAGCAACACTCTCTCTCTCTCAAAGCCTATGATCTATACATCTTCTCCCCCTTTGGCAACAAGTTACCAAAAAGTTCCTAGAAAATGCATAGTGCTATGTCGTCGCTCAGGCTTGATCTTCAGGTGGTGGTGGTGTCCGGATCACTCCAAGGACGAAGGCTTCTGTAGATGTTGAAGTAGTCGCTGGAGTTGGAGCTGAAGTAGATGCTGGAGCTGATGTTGTAGCTGGTGCTGAGGTGGTGGCTTTGGTGTCAGCAACTGGCAGTGCAGACGACCTCGGGCCTCGTGGCACTCTAGAAAAAGCATGAGTGGTAGTCCTTCCTCTCCTCTCATTCAATTCCTCCTGGAGCTGCTCCACTGCAGACTGAACTTCCGTTACCTTGACATCCAAGTCATAGAACTTCTGTTCCATGATTCTCTCTAGGCTCTGCTGATTCTTAGTGAGGTTGGCCAAACTTTGCTCAATTCTCAGCGTGGATGCAATCAAGTAACCAAGCTTCTCTTGTTTGGTCTTCAAGAAGTAGTCAGATGCCTCCGCTTGAGTAGGCATCCTGGCAGCTTTTTCCTTCTTTGCCTTCTCCTTCTTTGCAAATGCTTGGGCAGATGATGGCTCGTTCTCAGTCATAACAACTTCATTGTCCTCGAAATCTGGACGGATGGGCAGGTGTTCCTTATCCAACAAATATAGGCCCGTGCCCATCTTGGAGTTGATGAGCTCCTGAATCTGAGGGGCATATCCATAGCTCCTCTTCTGATCAGCAGCTGTCCTCTTAACGGTTTCCACAATGAGACTCATGACCTTGAATTTTTTAGGCACGTCAAAAACATGAAGCAAGTTGATCGCGTGACCTCTGATCATCTTGTGATCTCCAGACTTAGGCAACAGAGTGTGCCTTAGTATCCAATTGATAGTGGGCAGACCTGACAGAAGATAATGCACCGAGCCAAATTTAAAAGTGTCAAGTGCTTCATTCGGGATCTCCTTGTACATGTTGGACATTGAGTTATGATCCATCTTCTTCTTGGCGTAAATGTCCAAGTCATCTACTTGTTCCTCTGGGGCATTGATCAGCTTCACCCATTCCTCAACAGTAGAGTGGTACCTCGTACCCTCAGACATCCATGTAATCCTCCCATCTGGATAAAAGTGAGCTGTGGAGTAGAACTGCATGATGAGTTCCTCGTTCCACTTTGTGAGCTTCTGCCCAACAAAGTCCTCTACTCCACACGCCTTGAAGCTGTCCTGAACTCCTGGGTAGTACTCTTCATTATCCTTGATATAGGTCCAGTCGACCCATCTCATGTCACATACGATTGGCTTCTTGTCAAGTAGCACTGTCTCATAGAAATCTTGCTGCTCCTTGGTATGAAATATGTAGTCCACTGCAGTCCTTCTCCTAGAAGCATACGGATCTTCTTCTCTCCACTTCCTCAGCCCTGAATCTCTCCTGAGCTTCATATCCTCAGCCACAGGATGAGCATCATTGTGGTCTGGGATCTTGGGCTTGAGCTTTCTAAGGACACTCTCTTCCTCTTCTTCAGTAGCTTCAGGCACTGGGGCCTTGTTCTTTTTTGCAGCAGGTATACTCCTTGTGTTTCTCTTTGGTGCTGTCTTAGGCTTAGATGCAGCCTTGGGTGCTTCCTTGGGCTTGGATGCAGCTGTTCCTGACCTTATGGCATCTCCCATAAGTTTGGCTGCCTTGGGCGCTGGTGCAGCTGCCTCTTCTTCCTCCTCCTCTTCTACCATGATGGAGGCCTTGCCAAGGACCCTAGCCACAGTCTTCTTTACTCTCTCTTTCCTCTTTTTGCCCTCAGCAGCAATCGCAGAGGTACTCCCCTTATGCCCTAGCCGAATTAACGGGAACGTAGGGCATAAATACAAGAGCCAGGCAACCCAGCTTGGCCAAAACTTAAGTCATATCGATGCATCTAATGGCGAAGAAAAGGTACATGCGGAAGAATAACACATGTGCGGGGCATGAAGCCCAGATAAATAATTAAGCTTCTGTGTAAGAAGCCCCCAGGTATAATGAGCGCGGTTAGCGCGTCTATAGTGTGCAAGCGAGGCACAAGTTGGCCCTTGAAGGCCTTGAGAAAGAATAAAAGGAAGAAAGAGAAAAAAGACAGATAATGTATATGCAAAAATGGACAGAGGAAAGAGATGTACATAGAGTCCGGCGCTAGGCGTAGAATCTTCGGAGTCGGGCTACGTTCCATGGGTTCGGCTCAAGTCGATTATTCGATGCATCCCGCAGACGGTATGCTCCACCGGTCAGAACTTGGTCAATAATGAAGGGACCTTCCCATTTGGGCTCGAGCTTGGTTTTTTTCTTCTCCGGCAGGCGTAGAACTAACTCGCCAACATTATAAGTTTTGGCTCGTACTTCTCTGCTTTGGTATCTGCGAGCCTGTTGCTAATAGAATGCGGAACGAGCTTTTGCCACATCGTGCTCCTCCTCCAGGGCGTCTAGACCGTCCTGCCGATCGAGCTCGGCTTCTCTTTCTTCGTACATGCGCACTTGAGGTGAGTCATGAATTATGTCGCAGGGCAGAACCACCTCTGCGCCGTACACCATAAAGAAGGTGTGTATCCGGTAGTACGATTTGGCATGGTCCACAGCCCCCAGAGTACGGAGTCGAGCTCCTCTACCCAGTGCGTGTTAGACTCCTTTAAGGACCGCACTAGTCAGGGTTTAATGCCGCTCATGATAAGACCATTTGCTCGCTCAACTTGGCCATTGGTTTGTGGGTGATAGACTGAAGCATAATCGAGCTTGATGCCCATGTTGCTACACCAGAGTTTTACCTCGTCGGCCGTGAATTTCGTGCCATTGTCAGTGATGATGCTGTGGGGGACGCCATAACGGTGTATAACCCCGGATATGAAGTCTATCACCTGTCCGGATTTGGCCGTTTTAACAGGTTTGGCTTCTATCCATTTGGTGAATTTATCCACCATGACCAGTAAGTATTTTTTCCAATTCCGAGTTAGAGTTATTGTACCCGTTACTCTTGAGAGTTGCGCACTCTCTAGATGGACAAGTTTCGGCTCAAGTGTTGAAAAGTTGTTGTCTTCACCAAGCTAGATCTTTAGCAACCAAGAGTCGTTGTGGTTCACGAAGGTTGATCGAAGGTTTGGAGATCGCCAACAAGTATCTACCACGAGTGAAATCAAATGAAGTCTAATCAGCTTCGAGTTGAAGCAGAATAGGGTGAAGAGAGTTTATCTTCCGTGTTAAGTCACAACTCCTCCAACCAGACGTAGCCCTTTGGCAGAAGGGTGAACTGGTCTACCAAATTTCACTGTTGCCATCAAGCACCACTGGTTCAATTTACTTCACTGCATTACTTTCAGCGGTTTAGTTTTGTGCTTTGTGACGATAGTTTACCTGATCATTCATTCTGTGTTGCATATCATTCGTGTCAATTCCTTCTGTCATTCCCATCAATTATCATCCGTTGCACATATTGTTGATCTCCTATGATTTGGTCATGCTGACTTAGTCCTAGTCATCATTCTATGTTGTGATCATTCACCTCATCTTAACTATCTCTTGAAATTGTCCTTCACAGTTCATGTCTAGTTATCTATCATGATATTATATCTATTTGCTTATTGCATTACCATCATTATCATCAAGCCCGTTGTATCCTATGCCCGAATCATTATTGCATCCTATATTGAAAGTTTTGTTCCTCAATAGTATTCTTGATTAAGTTTGTATCTACAGAACCTTATTTCCGCTGCTGTGTTTCTATTCGTTTCATAACATTCCCAAGAATTTTTGAATCTCCTTGTCGGTGTCAAAACCGGCGGATCTCGGGTAGGGGGTCCCGAACTGTGCGTCTAAGGCGGATGGTAACAGGAGGCAGGGGACACGATGTTTACCCAGGTTCGGGCCCTCTCGATGGAGGTAATACCCTACGTCCTGCTTGATTGATCTTGATGATATGAGTATTACAAGAGTTGATCTACCACAAGATCGTAGAGGCTAAACCCTAGAAGCTAGCCTATGGTATGATTGTATGTTGTCCTACGGACTAAACCCTCCGGTTTATATAGACACCGGAGGGGGCTAGGGTTACACAGAGTCGGTTACAAGGAAGGAGATCTACATATCCGTATTGCCAAGATTGCCTTCCACGCCAAGGAAAGTCCCATCTAGACACGGGACGAAGTCTTCAATCTTGTATCTTCATAGTCCAACAGTCCGGCCAAAGGATATAGTCTTGCTCTCCGGAGACCCCCTAATCCAGGACTCCCTCAATAGCCCCTGAACCAGGCTTCAATGACGATGAGTCCAGCGCGCTGTTTTGTCTTCGGCATTGCAAGGCGGGTTCCTCCTCCGAATACTCCATCAAAGATTTTGAACACAAGGATAGTGTCCGGCTCTGCAAAACAAGTTCCACATACCCCCGTAGAGAGAATAATATTTCCACAAATCTAACCTGCTGACACGTTTGACAACATGACATCACGCCACGGCCCGGTCATTATTCGAACCATTTTTCTCAACCAACACTACACATATCGCGAGGCGGTTTTCCTGACACGTCTTGTCAAGGCAGAGATCGTGTCCCCCTTATTACGGGATTCTCATCAATACGGACATGGGTAACCCAATCGTGCCTGTTGGTATGACTCCTCGATTTTAGGCAAGTCCCAAACAGCCACGAGGAGGACACTTGATATTCACCCTCTTTATAAAGAGGCCAAGGCCTGTCCTTTTTCCCCTCTCGTGCTCAATCGAATCCTTTCCCCGCCTCGAGTTCCAACACCCAAGGATCAGGTCAGGCACTTCGGACCGTCAACCATGTCCGGATCCAACCTCCAAGGTCGGTGGATGCCTTCCTCTGTCATAGAGGAGGACATCAAGAAGCTGAGAGATGCCAGGTATCTGACCGCCGAAATCTCGCATAGGCTGCCTGCCCGAGGGTAGGTCATCCCCACTCCCGAACCCAACGAGCGTGTTGTGTTCATCTCTCACTTCCTCCGAGGGCTAGGCCTCGCTCTTGATCCCTTTGTTAGGGGGATCATGTTCTATTATGGACCGGATTTCCATGATCTGGCCCCGGATTCCCTCCTTCACATCTCCTCGTTCATCGTCGTGTGTGAGGCCTTCCTCCGTACTACCTGTTGGAAATATGCCCTAGAGGCAATAATAAATTAGTTATTATTATATTTCCTTGTTCATGATAATCGTTTATTATCCATGCTAGAATTGTATTGATAGGAAACTCAGATACATGTGTGGATACATAGACAACACCATGTCCCTAGTAAGCCTCTAGTTGACTAGCTCGTTGATCAATAGATGGTTACGGTTTCCTGACCATGGACATTGGATGTCATTGATAACGGGATGACATCATTAGGAGAATGATGTGATGGACAAGACCCAATCCTAAGCCTAGCACAAAGATCGTGTAGTTCGTATGCTAAAGCTTTTCTAATGTCAAGTATCATTTCCTTAGACCATGAGATTGTGCAACTCCCGGATACCGTAGGAGTGCTTTGGGTGTGCCAAATGTCACAACGTAACTGGGTGGCTATAAAGGTACGCTACAGGTATCTCCGAAAGTGTCTGTTGGGTTGGCACGAATCGAGACTGGGATTTGTCACTCCATGTAAACGGAGAGGTATCTCTGGGCCCACTCGGTAGGACATCATCATAATGTGCACAATGTGATCAAGGATTTTATCACGGGATGATGTGTTGCGGAACGAGTAAAGAGACTTGCCGGTAACGAGATTGAACAAGGTATCGGGATACCGACGATCGAATCTCGGGCAAGTATCGTACCGCTAGACAAAGGGAATTGTATACAGGATTGATTAAGTCCTTGACATCGTGGTTCATCCAATGAGATCATCATGGAACATGTGGTATCCATATCCCGCTGTTGGTTATTGACCGGAGAGTCATCTCGGTCATGTCTGCATGTCTCCCGAACCCGTAGGGTCTACACACTTAAGGTTCAGTGACGCTAGGGTTATAGAGATATTAGTATGCAGTAACCCGAAAGTTGTTCGGAGTCCCGGATGAGATCCCGGACGTCACGAGGAGTTCCGGAATGGTCCGGAGGTAAAGAATTATATATAGGAAGTGCTATTTCGGCCATCGGGACAAGTTTCGGGGTCACCGATATTGTACCGGGACCACCGGAAGGGTCCCGGGGGTCCACCGGGTGGGGCCACCTGCCCTGGGGGGGCACATGGGCTGTAGGGGGTGCGCCTTGGCCTATATGGGCCAAGGGCACCAGCCCCAAGAGGCCCATGCGCCAAGAGAAGAGGGAAAGGAGAGAGTCCTAAAGGGGGAAGGCACCTCCGAGGTGCCTTGGGGAGGATGGACTCCTCCCCCCCCCCTTGGCCGCACCCTTCCTTGGAGGAAGGGGGCAAGGCTGCGCCCTCCCCCTCTCCCTTGGCCCTATATATAGTGGGGGGAAGGGAGGGCAACCATACCCAAGGCCTGGCGCCTCCCTCTCCCTCCCGTGACACATCTCCCTCCTCCCGCAGCGCTTGGCGAAGCCCTGTTGGAATCCCGCTACTTCCACCACCACGCCGTCGTGCTGTTGGATCTCCATCAACCTCTCCTCCCCCCTTGCTGGATCAAGAAGGAGGAGACGTCGCTGCTCCGTACATGTGTTGAACGCGGAGGTGCCGTTCATTCGGCGCTAGGATCATCGTTGATTTGGATCACGACGAGTACGACTCCATCAACCCCGTTCTCTTGAACGCTTCCGCGCGCGATCTACAAGGGTATGTAGATTCACTCCTCCCTCGTTGCTAGATGACTCCATAGATTGATCCTGGTGACACGTAGGAAAATTTTGAATTATTGCTACGTTCCCCAACACTACCCCACACTTCAGCCTATGGCTCAAGACTTTTAATGTGAAGCCGAAGATGATCGAGGAGCGACACACAGAGTGCAGAGGTGCCGTAATAAGAAAAGGCGCTGATGTTCCATGGCTAGAGGGTTCCTTCCCAGAGGTGTCCAGTTTGTGGCAGCGAGAGTGGTTTTATATCACAGCTCCCCGAAGTGCCAAGTGGGTAGCCGCCCCTGCCTTTCACTCGGGCCCCCCACCACAACTGACGTCATGGATCAGCAAGGGGTTGAACTGGGGTCTAGTAAATGATGTGCCGATATTGTAGAGTCGCATCTGAGATATCCTTGAGAGAGATGTCAGCCTGGTCATGGTAATGCAAGTCATGCTAGTTCGTCGAGTCCAGCCTTGCAAACGTCGACCCCTCCGTATGTGGGAATTCAACCCGGAAGGATCGCGAACTATTCAGCACTTCCTCGGCTTGACGCTCGAAGAGATGTACAAATTGTTTTTCAGACCCCAAATAGAGTGTCCGGACACCACCGAGGATGCGGGTCTAAGCTGTAATCGCCCCGATACCCAAGTAAGTAATCCCATGGCCGAACACGCTATCTTTCTATTTATCATAACATCATTATGAAAAGTCGCTCTTTGACCACGACTGGATAACAAAGGCGAAGATGATCAGGTGTTCGGCCCCCCTGCCCGAAGGTTTGGCCAATCCAGTACTAGACAGAATGCTCGAGCCGGCGCCTTATCAGGCGGCCTCAAAGGAAGATAAAGGGGGGGAATAAAGAGGCTGAAAGCGGGCCTCACTCACTATTCATCCAAACTGGGGGAGTTAGCGCCTCCGCAAAGGAGGATAGCCAGGGAGAAGAATCTGAAATTCCCTCTCCCCAAGGAAGGAAGAGGACCACCTCGGAAAACCCAGAAACAAAGGTTTCTAAACAGGGGAAGAAATGTCCGCCAGAGGGTCCTGCCTCGGAGGGTACTCTTGCCGCACAGTTCCCGCAAGGGGATCAGCCCTCTACCGAGTTGTAAGTAAATAAAAAGTACTTAATAGTAAAAATATCTTACATTACTTCTGAAGATAATAACCGCAACATATATCTTGCAGTTCGGATCGTAGCCCTTCTCGACAGAGTTCGTCTTCGGGGGATCTTCTTCCGGAGATGATGGAGAGTGAAACACCTCCCCCTGCCACCCCGCCTCATGAGGCGGGCGACCCTGAAGTGTCGCCGCGGAGGGTTTCTCCTGATCCGCCAAGGCCAGTGGGTAATCCTTTGGCCACCCGAAGTCCCCAGTATTCGGCTCCAAAAGAGAGCAATAGAAAGAGTCCGGAACCGTACAGTGTGCAGTTGGACGCACTGAAGGATCTTCTGGAGCAAGCGGCCATCTCAGAAGCGCATCGTACGCTAATGGGTACGATGATTGAAAGGATTTCATCCACCGAAAGCGGGTTGCATGAAGCTTTTATGAGTCTGCTGAAAGGCTTTGAGGTATGTGAAATAGTGTATGTTTTTGACAGTACCGCACACGTTAGGTGTGCCCTATGCCGATAGTAGCCCCTGAGACTCTGGTTGCCGTCGGGAATGGCGGCAAACAGAGGATCATAGTCCCGGGTAATAATCAGACCGCCTTCATGTGCAGGTGGCTGAAGGTCCGGTGGCTAGCTGGACTGATGAGTTTGCCGAGCTGAAGCGGCAATTTGATGCGGCAGACGCTGACATCGTGCTTGTGAACAAGCGGCTCGACGAGGCACAGGGTATGTGATTTCTCCGGTGATCAACACATAGTAAGAGGAGCATCATGCCAGTATCTTTAATATGTTTTTGACTGCAGATGGAGCTGCCGCTATGGAGACCCTTCGGGCGTAACTTGCCCGAGCCAAGGGACAAGCCAGGAATAGCAATGCGCCCGGTCTAAAGGCGGTCGAAGGGCTGAGGGCCGAAAAGGCTGCGCATTGCCAAAGCAAGGAAAGAATAGCCAAGATGGCCGTTGAGTTGAAAGATGCCGCCGACCGATACTAGCTTCTTGAAAAAGAAAGCCGAGCAACGGCGACGGACCTGGAGAAGGCCATGGTAGAACCCAAGGAAGCCCGCTCCAAAATCAGAGCGGCGAAGGAGGAGCTGCGTCAAGCTGGAGATATCGCAGCTGGGAAGCCCTTTTTGTTGCGGACGAAGTTCGATGATCCGGAGTATGCCCCTCTTGATCAACTATGGAGTTCTGTAGACACATACGTGGATTTGGCAGCACGTGCTGCTGCTGCGGCCGAGTACTTCAAGGATCAAAAAGATCGTGAAGTGGAAAAGTTGTTTTGGTCACAGTCCATGCTCCAGTGCGTCCGCTGCTATTGAATGAGCGAATGGCCGAGCAGGCCGAGCTCCATAGGTTGTCCGGACTTTCCATGAGGTCTGTTGTGGATCATCTGTGGCCGGAAGGGCCAAGGCCGAATAGTTATTTAGTTTAGTGCAACAATTCCTTGATGCTGTACCGCACATCGACGCTATGAAGAGGTCTGCGTGCATAGAGGGTGCGCGGATGACGCTTGCCTGTGTCAAGACATACTGGGCAGAGATGGAGGCCACCACTATTGCAACACAGGGTTCGGCCGTAGGCCGAGTAGCTGCCGAGCACTACTTTGAAGAAGTCCTTGAAGGTGCTCGTTCGATAGAGGCTCAGTGCTCGAAGAATATTATGTTCTAGTGACATGTATTCCCATTGTAAAAACAATGTTTTATTTGATTTATAAAGGCCGTGTTTATAATTTTTCCTGAAAGTATTATGATGCCTCATGTGCGGCCGTTTATGTATATATGTATATAACCTGAAAGATTGCAGTCGTCGGCTTCATCCCCCATGCATATAATGCGGGGGTGTTCGCAAGAAATGCGTATTCACACTTGATCCAACATCTTGGTCCATGAAGGAGGTGGTAGCGCAGCGAACGAGGCAATCGGACTATATTGCTTTAACACTTTCACTTAGCCATAGGAGTTTGACGGTGGGACTACTATATAGCCCCAGGTACTTCCGCGCTCGTCCGAATACGGGGCGCGTACGTACATGACCGGGAAACGGCCCTTCGTTAATGTGGAGGAATCCCAAAGATTCCGCTAAGTCATCGAGTGATGGACCAGTCTCGCGCTTTATCATGACAGTCAGTTTTCGGCTTTCTCTACTGAGGTGCTCATCCGGATGAACTAGGGCACAATCGCAGTAGTTCTCCTGGTGCCGCCTTAGCCGATAGAGCAGAAAGTAAGGTAGCAAAACACGGGAGCGGGCAAACCCAACATTTGACCAAAGACATGATTCGGAGCTGATGCATATAAGGCCAAACTCGCGACGCCGAACACTCCCTAAGGTATTTGGTCTTTATAATATATGTCGGGCTGAACAATGCCCTTAATAATGAACCCCAAGTGTCCAGGTACGTGCAATATCTTGACGTGGCCACATGCCAATAACGTCAGCATCCTTCTCGGTTGTATTGAGTATCCGGAGGATGTGAACAACAAGAGACAGTAAAAAAAAGGTTTACGCATGGTCTTAATCTGAAAAGAAACCATTGAGCGGGTCCATGCTGCACATCTGCGCCTGTGTCTCCGTTGTGCCGTGTCCTGGACGGGTGTAGCATGATTGTCATCTGTAAAAGAGAAGAACTTAGGTGAAAGTTGTCGTGCCAGAAAATTGGTTATTATGAATAGACCATTTGAAATTCAACATAAGTCAAGTTGAGCCGAACTAGCCCTGATTACACGCGGGAAGCCCCTCGTACCATCGATGAGGGTTTGACCATCAAACCAATCTCATGTAGTGATGCGCCACACTCGTCTAACCGTGTCTGTGGTCTTGACGACCTATCATTTATTCTGGTTGGTGAGGCCGTCTAGTGCTCAGCTGTTAAGGCCGCCGCACATCTCAATATTTCCACTAACTGTGATGGTGCCACGTGGACCGGGCATCTTAAGCTTGAGAGAAGCGTAATGCGGTACTGCATTAAAAAGAGCGAAAGCCGCTCTTCCGAGTAGTGCTTGATAGCCACTTCGGAATGGAGCGATGTAGAAAGTTAACTTTTCACTTCGGAAGTTGTCGGGAGAACCGAATACAACCTCTAGTAATAGAGAGCCCGTACAGCGGGCCTCTGGGCCTGGTATTACTCCCTTGAAGGTAGTATTACTGTGGCTTATTTTTGTCGGGTCTATCCCCATTTTGCGGACCGTGTCCTGATATATCAGATTTAGACCACTGCCTCCGTCCATAAGGACTCGTGTGAGGTGGTATCCATTTATTATTGGGTCTAACACGAAGGCAGCGAATCCATCATGCCGGATGCTTGTCACGTGATCCCCGCGATCAATAGTGATCGGGCAGGTCAACCAGGGGTTGAACTTAGGGGTGACGGGCTCTATGGCGCGTATGTCTCGGAGTGCATGTTTGTTTCTCCTCTTCGTCACATGGATCATGTTTACTATTTTAACCTCTGGAGGGAATTTTTTCTATCCTCCAGTGCTTTGTTGGCGAGGTTCGTCCTCGTCTTCGCTTGGTGTCTCCCCCCCTTGTGTTCGGCGTTTAGTTTACCGACCTGCTTGAAGACCCAGCATTCTCTGTGGGTGTGATTTGCAGGTTTGTCGGGGGTGCCATGAATCTGACATAGTTTGTCGAGAATCTTGTTTAGGCTAGATGGTCCATCTCTGCTGCCTTTGAAAGGCTTTTTCCGCTGACCTGGTCGAGAGCCCCTGAATCCAGCATTGAGCGCCATATTATCTGGGCTGTCTTCTTTATTTTGACGCTTGTTTTTACTGCGTCGTGGTTTTCCATTGCCATCCCTGACTTCGGTTGTGCTTGGGTCGCTGGTGCTGCTGCGGGCTAACCAGCTATCTTCACCCACACAAAAGCGGGTGATGAGGCTTGTCAGGGCTGCCATTGTTCTCAGTTTTTCTTGGCTGAGGTGTCTGGCGAGCCATTCGTCTCGGACGCTGTGCTTGAAAGCTGCTAAGGCTTCGACGTCCGGACAGTCGACGATTTGGTTCTTCTTAGTGAGAAACCTGTTCCAAAGCTTTCGGGCTGACTCTCCAGGCTATTGAATTATATGACTTAAATCGTCTGCATCCGGAGGTCGGACATAGGTCCCTTGAAAATTAGCCCGAAAAGCGTCCTCGAGCTCCTCCCAACTTCCAATTGAGTTTTCGGGGAGGCTTTTCAGCCAGTGCGAGCTGGTCCTTTAAGCTTGAGGGGCAAGTACTTGATGGCATGGAGATCATCTCCACGAGCCATATGGATGTGGAGGATAAAGTCCTCAATCCAGACCCCAGGGTCTGTGGTCCCGTCGTATGCCTCTATGTGCACTGATTTGAATCCTTTCAGGAATTCGTGGTCCAGCATCTCATCGGTGAGACATAGGGGGTGTGCGGCACCCCTGTATTTGGATGTATCATGGTGTTCGGACTGCTGTAGTAGTCGGTTTTGATTTTGTGCCGGAGCACGCTTCCTAGATCCTTAGATGGATCTGGTCATACTAGATTTTTGGCCCAAGTCCTCACGTAGGTCGTGTGTTGACTTATGTGCGACCTTGTTAGCCGCTCTATCGCGGTCACAAGGTGGTTGATCCGGCCGGTTGGCCGTTTTATTTTTCGGCTGTATGGGGTCTAAGGCCTCGTCGTCGAATTCGGGTAAAAGCTTACGCTTTGGATAGCTCTTTGTGTGGTAACCTCCACCATACTTTTCTTTGTTGTCGAGCACTTTGTTCCACCTGTTTTTGAGCGTATTTTGTTCGGCCTTAAGCCTTTGCTTCTGCTTCTTCAGACTCCTCGCTGTGGCAATAAGCCTTCTATGGAGGTTCTCTTGCTCCAAGTGCATTTCCGGGATGATGTGTGCATCTTCGTCCGGACTGTTTTCTTCCCCAGAGGGGGTTTGATGAGGTTTATCCTCGGCGTCGCCGTGTTTGGACGTCGGATCCGTACTGTGTTCGCCATTTGCAGCTTCATCGTGCTCTGTCGCCGGGGCAATGTGGTCGTTGTTTCCTCTGGAGTCGACTGGAGTGTCATTTTCTCTTGCGCTGTTATCGCTGTTTTTGCCGAGGCGGGATTTGGAGCGGCGCCTACGCCGACGCTTTGTTTGCTTCTTGGAGGGGTCATCCTCCGCTGTCTCCTCCCGTTCCTCGTCATTGTTTTCTTTCGGTGTATCCACCATGTATATGTCATGTGATGAAGAGGCTGTCTAGTGTCCTGCGGGCACTAGTTCCTTTTCCTCTCCTGCATCGTCGTCCATGCCGTCGATGTTTGCGGAGTCGAAATCGAGCATGTCGGTTAAATCGTCGATAGAGGCTACTAAGTGGGTGGTGGGTGGGCAGCGAATTTCTTCGTCGTCAGCATCCCATTCTAGCCGGACATAGTTCGGCCAAGGTTCCCCTGACAAGGAGAGAGACTTTAATGAATTTAGCACATCGCCGAAAGGCGAGTGCTGAAAGATATCCGCGGAGGTGAACTCCATGATCGGCGCCCAATCAGATTCGATAGGCATGGATGCAGGCGGCTCGGAGTCCGTGGCCAGAGACGAATCCAGTGGTTCGGCAACACGGCTCTCGTAAGGGGTGAAGTCAGTATCCGGCTCCATCGCCACTAAGAGTGCGGCCTCCACGGCGGGGTCTACCCCTCCGTTGTCGGATGGCGTAATCTGCTCTGGATTGAAGGCCGGAGCAGTTGCAGATGCGATCTCCTGAACACTGTCCGACGACAGAGTTACATCATGCTCATCGTGATTGTGCGGCGCACCTGACATGGGCTCGAATCCGTCGAAGATCAAGTCTCCATGGATGTCGGCAGTGTAGTTTAAGTTTCCGAACCTGACCTGATGGCCAGGGGCATAGCTCTCGATCTGCTCCATATGGCCAAGCGAATTGGCCCGCAGTGCGAAGCCGCCGAATACGAAGATCTGTCCGGGGAGAAAAACCTCACCCTGGACCACATCATTACCGATGATCGAAGGGGCCATCGAGCCTTATGGTGACAGCACAGTGGAACTCTCAATGAAAGTACCAATGTCGCTGTCAAAACCGGCGGATCTTGGGTAGGGGGTCCCGAACTGTGCGTCTAAGGCGGATGGTAACAGGAGGCAGGGGACACGATGTTTACCCAGGTTCGGGCCCTCTCGATGGAGGTAATGCCCTACATCCTGCTTGATCGATCTTGATGAATGAGTATTACAAGAGTTGATCTACCACGAGATCGTAGAGGCTAAACCCTAGAAGCTAGCCTATGGTATGATTGTATGTTGTCCTACGGACTAAACCCTTCGGTTTATATAGACACCGGAGGGGGCTAGGGTTACACAGAGTCGGTTACAAGGGAGGAGATCTACATATCCGTATTGCCAAGCTTGCCTTCCACGCCAAGGAAAGTCCCATCCGGACACCGGACGAAGTCTTCAATCTTGTATCTTCATAGTCCAACAGTCCGGCTGTCCGGAGACCCCCTAATCCAGGACTCCCTCACTCCTATTCACCCCACCTCTAGTAAATATATTCTCAGTCCTAACACATGCACTACGCCATATGAGTATTGTCGAGAAAATACCGCGACACAAACCATCGGAGCCAGGGTTAGCGAGTGTATTCACATACGAAATGGCATCGTAAACGTCTTGGTGAGAGAAGGAGCATCGAGGGAGGCAATCTGCGAACTTTGGTTGGGGTATAGATCTTGAAAGGAGATGCACCATCAAATATAATTTATAATTGGAAAAACATAACCAAAAGACAATATGATTTTTCGAAGGTCAGGCTACTAAGGTACGAGCACATGAACCATATCATGGTTTCCACAACTTTTCTCAAAAGGGACACAACACTAGAACAGTAAATAGCACAGGCGTGAAGCATTAGATTTACATATGTGATAGGAGCAAGCAACTTAGATAGAACAGACAACGATAATCCTTCTGGAGCAAACGCCCTATCGTGCTATACTGCATGTTGAATGTTTGTGCTCCTCAAAACAGAAGCTTGAGGAATAAATAAAAGTATTGCAACAACCATGCAAGGATAAAATTGAAGTACTCAATTAAACATTAATAAATTAATTGTAATTATTTTAGGTACTAATATAACTCTAGAGAATACAATGCATTATAGAGGCAAAGAATTATGTATAACAATGAAAACAAATCCATAAAAGGCAATACTGAGGATACAAATCTTCTAGATTCAAGACCACAACAAGACCGAGTGACTGTGAAAAATAGGAGAAGTGCAATAGTAAATATAAAATAGGTGCAGAATTTGTCTCCTACGACAAAGGTAAATACCGAAACACCATTATATATTACTGGAGTGGGGGTAGAGTCGAAAAGAGGATCCCCGCTTCTTTCTGTGATGCAAAACCGTGCATGTGACTTTCATCTCGCATGGCTCCTAAGTGATAAAAAAAGAACTCGCCTTCTCTCTTTTTTGATTACCTTCCTTCCGTATGTATAAAATCAAATCCATTCTTTTTTGAAATTGATGTTGTAAAAGAACTACTAATCCTTAACTCTTCAAGGAATCATTCATCGGTGGTTGTGAATGACTCACTTGTTTCCGAGAAAGCAAAAAAATTCATCTCTATAGTTCAGTAATAGAGTTCTTTTTTTTTGCAGGGGTTCTTTATTTTTTATATTAGAAAAAAAGTTTCATAACTTCACCAGGGACTGAATTGGGTCGATTTGCCTTGAAGATATGAAATAAGAAAAGTACGAAATATCATTTTTTCACTATTTTGGATTTGTTTTGTATGCGTGTAATATATATTGAAATCTTAGATTCATAACTCCAAATTGATAGCAATTACCCTATTTGAAGAGGTTCATATACAAAACGCCTGAAAATCATACTTTAAGAAGGAGATCAGATTAAGCGAGAATCCAAAGCTTAGTTTTTGCTTCTCCATCAACAGGATTAGCCAGAGCATTTATAATAACACGACCGATACTTTTTTTAACACAGTACAGACGCAAGTGCTCATATACACACGCATACACTCACCTCTATGAATGCACACATGCACACCCTACCCCTATGAGCACCTCCGAAAGACAGAGTCAGCATATCATCTTGAAATTTACGAAGTCACCGTAGGCACCTCGTCGTCGATGGGGACGTCTCCTCTCATCGAATGCAGCTGGCTTGCACAACCACTCAAAAGTGGTAGGCATTTTTTCTTTTCCGTCCAAACGAGCCATTGCATTATGTTGCATTACTTTTATTGATAATTGAAGGAAACAAAGTATCATCATCCAACAAAACATAAACTAGCTAGAACGCGATGGTTAGGATGTGTTGTATTGCTGAAGATGGAGAAGTATTCGACCTTACAAATTAAGCAAGAGAATAGCATAGATCCAAATATCATTTGCTAGTAACAATCACATGCATGCCCTTGAGCACATTGGTGACAACATCGAAGGGTAGATATTGACCTTCGTTCTTGAGACCCCACACTAGTGCAGAACCGGGCAATAGCACCGGTTCGTAAGGCCCTTTAGTGCCGGTTTGGTAACCGACGCTAAAATGTAGGCACTAAAGGCCCCCCCCCTTTAGTATGGGTTCAACACGAACCGGTGCTAAAGGGCAACCATGTGGCACGAGCCAGCTTCGGGGGCAGGGAGCCCTTTAGTACCGGTTGGTGTTACCAACCGGTATTAAAAGGTTGGGGGGGTGGGTTTATGATTTCTTTTTCATTTAATTTTGTGTTTTCCATTTAATTATTTTTTGTTTGCTAGTATTTTACGATACTACATATTGTACACGTTATGCATATATATAAATAGAATTTCTAGTAGAACCGATCATAATATATATAAATATATATCATCGAATTTCTCACAATCACCATTAATTAGTTCACACATATATACCATTGATGCAATTCATATATATATATATATATGTGTGTGTGTGTGTGTGTGTGTGAATTAATGTCCATGTACCATTGATGCAATTCATACATTCTCATTGGGAGCTTATGGACCTCCTCTGGCTCGACCAAAGGTTGGCCCCGGGCATATTTCTGTTTTATTTCCTCCTCTCCAGTCGGAGACATGGGCTCGATATCGAGGAGTTGTCCAACAGTGATCCCGATCGATTCAGCCTGCGTAATATGCTCCTCGGTTATTACCACATCGCCCACCCCGGGAACGTTAACGGTTTGCCCACAATAATATTGGGCGCGCCTACTCTCATGTGTTGTTGGCACAACAAGCGGGGGGATTGATTGTGCCGCCTGTTCTCCCAGCTGGGGAACGATTTTACCGCTCCTTTTGCCAGCTGATTTGCTCAAGCTCGAGCTCGCCTCTTTCTGTAGACGTGCTCAATTTAACTTCTTGATGTGGCGCTCATAGTCTGTGTCTACAGGCTTGGGAGCTGGTGCTCTAGCCATACGAATGAAGTGGTCAATCTTTTCCACAGGCACTTTCTCCCTTGGCGGCGGTGGCGGTTTCGGTGCAAAATGGGCTTTCACCTCGGCCTTTGATATGGCTACGTTTTCCTCCTCTGACTTGTCGTAAGGCCTCTGCGGAAGAGGCGCGAGGCTTGGACCATATTGAAATCTCTTGCCTCCGCCTGTACCTCCAGTACTACCTCGACTTGTACCGCTACGCACCATAGCTGAGGCGGCTCTCTTCCGTGATTGCTGAGGCGACGAAGACGGCTGACGTGGCTGAGTTGGAGGAGGAGGAGTGGCCTGAAGCTGTGCCGTACTTGGAGGAGGAGTGGCCTGAAGTTGTGCCGGACTTGGAGGAGGAGTGGCCTGACGCTTTGCCGAACTTGGAGGAGGAGGAGTGGCCTGTAGCTGTGCCGGACATGGAGGAGGAGTGGCCTGACGCGTTGGTGGACTTGGAGGAGCGGGAATCTGCTGACTCGGTGGTGGATTGCGACGAGGAGTCGGATGACGCGATGTCGGTGGCCTTCGAAAGATGATGCAATCCTTTCTCCATAGGATGATACGATGGTTGGCCTCTCCTAGTGTGTGCTCATTGTCACCTCCAGGAATGTCAAGCTCTAGCCCTGAATATTGGTCCACCACCTCATCAACCAAGACACAAGCATAGCCCGCTGGAATCGGGTTGCAATGGAAGGTTGCCTCGGGGGGATTTGTAAAAGCAAGGGCGTCCGCCACCTTCATGGATATGTTCTTCATTTTGAAGTGTAGCTCGCAGTTAGTGTTCTCCATGATGTCATCCACTGGGTAGCTATCCAGCAATGCGTCGCCCGGGGCGGAAGCCACGCTGCTTCTCGGCATGGATGGGACGGTGCTATCCAATGGTGGATCATCCGCTAGCTGCTGAGACCCCCTTTGCTGGCTAAGTGAGTCGATCTGCTCCTGCTGCCGCTGGAATTTGACTGCCAAGTCCGCGTGCGCTGATTCTAGGCCTTGAAGGTGTTCATAGTCTAGCTTCCTCTGCTCCTCCTCCATCTTCCTCTTCTTCTCCTCCGCAATCTTCTTTCTCGCACGGGTTCTGTAGTCGGCGTTCCAGTCCGAAAACCCCTCATACCACAGCATAGCGCCCATGCCTCGTGTTCTTCCCGGGTGTTCAGGATTTCCCAGGGCACGCGTAAGCTCGTCATTCTCTCTGTTGGGCTCGAACAACCCCGATCGAGCCTCTTATATTGCAACAAGTAGCTTATCTTCGGCTCCGTCCAGACATGCCTTCTTCGAAACTTTGTCTGTCTTCGGGTCCAACTCCCCCCATGCGCATAGAACCAAGTCTTGCACCTGGGGGCCAGCTCAATGTTTCTGGAGTGACACCTGCATCCAGCATCTCTTTCTCAGACTTATCCCACTTAGGCATTCCCACCGCATAGCCACCTGGCACCAGCTTATGGAACTTATCCTTTTTTTTTTGCAGCATTGGCGTTGTTTATTCCCGACCGTTCCTTAGATAATTCCGAATCCTTGAATTTCACGAAATCGTCCCAATGAGCACTTTGCTTCTCTAGTGTTCCCTCGAATACTGGAGTCTTCCTTCCTCCGTTGACGTACTTAGCCCATTCACGAATCTTGTGGTTCTTGAATGCAACCGCCATCTTCCTAAGAGCAGCGTCCTTGACTTTCTCCACATCTGCATCTGTGAAATGATCTGGTAGGGTGAAATGTTCCATGAGCGTTTCCCAAAGCAGAAGTTTTTGTCTGTCGTCGACAAAAGTAACTCCTGGACGTGGCTTTGCTGGCTCTCTCCATTCTTGAAGGGAGATCGGGAGTTGGTCCTTCACAAGAACTCCGCACTGACGCATGAACTTGTCCGCAATCTTCTTAGGCGCTAATGGTTCGCCATTAGGTCTGATGGCCTCGATATTGTACTTTACGCCCTCCTTCAACTTTTTGTTTGGGCCACGTTTCCTGTTGCCTGAAGATTTGCTCGATCCGGATGGCTGAAAGAAGAAAGATCGATTCGTTAATATATCTTCAAGTCATTTAAAACATGTGATGATCACCAGATGCCTGCTTATATAAATATATATACCTCGCCGGTCTTTGTTGTTTCAAGATCAACATTTTCTTCGTCATGTTCATAGTTCATGACTTCATCAATTCGGTCATCGCGATCGAATATCATATCACCCTCCCCGGTGTTGTTTAGATATTTGAAGCCGTCATAATCTTCTTCATTCTAATCATCATCTGGCCTGCGAGGATTGCGTATGATATTGAACAGGGCCTCTTCTCCCTCTCTGCCGGTATTGTCCGCCATAGGTTTTGTTTAACTAATCCAAAAGAAATATATTCAAATTACAATGCATGGATGCAATCAATTAATAAGGAAAAACTAAATCAATCATAGTACATAATAAGCATCATCGAATATAATCTCGAATACGTCGTCTTGAATAATAGATATAATCTCGAATACATCGTCTCGAATAATAGATATAATCTCGAATACATCGTCTCGAATAATAGATATAATATTGAATACATCACTAGCTAGCTAGCTAGCAAGCTAATAAAGATCGAATACTATAGAGTAATCTAGGCCACTCGCGGTTCCTGAGGTGCGGGCAGTGGACACCCAAAGAGAAAGAACCATCACTGGATCATAGCTCGAGTGATCTCCCAAAAGAACATGCCAGGTATTGGAGAACCTGACGTCCATAGCAGCCATGTAGCGATGGACATGCTCGTCCTCCCCCCTGACACAGCGACGTACCACCTCCGGCGGGGCCGGCTCCCTCCGCACCGAAAGTGGCCCACGGGAACGCCACCAAAGGAGATGAGGGTTGACGACAGGACCCGGGCCGGGTTCCTCACCAAGCGTCGCGCCCCTGAAGGTAGCACCTCCCAGTGCCAGCCCGGCGGAGCCCAGTCCCGGACATGGGTCCTCTGAAGTAGGACGTCGTCGCGAACGGGTCGACGGCGAGGATGCGGGCCGGGCATCGTCGACAACAAATACTATATACCGCAAAAGTAAAGTAACATTTTTTAAATGATGGATTGTGATTTCATATATGCACATTCTAAATTTTATAACTAAAACTAACATTTTTAATATTTCTATAACTAAAACTAACATTTCTAATATTTCTGTAACTAAAAAACATTTCTATATAACTAACATCTCTAATATTTCTATATAACTAACATTTCTATATAACTAACATTTCTATATAACTAACATTTCTATAACTAAAAATAACATTTCTAATAATATTATAACTAAAAAACAGAAAGATTGCTAACAATTCTATAACAATGTGTGTGTGTGTGTGATTGGCGGCCGAGGCACAGCTCACCGGCGAGGCGCGACGACGGTGGGCGGCGACGGGGACAGGGACGGGGACGGAGACGGGGCGGCGACGACAGGGACGGGGCGGCGACGACGGGGACGGGGACAGGCCGGGCGGGGACGACGGGAGGACGGGGCGCGGCGCGGCGACGGGGACGGGGACGGGGACAGCGACGGTGACGGACGGCGACGGGGATGGCGACGGACGGCGACGGGGGCGGCGACGAGGGGCGGCGGCGACGGGGTAGAGGAGAAAGAAGCAGAGAGAGATGAGAAACTGACAATTTTTTCTGAAGTGTTTTCTTATATAGAACAACCTTTAGTACTGGGTGGAGCCACCAACCGGTACTAAAGGTCTGTTTTAGCCAGGCCAAGCGGCAGGAACGGCACCCCTTTAGTACCGGGTGGTGGCTCCAACCGGTACTAAAGACCCCCCGTTAGTACCGGTTGGAGCCATGACCCGGTACTAAAGGGTATGCGCTGCCAGGCGAGGGGCGCAAAAGTTTAGTCCCACCTCGCTAGCCGAGGGGCACTCGCACCTGCTTATAAGCCCCGCCGTCGCTGCTGTCTCGAGCTCCTCTCTTAAGTAGGCCTTCTGGGCCTACCTCTTCTGCGATGCCCTGTTGGGCCTACTGGGCTAGCGGGCCTGTATCCTGGCCCAACTAGAATTTGGGTTTCTAGTCGTATGCAGGCCGCTGTGGCCCAGTAGGTGGGCATATTTTTTCTTTTTTTTGCTTTATTTATTTTTGTTTTATTTATTTTAGAGTTGTTTTTTGCTCTATTTAGAGTTTGTTTGTGAATATTTTTGCTTTAGGTACAAAAAATTACAAACTTTCTGTTAGTACCAGTAGTTTACAAATTTGAATAGTTTAAATTTTGAATTATTTGAAATTTGTGTGAATCACTAGTTTGTGAATAACTTAACTTTGAAAATAGATTTTTCAGTGATTCTTTTTTCTTATGTTTAATATTAGTGTGTTTTATCATTATATTCAATTTGGTAATGCTTAGGTTATTTAAAAAATGAAATGCCTTTGTAACGGATGAGTTTTCGTCCGAAACCCTGATACTTCGAAAGAGATTGTCCATTTTGTACATGAAGTGCATCCAGTTTTTGCGGTAACCCTCTCTACTTTTTTGCACATGCTATGTGGGTGAAATTATGATACCATGCCAACTTTCAACCTTTTCTGAGTTCATTTGAAATGCTTTTCAATTTCAGGGTCATTTAGCTGAAAAAATCAGTAAATGCATGAAAGAATTTGCTTGCACATAAAATTTCTTCGCGTTTCAAATGCCAAAACACATAACTAGCTACCCTAACTATTACAGAGATTCCCTCCTGGGTGTGAAACACAGAAGAAAGTGATGATAGTGAAGCCGATCACATCCCAGATCTTTGGGTGTGAAACTTTTTCTTCGCGTGTGTCCCTTTGTGCCGTAGCCATGGAAAATCTTCATCATTTAACTGGATGCTCGGGTCAATATTCACTATGAATGGAGCAATTTCATCAAACTTTCCATAATCTCCTGACATGTCTGTCTTGTCATCCACTCCCACGATGTTTCTCTTCCCAGAAAGAACTATGTGCCGCTTTGGCTCATCGTACAATGCATTCGCTTCCTTATCTTTTATTTTTCTCGTCTTGGTAGACATGTCCTTCACATAGAAAACCTGTGCCACATCATTGGCTAGGACGAATGGTTCATCTGCATACGCAAGATTGTTGAGATCCACTGTTGTCATTCTGTATGCAGGTCTTCCGTTACCCCGCCTCGTGTCATATTGACCCATTTACACCGAAACAAAGGGACCTTCAAACCACGTCGATAGTCAAGTTCCCATATGTCCTGTATATAACCATAATATGTTTCCTTTCCCGTCTTGGTTTCTGCATCAAAGCGGACACCATTGTTTTGGTTGGTGCTCTTCTTATCTTGGGTGATCGTGTAAAATGTATTACCATTTATCTCGTACCCTTTGAAAGTCATCATATTCGAAGATGGTAACTGGGACAGCAAGTACATGTCATGTTCAATAGAGGCGTCATGCATGGTACGTGTCTGCAACCAGCTGGCGAAACTCCTGGTTTGTTCACGTGTAATCCAGTCATCAGACCACTCCGGGTGTTTGGAGCATAGCAAATTATTGTGTTCATCCATATACGGAGCCACCAAGGCGGAATTCTGTAGAACTGTGTAGTGTGCTTCAGTGAGAGAATGTCCGTCCATACATATTATTTGTTCCCCTCCTAGCGTGCCTTTTCCATCCAGTCTGCCCTTATGCCGCGATTCAGGAACACCAATCGACTTAAGGTCAGGAATAATGTCAATACAAAACTCAATGACCTCCTCATTTTCATGGCCCTTGGAGATGCTTCCTTCTGGCCTAGCACGGTTATGAACATATTTCTTTAAGACTCCCATGAACCTCTCAAAGGGGAACATATTGTGTAGAAATACAGGACACAAAACGTTAATCTCTTCACATAGGTGAACTAGGATGTGCGTCATGATGTTGAAGAAGGATGGTGGGAACACCAACTCGAAACTGACAAGACATTGCACCAAATCATTCTCTAACCTTGGTATGATTTTTGGATCGATTACCTTCTGAGAGATTGCATTGAGGAATGCACATAGCTTCACAATGGCTAATCGAAAGTTTTCCGGTAGAAGCCCCCTCAATGCAATCGGAAGCAGTTACGTCATAATCACGTGGCAGTCATGAAACTTTAGGTTCTAGAACTTTTTCTCTGCCATGTTTATTATTCCCTTTATATTCGACGAGAAGCCAGACGGTACCTTAATACTGAGCAGGCATTCAAAGAAGATTTCCTTCTCTTCTTTGGTAAGAGCGTAGCTTGCATGACCCTGATGTATGCCGTCTTTTCCGTGCATACGTTGCTGGTCCTCCCGTGCCTCAGGTGTATCTTTTGTCTTCCCATACACGCCCAAGAAGCCAAGCAAGGTCACACAAAGATTCTTTGTCACGTGCATCACGTCGATTGCGGAGCGGACCTCTAGGTCTTTCCAATAGGGCAGGTCCCAAAATATATATTTCTTCTTCCACATGGGTGCGCATCCGTCAGCGTCATTCGGAACAGGTTGTCCACCAGGACCCTTTCCAAAGACCACCTTCAAATCCTTGACCATATCATGTACATCAGCACCAGTATGGTGGCGAGGCTTCGTCCGGTGATCCGCCTCACCTTTGAAATGATTGCCTTTCTTTCTTACGGGATGCCTGCTCGGAAGAAATCGACGATGTCCTAGGTACACATTCTTCTTACAATTAGCCATATATATACTGTCGATATCGTCCAAACAGTGCGTGCATGCGCGGTATCCCTTGTTTGTCTGTCCCGAAAGGTTACTGAGAGCAGGCCAATCATTGATGGTCACGAACAGCAACGCCTTTAGGTCAAGTTCTTCCCCCCATGTGCTCATCCCACGCACGTACACCTGTTCCATTCCACAGTTGTAAGAGTTCTTCAACTAATGGCCTTAGGTACACATCAATGTCGTTGTCGGGTTGCATAGGGCCTTGGATGAGCACTGGCATCATAATGAACTTCCGCTTCATGCACAACCAAGGAGGAAGGTTATACAAACATAGAGTCACAGGCCAGGTGCTATGGTTGCTGCTCTGCTCCCCAAAAGGATTAATGCCATCTGCGCTTAGACCAAACCATACGTTCCTTGCGTCATCTGTAAACTCCTTCCCATACTTTCTTTCGATTTTTCTCCACTACGACCCGTCAGCGGGTACTCTCAACTTTCCATCTTTCTTACGGTCTTCTATGTGCCATCGCATCGCCTTGGCATGCTCTTTGTTTTGGAACAAACATTTCAACCGTCGTATTATAGGAGCATACCACATCACCTTGGCAGGAATCTTCTTCCTGGGGCGCTCGCCCTCGACATCACCAGGGTCATCGCGGCTGATCTTATAGCGCAATGCACCGCATACTGGGCAAGCGTTCAAATCCTTGTACTCACCGCGGTAGAGGATGCAATCATTAGGGCATGCATGTATCTTCTGCACCTCTAGCCCTAGAGGGCAGACAGCCTTCTTTGCTTCGTACGTACTCTCGGGCAATTCGTTGTCCTTTGGAAGCATATTCTTTATCATTACCAGCAACTTTCCAAATCCCTTGTCAGATACACCATTCTCTGCCTTCCATTGTAGCAATTCCAGTGTGGTGCCCAGCTTTTTCTTGTCACCTACGCAATTCGGGTACAACAACTTTTTGTGATCCTCTAACATGCGCTGCAACTTCTTCTTCTCCAAATCACTTGCGCAGTTTCTCTTTGCATCGGCAATGGCCCAACCTAGATCATCAACGGGCTCATCTGATGCCTCTTCTTCAGCTTCTTCCCGCATTGCCGGCTCAGCTTCTTCCCGCATTACCGGCTCAGCTTCTTCCCTCATTGTTGTATCATCGTATTCAGGGAACCCATGGCTAGGATAGCTGTCGTCGTCCTCTTCTTCTTCATTGTCTTCCATCATAACCCCTCTTTCTCCATGCTTGGTCCAAACATTATAGTGGGGCATGAAACCGGACTCAAACAGGTGGACGTGAATGGTTCTTGACGTAGAGTAATTGTGACCATTCATACAGCCAGCACATGGACAAGGCATAAAACCATCTGCCCGCTTGTTTGCCTCAGCCGCAAGTAGAAAAGTACGCACGCCATTAATGAACTCGGGACAGCATCGGTCATCGTACATCCATTGCCGGCTCATCTTCAATACACAGCACCGAAAACACCAAATTAATACAATACATAAAGTTCATACATAAAGATCATACAACACTTTAATGCAACAAACAAATAACTCTCTAGCTAAAGAATTTAAATGCAACAACAAATGCGATCAAGATCGCAACTAAGGTAACAATTTTATCCAACAGCATAATGATACCAAGCCTCACTATGAATGGCATATTTTTTAATCTTTCTAATCTTCAAGCGCATTTTCTCCATCTTAATCTTGTGATCATCGACGACATCGGCAACATGCAACTCCAATTCCATCTTCTCCCCCTCAATTCTTTTCAATTTTTCCTTCAAATCCTCGTTTTCTCTTTCAACTAAATTTAACCTCTCGACAATAGGGTCGGTTGGAATTTCCGGTTCAACTACCTCCTACATACAAATATCTATGTCAACTTGATGGGCATAATTTGTCATAAACACGAAATGCGATGAATAGTTTTAAAAGAGAATATACCACATCTGAATCATAACCCGGACGAGGGCCGACGGGGACGGATATCAAAACCATGGCACTATGTATAACAAACAACGTATGGGTAAGATAATTATACGAGTAACTATATATCCAAATCACACAAACATCAATTTTTTATATAAAACTTCATGAACAAGAGGCTCACCACAAGGTGGTGCCGGCGACGGGACGTTGCGAGCAATCGACGGTGGTTACGACGGAGATTTAGAATGTACTAAGTAAACCACACCTACGTATGCAAACTAAGTGTTATTTTTGACCTCAGATTGCATATAAATCAAATACTAGCACATATATATAATTCCCCCCAAATTACTAAACTCAAAAATCAATCACTATATAAAGCATTGCACGAGCTAATCTAGCAATGAGAGATGAAAGGACAAAGTTGCTAACCTTTGTGATTATTTGAATGGATGGGGGCCTTCAAATCTTGACAAATTTTGGGAAAAATGTGTGATGAGCTTGAGAGGAAGAGGGAAAAGAACAGAGAGGAGAGGGGAAAGGGAAAGAACGGAGCGAGCTCGGGTGGACGAAGGGTCTATGCACTGGTAGAAAAAGGGCATGTTGTCCCGGTTCGTAAGGGCCTTTAGTCCCGGTTCCTGAACCGGGACTAAAGTGTCGGTACTAATGCCCTGTACCTTTAGTCCCGGTTCAATCTAGAACCGGGACTGATGGGCCTCCACGTGGCCTGTGCGCGGAGCCCAGGCAGGAGACCCTTTGGTCCCGGTTGGTGGCACCAACCGGGACCAATAGGCATCCACGCGTCAGCATTTCTGTGGCTGGGGTTTTTGTTTTTTTTTGAAAGGGGGGGGGTTTGGGGGTTTTGGGGGGTTAATTTAGGTGTTTCATATATTGTGTTAGCTAGCTATAATTAATAGAGAGAAGTGTCCTCTCTTATGTCCGTGCTTGGTCGACGCTACGTACTATACATACGTATAGAGAGGACTAGACACGCTAGTTAGCTAGTAAGCAAACGAAGGAAAAAGAAGATCGTCATGAACATATATGCATACAGAGAGAAGTGATATCGACCACCTCTCCTTCTCCGAGAGATTGATCGAACAACAAGTTCTCGTATATCTATCCGACACTACCGGCTACATATATACAATAATTATCTCTTACAAATATAATCATACGGACTCATGGTACACATAGTATTCTCCGTCTTCAGCGATCACTTGGTCAAGAAAGAATGCTGCCAATTCCTCTTGAATTGCTCACATGCGAGCTGGTGCTAGGAGTTCATCCCGCTTCCGAAACATCTAATTTGAAGAAGGGGGTCAATACATATATATATGAATGAATGAAACTCAATACAAATGATGGTAATAAAATAAAATTGTGAATGTTGTTATTTGCGTACTTCATATTGTTCGTCAGAGTACCCGCCCCGCTCACAGGTCGTGTGGCGGATGGACTCGCAGACGTAGTATCCACAGAAATCATTCCCTTTTTCCTGCCACAACCACTTTACAAGAAATAGAGGTCAATCAAACTGATAAGCAAGAATGCTAAATGGTATTGATGAAACTAGCGCTTGAATCACTAGGAGATGCACGGAACATGCTACTATAGTACTTACTTTCGGGTGTCTAAATTCCAGCTCCTTCGGCAGTCCCGGAACTTTTATGGAGAATTTTCTCCAAACCCTGCCGGACAAAGAAAACAATTACTTGATATCAGGAAATGAACAAAGTTGCTGATATGGTGGATAATGATCGATTTAACTTACTTCTTGAGGATTTCAGTCATGTCCGCATACTCCTGGGGATCTTTCGTTTAGAGTCCAAGACGGTTACTACTCCCTGCTCAAGCCTAATCTCTAGGAGAATATAGTGGAAACTGCACATGCATGCATAACTCATCAATTACATTACTATAACCCGGACTAATATATAAGGGAAACCGAATATGCACAAGACAGTAACACTCACTTGAAGTTGTAAGGAAAGAGTATTATATCTTTCTTTTCATTTTTTTTGAATGATCGTAGCAAGTTGGCCTCGGTATCTCCGGGACGATGTTGAACCTCAGTTGCATCTATGAGATATGTGTTAACGAACCCAATATCACTGATTTGTCTTTTCTTCAATTCGGCGATCTTCATTCTGCATAATATAGTGAGGATAATTATAAATACATGCAATGAAAGAGATAGCTATATAGAGAGACTTAATGACAGAAGTAGTAGTACTTACAGATAGTAGCAGGTGATCGTTGTTTTATCGAGGGCCAATTGATTGAAAAACTGATAGAACTCCTCAAATGGAATAGGCAACAGTTCAATTCCAACGAGGTCATGCTCCGGTTTAACTCTCGCATACAAAGTACTCCTCCCCCCAGACTCTCTGCAGATTTTCAATTACCAATCATGTAATCTTCGCATCATCGTTGTTAAAGATTTTTCATCTTTGACGAGAGGCTTCCCGTACTCGTATCTGTGTATCTGCACCTCCATGGGATCATAATGTACATCGTCGAGCAGGTAATCGTCAACATTGCCATAACCGGGCACCATCCTCAGATCGACGATGTCGCTAGGCACCTTGAGGGGGGGGGGCACGATTGCTTCGCTTGTTCGCCGAGCTGGGCAATTTGTTTCCCAGCTGCTCATCATTCTTTCAGCCTTTGATCACTGACTGTACTTCCCGACCGCTCCGCTTCGGCCCATGTCTTTGCAATAATGCGCTCATAGTTGACTTTCGGCAGAGACTTGGGTGGTTTTGCCAGGGCAGCCAGAGTGCACTTCACTTTCACCGGATCTACCTTCTCCTCCGGAGGTGGATGTTTCTTTGCTCTCAACCCTTGAAACCAGTAATCCACTTCGGTTCGCGCGATCTCGGCGTTCTCCTCCGGGGTCCTCTCATATGGTAACTTCTGTGGAGTCTTCAGAGAAGGACCGAATCTGTATGTCCTCCCGCCTCTGGTTGTACTGCTAGACGCCGACCGAGCAGACGGAGCGTTTGTCTTCTTTACTTGCTTACGAGGCGGAGGAGAAGGACTACCACGCGCCGGAGCAGCTGGAGCGGCGGCAGGTCTCTTCCGCCCTTGCTGATGAGGCGGAGAAGGAGGAGGCTGGTGTTGGAAATATGCCCTAGAGGCAATAATAAAAGCATTATTATTATATTTCCTTGTTCATGATAATTGTCTTTATTCATGCTATAATTGTATTATCCAGAAATCGTAATACATGTGTGAATAACAGACACCTACATGTCCCTAGTAAGCCTCTAGTTGACTAGCTCGTTGATCAACAGATAGTCATGGTTTCCTGACTATGGACATTGGATGTCATTGATAACGAGATCACATCATTAGGTGAATGATGTGATGGACTAGACCCAATCCTAAACATAGCACAAGATCGTATAGTTCGTTTGCTAGAGTTTTCCAATGTCATAGTATCTTTTCCTTAGACCATGAGATCGTGTAACTCCCGGATACCGTAGGAGTGCTTTGGGTATACCAAACGTCACAACGTAACTGGGTGACTATAAAGGTAGACTACGGGTATCTCCGAAAGTGTCTGTTGGGTTGACATGGATCAAGACTGGGATTTGTCACTCCGTATGACGGAGAGGTATCGCTGGGCCCACTCGGTAATGCATCATCATAATGAGCTCAAAGTGACCAAGTGTCTGGTCACGGGATCATGCATTACGGTACGAGTAAAGTGACTTGCCGGTAACGAGATTGAACGAGGTATTGGGATACCGACGATCGAATCTCGGGCAAGTAACATATCGATTGACAAAGGGAATTGCATACGGGGTTGATTGAATCCTCGACATCGTGGTTCATCCGATGAGATCGTCGTGGAGCATGTGGGAGCCAACATGGGTATCCAGATCCCGCTGTTGGTTATTGACCTGAGAGTCGTCTCGGTCATGTCTGCTTGTCTCCCTAACCCGTAGGGTCTACACACTTAAGGTTCGGTGACGCTAGGGTTGTGAAGATATGTATATGCAGTAACCCGAATGTGGTTCGGAGTCCCGGATGAGATCCCGGACGTCACGAGGAGTTCCGGAATGGTCCGGAGGTAAAGAATTATATATAGGAAGTGCTGTTTCGGGCATGGGGACGAGTTTCGGGGTTATCGGTATTGTACCGGGACCACCGGAGGGGTCCCGTGGGCCCACCGGGTGGGGCCACCTATCCCGGAGGGCCCCATGGGCTGAAATAGGAGGGAACCCAGCCCATAGTGGGCTGGGGCGCCAGCCCCTATAGGCCCATGCGCCTAGGGTTTCCACCAAGGAGGAGTCCAAGTGGTGGAAGGCACCCCGAGGTGCCTTGGGGGGGAGGGAAACCCTCCCCTAGCCGCCGCACCTAGGAGATCAGATCTCCTAGGCTGCGCACCAACCCCCCTGGCACCCCTATATATAGTGGGGGGAGAGGAGGGATTTTACACCAGCCCCTGGCGCCTCCATCTCCCCCCGTTACGTCTCTCCCTCGTAGTCTTGGCGAAGCCCTGCTTCTGTGACGCCCTGCATCCACCACCACGCCGTCGTGCTGCTGGATCTTCATCAACCTCTCCTCCCCTCTTGCTGGATCAAGAAGGAGGAGACGTCTCCCATCCCGTACGTGTGTTGAACGTGGAGGTGCCGTCCGTTCGGCGCTGGTCATCGGTGATTTGGATCACGTCGAGTACGACTACATCATCACCGTTCTTTTGAACGCTTCCGTGCGCCATCTACAAAGGTATGTAGATGCATCCGATGACTCGTTGCTAGATGAACTCCTAGATGATCTTGGTGAAACGAGTAGGAAAATTTTTGTTTTCTGCAACGTTCCCCAACAGTGGCATCATGAGCTAGGTCTATGCGTAGTTCTTCTTGCGCGAGTGGAACACAATTAGTTGTGGGCGTAGATTTGTCAACTTTCTTGCCGTTACTAGTCTTTTCTTGCTTCAGCGGTATTGTGGGATGAAGCGGCCCGGACCAACCTTACATGTATGCTTACGTGAGACCGGTTCCACCGACTAACATGCACTAGTTGCATAAAGGTGGCTGGCGGGTGTCTGTCTCTCCCACTTTAGTTGGAGCGGATTCGATGAACAGGGTCCTTATGAAGGGTAAATAGAAGTTGACAAATCACGTTGTGGCTTTAACGTAGGTAAGAAGACGTTCTTGCTAGAACCCTAATTTCAGCCACGTAAAACTTGCAACAACAATTAGAGGACGTCTAACTTGTTTTTGCAGCAAGTGGTTTGTGATATGATATGGCCAAAGTTGTGATGAATGATGATTGATCTATATGTGATGTATGAGATGTTCATGCTATTGTAATAGGAATCACGACTTGCATATCGATGAGTATGACAACCGGCAGGAGCCATAGGAGTTGTCTTTATTCTTTTATATGACCTGCGTGTCATCGAGGAACGCCATGTAAATTACTTTACTTTATTGCTAAACGCGTTAGCCATAGTAGTAGAAGTAATAGTTGGCGAGCAACTTCATGGAGACACGATGATGGAGATCATGATGATGGAGATCATGGTGTCAAGCCGGTGACAAGATGATCATGGAGCCCCAAGATGGAGATCAAAGGAGCTATGTGATATTGGCCATATCATGTCACGTTTATTAATTGATTGCATGTGATGTTTATCATGTTTTGCATCTTGTTTACTTAGAACAACGGTAGTAAATAAGATGATCCCTCATACTAATTTCAAGAAGTGTTCCCCCTAACTGTGCACCGTTGCGACAGTTCGCTGTTTCAAAACATCACGTGATGATCGGGTGTTTTATTCAGACATTCACATACAACGGGTGTAAGACAGATTTACACATGCAAACACTTAGATTGACTTGACGAGCCTAGCATGTACAGACATGGCCTCGGAACACAGAAGACCGAAAGGTCGAGCATGAGTCGTATAGAAGATACGATCAACATGAAGATGTTCACCGATGTTGACTAGTCCGTCTCACGTGATGATCGGACACGGCCTAGTCAACTCGGATCATGTAATACTTAGATGACTAGAGGGATGTCTAATCTAAGTGGGAGTTCATTAATAATTTGATTAGATGAACTTAATTATCATGAACTTAGTCTAAAATATTTTACAATATGTCTTGTAGATCAAATGGCCAACGTAGTCCTCAACTTCAACGCGTTCCTAGAGAAAACCAAGCTGAAAGACGATGGCAGCAACTATACGGACTGGGTCCGGAACCTGAGGATCATCCTCATAGCTGCCAAGAAAGATTATGTCCTACAAGCACCGCTAGGTGATCCTCCCATCCCACAGAACCAAGACGTTATGAACGCTTGGCAGACACATGTTGACGACTACTCCCTCGTTCAGTGCGGCATGCTTTACAGCTTAGAGCCGGGGCTCCAAAAACGTTTTGAGAGACATGGAGCATACGAGATGTTCGAAGAGCTGAAAATGGTTTTTCAAGCTCATGCCCGGATCGAGAGATATGAAGTCTCCGATAAGTTCTTCAGCTGTAAGATGGAGGAAAATAGTTCTGTCAGTGAGCACATACTCACTATGTCTGGGTTACATAACCGCTTGTCTCAGCTGGGAGTTAATCTCCCGGATGATGCGGTCATTGACAGAATCCTCCAGTCGCTTCCACCAAGCTACAAGAGCTTTGTGATGAACTTCAACATGCAGGGGATGCAAAAGACCATTCCTGAGTTATTCTCAATGCTGAAATCAGCGGAGGTAGAAGTCAAGAAGGAGCATCAAGTGTCGATGGTCAATAAAACCACTAAGTTCAAGAAAGGCAAGGGTAAAAAGAACTTCAAGAAGGACGGCAAGGAGGTTGCCGCGCCTGGCAAGCAAGCTGCCGGGAAGAAGCCAAAGAATGGACCCAAGCCCGAGACTGAGTGCTTTTATTGCAAGGGAAGCGGTCACTGGAAGCGGAACTGCCCTAAGTACTTAGCGGATAAGAAGGCCGGCAAAACAAAAGGTATATGTGATATACATATAATTGATGTGTACCTTACTAGTGCCCGTAGTAGCTCCTGGGTATTTGATACCGGTGCAGTTGCTCACATTTGTAACTCAAAGCAGGGGCTGCGGAATAAGCAGAAACTGGCAAAGGACGAGGTGACGATGCGCGCCAGGAATGGTTCCAAGGTCAATGTGATCGCCGTCGGCACGCTGCCTCTGCATCTCCCTTCGGGATTAGTTTTAAACCTTAATAATTGTTATTTAGTGCCAGCTTTGAGCATGAACATTGTATTGGGATCTCGTTTAATTCGAGATGGCTACTCTTTTAAATCTGAGAATAATGGTTGTTCCATTTTTATGAGAGATATGTTTTATGGTCATGCTCCTATGGTGAATGGTTTATTCTTTATGAATCTCGAACGTGATGCTACACATGTTCATAATGTGAGTACCAAAAGAAGTAAGGTTGGTAATGATAGTCCCACATACTTGTGGCACTGCCGCCTTGGTCACATAGGTGTCAAACGCATGAAGAAGCTCCATGCAGATGGACTTTTAGAGTCTCTTGATTATGAATCATTTGACACGTGCGAACCATGCCTCATGGGTAAAATGACCAAGACTCCGTTCTCAGGAACAATGGAGCGAGCAACCAACTTATTGGAAATCATACATGCTGATGTGTGCGGTCCAATGAGTGTTGAGGCTCGCGGTGGCTATCGTTATGTTCTCACCCTCACTGATGATTTAAGTAGGTATGGGTATATCTACTTAATGAAACACAAGTCTGAAACCTTTGAAAAGTTCAAGGAATTTCAGAGTGAGGTTGAAAATCAACGTGACAGGAAAATCAAGTTTCTACGATCAGATCGTGGAGGAGAATACTTGAGTCATGAATTTGGCACGCACTTAAGAAAATGTGGAATAGTTTCACAACTCACGCCACCTGTAACACCTCAGTGTAACGGTGTGTACGAACGTCGTAATCGCACTCTATTAGATATGGTGATCTATGATGTCTCTTACCGATTTACCGCTATCTTTTTGGGGCTATGCTTTAGAGACTGCCGCATTCACTTTAAATAGGGCTCCGTCGAAATCCGTTGAGACGACACCGTATGAATTATGGTTTGGGAAGAAACCTAAGCTGTCGTTTCTAAAAGTTTGGGGATGCGATGCTTATGTCAAGAAACTTCAACCCGAAAAGCTCGAACCCAAGTCAGAAAAATGCGTCTTCATAGGATACCCAAAAGAAACTATTGGGTACACCTTCTACCTCAGATCCGAAGGCAAGATCTTTGTTGCCAAGAATGGGTCCTTTCTAGAGAAAGAGTTTCTCTCGAAAGAAGTAAGTGGGAGGAAAGTAGAGCTTGATGAAGTATTACCTCTTGAACCGGAAAATGGCGCAACTCAAGAAAATGTTCCTGAGGTGCCAGCACCGACTAGAGAGGAAGTTAATGATAATGATCAAGATACTTCTGATCAAGCTCCTACTGAAATTCGAAGGTCCACAAGGACACGTTCCGCACCAGAGTGGTACGGCAACCCTGTCATGGAAATCATGTTGTTGGACAACGGTGAACCTTCGAACTATGAAGAAGCGATGGCGGGCCCGGATTCCGAAAAATGGCTGGAAGCCATGAAATCCGAGATAGGATCCATGTATGAAAAGAAGTATGGACTTTGACTGACTTGCCCGTTGAACGGCGAGCCATAGAAAATAAATGGATCTTTAAGAAGAAGACAGACGCGGATGGTAATGTGACCATCTATAAAGCTCGGCTTGTCGCTAAGGGTTATCGACAAGTTCAAGGGGTTGACTACGATGAGACTTTCTCACCGGTAGCGAAGCTGAAGTCCGTCTGAATCTTGTTAGCGATTGCCGCATTCTATGATTATGAAATATGGAAAATGGACATCAAAACGGCATTCCTTAATGGTTTCCTTAAGGAAGAATTGTATATGGTGCAGCCGGAAGGTTTTGTCGATCCTAAGAATGCTGACAAGGTGTGCAAGCTCCAACGTTCTATTTATGGGCTGGTGCAAGCATCTCGGAGTTGGAACATTCGCTTTGATGAGATGATCAAAGCGTTTGGGTTCACGCAAACTTATGGAGAAGCCTGCGTTTACAAGAAAGTGAGTGGGAGCTCTGTAGCATTTCTCATATTATATGTAGATGACATACTTTTGATGGGAAATGATATAGAACTCTTGGACAGCATCAAGGCCTACTTGAATAAGAGTTTTTCAATGAAGGACCTTGGAGAAGCTGCTTATATATTAGGCATCAAAATCTATAGAGATAGATCGAGACGCCTCATAGGTCTTTCACAAAGCACATACCTTGATAAGATATTGAAGAAGTTCAATATGGATCAGTCTAAGAAGGGGTTCTTGCCTGTGTTGCAAGGTATGAAATTGAGCTCAGCTCAATGTCCGACCACGGCAGAAGAAATAGAAGAGATGAGTGTCATCCCCTATGCCTCAGCCATAGGTTCTATTATGTATGCCATGCTGTGTACCAGACCTGATGTAAACCTTGCCATAAGTTTGGTAGGAAGGTACCAAAGTAATCCCGGCAAGGAACACTGGACAGCGGTCAAGAATATCCTGAAGTACCTGAAAAGGACTAAGGAAATGTTTCTCGTTTATGGAGGTGATGAAGAGCTCGTCGTAAAGGGTTACGTCGACGCTAGCTTCGACACAGATCTGGATGACTCAAAGTCACAAACCGGATACGTGTATATTTTGAATGGTGGGGCAGTAAGCTGGTGCAGTTGCAAGCAAAGCGTCGTGGCGGGATCTACATGTGAAGCGGAGTACATGGCAGCCTCGGAGGCAGCACATGAAGCAATATGGGTGAAGGAGTTCATCACTGACCTAGGAGTCATACCCAATGCGTCGGGGCCGATCAAGCTCTTCTGTGACAACACTAGAGCTATTGCACTTGCCAAGGAGCCCAGGTTTCACAAGAAGACAAGGCACATCAAGCGTCGCTTCAACTCCATCCGTGAAAATGTTCAAGATGGAGACATAGAGATTTGTAAAGTACATACGGACCTGAATGTAGCAGATCCGTTGACTAAACCTCTCCCTAGGGCAAAACATGATCAACACCAGAATTCCATGGGTGTTCGATTCATCACAATGTAACTAGATTATTGACTCTAGTGCAAGTGGGAGACTGTTGGAAATATGCCCTAGAGGCAATAATAAAAGCATTATTATTATATTTCCTTGTTCATGATAATTGTCTTTATTCATGCTATAATTGTATTATCCGGAAATCGTAATACATGTGTGAATAACAGACACCTACATGTCCCTAGTAAGCCTCTAGTTGACTAGCTCGTTGATCAACAGATAGTCATGGTTTCCTGACTATGGACATTGGATGTCATTGATAACGAGATCACATCATTAGGAGAATGATGTGATGGACTAGACCCAATCCTAAACATAGCACAAGATCGTATAGTTCGTTTGCTAGAGTTTTCCAATGTCATAGTATCTTTTCCTTAGACCATGAGATCGTGTAACTCCCGGATACCGTAGGAGTGCTTTGGGTATACCAAACGTCACAACGTAACTGGGTGACTATAAAGGTAGACTACGGGTATCTCCGAAAGTGTCTGTTGGGTTGACATGGATCAAGACTGGGATTTGTCACTCCGTATGACGGAGAGGTATCGCTGGGCCCACTCGGTAATGCATCATCATAATGAGCTCAAAGTGACCAAGTGTCTGGTCACGGGATCATGCATTACGGTACGAGTAAAGTGACTTGCCGGTAACGAGATTGAACGAGGTATTGGGATACCGACGATCGAATCTCGGGCAAGTAACATATCGATTGACAAAGGGAATTGCATACGGGGTTGATTGAATCCTCGACATCGTGGTTCATCCGATGAGATCATCGTGGAGCATGTGGGAGCCAACATGGGTATCCAGATCCCGCTGTTGGCTATTGACCTGAGAGTCGTCTCGGTCATGTCTGCTTGTCTCCCGAACCCGTAGGGTCTACACACTTAAGGTTCGGTGACGCTAGGGTTGTGAAGATATGTATATGCAGTAACCCGAATGTTGTTCGGAGTCCCGGATGAGATCCCGGACGTCACGAGGAGTTCCGGAATGGTCCGGAGGTAAAGAATTATATATAGGAAGTGCTGTTTCGGGCATCGGGACGAGTTTCGGGGTTATCGATATTGTACCGGGACCACCAGAGGGGTCCCGTGGGCCCACCGGGTGGGGCCACCTATCCCGGAGGGCCCCATGGGCTGAAATAGGAGGGAACCCAGCCCATAGTGGGCTGGGGCGCCAGCCCCTATAGGCCCATGCGCCTAGGGTTTCCACAAAGGAGGAGTCCAAGTGGTGGAAGGCACCCCGAGGTGCCTTGGGGTGGAGGGAAACCCTCCCCTGGCCGCCGCACCTAGGAGATCAGATCTCCTAGGCTGCGCACCAACCCCCCTGGCACCCCTATATATAGTGGGGGGGAGAGGAGGGATTTTACACTAGCCCCTGGCGCCTCCATCTCCCCCCGTTACGTCTCTCCCTCGTAGTCTTGGCGAAGCCCTGCTTCTGTGACGCCCTGCATCCACCACCACGCCGTCGTGCTGCTGGATCTTCATCAACCTCTCCTTCCCCCTTGCTGGATCAAGAAGGAGGAGACGTCTCCCGTCCCGTACGTGTGTTGAACGCGGAGGTGCCGTCCGTTCGGCGCTGGTCATCGGTGATTTCGATCACGTCGAGTACGACTACATCATCACCGTTCTTTTGAACGCTTCCGTGCGCCATCTACAAAGGTATGTAGATGCATCCGATGACTCATTGCTAGATGAACTCCTAGATGATCTTGGTGAAACGAGTAGGAAAATTTTTGTTTTCTGCAACGTTCCCCAACAGCTGGCTGCTCGGGCGCGTCGGCGCAGGCGGAGAAGGAGGCGGAGTGCCGCCACGCGCCGGAGAAGGAGCCGGCCGAGGGCCCTGATCGTCGCTCGCCGGAGGAGGAGGCGGTGGAGGAGGCGGAGTGCCCTGACTCGCCGGAGGAGGAGGAGGAGGCGGAGGCGTCCAGTTCGGAAGGTTGATGACCTCCTTCCGCCATAGGCATGGAGTCTTCAGAGCAGACCCCAGCCGAGTCTCCCCTTCACCGGTAGGGTGGTCAAGCTGGAGGTCCTCAAATCCCTCCGTTATTTCATCCACCATCACCTAGCATATCCTTCTGGAATCAGCCGGCAGTGAAAAGTTGCGCCGGGTTCAGTAGGATAAACAGAGCCAACAGCCGCCTTGACCTTCAAATTCATCCATTGCGTCATAAGGTGGCAATTTTGAGACTCCGTGATAGCATCCACGGGATAGCTGGCAAGAGCCATCAAGGCATGCTCCGGCTGAAGCAGCTTGGTGGAAGCCACGCTGCTTCTGCGCTGAGATGGCGGGGTAGCTTCGGGGGAGGCTTCGGCAGTACGTTTGCTGCGATTTGCTTCTCGTTCCTCTATCACGTCTACCCTTGCTTGCAGCGCCTGCATTTGGGTCTGCTGCACTTTTTTCCTCCTCTCATGGGATTTGTAACCGCCTGCGTCCGGAAACCCAACCTTGCACAGAATGGAGCCTGGTGTGCCTCGTGTCCGTCCAGGGTGCTCAGGATTCCCGAGGGCCATTGTGAGCTCGTCGTTCTCTCTGTCTGGAAAGAACTTCCCTTGCTACGCTGCTTCGATATACTGCTTAAGCTTCCTGACTGGTATGTCCATTTGATCGTTCGTCCAAATGCACTTCCCTGTTACAGGGTCCAAGGTTCTGCCAGCCCCGAAGAACCAAGTCCGGCAACGGTCTGGCCAGCTAATTGTCTCTGGTTCGATCCCTTTATCATCCAGATCATTCTCAGTCTTGGCCCACTTAGGCCGGGCTACGAGGTAGCCACCTGACCCCGTGCGATGGTGAAGTATCTTCTTCGCAGCATTTTGCTTGTTTGTCGCTGACATCTTCTTACTCTTTTCCGATGTCTTGTGGGCCACAAATGCGGGCCAGTGATCTCTGATCTTCTCATATCTTCCCTTGAATTCTGGTGTCTCATTATTGTCGACAAACTTATTCAGCTCTTTCTTCCACCTCCTGAATAGTTCTGCCATCCTCTTAAGAGCAAAAGACTTTTAATCGCTCTTTAACTGGGTTCTCTAGATTATCCTCTAGCGGTAGGGTGAAATTTGACTTCAGCTCAGTCCAAAGATCATTTTTCTGCATATCATTGACATAAGACACCTCAGGGTCTTCTGTAGTCGGCTTAATCCATTGCTGGATGCTTATCGGGATCTTGTCCCTAACCAGAACCCCGCACTGAGCAACAAATGCGCTCTTTGTCCGGAGGGGCTCAATCAGTTGGCCGTCGGGCGCGATTGCTATGATCTCAAACTTTTCATCCGAGCTCAACTTTTTCTTCGGGCCTCGTCTCTTTACCGAAGTTGTGCTCGATCCGGAGGGCTAGAAAAAAGAACAAAGACTTAATTAATATGTGTACATACCAAAACAATGAATGCATCAATCAGCTAGTTAGCACAGGCTTAACTAATATATATACCTGGCCGGACTCGGTTCAGTCACCGGAGCCGTCATCACGGTCTCCTTCTTGCACCAGCATTGGGTCACCGGAGCCGTCCTCATGTTCTTCTTCTTGCACCGGCATTAGGTCACCGTAGCCAGCTTGTTCACCCTCTCCTTCCAGACCATCGGTGTCGTTGAGAAACAACGAGACGGCATCACTTCCTTCTGCGGTTATGTCCCTCAACAACGCTTCTTTTGCTTCGTCTAGGGCGGTGTCCATAGTTTCTACAAATATTTACAACATGGCAATTATTATTCAAACATGACAGATGGATATATTAGTGCCAAATGTAGAACTAGCTACCTAATCATAGTAAGGAATCATATATATTAATTAGTGGCCTCGACCCCCCCCCCCCACGTGTTGAAGCTATATATCGGGAGGGGGTATATATCGACAATGACGACACTACATCTATATGTCCCTCGACGACCCTCGTTCCCGATAAAAAAAGAGGAAGAAGAAGAAAAAAAGAGGAGAATAAAGAATAGAGGAGAAGATCTCCTCTATTCTTTATTCTCCTCTTTTTTTTCTTCTTCCTCTTCTTTTTTTATCCTGTTCTTCCTCTCATGTTCGAGAGGATCGTCGAGGGGTCGGAAGGTTGCCTAGTGTCAAAGGATTCAACAAATCCATGTCTTCATCATTAGGCGAAAGTAACATGTGCATGATGGTACGAAGCTCTCCAAAGTTATTTTGGAACGAAGTCCCAGATAAGGTAATTCGCTTTTTGGTACAAAGTTCAGCAACACCTTCCAAATATCGTTATTTAGAAGGCCTTTGCTGAAATTCATACAAAAAGGCAAATTATCCTATCCGGGACACCATTCCAAAATAACTTTGGAGGACTTCGTCATGCCCTGGTTACATCCGGCTAATGATGAAGCCATGGATTTCTTCAATACTTTGACACTAGGAAAGTAACAGGCGCATGATGGTACGAAGTCTACAAAGTTGTTTTGGAACGGAGTCCTGGATAGGATAATTCGCTTTTTCGTACAAAGTTCAGCAAGAGCATCCCGAATATCCCTATTTGGAAGGCCTTTGCTGAAATTCGTACAAAACGGCGAATTATTCTATCCGGAACTCCGTTCCAAAACAACTTTGCACAACTTTGTACCATCATGCCCCGGTTACTTCCGTCTAATGATGAAGCCATGGATCTTTAATACTTTGACACTAGGCAACATCTCGACCCCTCGACGACCCTCGAACCCTCGGTGAACCTCGAACCTCTACCCTAGTTCCCGACCCTCGCCCCTCGAACCCTCGGTGACCCTCGAACCTCTACCCTAGTTCCCGACCCTCGCCCCTCGAACCCTCGGTGACCCTTGAACCTCTACCCTATAGTTTCCGACCCTCGCCCCTCGAACTCTTTGTGACCCCCCCTCATGTCGAAGTTATCAGAGAGGGGGTATATCGACCCCCCACCCTCATGTAAGAAGAGGAAAAAAGATCGAAGAAGAAAATAGAGGAGAAGAAGAAAGGAATAGAGGAGAAGATCGAAGAAAAAGAAGAAGTCTTCCTCTTCTTATTTTCCTTTTTCCACTCCTTCCTTTTCTTCTTCTTCTTCTTCTTCCTTCTTCCTCTTTTCTTCCTTTTCCTTATTTTACTTTTTCCTCTACACTAACCTAAAGTCGATATCTACTAATTAACAACCTAAATAAAAAAAATGAATACATATATGAAAAAAAACATTTTTGACATATTTAGCATATTCTAAATTTTCCTAACTCTTTTACAACCAGAAAAATTACTCCAACTTCATGACAGTACCCACAATCCGTTTCACCAAAAACCTTCTGATCCATAGTTCAAAATTTCCAAATTTCATTCAAATGAAATTTGAATCGGATTCAAATAACTTGTTGAAAACCTATTCTAAACCACTCCAAAAAATTTGAAATTTTGCCATCCCCTTTGTCTTGCATCAGTACCTCACCACAAAAAAAATTTAAAAATTCCAAAAATGCCCAAAGCCATCTAGCATTTCATCAAACACCTTCCATATGGACAAAAAAATTCATAAATTCCAAAAAATTCAGAAAAGTGGACAGCGCATTGCTGCTGCTCCACTTCTCCTCTCCTCTACTTCTCCTCTCCTTCTGCTCTTCAATGCATCGGGGCCGGCGGCGACCATGGAGCAGGGGCGGAGCAAGGGGCGCTCGGGCGCAAGAGTGGCACTCAAGAGGGGGGCTCACTTTGAGGGGGGCGGCGACGACTGGAGTCCGGCGACGAGGACGGCGGGCTCGGGGCGGCACGCGGTGACGGGGACGGCAACCTCGGGGCGGCACGCGGTGACGGGGACAAGGAGGCGGGCTCGGGGAGGCACGCGGCGACGGGGACGAGGGAGGCGGGCTCAGGGATGCCTGCGACGAGGACGACGCGGGCTCAGGGAGGTGACGACGTGGTCCAGAGGGCTCGGCGGCGACAAAGACGAGGAGCAGCCTGGCGGCGTCGTCGGAGGAGAGGACGAGGAGATCGATCGAACTGAATCGAGAATTTCACAAGTGTTGGCTTATATAGCCAGAGCACTAGTCCCGGTTCGTGAAACCAACCGGGACTAATGCCCCTCTTTATTCCCGGTTGGTGGCACCAACCGGGACTAAAGGGGGGCATTGGTCACGGTTGGAAAAATTAGAAACTTTTTGATTTGTTTTTTCCTGTTTTTTTGATTTGTTTTTTGCATTATTTATTTTCTTTTGTTTTTTGCTTTAATTTTTAATTCTGTTTGCTTTTAGGTTAGCAAAATTATAAACTTTTTGTTAGTGCCATTAGTTTTAGAAAAATTATGAACTTTCTGTTAGTGCCATTAGTTTTCAAATTTGAAAACACTTTTTTAGTTTTTTTTGTTTTCTTTGTTGCTTTATTTATTTTATTTTGTGATTAACTTTACTATAAAAATAGTTTTTTCCTGTTTTTTGATTTGTTTTTTGCATTATTTATTTTCTTTTGTTTTTTGCTTTAATTTTTAATTCTGTTTGCTTTTAGGTAGCAAAATTATAAACTTTCTATTAGTGCCATTAGTTTTAGAAAAATTATAAACTTTCTGTTAGTGCCATTAGTTTCAAATTTGAAAACACTTTTTTAGTTTTTTTGTTTTCTTTGTTGCTTTATTTATTTTATTTTGTGATTAACTTTACTATAAAAATAGTTTTTTCCTGTTTTTTTGATTTGTTTTTTGCATTATTTATTTTCTTTTGTTTTTTGCTTTAATTTTTAATTCTGTTTGCTTTTAGGTTAGCAAAATTATAAACTTTCTGTTAGTGCCATTAGTTTTAGAAAAATTATAAACTTTCTGTTAGTGCCATTAGTTTTCAAATTTGAATAGTTAAATTCCTAGTAAATTTCTATGAATTTCAGAGAAATTCACTATGAATTTAGGTTAAACTTTTCTCTATTAGGGCATCTATTTTCACTTTGAGAGGAGCTCAACAAGGCAGAGAGGGAAGGGCTTATAAACCGGTGTGAGCCCCCTTCGGTTGGCGAGGTGGGACTAAACTCGGCCCGCAACGAGGACCAACCCTTTAGTCCCGGTTTGAAAGTTGGCATGGGCCAGGGACTAATGGTCATGGTATTACGAGGGCCGAACCATAAGACATGAAAGCATTTTAAATGAACTCTGAAAAAGTTGAAAGTTGGGATGGTATCATAATTTCACCCACATAGCATGTGCATGTACAAAACGGACAATGGTAGCATGTTCGTGTGTTACAAAGTTGCAGGAGAAAGTCTTCACTTTTTCTTCGCTTGTGTCATTTGCTTATTGTGCCGTAACCATGGATAATCTTCATTGTTTATCAGGATACTTGGGTCAGCCTTGACATTGAAGGGAGGAATTTCATGAAACTTTTCATAATCTTCAGACATGTCTGTCTTGCCGTCCACTCCCAGGATGTCCCTTTTTCCCGAAAGAACTATGTGGCGCTTTGGCTCATCGTATGATGTATTCGCTTCCTTATCTTTTCTTTTTCTCGGTTTGGTAGACATGTCCTTCACATAGATAACCTGTGCCACATCATTGGCTAGGACGAACGGTTCTTCAGTGTACCCAAGATTTTTCAGATCCACTGTTGTCATTCCGTACTGTGGGTCTACCTGTACCCCGCCGCCTAACAGATTGACCCATTTGCACTTAAACAAAGGGACCTTAAAATCAGGTCCGTAGTCAAGTTCCCATATGTCCACTATGTAACCATAATATGTATCCTTTCCGCTCTCGGTTGCTGCATCAAAGCGGACACCGCTGTTTTGGTTGGTGCTCTTTTGATCTTGGGCGATCGTGTAAAATGTATTCCCATTTATCTCGTATCCTTTGTAAGTCAATACAATCAAAGATGGTCCCCTGGACAACAAGTACAACTCATCACAAATAGTGTTGTCACCTCTGAGACGTGTTTCCAACCAACTGCTGAAAGTCCTGATGTGTTCACATGTAATCCAGTCGTCGCACTGCTCCGGGTGTTTGGAGCGCAGACTGTTCTTGTGTTCATCGACATACGGGGTCACCAAGGTAGAGTTCTATAGAACTGTGTAGTGTGCTTGAGACCAAGAATATCCGTCCCTGCATATTATTGAGTCTCTTCCAAGAGTGCCTTTTCTAGTCAGTCTCCCCTCATACCGCGATTTAGGGAGACCTATCTTGTTAAGGCCAGGAATGAAGTCAACACAAAACCCGATAACATCCTCTGTTTGATGGCCCATGGAGATGCTTCCTTCTAGCCTAGCGCGATTACGGACATATTTCTTTAGGACTCCCATGAACCTCTCAAAGGGGAACATATTGTGTAGAAATACGGGCCCCAGGATGACAATCTCGTCGACTAGATGAACTAGGACGTGCGTCATGATATTGAAGAAGGATGGTGGGAACACCAGCTCGAAACTGACAAGACATTGCACCACATCACTCCTTAGCCTTGGTACGATTTTTGGATCGATCACCTTCTGAGAGATTGCATTGAGGAATGCACATAGCTTCACAATGGCTAATCGGACGTTTCCCAGTAGAAGCCCCCTCAATGCAACCGGAAGAAGTTGCGTCATAATCATGTGGCAGTCATGAGACTTTAGGTTCTGAAACTTTTTCTCTGGCATATTTGTTATTCCCTTTATATTCGACGAGAAGCCAGTCGTGACCTTCATACTGAGCAGGCATTCAAAGAAGATTTCTTTCTCTTCTTTCGTAAGAGCGTAGCTGGCAGGACCTTTATACTGCTTCGGAGGCATGCCATCTTTTTCGTGCAAACGTTGCAGGTCCTCCCGTGCCTCAGGTGTATCTTTTGTCTTCCCATACACGCCCAAGAAGCCTAGCAGGTTCACGCAAAGGTTCTTCGTCACGTGCATCACGTCGATTGAGGAGCAGACCTCTAGGTCTTTCCAGTAGGGTAGGTCCCAAAATATAGACTTCTTCTTCCACATGGGTGCGTGTCCCTCAGCGTCATTCGGAACAGCTAGTCCACCGGGACCCTTTCCAAAGATTACGTAGTGTAAATCATTGACCATAGCAAGCACGTGATCACCGGTGCGCATGGCGGGCATCTTCCGGTGATCTGCCTCGCCTTTGAAATGCTTGCCTTTCTTTCGACATTGATGGTTGGTCGGGAGAAATCGACGATGGCCCAGGTACACATTCTTCCTGCATTTGTCCAGGTATATACTTTCAGTGTCATCTAAACAGTGCGTGCATGCGTGGTATCCTTTGTTTGTCTGTCTTGAAAGGTTACTGAGAGCGGGCCAATCGTTGATGGTCACAAACAGCAACGCCTTAAGGTTAAATTCCTCCTGTCTGTGCTCATCCCACGTACGTACACCGTTTTCATTCCACAGCTGTAAAAGTTCTTCAACTAATGGCCTTAGGTACACATCAATTTCGTTGCCGGGTTTCTTAGGGCCTTGGATGAGAACTGGCATCATAATGAACTTCCGCTTCATGCACATCCAAGAAGGAAGGTTATACATACATAGAGTCACGGGCCAAGTGCTGTGATTGCTGCTCTGCTCCCCGAAAGGATTAATGCCATCCGCGCTTAAAGCAAACCATACATTCCTTGGGTCCTTTGCAAACTCATCCCAGTACTTTCTCTCGATTTTTCTCCACTGCGACCCGTTAGCGGGTGCTCTCAACTTCCCATCTTTCTTTCGGTTCTCACTGTGCCATCGCATCAACTTGGCATGCTCTTCGTTTCTGAACAGACGTTTCAACCGTGGTATTATGGGAGCATACCACATCACCTTCGCAGGAACCCTCTTCCTGGGGGGCTCGCCGTCAACATCACCTGGGTCATCTCGTCTGATCTTATACCGCAATGCACCGCATACTGGGCATGCCTTCAGATCCTTGTATGCACCGCGGTAGAGGATGCAGTCATTAGGGCATGCATGTATCTTCTCCACCTCCAATCCTAGAGGGCATACGACCTTCTTTGCTGCGTATGTACTGTCGGGCAATTCGTTATCCTTTGGAAGCTTCTTCTTCAATATTTTTAGTAGCTTCTCAAATCCTTTGTCAGCCACAGCATTCTCTGCCTTCCACTGCAGCAATTCCAGTACGGTACCGAGCTTTGTGTTGCCATCTTCGCAATTGGGGTATAACCCTTTTTTGTGATCCTCTAACATGCGATCGAACTTCAGCTTCTCCTTTTGACTAATGCATTGCGTCCTTGCATCGACAATGACCCGGCGGAGATCATCATCATCGGGCACATCGTCTGGTTCCTCTTGATCTTCAACAGCTTCACCCGTTGCAGCATCATTGGGCACATCGTCTGGTTCCTATTGATCTTCACCAGCTCCCCCCGTTGCAGCATCATCGTATTCAGGGGGCACATAGTTGTCATCGTAGTCTTCTTCTTCGCCGTCTTCCATCATAACCCCTATTTCTCCGTGCCTCGTCCAAACATTATAGTGTGGCATGAAACCCTTGTAAAGCAGGTGGGAGTGAAGGATTTTCCGGTTAGAGTAAGACCTCGTATTCCCACATTCAGTGCATGGACAACACATAAAACCATTCTGCTTGTTTGCCTCAGCCGCATCGAGAAACTCATGCACGCCCTTAATGTACTCGCGGGTGTGTCTGTCACCATACATCCATTGCCGGTTCATCTGCGTGCATTATATATAATTAAGTGTCCAAATTAATAGAGGTTCATCATCACATTAAAACCAAAGTGCATACATAGTTCTCATCTAACAACATATAGCTCTCTAGAGCATCTAATTAATTAAACCATACATTGAAACTATGTAAAACATTTCAATGCGAAAACAAATGCGATCATAATCGCAACCAAGGTAACAATTGATCCAACGGCATAATGATACCAAGCCTCGGTATGAATGGCATATTTTCTAATCTTTCTAATCTTCAAGCGCATTGCATCCATCTTGATCTTGTGATCATCGACGACATCCGCAACATGCAACTCCAATATCATTTTCTTCTCCTAATTTTTTTTATTTTTTCCTTCAACAAATTGTTTTCTTCTTCAACTAAATTTAACCTCTCGACAATAGGGTCGGTTGGCATTTCCGATTCACATACATCCTAGATAAATAAAATCTATGTCACGTTGGTCGGCATAATTTTCATAAACAATAAATGAACCAATAGTTATAAAGATAATATACATACCATATCCGAATCATAGACAGGACGAGGGCAGACGGGGGCGGATACCAAAACCATCGCACTATATAAGATGCAATAATAAATGTAAGAAAATGATACAAGTATCTATCTAAACATACAAGTAAGAATATTTTTCCTTTCAGAAAGAAGATAAGAACAAGAGGCTCACCACGGTGGTGTCGGTGATGAGATCGGCGCGGGTGATCGACGGCGGTGAAGACGGGGACGGGGCGTGACGGACCGCTAAATCTAGACAAATCTCGAGGAAAATGGAGCTTGGAGGTCGAGCTTCGAGAGGAGAAAGCTTAAGTAGTGTGGCTCGGGCATTCCATCGAACACCTCATGTGCATAGGAGGTGAGCTACAGCACCACAAAGCCCTCTCCCCCTCGGCCAGAGAAAAACAGAGCACTGGGGTGCTCTGCTCGCGAGCGAGGGGTATATATAGGCACCTCATTGGTCCCGGTTGGTGACATGAGCCGGGACTAAAGGGGAGCCTTTGGTCCCGGTTCAAGCCACCAACCGGGACCAATGGTGGTGGGCCAGGAGCGAGGCCTATTGGTCCCGGTTCATCCCACCAACCGGGACCAAAAGGTCCAGATGAACGGGGACCAATGGCCCACGTGGCCCGGCCGGCCCCCTAGGCTCACAAACCAGGACCAATGCCCACATTGGTCCCTGTTCTAGACTGAACCGGGATTAATGGGCTGACCCGGCCTGGACCAAAGCCCTGTTTTCTACTAGTGATGTAGGACGACCTTTAGTACCGGTTCGTGATATGACCCGGTACTAAAGGTGCTGGAGGGGCCCCGGACTGACAACATCCTGCCACCACTCACTTTAGTACCGGTTCGTGGCACGAACCGGTGCTAAAGGTTCGCCACGAACCGGTACTAATGAGAGCGGCCGGCTAGCCGTTGGAACCGGCACTAATGCACACATTAGTGCCGGCTCAAATTCAAACCAGCACTAATGTGCTTCACGTTTAACCTTTTTTCTACTAGTGGCAGTAGATCCTCATAGCCTCACCATCGAGATCGTTGTAGTCAATGTTGAGCGAGCGCAGGAAAGCCCGGAGCTCAGCTTTGCTCTGGGCCGGCGTTGGCTTGAAAAGACCCTGCAATTTATGACACACACAAAATAGTAGGTCGTCAAGGTTCAGTGCTCCTAAAAAACATGTTAAAGAGAAGTCGCAGAGGTTAAGATTTGCGCAGGATCAGGTAAGGGGGGACAAAAAAAAAGGGGGTGTCGATTTTATTTAGCGAGATCGAGCAAAGGGGCTGGAGGAATCGGCAGCAACGGCTGTGCCATGGTGGACAACCCTAGCTAGCTAGTGGATCCGGGAACAAAAGCCACAGATCGCTTGCAATGAGAGGAATCCAATCGAAGGTTGGAGAGAGAGAAAGAGAGAGAGCAAGTAGTACCTTTGATGTCCCTAAGCGATAGCCAAGCCTCCTCACCACCTGCACGAGCTGCGCTGACATTGTCCTCGTCGACGCGATTCGCTTCCTCTCCTTCGATCGGTTGTTGCCTTATTGGGGTTGGGATTACTTTGCCTAGCGTTGTACGCGTTCGTTTTTTCTTAAGGATTTGTATGCGTGCAGGAGGAGGCATGTTTTCTGTTCTCTATACTACTTTGGGCCTTACGGGACGAGATGGACGCCTCTCTCCAGTCCAGCCCACTACCTGCCCAATAGAGCACCCAGCGATCTATTTTTTTTCTTCAGTTTTTGAGTGTGTGTGTGTAGTGGAGGCTACCGTATACATTCCTCCCCTGCTCTCCCTCCCCGCGCAAACCTCTTTTTACCGGTTCCGGGAGGTACCAGCGAACTACACCCAACCACAATGCATCACCGCATAGAGTAACTGAAAATCTTTGCATTTTGAGTTTGTATTTCCCTATCTTGGGTCCCATCATGCATATGCAAAGGACACATGCATGGTCTTGCTTCTCTGTTTTTACTGTTCATGGTACAGACTATGACATGCATGGTCCTGCTTATAGCTGGCCAAACGGGCCGGCCCGGCCTGGCACGGCACGAATACTAGCCGGGCCGTGCCATGCCGGCCCACGGGCGGGGGGTCGCAGCGCAGGCACGGCACACGGCATAGCTGGCCCGGCACGCGGCCCCCAGGCCCGCCGGCCCGCTTGGCACTAGCTGGCCCGCCTGGCCTGGCGCTCGCAGTCGCCGCTCGCTGACTCGTTGAGTCGCTGCGCGCTGGCTGCCTGGCTCGCTGGCTCGCTGCACGCCCACGCTACGCTGCATCGCTGCAGTGTGCCACACTGCACGCTACGCCACGCTACGCTGCACCGCTGCACGCTGCCTCGCTGCCACACTGCACGCTGCACGCTGCTATTGCTATATCTGGCCAAATACTAGCCGAGCGAGATGAGAAGTTTATACAGCGATAAAATGTCGAAAAAAATACCAATTTTTTTATAGAAAATTGCAAAAAATGTAGAGTATTATATGGGATAAATCTAGAATTTTATTAGCGCTTGCCTCATTAAAACCTTCCATCCCAAAGAAGTAAAAAAGTACAAGCTATGCTCTAGAAATACTAAAAGATTAAAAGAAGTAGAAATAAAAAGATTACAAGACTAGAATTGAACTAAATAAATTACAAAACTGGAACTGAACTAATTTGGATCGTTCATCCTTGCCCGGCAGCTGCGGCCAGCTCGTCTCTCTTGATGTGTGCTGCTCTGTGCCTAGTAAGGATGTTTACTGGACCGTGGCAGGCAATGCGCAGCAACTTACCACATCTTTTGCACTGTGATTTTAGCTCGGATTTTCTACCGTCCATAACTACTTCAGCATCGTAGTAGTCCCAGATTCTGGAGCCTCTCTCATCCATGTTTGTATTGTGTGTGTAAAATGAGATGCAGTTTGAGACTTTTGAGTGTGAGAAATGAGAACTTGAGAAGGGCCGGCATCCCTTTTTATAGGAAAAAGATGACACGTTAGACATGCTAGGCATGTTAGGCACGCTAGACGGTTAGAGTATTATATGGGATAAATCTAGAGTTTTCTTAGCGCCTGCCTCATTAAAACGTTCCATCTCAAAGAAGTAAAAGAGTACAAGCCATGCTCTAGAAATACTAAAAGATTAAAGATAGAGAAAGAAAAAATAATACAAATACTACAACTTACTAATGGGATCCTTTCAACCTTGCCCCGCAGCCGCAGCTATAGCCGCTGCCTCGGCTGCCTTGACGTGCGTCGTCTTGTGCCTCATCAGGTGGCCGGTTCCAGCATACCTGCCATCATCTAGGTGCACGCTCAACTTCTTACCGCATTCTTTGCACTTTGCAAAAAGCTTGGTGAGACCTTCATCATTTGTAACGGATTCTTCATCGTAGTACCTCCAGATGGGACTAGGTTGTCTCCGAACAACGTTTTGAAGAGGAGCAGCCATGTTTGTGTGTGGAAAATGAGATGGAGTTTGAGTGTGAGAAATGAGAAAGTGGGCATCCCTTTTTATAGGAAAAAATGTCACGTTAGGCACGTTAGGCACGGCAGCAATAATGCATCCATGGGAAAAAATTGAGGCAATTTATCATCTGGGATAAATGTTGAGCTTTATTAGTGGCTGCCTCATTAAAACCTTTCATCCCTGGGAAGTAAAAGAGTACAAAGCCATGCTCTATAATTACAAAAGGGAAAGAAAATTACAAAAAGAGAAGAAAATTACAAAATGATAAGAAAATTACTACACTACCAGTCTTCGACTAATCTTCCGGGTCTTCTTCAAAGTTCATTTCTTCAAACATGGCAAGTAGTTCTGTGTTTTCTGCAGTGTGTTGCGCTCTCCTTCTTGATAACTCCCCATCTTTGACGGACATCAGTGTTCTCACCATATCAGGGGCGAGACTAGTTCTTCTCTCCTCAATTATTCTTCCAGCTAGGCTGAAAGCAGACTCCGATGACACCCTAGAAACAGGCACCGATAACACATCACGTGCTAATATGGAGAGCACCGGAAATGTAAGCTTGTGTTCTTGCCACCACTGTAGTAAGTTGAAGTCTTCCTCACTATCTAAATCGTACATGACTTTGTCACTGTTGAGGTACTTCGCTAACTCCCCGCCACCTTGAAGCACAAATGTTGACGTGGAAGAGCTTCCGGCGGTCGAGGAGGATGAAGAACCAAAGATCTTGCTCCATGCTCCTCTGTTTTTACTTGCAGTAGGTGCTGGTGGAGGTCGTTGCATTCGAACTCCGGCATATTTTCCCTCATACTTAGCAAAAACTTCAAAAATCTTCTCACGAGCCTTATTGAAGTCGTCAGTATAATCTAAACTTAGGGATGCAGATAGTACATTGAGTGCACTACGATACCCTTCAAGTTTAGCTCTAGGATCCAAGATAAATGCAAATGCATACAACAGTGGAATTTGCTGCCAATATTTTAAATACTTGGTTTTCATGTCAGCAACAACATTAAGTAACAATGCATCCCCTTCATATGCTTTCAGATGACTAGCAATGTCTAATAGGGTATGCACCATCAAAGGATATGTCGGGTAATAAACCCCAGACAAAGTAACTGTTGCATCATAGGACAACTCAAGAAATGCAGTCAATGTTGTAATAACATGCCAAGTTTCTTCGCTAATTAGAGGTTCAACCCCATAATATGCATTAATAAAGCCATTGAGCTGAACTCTGTCTCGGATAACTGCCTTAAGCATCATATATGTAGAGTTCCATCTAACAGGCATGTCTGAATTATACTTATGAGGAACGCACCCTATAGCAAGGCAATATCTCTTATAGTTTGTAATTCGTTGAGTTGAATGCGAAAAATAAGATATTGCAATGCGTATGACTTCAACATGTGGTTCACATAAATGTAACGCACTTTTAGCAATACGATTAATGATATGGCAAGCACAATGTTGATGCATTAAAAAGGATGCAACATATATGGAGAATATAGGAGTCAGAGTATTCATTGCACTCGTGTTTGCTGAAGCATTATCCAAAGTTATTGAGAAAACCTTGTCGGCAAGATTAAGATCATTCACAACTTTGAGTACAGCTTCAGCAATGTTTGGACCACTATGTGCTACATCAATTAATTCAAATCCTATGACTCTTTTTTGTAGATGCCAATGTTCATTAACATAATGAGTTACCACACTAATATAGTCTTGCTTTGCTCGACCAGTCCAGATATCAGATGTTAACGACACTAAAAAAGTGCACGTAGAAAATTCTTCTTTTATTTTCTCTTTACCAATTTTGTATAGCTTTTTTAATATCCCTACTTGTAGTTTGTCTAGAAACTGGTCTATAATTAGGATTATGACAAGTTTGAATATATTCTACGAAACCATCAGATTCACCAAAACCTAGTGGTAAATCATTAGAAGCAATAAGACGGCATAGACCTTCTCGCTGAACATTAGCATCGTAGGTGAAATTGCGTACCGTACCGTCAGGATTGAAGGAGAGCTGCGTTTGCACAGCTGCCGAGCCCGACGCGCTCTTTTCATCCGCCTTGGTGTGGCTTTCCACATGCCTCTTTAGGTGGCCGGTTCCTCCCTTGGCTTCTCCAGTATACTCCTTCTTGCACCTTTTGCACCTTGCAACCACCCTCCGGACACCGTCCACCATGGGGATTTCTTCATCGAATGATTCCCACACCACGGAGGTTCTACGACGACCTCTTTGCTTTACACCAATGGTGGTGGAGGAACCCGTCCCACTACTCGAATTGGTGTGACCATCGGCTTCGGCACTAGGATCGGTATGGGGTTCGAGAGTGTGATGATCGGTATAGGCATGTTGCTCGGGTGGGGGCATGGTATAGGCATGTTGCTCGGGTGGGGGCATGGTACTGTGATCGGTGCTACTAGGGTAGAGACTATACTCCATATCCCCAAGACCGAAATCGGAGAGTGGGAAGCTAGTATTGTCATGGTCATCCATGTTTGAGTGTGAGAAATATGTGGGCTGGGCAGCCCTATTTATAGCAAAAAATTGGTCATTTTTCGGACAAATTTGACCCTCTAACGATCAAATTTTTGAATATATGAATTTTCTTAAATAATTACCCAAACCCTATCCTAAACCGCTCTAAATCCACCCTAACCTCCCCCTAAACCCCTCCCAACGGTCGCCTTGCCTGGGTGTCGAGCCGAGCGAACCCCCCGCTCCCCATCGATCAAGGACTGGGCGTCTGGGCCCCGCTGCCCGCTGTGACGCTACCCCCCTGACGCCTGGTGCCCCCGCTGTCCTCATGACCCAGGCGCGTCGGCAGTCGGCCCGACAGGATTCCTCCCCCGCTCCCCAACGATTGAGGCGGGCCAATCGGGTCGTGCCGCCGTGCTGCGTGTCGTGCCGTGCCACGGGCCGGCCCGCTAGTATTCGTGTCGTGCCGTGCTGGCACGCGGGCTGAGGGTGGCGGCCCAGGCACGGCCCAGTGCGTGCCTCGTGCCTGGCACGACACGATTAGCCCGTGCCGGGCCTGGACCGTCGCGTGCTGTGCTGCCGGGCCGGCCCGAAAAAATCGGCCCGTTTGGCCAGATATAGTCTTGCTTCTCTTTTTTTACTGTTCATCGTACAGACTATGACATGCATGTCTCTCGCATTATCTCTCCTCTCCCATCTCCAAATCCATCACTTTATTTCTCTTTTCACAATTTAGATAGTTCATATCTTAATAATAATTGAAGGGGCGTGCTACGGGTCCACTGGATGATCTTTTTAAAAGACCGGCCGAATGGCACCTTCACCATTGCAACACGGGTCTTATTGCAGAAATTTTGCAATAGAGGTCCAGTTGTGGAATTTTTTTGCAAGAAAGGTCCTGTTGTAGATTTTTTTTTCACAACAGAAATCTCGTTGCAGACTTTTTTTGCAACAAAGGTATTGTTACAATTTTTTTGCAAGAGAGCTCTTGTTGTAGAATTTTTTTTGCAACAAAGAGCTTGTTGCATGAAAACACCCAACAAGAGAATCAGAGAGAGGGCCGTGGGTGGAGAGAGAGAGGTGAGTAAGGAGAGAGAGAGGAGGGAAGGAGAAATGGGCTCGCAAGAGAGTGCTATGGGAGATCATCCGGGGGACAGAAGGGAAGGAGAGAGGAGGAGGGAAGGAGAAAGGGGGCCGGTGGCGGCGTCCTCCGGCGGGGCGGAGATCGTGCGCGCATATGTTGCTTGGCTGAGTGGCGGCGGCTCTAGATGAGAGTGTGGGGGGGGGGGGGGGGGTAGCGGGGAAAAGTGAAGATTGGCTGCTATTGAGAAACAAGTGATTGGCTGCTGAGAAAGAAGAGCGACGAGACAAATTTTCTGAAGACGAACCTTTGAAGAGATAAGGTTCAGCAACGATGTGTGACTCATGGGACAAGCAGTAATCAGCCGGCTGACGGGAAGCTTTTCCCATAATTGAAGGAAACGAAGTACAGGCATCCAACAAAACATAATGTAGAACGAGATGGTTCACAGGCCGCTATAAATACCGGCACCAAAGCTTACACTCCAATCTGGTAGGCTGTCAGGTATTTCTAAATATGGAGAACTATTCGACCTTACAAATTAAGCAAGAAGATACTTGCATACTAGCATAGATCTAAATATCATTTGCTCGTGATGATGTCACGCGCTGACTTGAGACAAAGGGTCACAGTATCCAAGGGTATTTCTGGACCTTTCCTCTTGAGACCCTCATAGATCCTCGCAGCCTCACCATGGATATTATTGTAGTCAATAGGAAGTGATTGCAGGAAAGCCTGGACCTCCGCTTTGCTCTCGGCAGACGTTGGCTTGAAAAGAGCCTGCAATAACACACGCAAAATCAGAAGTCGTCAAGTTTCAAGGATATGGAGGAATCTACAGCGTCGGCTGTGCCATGGAAGCCTAGTAGATCCGGGAACAAAGCCAGACGCCGCTTTAGGGAGAGGGCGAGAACAAAGGGAAATTGCTCTACATACATACGACGATTTGATCCAAATGTAGGAGTGAGAGAGAGAGAAAGTAGTACCGTTGATGTCTCTGCTAAGCGATAGCCAAGCCTCCTCACCACCTGCACCAGCTGCGCCGCCATTGTCTTCCCCAACACGATTCGCTTCCTCTCCTTCGATCGGTTGTTGCCTTGTTGGGGATCGCTTTGGCTAGCATTGTACGCGTGCGGTTCTTTTTTTTTTATGGTTTTGTATGTATATACATGCTTGCAGGAGGAGGCACATTTTCTGTTCTCTATACTACTTTCGGCCTTACGGGACGAGATGGACTCCTCTCTCCAGTCACCGCTTTAGGGAGAGAGCGAGAACAAAGGGAAATTGCTCTACATACATACGATGATTTGATCCAAATGTAGGAGTGAGAGAGAGAGAAAGTAATACCGTTGATGTCCCTGCTAAGCGATAGCCAAGCCTCCTCACCACCTGCACCAGCTGCGCCACCATTGTCTTCCCCAACACGATTCGTTTCCTCTCCTTCGATCGGTTGTTGCCTTGTTGGGGATCGCTTTGCCTAGCATTGTATGCGTGCGGTTCTTTTTTTTTTATGGTTTTGTATGTATATACATGCTTGCATGAGGAGGCACGTTTTCTGTTCTCTATACTACTTTCGGCCTTACGGGACGAGATGGACTCCTCTCTCCAGTCCAGTCCAGTACCAGCCTAATAGAGCACCCAGCAATCAAATTGTTTTATTTATACCTCTATATCTGTATCTATACCTCTGTATCTATATCTATATCTACATTTATATCTATATCTATCTATATCTATATTTATATCTATCTATCTATCTATCTATCTATCTTTATTTTTTTCTATTAATAAAGGGGCTATTGCTTCTTACTACCGCAATTTCATCCGTCCGTATTATTTTTGTATCCAAGGTGGTATTAATTTCAACCCGCAGTTCATCCATAGAGCAAATCCGCAATCCTCGTGATAAAAGACAAAAACGGTTCGTACTGGTACTGAGCTTTCAAGGATCACCCCGCAATCCTCGTGATAAAAGACAAAAACTGTTCGTACTGGTACTGGGCTTTCAAGGATCACCAAAAAATATTGGGCCTGCTCCTAGGATTCCAAGGATCACCGAAAAATAATTGCCTGGGTTGGACATCGAACTCATGACCTTTGTTCCCCACGATAAGACTACAACCAGCTAACCTAGCTTTTGTTGGACATTGATAACTATCACACGTGTGGGTGTTAAGAAATCTGTCCACACGTTCTGTGTGGTGCTTAAGAGGACCAGCCCACACGTCTGTCTGTGGGCAAAACAATTAGCACCCACACGCCTCTTTTTTTCCCTCCCGATCCCTCTTACACGCGTGTGTGTGGGCGAAATAGATAACGCCCACATGCCCGGTACGTCAGGCCTCGTACCTCGTGGTCCCGCACGTCCCACGTGACACTTTACCGCGCGCCCCGCAGTTGCCATGGGCCAGATCCTCGTCCATGTTCGTTTAAGTGCAGTTGCCATGTCGCTGAACTACGGTTGCCATGTCGGACAACTACAGTTGCCATGTTTGCTCAACTGCAGTTGCCATCTCAGGTCAAAGTTCCAGATTACCATTTTTTGGACAACTACGGCTGTTGCCATGTGTGGTCTGGTCTACTGCAGTTGCCATGATTTCAAAACTTTAGGAGTTGCCACCTACTAACACTAGGCAGTTGTCATATAACGCTACAAAAAAAAAGGCATGACAGAAAACATGTTCGGGTAAAAGAGAGTTGCCATGTGCTCAGGGCAGTTGCCATTTAAAAAGAAAGAGTTGCCATCTGCTTACGTGCACGCTAGGGCAGTTTGCCATGTACCATGCAAAACATATGGCAACTGACATGTTCGGGTAAAAAAAAAGAGTTGCCATCTTCTTGCAATAATAGTAGGGCAGTTGCCATGTACACTGCAAAACGCATGAAAACTGGCAGCTTAGGTGTGGGAGAGGAGGCGGGTGTGTGGGCGAGATGGTAAACGCCCACACACCAGCCCTTGTGCGTGACTGAAAAACTGGTGTGTGGGCGAACTGCTAAACGCCTACACACCGGCTCCTCTGTGTGGTAAAAAGGATGTGTGAACGACCTCTCTCACACACCACACACACGAGTTGTCCTACGTGGCATACAAAATCAGCTAATTCATGCCAAGATTCGTATAGAAGTCTGAACGGTGATGAAGGCGTGTGGACGAGTTGGCAAACGCCCACACGTGTGGGCGTTAACATTTTCGCTTTTATTTGTGTTGGTATGAACGATTCATTTAACAATTGAATAGTCCCACACCGTTCCTTTCCAACAAATCCTACTGCTTTATATACGTCTGTAAGTTGTCTGGAAAATCAAGGAGCAATCAAGGAGCCGCCTCAAGTAGTACTAAGAAATGCAGGGTGAGGGTGGACGCTGTGATGGTATGGTGGGAAACCAACGACTTTATCTGCCTGAGAAAGATTGAGGAAGGAAGGACATGCTTAGACTAGTCATAGTGGGAGTAACTTAGCTGCTAACATAGTACATTTTGAGAAATTTTTGCTTATATGGCATGTAGTTAATGAGAAGTGGTAACATAATATATTACTGTAACATAGCCATTCCCAAAATAAAATGAGTCTACAAGTCATTAAATAAAGCCATATATAACACTACTAGTATGTTACTTTACACTATAAAGATAGTAATTTAGACTAATGTCATATATATGACACTAATATAAGTTACACTCCATTATGACCAGCCTTATGGGAAACGAAGGAATTTAATACCGTCCAATTAAAGCAAGGACAGCCGTATGCAATGCTGCAAAGCTAGACCATTGTTGTTGCCCTAAGGCGGACCGCATGCTACAAAGCTCGACCACCATTGTTGTAAAGTCGGATGCCACTATTGCAACAAACTTCTTCTTCGGAGTCAATCACAGCTTACACCTAGCGTCACCTGTGTCGTGGGTACAACTGCATATAATTTAGATGCAACAGTAGAAGTTTTGGTGGATATATCAATTTTTCTCCCGTCGCAAAGCACGGACATATGTGCTAGTTTTTTTAAAGACAGTCTTTTATTTCATGATGATGGACATGCATGAAAAATAATCAAATCTGCTGCATAAAGGTTTCAGACGGTAATACTGAGAACAATTTCATGTATGTCTGGTATAATACTGATTAACCAGATCAATCTGAAAGAACCAGAACATATTGGACATCAACATGAATCTCATGCATCACGGTATGCTTGTATTGGTGCTGAGGCCATCTCGTGCACCACGAGCTTCTCGACGGTAACGGCGGACCCGGTGGCGTTGTTGAAAACGCACACCCTACCAGCCGCATGGATGGCCTCCATAGGGTACACGCGCGATGTCACCGTCATCCTCCCACCCATCACAAAGCTCTCCACAATCGAATGATCCACAAGCACCCTTGCGGATAAAGCCTCTCCATGGAGCACGGGCATGGTGCTTCCCACCACGCGCTTCAGCAGTTCCTTGGCTCGCGATGACCCTGACTCATCATGGCAGAACTGGGTCCGGAGGCCCCCATCAAGACCCTTGTAAATGTAGAAGTACACTGCCAGTTGTTCGCTGCCGCTGTTGGTGGCATGGATGAGAAGACCAAAGGGGCCGAGCGCGCCTCGTTCGGTGGCACCACCACTTGTACTACAGTTGTAGCTGACATCGGCCTCGTTGAGGGCGGCGATGGCTGAAGCGTTGAGGCGAAAGGATGCCTCGATATCGAGTTGAGAAACTTGGCGGAGAGGGAGGGTTATGACAGAGCTAGACTCGACGGTGATGCCGCTGAAGTTGGTGGTGTTGTAGCGGAGGGTGTCGATCTCCTCCACCGGCCATTGGAGGATGTTCGTCCGGGTTTTCTCGTCTAGCACTACTTTCCTTGGAATCCCCTGCAGGCTCATCATACACGGTTCATTAGTTTGTTTATTAATAATATAAGTCCCACAACTATGAATGCACATTGACATCGAGAACTAATCATATGATTCTTGTTTAACTAATAAAGGCTTGACATGTACTGTAACAGCAGACATGGAAGAAGGAAAATGTCCTTAATTATTTTGTGTGGTTAGCAAAGCACAAAATAAATTAAGATCTTGGAAGATGTAAATGACATTTGATCGACATGTGTTGATCTATTGAATGAAACATGTATGCACTGACATACTCAATTCTCAAGACGAGATGCATGATACAATAACATAATGATAGATGGTAAACACAATGTAAAACAATAATTTCGATGAACAATAACATACCTGGAGGCTTGCCCATCCCTTGGCTATGTCGGTGTTGGGTGAGTCGGTCTCGCCAACAAACCCCCAGCTCACACGCCGCTGCTTGACCGGATCATAGAAGGATGTAGAGGCATAAAACTTACCCCAATCGACCCTCATGCCGATACCCACATCAGCTTCCGGGTCCAACGGCGTCCACCTGTTGGCCTCTGCATCAAACCTCCCCAACGCGTAGTAGTCATGCCACTCATCGTTCACGCTCGCCTTCATCACATGTATCACCTCCTCTGATGAGTCGCTGCCACCGCTAATGGGGTAGAGGTCGATGCACTCCCACATGCCGGTGCCCTCGACACGGTGGACCGGGTCCGGGATGAGCTCGTACTTGATGAAGTCTTTCGTCTTGTACATGAGGGCAATACCGGCATGACCATGGTCATCCTTGGACCCTATGATGGTGCGCCATGTGTTGTCGGACTTATCAAACCATGCGGCCATGGGGTCGCGGAAGTCCCTGTCGCCAATGCCAGGGGGCGGGAAGATGACGGGGTTGGCAGGGTGCTTGGTCCAGGTACGGAGGAGGGGGTCTGCAGGGTCTGCAGGGAAGGCGAGGCACTGAACCTGGGCAAAGGTGTCACTGTTGCCCGTGTAAAGCAAGATGACCGTGCCATTGGGGAGCATGGTGGCGGATCCCGTCAAGACGCCGTTGATGTCGTACCATTGGTCGGGCACCATGGCGACGGGGAGATGGCGCCAGTGGACCAGGTCCGACGACACGGCGTGGCCCCAGGCGATCTTGTTCCAGACGACGCCTTTGGGATTGTACTGGTAGAAGAAGTGATACAGTCCACGGTAATACATGGGAGCTGCACATTATTGAGTTCCACGTAAGCAACATGCATGCATGCATACATACATACATACATACATACATACATACATACATACATACATACATACAAACAGACAGCTGGTACAGCAGCAAGTGATGAAGTAGTACGTACTAACCATTGGGATCTGCATGCATGCATGCATGTCGTGGAGTAGGTAGCCACGTCAGTCCGCCAGCAAGCAAAAGACAGTCAGTTTGTGTTTTCCAGGAAGCAAGCAAGCAAACAAACAAAAACAGAGCGAAAGTGTGAAAGATACTAGATCAAACCATGTAATGCAAACATGAAGGCAAAAATAAGATCTGGATCTGAAAAATCAGTCAGTGGAATGATGGAATCGACTGCATATATACCGTTCATGAAGTTCCCATCCGGCTGGAAATGGTAACCGCTGCGCTGCCACTGCAGCATCTCCTTGCTCCACAGGAACCGGTCGGCATCGGCGCCGGCGGCGGCCTTGATGTCCTGCTCCGCTTGGGCCTCCCCGGGAGTCTTCTTCGACAGAACGGCCGCTTTCTCGTCGGTGGCTGCCCGGAGACGGGCTACCGGGTCAGCCACGTCGTCGAGATTGTCGCCCACGTTGAGGAGCGCATGGGTGACGACTAGCACCACCACGGCCACGGCGCCCAGCACGGCGGCGCACTCGCGCCACCTGGTGCCGCCGCCGCCGCCGCCGCCGCCCCGCTGGTGCTGCTGCAGCGCGTGCCCAGACATGACCGGCGGCGTGTCGGGGACAGCGCTAGCGCCGCGTGACTTCATCGCCACGGCCGATGCTTCGGAACTGGAAAGGGACTTTCTTTATCGGCTCGTCCAGCGGTCCCGAGGAGGAGCCATGTATGTATGTAGAGCCCCGCGGCCACGAGTGCCGTATCACGTGTTCCTTCTATCCTCAAGAGGAAACGTTACTACTACTTCCATCCCAAGTGGTTCGTCCATCGCGAGGTTGTCTTGGATCTTGGCAAAGTATGTTAGGCAGGACCGAATTGCAATCTATTATGGTGATTTCGGGTCCTTTCTATAAAATATTAGGAGCGAGTTGCAATTTCTAGTTTTGTTGGGTCCTTTTGTAAGATATATTTTCATACTTATTTGTTGGATTTTGGGTCAGGACCCTACTCGTGCTGAAAACGGTTTGTGTGTGGGGGGGTAGGGGGGGGGGAGCGGTTGAGGGGAGAAAATAGAGTTATGAAGATGATGCGTGCACCATAGAAGAAAACAAGATAGTGTACTAGCCTCGCCGCTCAAAACTAATGAGTGGTTCCAATCTCATTGATCACAACATCCAACACACCAACTAAAGAGTACAACAAATCCAGTAGGTGTGAACATGAGACAACCAAGTTATTAACATGTTATGTGCACTACATAGAAGAAAACAAGATAGAGTACCAGCCTCGCCGCTCAAGACTAGTGAGTGGTTCCAACAACATCCAACACTCCCATTGAAGAGTACAACAAAGTCTAAGGATGCAAACAAAGTAGATAGATAGATAGATAGAGAGATAGAGATATAGAGAGAGTGAGAGTAATATGATAGGCTCGCCATCTAGGATGCATGAGTGGTTCCAGCCTCGCGAACCATGGAGTAAAGTTCTTGGAAATGAGACTTCACAATAGACGCCAGCCACGAGAGCCACTGATATATAGTGTAACATAATTTATAGACTAGCCATGTCATGGCATGAACTGGCGACAACGCTTATACACATATAGACAAAAACTAACTTAAAAAATTATTATGTGTGCACTATACAACAAATGGAAACACCAGATGGCACCGCCCTCACTAGCCAGGGCGCAAGGGTGATAGTATTGAAATTTCCACTTCTATTGGGTCTTTCGAGACCCTTCCACTGTTTAGAAAAGTACTGGAGGGGGGATACCGGGTGGGGGGAGGTAGAGACTAGCCTCGCCGCTCAAGACTATAAAGTATTTCTAGCCTCATTGACTGCAACATCCAACCTCTTGTTAATGAGTACAACAGTGCCGACATGTGCAAACAATGTACAAGCGGTGCATGAGAGAGAGAGAGAGAGAGAATAATATGATAGGCTCACCCTCCAGGATGCATGAGTGGCTCCAGCCTTTTGGACCATGGAGTAAAGTTTTAGGTAATGAGACTTCACAATAGACGCCAACCCATGAGAGCCACTGATATAGTGCAACATAATTTATAGACTAGGCATGTCATGATATGGGCTAGCCACAACTCTTATACACACATAGCACAAACTAACTTATGAAACATATTATGTGTGCACTATAGAAAGGAAAACAATAGATAGCACCATCCTTAGGCCAGGACTCATGAATGATACTATTGGAATTTCCAGCTCTATTGGGTCCTTTTGTAAAATATACAATTATGCTTATCTAATGGATTTTGGGTCTTTCAAGACCCTTCCACTAGTACATGACCCCCTCCCCCCCCATTAGCACCGATCAGATGTGCCATCTAGCAGCTTCCAATCCGAACGCTGCAAGTAACCTATTAGCAGCCATCTCAGAGTAGCAGCGTTCCCTCTGGACGTTGCTACTATGTCCCATGTATCAGCGTTCAGTTTGAACGCTGCTAGCAAGCACCACCTCAGCAGCGTTTCCATCTGACATGCTGCCAAATTATTCAACTCTAGTAGCGCTCCCTACGGCGGCCGAATGTTGTTAAGATGATGCACATGTTATCTGATTGATTAGCGGGTACTATTCAACAAAGTTCCTTTTGTTTGAAATTAAATGGTGTTATTGGGCCTTATTTAAAGGGAAAAGGCCTAAAACAGGGACCTCTCCCCTCCAATTTTGTTTTACTTAGTGGCGGATGTGTTTTCTCTAGAATTCTTGCTAAATCTTCTTGTGCTGACATTATCTCTGAGGCACTTTCTAATATCATACTAGATGGTGTCATCAACCTTTAGTTTGTTGAAGACACTATCTTTTTCCTAGATCTTTCTTGTGATAATGCTAGAAACATTAAATTTTTACTCCCTTGTTTTAACTAGCTTTGTGGTATGGATATTTACTATAATTAAAGTCATTTTCCCAGAGTTCGGGTTGCAGAGGAAGTTTCTAAAATGTTATCTCAAATCTTTTTCTTGCTAGAAAAGTTATTTTCCTCTTATGTATTTTGAGTGCCTTTACACTATGCTAAACTTAAAGGAGAATACATCCAAACTATTATTGATAAACTCATTTGAAGAATTTGTGGATGGAGGGGTAAACTGTTCAGTAATGAGGCCAAACTTGTTTTTACTAAGAACAGGCATCAAGTATTTTCATGTATTTGATGCTCATCATTAGGTTCCCTAAATGGGCTATTAATGCCATTACTACCAGATGGCTCACTTTCTTTGGGGAAACATTGATGATAATCATATATACCACTCGAAGAACTTGGCATTGTTGTCTAGGAGAAAAATCGTTTCGGTGATTGGGTGTTCCAATTTGAGAGAAATTAATTTTTCTTTATTATCTTCTTGGGCCAAAAGAATTTTTTTGTAGAAATAGAACTAGAAGATCCTTGTGGATCATAAATATAGCACTTTTAATCCCAACATTGTTTGGTCCAAACAAGGTGTTGGTTCTCAATTTGGAAGGATTTTACATGGGCTTTTGTTGTTGTTAGACCTTTTTATAAGTGAGTTCTTGGTAATGGAAATGCCATTAGTTTTTCGCATGACCTTTGGGTTGGTGATAGTACTTTGAAAACTCAGTTTTGGAAAATTTTCGAGATCTATCAAAAACATAATGTTGGGAAATGTAGTAGAAAACATATTTTGTCCTACGAATCAGACTCCTGAGATCAGTATGAAGATGCAGGTTAGATTGGATCTGGTCTTTACCAACAAGAGTGCAACAAAAGATATGCTAGTGTAGATCGTTCATGTAGATTCCCACAGTTAGGATCTATGACCTCACAACCGTGGGAATTTCCCCCCTTTAAAAAATATGGAAAACGTGATATCTCTGTCGATATCAACGCATAAGGAATTTACAGTTCAGCATAACTTCACCGTCCAAAGCTAATATATGCTGGAGAACAGAAGATAAGGTGGAGTAGCCATTGGAAGGTGGAGCAATTTCCACGGAGAGAGAGAGAGAGGGGCAGCCCTTGCATCACATTGGTTGCAATTTAGGGGCTGCCCCCTCACATATATATAGGAGTGTTGGAGGTAGGGCTGCATTGGAGGACGAGGCACCTCCTCCTAGGGCCGGCGAACCAAGAGGTGGGCGCCCCACCAAAGCTTAGCCTCCCAAGTGGCTTTGCCCCCAAGCAAAAAGGGGTCGCGCACTATTTGGGCCTTTTAGGCCCATGTGGCCGCACCCCCCCCCCCTCTTGGGATTGCCAAGTTGGCAACCCCACGACACCATATATATTTTTCTCAGATGTTCCAGAACACTTTGAAACCCTCCTTGATCTACCGGTGATTTTTCAGGATCCAAGGACTTTCCCGGTTTTTCGAAACTTCTCTGGTTTTCTCCGAAACATTTTTGGCTCTTCACCAAAATATTAACAAACTAGTGAACCTTAAGCATGTGACCCCGCAAGTTTCGTGAAGTGCAGAAATGACCCAGAACTCCTTCGGTCAATGATCAATAGCGAAACCTTAGACATCCATGTTGACCCCTACATTTACAAATTATTCATCATGTGAACCTTAGTTTCTCATACAAAATTCCTTTGCTTCGTGATACTTTACAAAACTCGACGCGAGATGTATCGGTATCCATGTGAAGTACTCCCTCCGTTCCAAATTACTCGTCGCAGAAATGGATGTATCTAGAACTAAAATACATCTAGATACATCCATTTTTGTGACGAGTAATTCGGAACGGAGGAGTAACTCTTGATCATTAAACCGAGTTATCCTCGTTACCAATTTTGTTTTCTTTTCTCGTTTAGGTATTCCGGCATCCCCGTGATCATATCATGGTGTGTATGGACACGCGATGATGGATACTATTGTGGTATTTGCATGGTGGTAGATGCCATGGTATTGCTAAGAGAGATGAGAGCAAGGCTACGGTGTAGATCCGGGATGGTATTGGACAACAACACACTGTGATATACCCAGGTTCAGGGCCCTCGTGTGGAGGTAACACTCCTATTCCTGCAAGGATCTCGATGTTGAACAGATGGTGTACAAGATTGCTCCTGGAACTGTATCAGAGGAGGAAGAAGAGGACTCTAGGCTCAGCTCTCTCCCTCGTGTGTGTGTGTGTGTGTGTGTGTTTGTGTGTGTGTGTGTGTGTGAATGAATGATCAGCTGGGCCCCCCGTGAAGGCTCCATGGATCACCTTATAAGCACGATGCCCAACAAACAAAAGAGTGAGGGAGAGAGTAAAAAGGGGGTCCATGGGACCTGGTTGACTGCTTCGTCTTGTCCCGCGAGGTCACGTAGTGGGTGGCACTATTTATCAATAGTGCCCGACTGTAGCGGTATGGCTGTCTAGACAGTCTGTCGGCCATATTGTCTTCTACTTGTGTCCGATGGGACGCCTCATGTTGACTTTGCACAGCTGCTGCAAGTAGAGAGGAGGCAGCCGACCACCATGGCAAAGGGGAGCTGGCCACCATGGCTAGCTTGGGTGCAACCGATCACCATGCACTAGTAGAAAACCGGCCATTAGCACCGGTTCGTAAGGCCCTTTAGTGCCGGTTTCGGAACCGGCACTAACATTTCGGCACTAAAGGCCCCCCCTTTAGTACCGGTTCAGCACGAACCGGTGCTAAACGGCAACCACGTGGCACGAGCCAGCTCCGGGGGCCGGGAGCCCTTTAGTACCGGTTGGTAACACCAACCGGTACTAAAATGTTTGGGGGGATTTTTGGTTTTATGATTTCTTTTTCATTTAATTTTGTGTTTTCCATTTTAATTCTTTTTCGTTTGCTGGTATTTTACGGTACTACACATTGTACACGTTATGCATATATATATATAAATAGAATTTCTAGTAGAACCAATCATATATATATATATCATCAATGTCTCACAAACCACCATATTAATTTACACATACACACATGTATAGCTATATACAATTTCTCCTACATATGCATGTTGCCTTCGGAGCCAGTGGCTTTAGCCTAATTGGTGCCTTCGGAGCACACGATGACAATTGGAAGTGGTTCATGACATGTTCGATGGAGGCGGTAGCGGGTAATAGTATTCTCCCTTCGGATTTATGACCTGGTCGAGCAAAAATCCCGCTATTTCCTCTTGAAGTGCTTCTACGTGCTCCGTTTCTAGGAGCTTGTCCCGCACCTCTTTGAACTGTTAAGAAGGAGATCAATATGCATGTGTATTAGTTGTGTGACTAGATATCGATAATGGTGTAAAAATTATGAATAGTGTTCTGACAAGCGTACCCATTCCTGTCTTTGAGATCTGCTCCTTTCGGACGCCATCATGCGAATGTTCTCGCAAACGCAGTATGCACACAGATTAGTCCCCTGCGCCTGCTTCAGGGCCTTTATTACAAGAATGGAATTTAATTTGATCAGATAATAATTAATCAAGCATGATAATTAAAAAGATGGCAGCTAGCTAGCTAGCTAGTACTACTTAATTACTTACCTTGGATCGAAACCATTTCACTTGTGGTTTCCATTCGCCTTCCGTGACGCTGATGAACCTTGCCCAAGCCCTGCCCGCCGACAAAGAAAATGAATAAAGGGGTTATTAAATAGTTCATATCATGAAATGACGAACTAAATAGGCCGAGATATATAGTTAGTAATGATTGAAATTACCTGTTGACTATCCCATACAAGATGTTGTAGTCACTATTTGCTTTGAGTAGCGAGTCCAGTATTTCAACTGTTCCGGCGTCAACTTTAATGATACACAAGATCCAGCGAAATCTGCATGCACACACGTTTGCATGTCTTAATTAAGCGGGCATATGTAAGCAAAAACATGTAGCTAGCTAGTAGGCAAAAACAGAGAATTTGTAGTACAAGAAAGTGTGACTCACTCGAAGTTGTAAGGAAGTAGTATATCTTCATTGTATTTGAGGCGCTTCAAGAACTCTAGCATGCTGTCCTCTACCTGCTTTTCATAATACTTGCTCATTTTCCATGTGTATTGATTAACGGTGTTTGGGTCAATGAACCCAATGCCATAGCGTCCACCTTTTCTCATTTCATACATCTTCATCCTGCATAATACCACAAAAAAGAATATAGTGAGGATAATTACAGGTAATGATTGATCAAAAGGATCACTACAGCTAGCTTGAGACTTAAATTACAGAAAAAAAATCACTTACAGACAATAGCAACCGTCGATAGATTTGTCGAGTGCGTCTTGATTGTATAACTGAAACAGTTCAGAATACTCAACAGCCACAGCATTCTCATGGTAGTAATCATCCTTCTTGACGTACACCATGAGGGACTCTCGATTGGATCTCTTGGTAATGTCCATGTACCATTGATGCAATTCATACATTCTCGTTGGGAGCTTCTTGACATCTTCTGGCTTGATCAAAGGTTGGCCCTGGACATATTTTCATTTTATTTCCTCCTCTGTAATCACAGGCATGTCCTCGATCTCGAGGAGTTGTCCAACAGTGATCTTGAGTTCTTCAGCCTGCATTATATGCTCCTGGGTTATTACCACATCGCCCACCTCGGGAACGTAAACTGTTTGGCCACAATAATATTGGGCGCGCGTACTGTCACGTGTTGTCGGCACAACAAGTGGGGGGGGGGGGGTCGATTGCGCCGCCTGTTCTCCCAGCTGGGCAACGGTTTTCCCGCATTTTTCGATAGCTGCTTGTTGTTTGCTCAAGCTCGAGCTCGCCTCCTTCTGTAGACGTTGTCGATGTAACTTCCTGATGTGGCGCTCATAGTCTGTGTCAACAGGCTTAGGAGCTGGTGGTTGAGCCATACGAATGAAGTGGTCAACTACTTCCACAGGCACTTTCTCCCTTGGCGGCGGTGGCGGCTTTGGTCCAAAATGGGCGTCGACTTCTGCCCGCACTATGGCATCGGTTTGCTCCTCGGTCCTGTCGTAAGCCCTCACAGGAAGAGGAGTAGTGAGGTTTGGACCATATTTATATCGCTTGCCTCCGCCTGTACTTCCTGTACTATGACCTCGACTGGTACCGCTATGCACCATAGCTGCGGGGTGTCTCTTCTGCGATTGCTGAGGCGGCGGAGACGACTGACGGGGCTGAGTTGGACGAGGAGGAGTGGCCTGAAGCTGTGCCGGACTTGGAGGAGGAGTGGACGTCTGACGCTGTGTCAGACTTGGAGGAGGAGTGGCTTGACACTTTGCCGGACTTGGAGGAGGAGGAGTGGCCTCACGCGTTGGTGGACTTGGAGGAGCGGGAGTCTGCTGACTCGGTGGCGGACTTCGACGAGGAGTCGGGTGACGCGGTGTCGGTGGCCTTCGAAAAATTATGCAATCCTTTCTCCATAGGATGATACGATGTTTAGCATCTCCGAGTGTGTGCTCCTCATCACCTCCAGGAATGTCAAGCTCTAGCCCCGAATATTGGTCCACCACCTCATCAACCAAGACACGAGCATAGCCCGCTGGAATCGGGTTGCAATGGAAGGTTGCCTCGGGGGAATTTGAAAAAGCAACGGCGTCCGCCACCTTCATGGATATGTTCTTCATTTTGAAGTGTAGCTCGCAGTTAGTGTTCTCCGTGATGTCATCCACGGGGTATCTATCCAGCACTACTGCGTTGCCCGGGGCGGAACCCACGCTGCTTCTCGGCATGGATGGGGCGGTGGTATCCAATGCTGGATCATCCGCTAGCTGCTGCAGCTGCTGAGACCCCCTTTGCCGGCTAAGTGAGTCGATCTGCTCCTGCTGCCGCTGGAATTTAGCTGCCAATTCCGCTTGACTTGCTTCTAGGCCTTGAAGGCGTTCATAGTCGAGCTTCCTTTGCTCCTCCTCCATCTTCCTCTTCTTCTCCTCCGCAATCTTCTTTCTCGCACGGGTTCTGTAGTCGGCGTTCCAGTCTGAAAACCCCTCATACCACGGAATAGCGCCCTTGCCTCGTGTTCTTCCCGGGTGTTCAGGATTTCCCAGGGCACGCGTAAGCTCGTCGTTCTCTCTGTTGGGCTGGAACACCCCCGATCGAGCCTCTTCTATTGCAACAAGTAGCGCATCGTCGGCTCCGTTCACACATGCCTTCGTCGAAACATTGCCTGTCTTCGGGTCCAACTCCCCCCCATGCGCATAGAACCAAGTCCTGCACCTGGGGGGCCAGCTCTTACTAACCGGAGTGACAACTGCATCCTCCATCTCTTTCTCAGACTTATCCCACTTAGGCATTGCCACCGCGTAGCCACCTGGCCCCAGCTTATGGAACTTATCCTTTTTTTCGGCATTCTTCTTGTTTATTCTCGACCGTTCCTTAGCTAATTCTGAATCCTTGAATTTCACGAAATCGTCCCAATGAGCACTTTGATTCTCTAGTATCCCCTCGAATACTGGAGTCTTCCTTCCTCCCTTGACGTACTTCTCCCACGTCATTCTCTTGTGGTTCTTGAATGCAACCGCCATCTTCCTAAGAGCAGCGTCCTTGACTTTCCGCACATCTGCTTCTGTGAAATTATCTGGTAAGGTGAAATGTTCCATGAGAGTATCCCAAAGCAGATTTTTTTGATTCTCGTCGACAAAAGTAACATCTGGACGTGGATTTGCTGGCTTTCTCCATTCTTGAAGGGAGATCGGGAGTTGGTCCTTCACAATAACTCCGCACTGACGAACGAACTTGTCCGCAATCTTCTTAGGCGCTAATGGTTCGCCATTAGGTCTGATTGCCTCGATATTGTACTTTACGCCCTCTTTCAACTTTTTGTTCGGGCCTCGTTTCGTCCTTTTGCCTGAAGATTTGCTCGATCCGGATGGCTGAAAGAAGAAAGATCGATTCGTTAATATATCTTCAACTCATTTAAAACATGCGATGATCACCAGATTCCTGCTTATATAAATATATATACCTCGCCGGTGTTTGTTGTTTCAGGATCAACATGTTCTTCGTCGTAGTTCATGACTTCATCTTCTCGGTCGTCGCGATCGAATATCATATCACCCTCTCCGGTGTTGTTTAGAAATTCGGAGCCGTCAAAATCTTCTTCATTCTGATCATCATCTGGCCCGCGTATGATATCGAGCATGGTCTGTTCTCTCTCTCTGTCGGTATTGTCCGCCATAGCTTTTATTTAACTATGCCAAAAGAAATATAAAACAATTTAGTATAATCTCGAATAATAGATATAATCTCGAATACATCGTCTCGAATATAGATATAATCTCGAATACATCATCTCGAATAATAGATATAATATTGAATACATCACTAGCTAGCTAGCTAGCAAGCTAATAAAGATCGAATAGTACAGAGTAATCTAGGCCACTCGCGGTTCCTGAGGTGCGGGCGGTGGACACCCAAAGAGAAGGAACCATCACTGGATCATAGCTCGGGTGATCTCCCCAAAGAACCTGCCAGGTATTGGAGAACCTGACGTCCATAGCAGCCATGTAGCGATGGACGTGCTCGTCCTCCCCCCTGACACGGTGACGTACCACCTCCGGCGGGGCCGGCTCCCTCCGCACCGAAAGTGGCCCACATGAATGCCACCAAAGGAGATGAGGGTCGACGACGGGACCCGGGGCCGGGTTCCTCACCAAGCGTCGCGCCCCTGAAGGTAGCACCTCCCAGTGCCAGCCCGGCGGAGCCCAGTCCCGGACATGGGTCCTCTGAAGCAAGACGTCGTCGCGGACGTGTCGACGGCGAGGATGCGGGCCGGGCATCGTCGACAACAAAATACTATATGCCGCAAAAGTAAAGTAACATTTTTTAAATGATGGATTGTGATGATTTCATATATGTAAATTCTAAATTTTATAACTAAAAATATAAGAAACTAAAAAAACATCGATCATCGTCTAACAATTTGAAATTAATCTAATTCATCTAGCTAGCTAAAACTAACATTTCCAAAATTTCTAACATTTCTATATAACTAACATTTCTATAACATTTGACATTATATATATTATAACTGACATTTCTACATACTATTTGACATTAATCTAATCTAATTAATTAATTCATCTAAAACTTTGTATGAAAAACAGAAAAAACTAAAAGCTAAAAACAGAAAAATTGTGTGTGTGTGCGCGTCTAGTGTGTGTGTAGTGTGTGTGTGTGTGTGTGCATGTAGTGTGTGTGTGCGCGCGCGCGCGTGTGTGTGCGCTACGGTCGGCGTCGGCGCCGGCGCCGGTGTGCGCTACGATCGATTGGAGGGAGGAGAGGGGCCGGGGGAGGGGCTCACAGCGCGCGCGGGCAAGGTCGAGGCGACGGCGACGGCGAGGGCGAGGTCGATCCAAAGGTGACGGCGACGGCGAAGCAAGGGGATCGGCGACCGGGACGGCGACGGGGGTGCCCCGGAGTCGACGGGGACGACGCGACGAGGACGAGGGTGTCGCGGAGTCGACGGGGACGGCGCGACGGGGGCGGCGACGGCGCGGGACGGGGCGGCGGCAGAGAGAAGTGGGAGATGAGAAACTGAAAAATTTCGAAGTGTTTCTTATATAGGGGACACCTTTAGTACCGGTTGGAGCCACCAACCGGTACTAAAGGCCTGTTTTGGCCAGCCCAAGCGGGGGGGGGGGGGAGCACCCCACTTTAGTACCGGTTCCTGGCTCCAACCGGTACTAAAGGCCCCCCCTTTAGTACCGGTTCGTGCCACGACCCGGTACTAAAGGGGGTGCGCTGCCAGGCGAGGGGCGCAGAAGTTTAGTCCCACCTCGCTAGCCGAAGGGCGCTCACACCTGCTTATAAGCCCCGCCGCCGCTGCTGTCTCGAGCTCCTCTCTAAAGCAGGCCTTCTGGGCCTACCTCTTCTACTCTGCCCTGTGGGGCCTATTGGGCTTGCGGGCCTGCATCCTGGCCCAACAACAGGTTGGGTTTCTAGTCGTATGCAGGCCGCTGTTGCCCGGTAGGTGGGCTTTTTTCATTTAGTTTTTTCTTTTCTGCTTTATTTATTTTGTTTTATTTGAATTATTTGAAATTTGTGTGAATCACTAGTTTGTGAATAACTTAACTTTAAAAATACATTTTCCAGTGATTCTTTTTTCTTATGTTTAATATTAGTATGTTTTATCATTATATTCAATTTGGTAATGCTTAAGTTATTTAAAAATGAAATGCCTTTGTAACGGATGAGTTTTCGTCCGAAACCCTGATACTTCGAAACAGATTGTCCATTTTGTACACGAAGTGTATCCAGTTTTTGCGGTAACCCTCTCTACTTTTTTGCACATGCTATGTGGGTGAAATTATGATACCATGCCAACTTTCATCCTTTTCTGAGTTCATTTGAAATGCTTTTCAATTTCAGGGTCATTTAGGTGAAAAAAATCAATAAATGCATGAAAGAATTTGCTTGCACATAAAATTTCTTCGCGTTTCAAATGCCAAAACACATAACTAGCTACCCTAACTATTACAGAGATTCCCTCCTGGGTGTGAAACACAGAAGAAAGTGATGATAGCTAAGCCGATCACATCCCAGATCTTTGGGTGTGAAACTTTTTCTTCGCGTGTGTCCCTTTGCGTCGTAGCCATGGAAAATCTTCATCATTTAACGGGATGCTCGGGTCAATATTCACTGTGAATGGAGCAATTTCATCAAACTTTTCATAATCTTCTGACTTGTCTGTCTTGTCATCCACTCCCATGATGTTTCTCTTCCCAGAAAGAACTATGTGCCGCTTTGACTCATCGTACGATGCATTCGCTTCCTTATCTTTTCTTTTTCTTGGCTTGGTAGACATGTCCTTCACATAGAAAACCTGTGCCACATCATTGGCTAGGACGAATGGTTCGTCTGCATACGCAAGATTGTTGAGATCCACTGTTGTCATTCCGTACTGCGGGTCTTCCGTTACCCCGCCTCGTGTCATATTGACCCATTTGCACCGAAACAAAGGGACCTTCAAACCACGTCGATAGTCAAGTTCCCATATGTCCTGTATGTAACCATAATATGTTTCCTTTCCCGTCTTGGTTTCTGCATCAAAGCGGACACCACTGTTTTGGTTGGTGCTCTTCTTATCTTGGGCGATCGTGTAAAATGTATTACCATTTATCTCGTACCCTTTGAAAGTCATTATATTCGAAGATGGTAACTGGGACAGCAAGTACAGGTCATCTTCAATAGAGGTGTCATGCATGGTACGTGCTTGCAACCAGCTGGCGAAACTCCTGGTTTGTTCACGTGTAATCCAGTCATCAGACCGCTCCAGGTGTTTGGAGCGTAGCAAATTCTTGTGTTCATCCATATACGGAGCCACCAAGGCGGAATTCTGTAGAACTGTGTAGTGTGCTTCAGTGAGAGAATGTCCGTCCATACATATTATTTGTTCTCCTCCTAGCGTGCCTTTTCCATCCAGTCTGTCCTTATGCCGCGATTCAGGAACACCAATCGGCTTAAGGTTAGGAATAAAGTCAATACAAAACTCAATGACCTCCTCATTTTGACGGCCCTTGGAGATGCTTCCTTCTGGCCTAGCACGGTTATGAACATATTTCTTTAAGACTCCCATGAACCTCTCAAAGGGGAACATATTGTGTAGAAATACAGGACCCAAAACGTTAATCTCTTCGCATAGGTGAACTAGGACGTGCGTCATGATGTTGAAGAAGGATGGTGGGAACACCAACTCGAAACTGACAAGACATTGCACCAAATCATTCTGTAACCTTGGTATGATTTCTGGATCGATACCTTCTGAGAGATTGCATTGAGAAATGCACATAGCTTCACAATGGCTAATCGAACGTTTTCCGGTAGAAGCCCCCTCAATGCAACCGGAAGTAGTTGCGTCATAATCACGTGGCAGTCATGAGACTTTAGGTTCTAGAACTTTTTCTCTGCCATGTTTATTATTCCCTTTATATTCGACGAGAAGCCAGACGGTACCTTAATACTGAGCAGGCATTCAAAGAAGATTTCCTTCTCTTCTTTGGTAAGAGCGTAGCTTGCATGACCCTGATGTATGCCATCTTTTCCGTGCATACGTTGCTGGTCCTCCCATGCCTCAGGTGTATCTTTTGTCTTCCCATACACGCCCGAGAAGCCAAGCAGGGTCACACAAAGATTCTTCGTCACGTGCATCACGTCGATTGCGGAGCGGACCTCGAGGTCTTTCCAATAGGGCAGGTCCCAAAATATAGATTTCTTCTTCCACATGGGTGCGCGTCCGTCAGCGTCATTCGGAACAGGTTGTCCACCAGGACCCTTTCCAAAGACCACCTTCAAATCCTTGACCATATCATGTACATCAGCACCAGTACGGTGGCGAGGCTTCGTCCGGTGATCTGCCTCACCTTTGAAATGCTTGCCTTTCTTTCTTATGGGATGCCTGCTCGGAAGAAATCGACGATGTCCCAGGTACACATTCTTCTTACAATTAGCCAAATATATACTGTCGGTATCGTCCAAACGGTGCGTGCATGCGCGGTATCCCTTGTTTGTCTGTCCTGAAAGGTTACTGAGAGCAGGCCAATCATTGATGGTCACGAACAACAACGCCTTTAGGTCAAATTCTTCCCCCATGTGCTCATCCCATGCACGTACACCTGTTCCATTCCACAGTTGTAAGAGTTCTTCAACTAATGGCCTTAGGTACACATCAATGTCGTTGCCAGATTGCTTAGGGCCTTGGATGAGCATTGGCATCATAATGAACTTCCGCTTCATGTACAACCAAGGAGGAAGGTTATACAAACATAGAGTCACAGGCCAGGTGCTATGGTTGCTGCTCTGCTCCCCAAAAGGATTAATGCCATCTGCGCTTAGACCAAACCATACGCTCCTTGCGTCATCTACAAACTCCTTCCCGTACTTTCTTTCGATTTTTCTCCACCGCGACCCGTCAGCGGGTACTCTCAACTTTCCGTCTTTCTTACGGTCTTCTCTGTGCCATCGCATCGCCTTGGCATGCTCTTTGTTTTGGAACAAACGTTTCAACCGTGGTATTATAGGAGCATACCACATCACCTTGGCAGGAATCTTCTTCCTGGGGCGCCGGCCCTCGACATCACCAGGGTCATCACGGCAGATCTTATAGCGCAATGCACCACATACCGGGCAAGCGTTCAAATCCTCGTACTCACCGCGGTAGAGGATGCAATCATTAGGGCATGCATGTATCTTCTGCACCTCTAACCCTAGAGGGCAGACAACCTTCTTTGCTTCGTACGTACTCTCGGGCAATTCGTTGTCCTTTGGAAGCATATCCTTTATCATTACCAGCAACTTTCCAAATCCCTTGTTAGATACACCATTCTCTGCCTTCCATTGCAGCAATTCCAGTGTGGTGCCCAGCTTTTTCTTGTCACCTACGCAATTCGGGTACAACAATTTTTTGTGATCCTCTAACATGCGCTGCAACTTCTTCTTCTCCAAATCACTTGCGCAGTTTCTCTTTGCATCGGCAATGGCCCGACCTAGATCATCAACGGGCTCATCTGATGCCTCTTCTTCAGCTTCTTCCCGCATTGCCGGCTCAGCTTCTTCCCGCATTACCGGCTCAGCTTCTTCCCCCATTGTTGTATCATCGTATTCAGGGAACCCATGGCCAGGATAGCCGTCGTCGTGCTCTTCTTCTTCATTGTCTTCCATCATAACCCCTCTTTCTCCGTGCTTGGTCCAAACATTATAATGGGGCATGAAACCGGTCTTAAACAGGTGGACGTGAATGGTTCTTGACGTAGAGTAATTGTGACCATTCTTACAGCGAGCACATGGACAAGGCATAAAACCATCCCCCCGCTTGTTTGCCTCAGCTGCAAGCAGAAAAGTACGCACGCCCTCAACGAACTGGGGAGAGCATCGGTCATCGTACATCCATTGCCGGCTCATCTTCATTACACAACACCGAATAGACCAAATTAATAAAAGTTCATACATAAAGTTCATACAACACTTAAATGCAACAAACAAATAACTCTCTAGCTAAAGCATTTAAATGCAACAACAAATACGATAAAGATTGCAACTAAGGTAACAATGGATCCAACAGCATAATGATACCAAGCCTCACTATCGATGGCATATTTTCTAATCTTTCTAATCTTCAAGCGCATTTTCTCCATCTTGATCTTGTGATCATCGACGACATCGACAACATGCAACTCCAATTCCATCTTCTCCCCCTCAATTCTTTTCAATTTTTCTTTCAAGTACTCGTTTTCTCTTTCAACTAAATTTAACCTCTCGGCAATAGGGTCGGTTGGAATTTCAGGTTCAGATACCTCCTAGAAAAAATTTCTATGTCAACTTGATGGGCATAATTTGTCATAAACACGAAATGCAACTAGTTTTAAAAGAGAATATACATACCACATCTGAATCATAACAAGGACTAGGGCCAACGGGGACGGATATCAAAACCATGGCACTATATGTATAACAAACAACGTACGGGTAAGATAATTATACGAGTAACTATATATCCAAATCACACACATCAATTTTTATATAAAATGTCATGAACAAGAGGCTCACCACAAGGTGGTGCCGGCGATGGGACGGTGCGGGCGATCGACGGTGGCTACGATGGAGATTTAGAAGGCACTAAGTAAACCACACCTACATATGCAAACTAAGTGTTATTTTTGACCTCAAATTGCATATAAATCAAATACTAGCACATATATATATATATCCTCCCAAATTACTAAACTCACACATTAATCACTATATAAACCAATGCAAGAGCTAATCTTGAAATGAGAGATGAAAGGACAAAGTTGCTAACCTTTGTGATCATTTGAATGGATGAGGGCCTTCAAATCTTGACAAATTTTGGGCAAATTTTGTGATGAACTCGAGAGGAAGAAGGGAAGAACAGAGGAGAGGGCCGGAGAGGGGAAAGGGGGAAGAACAGAGTGCTGGTGGACAAAGGGTTTATATAGGACAACCTTTAGTACCGGTTCGTGGCACGAACCGGTACTAAAGGTGCTGGAGAGGCCCCACTCTGACAACATCCTGCCACCACTCTCATTAGTACCGGTTCGTGGCACGAACCGGTGCTAAAGGTTCGCCACGAACCGGTACTAATGAAAGCGGCCCGGCTAGCCGTTGGAACCGGCACTAATGTATACATTAGTGCCGGCTCAAATACAAACCGGCACTAATGTGCTTCACGATTGACCCTTTTTCTACTAGTGATGGCTGCCCAAGAGCAGCCGGCCGTGGTAGGCCATGGTGTTGGGGAACACAGTAATTTCAAAATTTTCATACGCACACGCAAGATATATCTAGGTGATGCACAGCAACGAGACGGGAAGAGTCTTGTCTACGTACCCTCGTAGACCGTAAGCGGAAGCGTTATGACAACGCGGTTCACTACTGGAATCAGCTTCTTTGCCGTCCGCCATGGCGGACGGCAAAGGCATGGATCACGGACGGCAAAGACCTTTGCCGTCAGCCAGCAGACGGCAAAAGGTCCGGCTGAATAAGCTACGGCAAAGGGACTTTGCCGTCTGCTGGCGGACGGCAAAGATGAAATGGTCTTTGCCATCCGCCAGCAGATGACAAAGGACCTAGACGGCACACGTGGCAGCGTAGGTCCGTTAGGGGGTTAATGGCGTGCTTTGCCATCTGCCAGCAGACGGCAAAGACCTTTGCATCTTTGCCATCTGCTGGCAGACGGTAAGCGGAAGCGTTATGACAACGCGGTTGATGTAGTCGAACATCTTCACGATCCGACCGATCCTAGCACCGAAGGTATGACACCTCCGAGATCTGCACACATTCAGCTCGGTGACGTATCACGAACTCTAGAACTAGCTGAGTGTCGAGGGAGAGTTTCGTCAGCACGACGGCGTGATGACGGTGATGATGAAGCTACCGGAACAGGGCTTCGCCTAAGCACTGCTACGATATGACCGAGGTGGATTATGGTGTAGGGGGGCACCGCACACAGTTAGGACAATGATCAACTTGTGTGTCTATGGGGTGCCCCCCTCCCCCGTATATAAAGGAGTGGAGGGTGGCGGCCCTCTATGGCGCTCCCTAGAGGAGTCCTACTCCCACCGGGAGTAGGATTCCCCCTTCCAAGTAGTAGGAGTAGGAGAGAAGGAAGGGGAGGAGAGAAGGAAGGAACGGGGGGCCGGCCCCACCCAATTCGGATTGGGCTAGGGGGGCGCGCCTCCCACCTTTTCCCTTCCTCTCCTCTATTCCACTAAGGCCCAATAAGGCCCATATACTCCCCGGGGGGTTCCGATAACCTCCCGGTACTCTGGAAAATGCCCAAACTCATCCGGAATCATTCCGATGTCCAAACATAGGCTTGCAATATATCAATCTTTATGTCTCGACCATTTTGAGGCTCCTTGTCATGTCCGTGATCAAATCCAGGACTCCGAACTACCTTCGGTACATCAAAACACATAAACTCATAATATCGATCGTCACCGAACGTTAAGCGTGCAGACCCTACGGGTTCGAGAACTATGTAGACATGACCGAGACTCATCTCCGGTCAATAACCAATAGCGGAACCTGGATGCTCATATTGGTTCCTACATATTCTATGAAGATCTTTATCGGTCAAACCGCACAACAACATACGTTGTTCCCTTTGTCATCGGTACGTTACTTGCCCGAGATTCGATCGTTGGTATCTCAATACCTAGTTCAATCTCGTTACCGAAAAGTCTCTTTACTCGTTCCGTAATGCACCATCCAGCAACTAACTCATTAGTTACATTGCTTGCAAGGCTTATAGTGATGTGCATTACCGAGAGGGCTAAGAGATAACTCTCCGATACTCGGAGTGACAAATGCTAATCTCGATCTATGCCAACTCAACAAACACCATCGGAGACACCTTTAGAGCATCTTTATAGTCACCTAGTTATGTTGTGACATTTGATAGCACACTAAGTGTTCCTCCGGTATTGGGAGTTGCATGATTTCATAGTCATAGGAACATGTATAAGTTATGGAGAAAGCAATAGCAACAAACTAAACGATCATCATGCTAAGCTAAAGGACGGGTCAAGTCAATCACATCATTCTCTAATGATGTGATCACGTTAATCAAGTGGCAACTCTTGTCTATGGTCCGGAAACATAACCATCATTGATTCAACGAGCTAGTCAAGTAGAGGCATACTAGTGACACTCTGTTTGTCTATGTATTCACACATGTACTAAGTTCCCGGTTAATACAATTCTAGCATGAATAACAAACTTTTATCATGATATAAGGAAATATAAATAACAACTTTATCATTGCCTCTAGGGCATATTTCCTTCAGTCTCCCACTTGCACTAGAGTCAATAATATAGATTACATTGTAATGATTCTAACAACCATGGAGTCTTGGTACTGATCATGTTTTGCTCGTGAGAGAGGCTTAGTTAACGGGTCTGCAACATTCAGATCCGTATGTATCTTGCAAATCTCTATGTCTCCCTCCTTGACTTGATCGCGGATGGAATTGAAGCTCCTCTTGATGTGCTTGGTTCTCTTGTGAAATCTGGATTCCTTTGCCAAGGCAATTTCACCAGTATTGTCACAAAAGATTTTCATTGGACCCGATGCACTAGGTATGACACCTAGATCGGATCTGAACTTCTTCATCCAGACTCCTTCATTTGCTACTTCCGAAGTAGCTATGTACTCCACTTCACACGTAGATCCCGCCACGACGCTCTGCTTGGAACTGCACCAACTGACAGCTCCACCATTTAATAAAAATATGTATCCGGTTTGTGACTTAGAGTCATCCGGATCAGCGTCAAAGCTTGCATCGACGTAACCGTTTACGACGAGCTCTTTGTCACCTCCATAAACGAGAAACATATCACTAGTCCTTTTCAGGTATTTCAGGATGTTCTTGACCGCTGTCCGGTCATCCACTCTTGGATTACTTTGGTACCTCCCCGCTAAACTGATAGCAAGGCACACATCAGGTCTGGTACACAGCATTGCATACATGATAGATCCTATGGCTGAAGCATAGGGAATGACTTTCATTTTCTCTCTATCTTCTGCAGTGGTCGGGCATTGAGTCTGACTCAACTTCACACCTTGTAACACATGCAAGAATCCTTTCTTTGCTTAATCCATTTTGAACTTCTTCAAAACTTTATCAAGGTATGTGCTTTGTGAAAGTCCAAGTAAGCATCTTGATCCATCTCTATAGATCTTGATGCCCAATATATAAGCAACTTCACCGAGGTCCTGCATTGAAAAATTCTTATTCAAGTATCCTTTTATGCTATTCAGAAATTCAGTATCATTTCTGATCAGAAATATGTCATCTACATATAATCTCAGAATTCTTACAGAGCTGCCACTCACTTTCTTGTAAATATAGGCTTCTCCAAAAGTATGTATAAAACCATATGCTTTGATCACACTGTCAAAGCGTATATTCCAACTCTGAGAGGCTTGCACCAGTCCATAAATGGATCGCTGCACACTTTGTTAGCACCTTTTGGATCTACAAAACCTTCTGGTTGCATCATATACAACTCTTCTTTAAGATATCCATTAAGGAATGCAGTTTTGACATCCATTTGCCAAATTTCATAATCATAAAATGCAGCAATTGCTAACATGATTCGGACGAATTTAAGCATCACTACGGGTGAGAAGGTCTCATCGTAGTCAACTCCTTGAACTTCTCGAAAACCTTTTTGCGACAATTCGAGCTTTGTAGATAGTAACACTACTATCACCTTCCGTCTTCCTCTTGAAGATCCATTTATTCTTAATGGCTCACCAATCATCGGGAAAGTCAATCAAAGTCCATACTTTGTTCTCATACATGGATCCCATCTCAGATTTCATGGCCTTAAGCCATTTCGCGGAATCTGGGCTCATCATCGCTTCCTCATAGTTCGTAGGTTCATCATGGTCTAGTAACATGACTTCTAGAAAGGATTACCGTACCATTCTGGTATGGAGCATACTCTGGTTGACCTATGAGGTTTGGTAGTAACTTGATCTGAAGTTTCATGATCATCATCATTAGCTTCCTCACTAATTGGCGTAGGAATCACTAGAATTGATTTCTGTGATGAACTACTTTCCAATTCAGGAGATGGTACAATTACCTCATCAAGTTCTACATTCCTCCCACTCACTTCTTTCGAGAGAAATTTCTTCTCTAGAAAGGACCCATTCTTAGCAATGAATATCTTGCCTTCGGATCTGTGATAGAAGGTGTACCCAACAGTTTCCTTTGGGTATCATATGAAGACACATTTCTCCGATTTGGGTTCGAGCTTATCAGGTTGAAGCTTTTTCACATAAGCATCGCAACCCCAAACTTTAAGAAACAACAACATGTGTTTCTTGACAAATCACAGTTCATAAGGTGTCGTCTCAACGGATTTTGATGGTGCCCTATTTAACGTGAATGTGGTCGTCTCTAAAGCATAACCCCAAAACGATAGCGGTAAATCAGTGAGAGACATCATAGATCGTACCATATCTAATAAAGTTCGGTTATGACATTCGGACACATCATTATGTTGTGGTGTTCCATGTGGCGTGAGTTGCGAAACTATTCCGCGTTGTTTCAAATGAAGTCCAAACTCATAACTCAAATATTCACCTCGACGATCAGATCGTAGAAACTTGATTTTCTTGTTACGATGATTTTCCACTTCACTCTGAAATTCTTTGAACTTTTCAAATGTTTCAGACTTATGTTTCATTAAGTAGATGTACCCATATTTGCTCAAATCATCTGTGAAGGTAAGAAAATAACGATATCCGCCGTGAGCCTCAATGTTCATTGGACCACATACATCAGTATGTATGATTTCCAATAACTCTGTTGCTCGCTCCATTGTTCCGGAGAACGGGGTTTTAGTCATCTTGCCCATGAGGCATGGTTCACAAGTACCAAGTGATTCATAATCAAGTGATTCCAGAAGTCCATCAGAATGGAGTTTCTTCATGCGCTTTACACCAATATGACCCAAGCGGCAGTGCCACAAATAAGTTGCACTATCATCATCAACTTTGCATCTTTTGGCTTCAATAATATGAACATGTGTATCACTACTATCAAGATTTAGTAAAAATAGATCACTCATCAAGGGTGCATGACCATAAAAGATATTACTCATATAAATAGAACAACCATTATTCTCTGATTTAAATGAATAACCGTCTTGCATCAAACAAGATCCAGATATAATGTTCATGCTCAACGCTGGCACCAAATAACAATTATTTAGGTCTAAAACTAATCCCGAAGGTAGATGTAGAGGTAGCGTGCCAACGACGATCACATCGACTTTAGAACCATTTCCCGCTCGCATCGTCACCTCGTCCTTAGCCAATCTTCGCTTAATCCGTAGCCCCTGTTTCGAGTTGCAAATATTAGCAACAGAACCAGTATCAAATACTCAGGCGCTACTGCAAGCATTAGTAAGGTACACATCAATAACATGTATATCAAATATACCTTTCACTTTTCCATCCTTCTTCTTCGCCAAATACTTGGGGCAGTTCCGCTTCAAGTGACCAGTCAGTAGAAGCACTCATTTCCGGCTTAGGTCCAGACTTGGGTTTCTTCAATTGAGCAGCAACTGGCTTGTTCTTCTTCTTGAAGTTCCCTTCTTCACTTTACCCTTTTTCTTGAAACTACTGGTCTTGTTGACCATCAACACTTGATGCTCTTTCTTGATTTCTACCTCCGCAGCCTTTAGCATTGCGAAGAGCTCGGGAATAGTCTTATCCATCCCTTGCATATTATAGTTCATCACGAATCTCTTGTAGCTTGGTGGCAGTGATTGAAGAACTCTGTCAATGACACTATCATCAGGAAGATTAACTCCCAGCCGAGTCAAGTGGTTGTGGTACCCAGACATTTTGAGTATATGTTCACTAACAGAACTATTCTCCTCCATTTTGCAGCTGTAGAACTTATTGGAGACTTCATATCTCTCAATCCGGGCATTTGCCTGAAATATTAACTTCAACTCATGGAACATCTCATATGCTCCATGACGTGCAAAACATCGTTGAAGTCCCGGTTCTAAGCCGTAAAGCATGGCACATTGAACTATCGAGTAGTCATCAGCTTTGCTCTGCCAGGTGTTCACAACATCTGGTGTTGCTCCTGCAGCGGGTTTGTCACCTAGCGGTGCTTCCAGGACGTAATTCTTCTGTGCAGCAATGAGGATAATCCTCAAGTTATGGACCCAGTCCGTGTAGTTGCTACCATCATCTTTCAAATTAGTTTTCTCTAGGGACACATTAAAATTCAACGGAACAACAGCACAGGCCATCTATCTACAAGAACATAGATATGCAAAATACTATCAGGTACTAAGTTCATGATAAATTAAAGTTCAATTAATCAAGTTACTTAAGAACTCCCACTTAGATAGACATCTCTCTAATCATCTAAGTGATCACGTGATCCATATCAACTAAACCATGTCCGATCATCACGTGAGATGGAGTAGTTTTCAATGGTGAACATCACTATGTTGATCATATCTACTATATGATTCATGCTCGACCTTTTGGTCTCAGTGTCCCGAGGCCATATCTGCATATGCTAGGCTCGTCAAGTTTAACCCGAGTATTCTGCATGTGCAAAACTGGCTTGCACCCGTTGTATGTGAACGTAGAGCTTATCACACCCGATCATCACGTGGTGTCTCCGCACGACGAACTGTAGCAATGACGCATACTCAGGGAGAACACTTGTACCTTGAAATTTAGTGAGAGGTCATCTTATAATGCTACCGCCGAACTAAGCAAAATAAGATGCATAAAGGATAAACATCACATGCAATCAATATAAGTGATATGATATAGCCATCATCATCTTGTGCCTTTGATATCCATCTTCAAAGCACCGTCATGATTACCATCATCACCGGCTTGACACCTTGATCTCCGTCGAAGCATCATTCTCGTCTCGCCAACTATTGCTTCTACGACTATCGCTACCGCTTAGTGATAAATTAAAGCAATTACATGGCGATTGCATTTCATACAATAAAGCGACAACCATATGGCTCCTGCCAGTTGCCAATAACTTTGTTACAAAACATGATCATCTCATACAATAAAATTTAGCATCATGTCTTGACCATATCACATTACAACATGCCCTGCAAAAACAAGTTAGACGTCATCTACTTTGTTGTTGCAAGTTTTACGTGGTTGCTACAGGCTGAGCAAGAACCGTTCTTACCTACACATCAAAAACCACAACGCGGTATAGTGATTACTTTTTGATCTTCAGAAAGAAACCTGTTCATTGAATTCAATTCAACTAAAGTTGGAGAAACTGACACCACTAGCCACCTATGTGCGAAGCACGTTGGTAGAACCAGTCTCGCGTAAGCGTACGCGTAATGTTGGTCTGAGCCGCTTAAGCCAACAATACCGCTGAATCAAGAATCAACTAGTGACGGCAAGCAATATGTATATATCCACATCCACAACTCCTTTGTGTTCTACTCGTGCATATAACATCTATGCATAGACCTGGCTTGGATGCCACTGTTGGGGAACGCAGTAATTTCAGAATTTTCCTACGCACACGCAAGATCTATCTAGGTGATGCATAGCAACGAGAGGGGAAGTGTTGTCTACGTACCCTCGTAAACTGTAAGCGGGAGCATTATGACAACGCGGTTGATGTAGTCGAACGTCTTCACGATCCGACCGATCCTAGCACCGAAGGTACGGCACCTCCGCGATCTGCACACGTTCAGCTCGGTGACGTCCCACGAACTCTAGATCCAGCTGAGTGTTGATGTCTACTACACAACCTTCTTCTTGTAGACGTTGTTGGGCCTCCAAGTGCAGAGGTTTGTAGGACAGTAGCAAATTTCCCACAAGTGGATGACCTAAGGTTTATCAATCCGTAGGAGGCGTAGGATGAAGATGGTCTCTCTCAAGCAACCCTGCAACCAAATAACAAAGAGTCTCTTGTGTCCCCAACACACCCAATACAATGGTAAATTGTATAGGTGCACTAGTTCGGCGAAGAGATGGTGATACAAGTGGTATATGGATAGTAGATAATAGTTTTTGTAATCTGAAATAATAAAAACAGCAAGGTAGCAAGTGATAAAAGTGAGCGTAAATGGTATTGCAATGCGTTGAAACAAGGCCTAGGGTTCATACTTTCGCTAGTGTAAGTTCCCTCAACAATACTAACATAATTGGATCACATAACTATCCCTCAACATGCAACAAAGAGTCACTCCAAAGTCACTAATAGCGGAGAACGAACGAAGAGATTATGGTAGGGTACGAAACCACCTCAAAGTTATTCTTTCCAATCAATCCGTTGGGCTATTTGTGACACCCCCGATTTGACCGTACACTAATCATGCACGCAAATGTGTACGATCAAAATCAAGGACTCACGGGTAGATATCACAACACAACTCTACAAATAAAATAAGTCATACAAGCATCATATTACAAGCCAGGGGCCTCGAAGGCTCGAATACAAGAGCTTGATCATAGACGACTCAGCGGAAGCAACAATATTTGAGTACAGACATAAGTTAAACAAGTTTGCCTTAAGAAGGCTAGCACAAACTGGGATACAGATCGAAAGAGGCGCAGGCCTCCTGCCTGGGATCCTCCTAACTACTCCTGGTCATCGTCAGCGGGCATCACGTAGTAGTAGGCACCTCCGGTGTAGTAGGAATCGTCGTCGACGGTGGCGTCTGGCTCCTGGGCTCCAACATCTGGTTGCGACAACCAGGTAGAAGGGATAGAGGGAAAAGAAGGAGGAAGCAACCGTGAGTACTCATCCAAAGTACTCGCAAGCAAGGAGCTACACTACATGCGTATGCATTGGTATCAACTGAAATAAGGCTATTATATGTGGACTGGACTGCAGAAAGCCGGAATAAGAGGGGGATAGCTAGTCCTTTCGAAGACTACGCTTCTGGCAGCCTCCGTCTTGCAGCATGTAGAAGAGAGTAGACTGAAGACCTCCAAGTAGCATCGCATAGCATAACCCTAACCGATGATCCTCCCCTCGTCGCCCTGTGAGAGAGCGATCACCGGTTGTATCTGGCACTTGGAAGGGTGTGTTTTATTAAGTTTCCGGTTCTAGTTGTCATAAGGTCAAGGTACAACTCCAAGTCGTCCTGTTACCGAAGATCACGGCTATTCGAATAGATTAACTTCCCTGCAGGGGTGCACCACATAACCCAACACGCTCGATCCCATTTGGCCGGACACACTTTCCTGGGTCATGCCCGGCCTCGGAAGATCAACACGTCGCAGCCCTACCTAGGCACAACAGAGAGGTCAGCACGCCAGTCTAAATCCTATGGCGCAGGGGTCTGGGCCCATCGCCCTTTGCACACCTGCACGTTGCGAACGCGGCCGGAAGCAGACCTAGCCTAGTGGCGTTCCAGTCCAATCCGGCGCGCGCCACTCAGTCGCTGACGTCACGAAGGCTTCGGCTGATACCACAACGTCGAGTGCCCATAACTGTCCCCGCATAGATGGTTAGTGCGTATAAGCCAGATGGCCAGACTCAGATCAAATACCCAGATCTCGTTTAGCGTGTTAAGTATCCGCGAACGCCGACCAGGGCCAGGCCCACCTCTCTCCTAGGTGGTCGGAACCTGCCCTGTCGCTCCGCCTCAAAGATCCACTCGCGGGTGCTCCTCAAGCCGACCCGTCTCACCACATATATCAAGTATAAAGTACATAGTACATACCCGTGATCACCTCCCGAGTGATCATGGCCCAGTAGTATAGCATGGCAGACGGACAAGAGTGTAGGGCCACTGATGAAACACTAGCATCCTATACTAAGCAGTAGGATAGCAGGTAATGGTAACAACAGTAGTAGCAAGGACAGGCTATGCATCAGGATAGGAATAACGGAAAGCAGTAGCATGCTACACTACTCTAATGCAAGCAGTATAGAGAAGAGTAGGCGATATCTGGTGATCAAAGGGGGGGGGCTTGCCTGGTTGCTCTGGCAAGAGAGAGGGGTCGTCAACTCCGTAGTCGTATTGGGTAGCAGCGGCGTCGGTCTCGGTGTCTAGCGGAAGAAGAGGGGGGAAGAAACAATGAATATAATGCAAACAGATGCATAACGATACATGACAAGACAAGTAACGGTGCTAGGGGTGCCCTAACGCGGTATTAGGTGATACCGGTGAAGGGGGATAGCAGCCGGGAAAGTATCCCCGGTGTTTCGCGTTTTCGGGTAGAGGAGCCGGAGGGGAAAAGTTGCATGTTCAGTATGCTAGGGATGCGTGGCGGAAGAACATGCTGCGAATCCAAATTCGTCTCGTCGTTTTGAGCAACTTTCATGTACAAAGTATTTCCATCTGAGCTACGGTTTATTTTATATTAATTCCCAAAGTTTTTAATTCATTTTTAGAATTAACAGAATTAATTTAATTTAAAATTTCCATTATGATGTCAGCATGAGGTCAGCATGATGTCATCAGTCAACCAGTTAGTTGACTTAGTCAAACTGACAGGCAGGTCCCACATGTCATTGGCTGAAGACTAATTATCTGTTAACTTTTAATTTGCAGGTTCAAATAGAGTTAATTAGTTAACTAAATAGGGTTAGTTAAGTTAATTACTTCACTAATTAATTAATTAATTATTAATTAATTTTATTAAGTCATTTTTTATTTCCTTTTTCTTTTCTTCTCCCTTTTTTTAACGTTCTGGGGCGAGGCCCCACATGTCTGTGGCCCATCGGGGCCTAGAGGGCGCGGGCGAGCGGGTGCGGGCGCTCGCCCGAACGGGGCGCGGGCAAGGCCGTGGCCGGCGATGGCCACCGGAGCGGCGGCGCGGCACCGGCAAGGGGAAGCAGGGGCGAGGCCAGGTGCGGTGGTGGCCGGCGGAGAGGAGGGGCCGCAAGGGCCACCGCAGGCGCGGCGGGCGCTAGGGAGGGGCGTGAGGCGAGGTCGGGCCGCGGCGACTGCGGGAATCCAGGGGCGCGGGCACCGGACACAGCCGCGAGGGCGACGGCCACGGCGTGAGCGGGCAGGGGTGGTTGCGGGGTGGAGGCGGCTCGGAGTTGGCCGCGGGTGTAGCGGCGTCGCCGGCGCAGGGGGAATTCGGTGGCCGCATCGGAGCCGGCAAGGGGGCTGGGGGCCACGGCAGGTGCGGTGCGCGGGCACGGCGCGGTGAGCGCGCATCGGACGCGGCCGGAGTGCGTCAACCGAGGGCGAGATCGGCGGGGACCGCGGCGACGAGCGCGAGCACGCGAGGGAGAGGGAGGGAGCAAGGCGGGGCTCACATCGGGAGGAGTAGGGCACGGGCAGTGGGGGCTCGGGGAGGAAGACGTGGACGCGAGGTCGTCGCGGCGACGGGCGACGGAATCGGGGGTGCAGGGCGACGCGGGATCGGGCCCCTCCCCGATTCAGAACCAGCCGAGCGTGGGGGCACAGGGAAGGAGGGTTGAGGAGGAGGGCGCTGGGCGGCGGTGGCGATGGTGAACGGCGGCGGGGCGACGGGGATCGACGGCGGCGTCGGGCCGATGGGATCGGGGGTTCGCCCCGATCCAGATCGGGCAGAGGAGGGAGAGAGAGGAGTGGGAGGGGGGGAATGGGGATCGTGCTAGGGTTCGGTGCCCCCACGGGGTTATAGGCCAGGGGAGGGAGTGGGCCGGCCTGGCAGGCCACTGGTGGGTTGGCCCAGTTGGGCCACGGCCCAGGGAGGGGGGGGCGCTTTCTCTTTTTTTTGGTTTTGTTTCCTGTTTTCCTTTTATTTATTTTCTCTTCTGTTTTAAATCATTTTAAATCATTTATGCATTTTATAAAAATGTGTTTGCTTTATTATAATTACCCTGGCATTTAACTGCACACTCCGAACATTTTAGTTTAATATTTTGAAACTTTTGCCGTTTGACATTAATTTGAATTTGAATTTGACGCGTTTTCGAATTAACCCGAGATTAGTAACAGTAATCGCAGATGACATGGCATCATTAGCGTGGGATTACTGTAGCATGATCATCCGGGCGTTACAAATCTCCTCCACTACAAGAAATCTCGTCCTGAGATTTAGGAGGTAGAAGGAAACAGTGCAGGGTATTCATCGCGAAGACGATCCTCGCGTTCCCAGGTGGCTTCGTCTTCAGAGTGATTCGACCACTGGACCTTGAGGAACTTGATCGCCTTCTGACGTGTGCGGCGTTCATCTTGGTCAAGAATGCAGACCGGATGCTCTTTATAAGAGAGGTCCTGTTGCAATTCGAGCACTTCATGATCCACCGCTCGGATTGGATCCTTGAAGCAATGGCGGAGTTGTGACACATGGAACACATCGTGAACCTGAGAAAGGTTCAGCGGAAGCTCCAATTGATATGCTACCTTTCCACGCCTTTCGAGAATAGTGAAGGGACCGATATAGCGAGGAGCTAGCTTGCCCTTGATCCCGAAGCGGTGAGCACCCTTCATTGGTGTAACTCGAAGATAAGCCTTTTCGCCAGGTTGATAGACCATGTCTTGGTGATGACGGTCATACTGACTTTTCTGACGTGACTGAGCAGTCTTGAGATTCTCGCGAATAATGCGAACTTGTTCTTCGGCCTGTGATAATATCCGGACCGAAGAGTGGACGCTCCCCAGTTTCTGACCAGTTCATAGGGGTTCGACACTTTCGTCCATATAGCACTTCGAAGGGGGACATCTTCAGACTAGCTTGATAGCTATTATTATAAGAGAACTCGGCATATGGAAGAGATTCCTCCCATTTCTTGCCGAATGAGATTACACAAGCTCGAAGCATGTCTTCGAGAACTTGGTTGACACGTTCAACCTGTCCTTGCGACTGAGGGTGGAACGCAGTACTGAACGACAGATGAGTCCCCATAGCTTCTTGGAAACTCGCCCAAAACCTTGAAGTGAATAAGCTGCCACGGTCTGAACTGATAACCAGTGGGATACCGTGAAGTGAAACAATTCTAGCCATGTAGAGAGTAGCAAGCTGACTAGCAGTGATTGTCTCTTTGACCGCCAGGAAATGGGCAACTTTGGAAAGCCGGTCAATGACGACAAGAATAGCATCATTACCTTTCTGCGATGTGGGAAATCCAGTGACGAAGTCCATCTCAACATGGTCCCATTTCCATTCAGGAATAGAGATAGGTTGCAGAGTTCCAGCAGGCCTTTGATGCTCTGCTTTGATTCGGCGACAAACATCACACTCAGCAACATAACGAGCAATGTCCTGCTTCATATTAGACCACCAGAATCTTTGACGAATATCCTGGTACATCTTTGTACTACCAGGATGGATGGACAGAGGCGTATCATGAGCTTCTTGCATAACCCTTTTAGTCTTATCCAGGTTTTTCTTCGAACATGGTACCACTAGGCGGCCTTTGAAATACAAGGCGCCATCGTCAGCAATAGTGAAGAATGAGGGCTTTCTTTTTTTGAGGTCGCGCTTAATCTTGAGGACTTCATCGTCACATTTCTGTATCCATTTGATGGTGTCCACAAGATCTGGTTTCGCAACCAGGGTATTGAGAGAACCCTTGGAAACAACATGGAGGTTCCGTTTGGGGAAACCTTCGGGAGGGGGAGCGAGTGATCCCGGAGGAACAGTATGGAGGTTCAGCCCTCTAAATTCTTCAACAAGCGATGGGTGAACTTTGTGAACCTGGAGGTGGTTACAGTAAGACTTGCGGCTCAAGGCATCAGCCATTACATTAGCCTTGCCGGGGGTATATGATATACCCACATCAAAGTCTGCAACAGTCTCCATCCATCTTTGCTGACGTAGGTTTAAATCTGGCTGAGTAAACAGATACTTCAGACTTTGATGGTTGGTGAAGATCTCGCAACGATTACCGAGAAGGTAATGTCGCCACTGTTTCAGTGCATGAATGACAGCAGCAAGCTCGAGGTCGTGAACTGGGTAGTTTTCTTCGTGAGGGCGCAGTTGACGAGAGGCATAAGCAATCACTCTGCGCTCTTGCATTAGGACACAGCCTAATCCTTGACGGGAAGCGTCGCAGTAAATGACGAAGTCCTTCTTAGTATCAGGTGGAGGAAGTACGGGGGCAGAAGTCAACTTGTCTTTGAGCGCCTGGAAACTTTCCTGACACTTGTCTGTCCAGTCAAACTTGACACCCTTATGCAACAGATTAGTCAGGGGCCTGGCAATCTTGGAGAAGTTCTCGACGAATCGACGGCAATAGATGGCGAGACCGAGAAAACTTCGGACTTGCTTCACATTCTTCGGAGGAGTCCAATCGAGAATAGCCTGAACTCGTTCAGGGTTGATGGCAATACCATCCTTGGAGATGACATGCCCGAGATAGGTTACTTCGGGGAGCCAGAATTCACACTTGGAATACTTAGCATACAACTGATGTTCTCGAAGCTTCTCCAGCACAAGACGCAAATGTCCAGCATGTTCTTCCTCGTTCTTGGAAAATACAAGGATATCGTCCAGATAAACCACGACGAACTTGTCGAGGTAATCCATGAATATATAATTCATCAGACGAGAGAAGGTGGCGGGAGCATTCGTTAAGCCGAATGACATGACGGTGTACTCGTATGATCCATACCGAGTCACGAAGGCGGTTTTTGGGATGTCCTCTTCACGAACACGGATCTGGTGGTAACCCAACCTCAAGTCGAGTTTGGAGAACACTGATGAGCCAGCCAGTTGATAATAAAGATCATTGATCTGAGGAAGCGGATATTTATTCTGAATGGTAGCTTGGTTTATAGGACGGTAGTCTTGGACTAATCGGTTTGTCCCATCCTTTTTCTTAACAAAGAGAGAAGGTGCTCCCCAAGGAGAGCAACTTGGACGAATGAAACCTTTGACAAGAGATTTGTCGATTTCCTCCTTAAGCTCAATGAGTTCATGCGGCGGCATCTTGTAAGGTCGTTTAGCTATAGGGGTAGTGCCGGGTTTCAAGTCAATGATGAATTCGACAACTCTAGCAGGAGGAATCCCTGGAAGTTCTTCTGGGAAGACGTCTTGGAATTCACGAACGACGGGAATGTTTTCAATGCCCTCGAGTGGTGCAGTGTTCAATGCATTCAAGGCATAAAGACGTGCCTCGGCGTTCTGAACTAGATGAGCTTGGTAAGCAATTATTTCATCAGAAGGGTGTAGCAGATGGACGACCTTAGTGGCGCAAACTATAGCAGTAGTATGCGCTTTCAACCAATCCATTCCCAGAATGAGGTCGATGCTACAGGACTTTAGTACGATGGGGGAGGCAAGGAATTCCAGTCCTTCAATTTCAACGGGAACGTTGTGACTAACCATAGAGGTTTGACACTGGCCTGCAGGAGTGTGTACCACAATCGCAGTGTTCATCTCTTCGTATTTAATGCCATGCATGAATGCAAACTCAGCTGATAAGAATGAATGTGATGCTCCTGTATCAAATAAAACAGATGCTGGTATGGAATTTACGAGGAGTGTACCCATCACGGTAGCAGGCTGGTCTAGAACTTCATTGAGATCAACGTGGTTGGCATGAACACGACCATAAGACTTGGTACTGTTGTTGCGGGGCTGGTTGTTTCCACGGCCAGTTGCTGGAAGGGCCACTTGATTCTGCTTCTGGTTGCATTCCCTAGCACGGTGCCCTGGTTGTCCACACCTGAAGCACAAACCATTCTCGGGAGTAGGAACAGGAGCTTGGGGTGGTGGAGCTGGAAGCCTTGGCTGCCTAGTTGGAGCCGTAGGCAGACGAGGTGCAGCATAGGACTGCCTTGGGGCAGGTGCATTCGGCTGGTACATGCTGTTGGGAATCCATATCTTGCGCTTCTGCGAGGACGGGCTCGAAGATGAGCCCGTGTCATGGCTGCGCTTGTGAGAGCTCTGGTATTCCTGCAGACCAGTTTCGACATTGATGGCTTTGTTCACCAGAGTGGCGAAATTAGCAAAGTCATGCACTAGAAGTGCGAGTTTGATGTCAGCTTGAAGGCCATCCCGGAACTTCTCCTGTCTGCGTGCATCAGTTGCAATGTCCTCTTCAGCATAGCGGGACAAGTCCAGAAACTCCCGCTGATAAGCTTCCACAGTTTTGTTGCCTTGGGTGAGGTTGCGGAACTCACGCTTCTTCCGGTCCATAACTCCCTGAGGAATGAAGCGAGCACGGAAGGCAGCTTGGAAGTCTGGCCAGGTGATGATTGTTCCAGCTGGCAGAGTACGCCTGTGGCTGTCCCACCATTGAGCCGCGGGTCCTTTCAGGAAGAAAGAAGCAAAGGTGACATAGCTGGCAGGGGCTACATCAGCAGACTCCATCTCATAGGTGATGTCACAGAGCCAGTCGTCAGCATCCAGAGGCTGAGTTGAGCTGCGGTACACGGTTGGGTTGAGGCGCATGAAATCTTGCAGAGTCACTTGGGTTGGCTGCTAGTTCATATTGGGGCGAGGAAACTGAGCCATAATATTCTCCATGAACTGACGATTCAGCTCAAACTGTTGCATCATCCCAGCCATGTACTCAGGCGGTGGTGGGGCGTTGCCACCACGACCACGACCACCTGGTCTAACCATCCTGCTAATATTTAATAGGGGTAGTTCAGCATTGAGAAATTTGCAAAAAAAACAAGAGTCATTCATGATGAAACATGCACAACGAAAGCAGCACGATAGATTCTACATAGTAGTCGGCATATCTTACAAAAGAGATCATGCATAGAGTTTGTTACACCATGTTCAGTACATAGGCTAAGACGTCATAGGCGGCACACAGGCTCGCGGCGAATGCATCTAACCCTAATAAGCAAGTCTACGTCAGTCCCATGCGGTACTGCGGAGGTAGGTGTAGCCCGACAGCTGGTAGTGACGCGAAGGGAAGACCTCCACGCGAGTAGCCTGGGGTCCGCAGATACTCTGGTGCGGAACCCGATGCGCAGGTGGCAGGAGAGGACCCAATGCAGGAGAGTAGCCTCCCACATCTGGCCAGCCGACGCCCTGGGGCATCACGGTCCGGGCAGAGTAGATCGCAGAACGCGACATATCACCAGAGCGGACAGAGGGGTGCAACAGCGTCAGAGCACGATACAGGTGCTGACGGGTGGTGTACAACTCATGGCGAAGAGCTCGGTTAGCTCTATCCATCCCATCAGCATGCAGAACCAGGTTCTGATGGTAGAAGGGCTCTCGAGTGACGGTGGAGTAGGCAGCGGTGTAGTATCCCTCCGCACCAACATCAGATGCGATAGCAATGTGCCTGAAGGGGGAGGTGTCCAACTCCTGATACTCTCCGCGAAGACGTGTCAGAGCAGCATAAGCAGCATCGTGGACCGCCATGTCGATGGTCACTCCAACACCATGAGCAGTGTGCAGCACAGTAGTGGAGTCATACTCCCGAGAGTAGAGGTGGACGATGGCACAGTACTGCTCCTGGTTGAAGTCCTGATACTCCTCATAGACGGTGTACTCAGGGTGCCAGCGATAACCTAGATAGGTCATCATCTCAACCAACACAGCAGGTGATCCTGAGGCACCAATGGCCGTCATGTGGCGCACGACCTGCCTCGTGGGTTCCATCTGAAAACAAAGATGTTTTCACAGGAGTCAAATGACAATGTGGATAAGGTTCAAATACTACTCTAAAGAATAACTAGGGCTTATCCAACTTTGGGGTGAATGTCGTAACGGGATCCTAGTGTCAGAGTTAGTAAATTCGTTTAACCCGAGTAGAAGAGAGTTCAGAGTCCCAGAGTAAAGGTCGAGGAGTAAAAGATCCTAGTATCACCCGATGGTGACGTGGGCCCGTAAGGCACACAGCCAAGTTAGTAAAAAGTTTTTGCAATGTCTAGACTCGACTTCGGCCAAAGAGTGTGGGAGGGGGTTTCCTACAGGCAGTCGGCTCTGATACCAACTTGTGACACCCCCGATTTGACCGTACACTAATCATGCACGCAAATGTGTACGATCAAAATCAAGGACTCACGGGTAGATATCACAACACAACTCTACAAATAAAATAAGTCATACAAGCATCATATTACAAGCCAGGGGCCTCGAAGGCTCGAATATAAGAGCTCGATCATAGACGAGTCAGCGGAAGCAACAATATCTGAGTACAGACATAAGTTAAACAAGTTTGCCTTAAGAAGGCTAGCACAAACTGGGATACAGATCGAAAGAGGCGCATGCCTCCTGCCTGGGATCCTCCTAACTACTCCTGGTCATCGTCAGCGGGCATCACGTAGTAGTAGGCACCTCCAGTGTAGTAGGAGTTGTCGTCGACGGTGGCGTCTGGCTCCTGGGCTCCAACATCTGGTTGCGACAACCAGGTAGAAGGGATAGAGGGAAAAGAAGGAGGAAGCAACCGTGAGTACTCATCCAAAGTACTCGCAAGAAAGGAGCTACACTACATGCGTATGCATTGGTATCAACTGAAATAAGGCTATTATATGTGGACTGGACTGCAGAAAGCCGGAATAAGAGGGGGATAGCTAGTCCTTTTGAAGACTACGCTTCTGGCAGCCTCCGTCTTGCAGCATGTAGAAGAGAGTAGACTGAAGACCTCCAAGTAGCATCGCATAGCATAACCCTAACCGATGATCCTCCCCTCGTCGCCCTGTGAGAGAGCGATCACCGGTTGTATCTGGCACTTGGAAGGGTGTGTTTTATTAAGTTTCTGGTTCTAGTTGTCATAAGGTCAAGGTACAACTCCAAGTCGTCCTGTTACCGAAGATCACGGCTATTCAATAGATTAACTTCCCTGCAGGGGTGCACCACATAACCCAACACGCTCGATCCCATTTGGCCGGACACACTTTCCTGGGTCATGCCCGGCCTCGGAAGATCAACACGTCGCAGCCCTACCTAGGCACAACAGAGAGGTCAGCACGCCGGTCTAAATCCTATGGCGCAGGGGTCTGGGCCCATCGCCCTTTGCACACCTGAACGTTGCGAACGCGGCCGGAAGCAGACCTAGCCTAGTGGCGTTCCAGTCCAATCCGGCGCGCGCCACTCAGTCACTGACGTCACGAAGGCTTCGGCTAATACCACGACGTCGAGTGCCCATAACTGTCCCCGCGTAGATGGTTAGTGCGTATAAGCCAGATGGCCAGACTCAGATCAAATACCCAGATCTCGTTTAGCATGTTAAGTATCCGCGAATGCCGACCAGGGCCAGGCCCACCTCTCTCCTAGGTGGTCGGAACCTGCCCTGTCGCTCCGCCTCAAAGATCCACTCGCGGGTGCTCCTCAAGCCGACCCGTCTCACCACATATATCAAGTATAAAGTACATAGTATATACCCGTGATCACCTCCCGAGTGATCACGGCCCAGTAGTATAGCATGGCAGACGGACAAGAGTGTAGGGCCACTGATGAAACACTAGCATCCTATACTAAGCAGTAGGATAGCAGGTAATGGTAACAACAGTAGTAGCAAGGACAGGCTATGCATCAGGATAGGAATAACGGAAAGCAGTAACATGCTACACTACTCTAATGCAAGCAGTATAGAGAAGAGTAGGCGATATCTGGTGATCAAAGGGGGGGCTTGCCTGGTTGCTCTGGCAAGAGAGAGGGGTCGTCAACTCCGTAGTCGTATTGGGTAGCAGCGGCGTCGGTCTCGGTGTCTAGCGGAAGAAGAGGGGGGAAGAAACAATGAATATAATGCAAACAGATGCATAACGATACATGACAAGACAAGTAACGGTGCTAGGGGTGCCCTAACGCGGTATTAGGTGATACCGGTGAAGGGGGATAGCATCCGGGAAAGTATCCGCGGTGTTTCGCGTTTTCGGGTAGAGGAGCCGGAGGGGAAAAGTTGCCTGTTCACTATGCTAGGGACGCGTGGCGGACGAACGGGCTGCGTATCCGAATTCGTCTCGTCGTTCTGAGCAACTTTCATGTACAAAGTTTTTCCATCTGAGCTACGGTTTATTTTATATTAATTCCCAAAGTTTTTAATTCATTTTTAGAATTAACAGAATTAATTTAATTTAAAATTGCAATTATGATGTCAGCATGAGGTCAGCGTGATGTCATCAGTCAACCAGTTAGTTGACTTAGTCAAACTGACAGGCAGGTCCCACATGTCATTGGCTGAAGACTAATTATCTGTTAACTTTTAATTAGCAGGTTCAATTAGAGTTAATTAGTTAACTAAATAGGGTTAGTTAAGTTAATTACTTCACTAATTAATTAATTAATTATTAATTAATTTTATTAAGTCATTTTTTATTTCCTTTTTCTTTTCTTCTCCTTTTTTTTAACGTTCTGGGCCAGGCCCCACATGTCTATGGCCCATCGGGGCCTAGAGGGCGCAGGCGAGCGGGTGCGGGCGCTCGCCCGAACGGGGCGCGGGCAAGGCCGTGGCCGGCGATGGCCATCGGAGCGGCGGCGCGGCACCGGCAAGGGGAAGCAGGGGCGAGGCCAGGTGCAGTGGTGGCCGGCGGAGAGGCGGGGCCGCAAGGGCCACCGCAGGCGCGGCGGGCGCTAGGGAGGGGCGTGGGGCGAGGTCGGGCTGCGGCGACTGCTGGAATCCAGGGGCGCGGGCACCGGACACAGCCGCGGGGGCGACGGCCACGGCGCGAGCGGGCAGGGGTGGTCGCGGGGTGGAGGGGGCTCGGAGTTGGCCGCGGGTGTAGCGGCGTCGCCGGCGCAGGGGGAATTCGGTGGCCGCATCGGAGGCGGCAGGGGGGCTGGGGGGCACGGCAGGTGCGGTGCGCGGGCACGGCGCGGTGAGCGCGCATCGGACGCGGCCGGAGCGCGTCAACCGAGGGCGAGATCGGCGGGGACCGCGGCGACGAGCGCGAGCGCGCGAGGGAGAGGGAGGGAGCAAGGCGGGTCTCACATCGGGAGGAGTAGGGCACGGGCAGTGGGGGCTCGGGGAGGAAGACGTGGACGCGAGGTCGTCGTGGCGACGGGCGACGGAATCGGGGGTGCAGGGCGACGCGGGATCGGGCCCCTCCCCGATCCAGAACCAGCCGAGCGTGGGGGCGCTGGGAAGGAGGGTTGAGGAGGAGGGCGCTGGGCGGCGGTGGCGATGGTGAACGGCGGCGGGGCGACGGGGATCGACGGCGGCGTTGGGCCGATGGGATCGGGGGTTCGCCCCGATTCAGATCGGGCAGAGGAGGGAGAGAGAGGAGTGCGAGGGGGGGAATGGGGATCGTGCTAGGGTTCGGTGCCCCCACGGGGTTATAGGCCAGGGGAGGGAGTGGGCCGGCCTGGCAGGCCACTGGTGGGTTGGCCCAGTTGGGCCACAGCCCAGGGAGGGGGGGCGCTTTCTCTTTTTTTTTGGGTTTTGTTTCCTGTTTTCCTTTTATTTATTTTCTCTTCTGTTTTAAATCATTTTAAATCATTTATGCATTTTATAAAAATGTGTTTGCTTTATTATAATTACCCTGGCATTTAACTGCACACTCCGAACATTTTAGTTTAATATTTTGAAACTTTTGCCGTTTGACATTAATTTGAATTTGAATTTGACGCGGTTTCGAATTAACCCGAGATTAGTAACAGTAATCGCAGATGACATGGCATCATTAGCGTGGGATTACTGTAGCATGATCATCCGGGCGTTACACTATTCCTATAAGTGTCACAAACAGCCCTAGAGTTCGTACTAGAATAACACCTTAAGACACAAATCGACCAAAACCCTAATGTCACCTAGATACTCCAATGTCACCTCAAGTATCCGTGGGTATGATTATACGATATGCATCACACAATCTCAATTCATCTATTCAACCAACACATAGGACCTCAAAGAGTGCCCCGAAGTTCTACCGAAGAATCACGACGAAGACATGTGCCAACCCCTATGCATAGGTTCCCAATGTGCAAGTTGATCACCAAGACATACATCAAGTGGCACGTGGTATCCCATTGTCACCACATATATCCACGGCAAGACATACATCAAGTGTTCTCAAGTCTTTAAAGACTCAATCCGATAAGATAACTCCAAAGGGGAAACTCAATTCATTACAAGAGAGAAGAGGGGGAGGAGAAACATAAGATCTAACTATAATAGCAAAGCTCGCGATACATCAAGATCGTGCCAAATCAAGAACACGAGAGATAGAGAGAGAGATCAAACACATAGCTACTGGTACATACCCTCAGCCCCGAGGGAGAACTACTCCCTCCTCGTCATGGAGAGCGCCGGGATGATGAAGATGGCCACCGGAGAAGGATTGCCCCCTCCGGCAGGGTGCCAGAACGGGTCTTGATTGGTTTTCGGTGGCTACGGAGGCTTCTGGCGGCGGAACTCCCGATCTATTGTGCGTTTTGGAAGTTTTAGGGTATATGGAGTTATATAGGCAGAAGAAGCACGTCAGGGGAGCCACGAGGGCCCCACGAGGCAGGGGGCGCGCTCCTACCCTCGTGAGCTCCTCCTTCCTTCCTTGACGTGGGGTCCAAGTCCATCGGGTGGCTTTCATTCCAGAAATAACTTCTCTAGTTGATTTCGTTCCGTTTCGACTCCGTCTGATATTCCTTTTCTTCAAAACACTGAAATAGGCATAAAACAGCAACTCTGGGCCTCCGGTTAATAGGTTACTCCCAAAAATAATATAAAAGTGGAAAATAAAGCCCAATATTGCCCAAAACAGTAGATAATATAGCATGGAGCAATAAAAAATTATAGATACGTTGGAGACGTATCAAGTGTCGAGGGAGAGTTACGTCAGCACGAGGCGTGATGACGGTGATGAAGAAGCTACCGGAACAGGGCTTCTCCTAAGCATTGCTACGATATGACCGAGGTGGATTATGGTGGAGGGGGGCACTGCACACGGTTAAGACAATGATCAACTTGTGTGTCTATGGGGTGCCCCCCTCCCCCGTATATAAAGGAGTGGAGGAGGGGGAGGGCCGGCCCTCTATGGCGCGCCCTATGGGAGTCTTACTCCCACCGGGAATAGGATTCCCCCTTCCAAGTAGTAGGAGTACGGGAGAAGGAAGGGGAGGAGAGAAGGAAGGAAAGGGGGGTGGTGGCCCCCACCCAATTTGGATTGGGTTAGGGGGGCGAGCCTCCCACCTTTTCCCTTCCTCTCCTCTATTCCACTAAGGCCGAGTAAGGCCCATATACTCCCTGGGGGCTTCCGGTAACCTCCCGGTACTTCGGAAAATGCCCAAACTCATCTGGAACCATTCCAATGTCCAATCATAGGCTTCCAATATATCAATCTTTATGTATCGACCATTTCGATACTCCTCGTCATGTCCGTGATCAAATCCGGGACTCCAAACTACCTTTGGTACATCAAAACACATAAACTCATAATACCGATCGTCACCAAACGTTAAGCGTGCGGACCCTACGGGTTCGAGAACTATGTAGACATGACCGAGACTCATCTACGGTCAATAACCAATAGCGGAACCTGGATGCTCATATTGGTTCCTACATATTCTATGCAGATCTTTATCGGTCAAACCGCACAACAACATACATAGTTCCCTTTGTCATCGGTATGTTACTTGCCCGAGATTCGATCGTCGGTATCTCAATACCTAGTTCAATCTCGTTACCAGCAAGTCTCTTTACTCGTTCCGTAATGCACCATCCCGCAACTAACTCATTAGTTACATTGCTTGCAAGGCTTATAGTGATGTGCATTACCGAGAGGGCCCAAAGATACCTCTCCGATACTCGGAGTGACAAATGCTAATCTCGATCTATGCCAACTCAACAAACACCATCGGAGACACCTATAGAGCAATTTTATAGTCACCCAGTTACGTTGTGATGTTTGATAGCACACTAAGGGTTCCTCCGGTATTTGGGAGTTGCATGATCTCATAGTCATAGGAACATGTATAAGTTATGGAGAAAGCAATAGCAACAAACTAGACGATCATCGTGCTAAGCTAACGGATGGGTCAAGTCAATCACATCATTCTCTAATGATGTGATCCCGTTAATCAAGTGACAACTCTTGTCTATGGTCAGGAAACATAACCATCATTGAGTCAATGAGCTAGTCAAGTAGAGGCATATTAGTGACACTCTGTTTGTCTATGTATTCACACATGTACTAAGTTTCCGGTTAATACAATTCTAGCATGAATAATAAATATTTATCATGATATAAGGAAATATAAACAACAATTTTATTATTGCCTCTAGGGCATATTTCCTTCACATGGCAGCCGGCCATGGCTGCCCCTAGGGCAGCCGACCATGAGAGCCACAAAGTGGCAACTGGCCGGGGCTGCAGGGAGTGCCGGGCCATGGCCGTGCCTATAGCCGGCCATGGCAGGCCTCTGGGCAGCCGATCTTCTGACTGATTCTTCGTTGGTTGTTTTGTTGATTCGTGGGTTTGGCAAACTGGGGGTTACTCCGCCCGACAGATACCATAATACAGAGAGGGCACGGAGAATATCTCTCCATCGTCGGAGGATCAAATGTCAATCTTTAGCTATCAAGTCCCTCGACATACTTTTCCGATACACCCAAAAGTTGTCATTATAATCACCCTATTACGGGTAACGTTGCACGAACCCCAAAGTACACCGTCCGACATGAAGGTACATTGATATTCTCATGGTCTAAGTAAGTGAGTTATGTAAATATTTGCATGATTATACTTATAACAATATGACGATGTGATCTTGAAGTATATTACTAAGTTGGCTTTCTTCCCCTTTTTGGAAGATACCTATTCCTCCCAATTATGATGTTTGTGCATGTTGCTCGACCAAATTTTGACTAGAGATAAATTAGGTAAGAGACATCATATTGAGGACTTAACCTCCTTATTTTGTGGTGAAATGGAGAATGTTCACCACTTGCCTTTTTATTGCATTTTTGCGAGAGTGACTTGGAAGTGTATGCCTGGAACTTATACTTTTACATCACCTCGATCTATACATGATCTATTTGAGATGTGGACTCATAGTAAAAAACTGGCGGTTGTTAACATGTCTTGTATTACTACCTTGTGGAGCTTGTGTAGTGTTCATAATGAAATGTGTTTTCGGCGCTTCATTTGGACAGATGTCAGAGTCTTACGGGGAAGAGTAAGCGCACTTCTTCGTCAATGGAAGATCCTTTACAACGGTTCTGAATGTATGTTCATGTGGAGGTGCTTACTACTCCTGGATCGGCGCAGAGGTGAGATGTTGAGAATCGCTTGGGGCTGATTCTGCCTGTCGATGGGACCGGCGAATAACGACGCGCCTACCTGAGAGCGAACGCCAACTGGTACACCGCTGATTCGATAGCAGCGAGCTGTGCTTGGTTGTTTGTTTTGGCAGCGTCCGTTTCGTAGGCGACATTATGTTTCCTTTTGTAAGGTCCTGTAATGTTTAATTCTGGTTCAGCTACTCTTTGGCTTGACCTGAACGCAGTTAACAGTGGTGGATGCTTTGTTTGCCTCGTTCCCAATAAAAATGGGGCTGGGGGAACCCCTTTTGATAAAAAAGATCATTTTGAGATAGTGTGGTGGTGCTCAATCCGACAAGGGTCCGGTATACCGAAGGGGATGGCCATGGTTCCTGTATTCCAGCCCACAGTGGCGCCAGCTGAGGCCATGCGTTGAATCTCCTCTTTGATGATGGCTCGAGGATAGCAACGGAAGGTTGCGTTGTTTCTAACTATAGGGGAGAGGTTCTGCTATCAGTGTGGTGTTCGAACTTGACAGCGGTGTAGCTTATGAGCTCGCACAATATGAGTTTCAGCTTAGTGAAGGGGGCTTGTAATGGCGTAGCTCCTGATCTTTGCACAATATGCTAAGAGGGGTGTGGAAGCTGCAGTTTTGCGGCTTGACGCACCCGTGTATCACGGAGAAACTCGCCAATGATTGTAAAGAGGTTGTTATAAGTTAATAAAAACCATTGTTCCCCGCAAAAAGAAATCTGGCATCCATGTGTGTAGGTCACAACATAAGGTTGATACTGGTTGCACAACTACTGAAAAAAATAATACCGTAAGATAGAAATTATTTCACTGCCGGTTTTATCACCGTCTTAAACACATGTACAAATATCTGTCTACGATTTTCAAATTTCAATCCAAGTAACAAAAACTATATGTTTTTAGTGAAATGTTAATTTTAAATTTGCGATTGAAACCATGTCCAAAAAGTGACTTGTTTATGATATAGAGGGTCCATATATCACTGGTGATATGGTAGGTTGATTGTATCAAGGAAAAAGGCAAATGTGAATTCAGCATGGTCATCACAGAGCAATATACCCGCAAAAAAAAGAGTTACACATGAGTAAACCTCTCGCTCAGAAAGTGTTAGGAAAAGAAATGAGAAAGGATTGATATACAGGTGAAGGGCCCCACTTCGGCTTTAATGTGTCAGAGTCTAGTTTTTGTAGAACAGTATCGAGTCTAGCTATCGAGTTACATATGAGCTAATGGATCCCTTTCTGCTCTGTATACTTTCCGGCCTTACCCGATGGAAATGGACTCCTCTACCGTCCAGCCTAATACCAACCCAATGGACCACCCACCTGTCCACCCACTAGACAATCTGCTGCATAAACGAGCCGACAGTAACAGTCTGTGATATTTTTTGTTCCATGAGTATACTACTGACTAGATCCATCTGACAGAACTTGAAAAATTCAGACACCCAACTTATAAAAGAGAAACCCGTTGGAAATTAATCTCGTGCATAAAGATCTCGTTGCATCGGTGTTGAGTGCATCTCGTGCACCACGAGCCTCTCGACGGTCATTCTGGAGCTGGTAGCGTTGTTGAAAACATACACCCCAGCCGCCTCGTAGATGGCCTCAGTGGGATAAACCCGTGACGTCGCCGTCAACCTCCCACCCATCACAAAGCTCTCCACAATGGAATGATCCACAAGAATCCTAGCGGATAAAGCCTCGCCCTCGAGCACCGGAACAGTGCTGCCCACCACACGCTTCACAACGTTCTTGGCCAGCGATGACTGTGACTCGTCATGGCAGAAGTGGGTCCGGAGTCCCCCGTCGAGGCTTCTAGACACGTAGAAGTACATTGCCATTTGCTCACTACGGCCGTTGGTGAGGAGGAGGCCGAAGGGGCCAAGTGCACCCCGCTTGGAGGCACCACCACTAGTGCTGCAGTTGTAGCCAATGTCGGCCTCGTTGTGGGATGCGATGTCAGATGTGTTGAGGCGGAAGGAGGCCTCTATGTCGAGCTGAGCGGCTTGGCAGAGATGCAAGGGGATGACGGAGCCAGTGCCGATGGTGATGCCACTGAGGTCAGTGGTGTTGTGGCGGAGGGTCTCGATCTCCTCCACCGGCCATTGGACGAGGTTCGTCCGGGTCTTCTCGTCCAGCGCCACCGTCCTCGGAATCGCCTACATCATACACCATTAGTTAGATTCAAGCTAGGCAAGTCCCTTGATCATGATGGCACTTTGATACTAAGAACCACTACCTTTTCTTCTAACTAATAATTCGCCACATTGTCTCTTGCCTGCTCATAGATTCAGCGGGCAACTTAATAAATGGTTCTCTTATGTGCTAAGAAGTACGAGCTGGCTTATAGCACAGACATGATGGAAATGCCTAATTTGAACCTTTTTGAATCAGATTCGACGTTCTCAGAGAGCCTAGTTAATAGTGAAATGAGTCAAAAAAACACATACCAAAAATATTTTTGAAGTCAGAACTACAAAGATTTACTTTCTCCGTTCACTGTTATAAGATGTTTGGGATATTTTAATACGGACTACGTATAGGCTGAAATGAGTGAATATACATACTAAAGCGTGTCTATATACATCCAAATCAGAAAAAAAAATCAAACATTTTTGTAATAATGAACGGATGGACTATTTATGTATCAAGCATGCATAATGAACGAATGCAAGATGATAAATGCAAGTTAACAATCGCATAAATGCTGGATATATATATATATATATATATATATATATATATATATATATATATATCCAGCATGCATAACGAACGAATGGAACTGATGATAGATGGTAAACACGTGGTAAAACATATCAAACTGATGTACAATACAGATACCTGGACGTTTGCCCATCCTTTGGCGAGGTCGGTCCGGTTGGAGTCTGTCTCACCAACATACGCCCACATCACGCGTCGCCGCTTTGTCGGATCATAGAATGTCGTGGACGCAAAGAACTTTCCCCAATCGTACCTTAGTCCGATTCCCACATCTGTTTCTGGGTCCAGCGGCGTCCATGTGTTGGTCACTGCGTCGTACCTTCCCAATGCGTAGTAGTCATGTCGTTCATCGTCCATGCTCGCCTTCAGCACATACAACTCTTCCTGTGATGAGTTGCGGTTGCCCACAGGGTAGAAGTCGACGCACTCCCACATGCCGGTGCCCTCGACGCGGTGGACCGGGCGTGGGATGAGCTCGAACTTGACAAAGTCTTTTGTCTTGTACATGAGGGCGACGCCAGCATGACCGTTGTCATCCTTGGACCCGATCATGGTGCGCCATGTGTTGTCGGACTTATCAAACCATGCTGTCATGGGGTCGCGAAAGTCCTTTTTGCCGGTCTCGGGGGGCGGAAGGAGCACAGGGTTGGCAGGGTGCTTGGTCCAAGTACGAAGGAGAGGATCATGAGGGTCAGCAGGTACGGCAAGGCACTGTACCTGGGCAAGGGTGTCGGTGTTCCCCGTGTAGAGCAGGACGACTTTGCCATCGGGAAGTACGGTGGCGGAGCCCGTCAAAACGCCTTTGATGTCGTACCATCGGTCGGGCACCATAGCAAGGGGTAGGTGGTGCCAGTGGACCATGTCCCGCGACACGGCGTGGCCCCACGAGATGTTGCCCCACGTGACGCCCTTCGGGTTGTACTGGTAGAAGAAGTGGTACCATCCACGGTAGTACATCGGAGCTGCATGTTTGCGTTTGAATTAATCAGCACGTTTCCTTGTCAATGGATAGACATGCGGAGAGACGACAGCTGGTCAGGATTAAAAGTGTTAATGATCCTACTCACCGTTTGGATCTGCATGCATACATACATGCATGCATGTCGCCGGAGCACGTAAGCAAAAGGTAGTCAGTTTCTTTCTCCGGCAAGCAAACAAACAAAAAGGCAGCCAAAAAGGCAGCTAGCCATTGCCAGTCAGTCTCTTCCTCCAAACATAGTCGTCGGTACCGGGGAAGAACATATAGGAGGATTTGAATCTGAAAACTCAATCTTGAAGTAATGGATTCCATACCGTTCATGTAGTTCTTCTCCGGCTGGAAATGGTACCCGGTGCGCTGCCACTGCAGCATGGCGTTGCTCCACAGGAACCCATCGGCCTCGTCGCCGATTTCCCCTACCGTCTTCTCCGACGACGGCACCTCCTCTCGCCTGGCTCTCCGGAGACGGAGCACCGGGCTAACAACGTCGCCCAGGTCCCCCAACCTGGCCCCCGGGAGGAGCGCGTGGGTGACGACGAGCACCACCAAGGCGGCGGCGCCCAGCACGGCAATGCACTCGCGACACCTCACACCGCCGCCGCTCCGCTGCTGCATCGACGCGTACGAGTACAGGACGGGCGGCGTGCCGGCGCGTAACTTCATCCCGACGGCCGCCGCTACAAAACTGAAGAGGAAAGTTTTCCACCGGGGTCTTCCTTGAGTTTTAGAGAGCGCCATTTATAGCTGCGCCGAGGCTAAGGAACGTTTCTGCTGAATCATTAATTAATTTAGACCTATCTTTTCTTTGGCGAATGAATTTAGACCCATCTTAATCCAAAAGATATATACGTACTCCTATTAATTACGTAATTTAGGCACATGCATACAACAGACTTTAGTGAGTACCAATTTTAGGCATAACATTCAATGCTCCAAATTAACAGTGTAGACAAATCCAAACAAAATACAGTTGAGGAGAGCAGACACAACCAATATATTGGAAGTCAGAAACAAACCAGGACAACGAGTGCTTTCGGCATCATCGACCGCATAAAAAAAGATAGCGAGGATAAAATGCATTGCAATTTATATAGACTAGACATGTCATGACGCGTTGTGGTCACATTGTTCATATACACTTATGCACAAATTCAGTTATGAGGATGATGCGTGCATCTTCAGTCTGCATAAACAAAATGATATTCGTATTCAAGTCTAAAAGTTTGAGTACAACATGCCTAAAAAGTCACTTATTTCTTATATATGAAGGGTTCGATGATGATATGATAAATGGCAAGGAGTCAAAAGTTACCCCAACATGGTCATCACACAGTAATAAGAACCATAGGCTCAAGCTTGCCCAAAAGACATTTTGCAAAACCAAAATTTACTGCTCGAAGCTGCAAGTTGATCTGCAAAAATAACTTTACATTCCTTGTGGTAAGTGGGGTCCACACCATACCCACAATCAATGTAGAACTTGGTTACAGAGCATTTGAGGCACTTATGGATCCTCGCACCTAGGTTCTTTTCCATGGGGAAGATGGATCCTCACCAGGTCAACATGGGGAATATGGAAAGCTTAGCACTCGGGCTCTTAACTAGCTCGATGTGCCCCATGTGCTCCAAGCACCAAGGCCACACCCATGACATCCTCCTCGGAGGAGAATAAAGAAAGATGAGGCATCTGAAGCTGATAGAATTTGATTCCGAGGACCAGAAGACCCCCAATTCTCAATTTGAAGTCAAACCCACCACATGGACACACAACCTATTCTGTTGGTAGTCGCCCGGTAGTGAAGGAGTTCACATATGAAGACCAAATGTGCCATAAATCCACAAAATACCCCTAAAAATGATGTGAGAGAAGACAATAATCCAAAAGGGCAATCTCAATGGTGTGATATGTAAATTTACAGTTGTAAAATGCCTAATAACATGCCACCTAAAATTTCCAATATTCTCCTATAAATAGGGGATATCCCCGCACTTGGAGAGGGTAGTGAAATTTGAGTCTCTCTCCCACTTTGGGCATGGGAGGGAAGAGAGGAATAACAAGGATGCAGAACCAGAGTTGGAGTCGGAGGTCGGCGTGGGATTGAAGCCACAGCCATCTGGGTGCTGCTAGGATCTAATCTAGGTGCATGGCGTGATATTCCCAAGGTGACCTGACAAGCTCAAAGCGGCCCAATACCGCGTCCAAGTCATGGCAGCATGACCGGGCAGATTAAACTACAACACGACTGGCTTCAAGGTGAGGTGCGAACAACTTCAGAGTAAGGGATGAGGGCCAAAGCGGTAGCTAGGTGTGTATGACTTATGTCTAGGGCATGTCGGAGCCCTAGATGTCTATCCTCCAAGTGACACCTAATTAAACTCGCCAAAAGCTAGAGTTGACTTCGGTTGCTTGCGAAGAGCTAGCGTCGCCTTCAGACACTAGCGAAGAATAAGAGACACCATTGGATGAGAGTGGATTTTCAGCACCCAGGTGTCCAAGCACCCCCTTATCAGCACCGTAGGTCCAGATTTGTGTGCCTAGGGATATGTACTAGAGTAGAGGGTGTCGGGGCAACCGGGTGCTATGGCACCTTTTCCACCATTGGATACTAGCCAAAAGCTAGATTTGCCTTCACTTGGTAGCCAACAGCCAGTGTCGCCTTCGGAAGCTAGCCAAAAGCTGAAATTGCCTTGGGTTACTAGCCAAGACCTAGAATTGCCCCTAGAGAACTAGTCCAAGGCTAGGGTCATCCTTAGAGAAAAATCTCATACTGAGGATTACTGGCACCACCAGTCACCCCATGGACGACTATCTCTACGGGATCCCTAGCAAACCATGACGGGATGTGACGTGAGGATAAGCGATAGAGAAGAAAGGAGAGCCATGACTCATGAAGGAATCTACTGAACTAACTACCCTCGGGCCGAGGTGCCTCCAAATGTATTGTTCGACATTCGACTTCATATCTTAAAGAATTCTCCAAACACGAGCAACTATGTTGATGTGAAGCCCAGAAGAATTCACATCAGAACACTTTTCTGCTTCCCCTTTTTAACCATCGGACTCGACTCACATTTTGATCTCCTACGCTTGCTTTCACAACCCCCCCTCCTTACGAGCAACCCTTCTAGAACTTCACAATCGTCAGTGTCTGAAGTTTCATGATGAAAATTGGTTTCACATTTTATTGCTTACATGAGGAAATATCAGTTTAGGAAAAGCGATTTTTTCGCAGTTTCTTCTTTTATACTAAAGATGTGCATTTCTATCTCATATCCATAGAAATCAATCTCATCTCCAGGTAACTCCATCTTTATTAGCTCTTCTCCCGAAAAGAGAAAGGGGATTGAGATAGGGGTTGTCCTTGGTTTTTCTAAGGAAAGACTGATTTAGCATGTAACATGAACATGAGCGGACACCCACACAATCTCGATATGAAGAAAAAGTACCAACCATTGTCATTTTTTGGGCGAAAAAGAATGGGTCATCTTTGTCAATTGATAAATGAGTGAGAGAAGACAATCACGTTTAGTTTAGTGACTGATACTTCCACGCATCTCATAGACACCTAAAATGTAGAAATATTGATCAGACTTTGCACAGAAAAGCAAGTGATTTTTTTGCTATATGCATACCTCAACTTTAAATGTGTATGCAAATAATAAATTTTAGAGCTCATACATGGTATAGACTATAGACCACTACATGTTGTAGGAATTGATACCATGATAGAGATCTAATAGAAAAGGCAACTTAGGTTGGATATTAAACATCTTGCTTGATAAGATAAAGGTAAAGAAATGAGGAAGCATTGGTTTGGATCCATTTCTTTTCCTCATGCAATTTAGTTACAATTAGTTACTGACTCCACCTAATTCAGATTTGGATGGATACTGGATGAATTTGGGAGACATTGTTTTAGGCAAGTTGCTTTTTATTCTTGATCAATGGTAGCGGGGATAGTGATTTGATCACAAGATTCGAGGAGTGAAATGTCGCGTCCAAAATCAAGCGATAAGGCATAATAAGAAATATTTTAAGGTCCAGTATTAGAGCTTATTCATTCGTAAAGGAAGGATGCATCAATGAAGTCCTTTGAAGGGTTGGGATTTCTTGGGTCATGTTGGCATAGCTACCACTGTGCCTGAACATAGGTCGCAGTTACCCTCTTATGGTGAGATGCTACCACCAATCATCTGAGAGATCGATCGTCCACCAAAACTAGTCCCTCACAACATACCAATGCTTCCACCATATATAGCATGATCCATCATGCCCAAATAGACAATTAATTGATGAGGAGCCAAAGTAGATAAGTTCACTGCTTCTGTACACAACTTTGATTGAACCCCAATATGGGTTTCATCCCCATTTAGCAAAATTTGTAGGCTGTGGAATGCGGCTCGTCCATGGCGGGCAACTAATGGGAGCAGTTGGTGTTGGTGGAGTACATGTTGCGTAATCTTACACAAGATGATTGCTGCTACCTCTTGAGCACTGCGTTGGTTTTCCCCGAAGAGGAAGGGATGATGCATCAAAGTAGCGTAAGTATTTCCCTCAGTTTTTGAGAACCAAGGTATCAATCCAGTAGGAGGCTACGCGCGAGTCCCTCGCACCTGCACAAAACAAATAAATCCTCGCAACCAACGCGATAAGGGGTTGTCAATCCCTACACGGCCACTTACGAGAGTGAGATCTGATAGATATGATAAGATAATATTTTTGGTATTTTTGTGATAAAGATGCAAAGTAAAATAAAAGCAAAGTAAAAAGCAAAGGAAATAACTAAGTATTGGGAGATTAATATGATGAAGATAGACCCAGGGGCCATAGGTTTCACTAGTGGCTTCTCTCGAGAGCATAAGTATTCTACGGTGGGTGAACAAATTACTGTTGAGCAATTGACAGAATTGAGCATAGTTATCAGAATATCTAGGTATGATCATGTATATAGGCATCACGTCCGAGACAAGTAGACCGACTCCTGCCTGCATCTACTACTATTACTCCACTCATCGACCGCTATCCAGTATGCATCTAGAATATTAAGTTAATGAAAATAGAGTAACGCCTTAAGCAAGATGACATGATGTAGAGGGATAGACTCATGCAATATGAAGAAAACCCCATCTTGTTATCCTCGATGGCAACAATACAATACGTGCCTTGCTGCCCTTACTGTCACCGGGAAAGGACACCGCAAGATTGAACCCAAAGCTAAGCACTTCTCCCATTGCAAGAAAGATCAATCTAGTAGGCCAAACCAAACTGATAATTCAAATAGACTTGCAAAGATAAACAATCATACATAAAAGAATTTAGAGAAGATTCAAATGTTGTTCATAGATAGACTTGATCATAAACCCACAATTCATCGGTCTCAACAAACACACCGCAAAAAGAAGATTACATCGAATAGATCTCCACAAGAGAGGGGGAGAACATTGTATTGAGATCCAAAAAGAGAGAAGAAGCCATCTAGCTACTAACTATGGACCCGTAGGTCTGAGTGAACTACTCACACTTCATCGGATGGGTTATGGTGTTGATGTAGAAGCCCTCCGTGATCGATGCCCCCTCCGGCGGAGCTCCGGAACAGGCCCCAAGATGGGATCTCGTGGATACAAAAAGTTGCGGCGGTGGAATTAGGGTTTTGGCTCCGTATCTGATCGTTTGGGGGTACGTAGGTATATATAGGAGGAAGGAGTACGTCGGTGAGCAACAGGGGGGCCACGAGGGTGGAGGGCGCGCCCCCCTACCTCATGGCCTCCTCTTTTGTGTCTTGACGTAGGGTCCAAGTCTCCTGGGTCTTGTTCGTTGAGAAAATCACGTTCCCCAAGGTTTCATTCCGTTTGGACTCCATTTGATATTCTTTTCTTCGAAACCCTAAAACAGGCAAAAAACAGCAATTCTGGGCTGGGCCTCCGGTTAATAGGTTAGTCCCAAATATAATATAAAAGTGGATAATAAAGCCCAATAATGTCCAAAACAGTAGATAATATAGCATGGAGCAATCAAAAATTATAGATACGTTGGAGACGTATCAAGCATCCCCAAGCTTAATTCCTGCTCGTCCTCGAGTAGGTAAATGATAAAAACAGAATTTTTGATACGGAGTGCTACTTGGCATAATTCTAATGTAATTCTTCTTAATTGTGGTATGAATATTCAGATTTGAAAGATTCAAGACAAAAGTTCATATTGACATAAAAATGATAATACTTCAAGCATACTAACAAAGCAATTATGTCTTCTCAAAATAACATGGCTAAAGAAAGTTATCCCTACAAAATCATATAGCTTGGCTATGCTCTATCTTCACCACACAAAATACTTAAATCATGCACAACCCCGATGACAAGCCAAGAAATTGTTTCATACTTTTGACATTCTCAAAACTTTTTCAATTTTCACGCAATACATGAGCGTGAGCCATGGATATAGCATTATAGGTGGAATAGAGTGGTGGTTGGGGAGAATACAAAAAGGAGAAGATAGTCTCACATCAACTAGGCGTATCAACGGGCTATGGAGATGCCCATCAATAGATATCAATGTGAGTGAGTGGGGATTGCCATGCAACAGATGCACTGGAGCTATAAGTATATGAAAGCTCAAAAATAAAGTAAGTGGGTGTGCATCCAACTTGCTTGCTCACGAAGACCTAGGGCAATTTAAGGAAGCCCATCATTGGAATATACAGGCCAAGTTCTATAATAAAATATTCCCACTAGTATATGAAAGTGATATCATGAGAGACTCTTTACTATGAAGATCATGGTGCTACTTTGAATCACAAGTGTGGTAAAAGGATAGTAACATTGTCCCTTCTCTCTTCTTCTCTGATTTTTTATTTGGGCCTTTTCTCTCTTTGTTTATGGCCTCTTTTATTTCTCTTTTTTTATTTGGGCTTCTTTGGCCTCTTTTATTTATTTTTCGTCCGGAGTCTCATCCCGACTTGTGGGGGAATCATAGTCTCCATCATCCTTTCCTCACTGGGACAATGCACTAATAATGATGATCATCACACTTTTATTTTTCTTACAACTCAACAATTACAACTCGATACTTAGAAAAAAATATGACTCTATGTGAATGCCTCCGGTGGTGTACCGGGATATGCAATGATGCATGAGTGACATGTATGAAAGAATTATGAATGGTGGCTTTGCCACAAATACGATGTCAACTACATGATCATGCTAAGCAATATGACAATGATGGAGTGTGTCATAAACGGAACGGTGGAAAGTTGCATGGCAATATATCTCGGAATGGCTATGGAAATGCCATAATAGGTAGGTATGGTGGCTGTTTTGAGGAATGTATATGGTAGGTGTATGATACCGGCAAAAGGTGCGCGGTATTAGAGAGGCTAGCAAAGGTGGAAGGGTGAGAGCGCGTATAATCCATGGACTCAACATTAGTCATAAAGAACTCATATACTTATTGCAAAAATCTACAGGTTATCAAAGCAAAGTATTACGCGCATGCTCCTAGGGGGATAGATTGGTAGGAAAAGACCATCGCTCGTCCCCGACCGCCACTCATAAGGAAGACAATCAATAAATAAATCATGCTCCGACTTCATCACATAATGGTTCACCATACGTGCATGCTACGGGAATCACAAACTTAAACACAAGTATTTCTCAAATTCACAACTACTCAATTAGCATGACTTTAATATCACCATCTCCATATCTCAAAACAATTATCAAGTATCAAACTTATCATAGTATTCAACACACTCATAAGAAAGTTTTGTTATTAATCTTTCATACCAAGCATATTAGGATTTTAAGCAAATTACCATGCTATTTAAGACTCTCAAAATAATATAAGTGAAGCATGAGAGATCAATAGTTTCTATAAAACAAATCCACCACCGTGCTCTAAAATATATAAGTGAAGCACTAGAGCAAAATTATATAACTCAAAAGATATAAGCGAAGCACATAGAGTATTCTAACAAATTCCAAATCATGTATGGCACTTTCAAAAGGTGTGTACAGCAAGGATGATTGTGGTAAACTAACAAGCAAAGACTCAAATAATACAAGACGCTCCAAGCAAAACACATATCATGTGGTAAATAAAAATATAGCTCCAAGTAAAGTTACCGATAGAAGTAGACGAAAGAGGGGATGCCTTCCGGGGCATCCCCAAGCTTTGGCTTTTAGGTGTCCTTAGATTATCTTGGGGGTGCAATGGGCATCCCCAAGCTTAGGCTCTTGCCACTCCTTGTTCCATAATCCATCAAATCTTTAACCAAAACTTGAAAACTTCACAACACAAAACTTAAAGTAGAAAATCTCGTGAGCTCCGTTAGCGAAAGAAAACAAAAGACCACTTCAAGGTACTGTAATGAACTCATTATTTATTTATATGGGTGTTATACCTACTGTATTCCAACTTCTCTATGGTTTATAAACTATTTTACTAGCCATAGATTCATCAAAATAAGCAAACAACACACGAAAAACAGAATCTGTCAAAAACAGAACAGTCTGTAGTAATCTGTAGCTAGCGCAAGATCTGGAACCCCAAAACTTCTAAAATAAATTTCTGGACGTGAGGAATTTATCTATTAATCATCTTCAAAAATAATTAACTAAATATCACAGTCAAAATAAAAATGACAGCAGTTCTCGTGAGCGCTAAAGTTTCTGTTTTTTACAGCAAGTTCAACAAGACTTTCCCCAAGTCTTCCCAACGGTTATACTTGGCACAAACACTAATTAAGCACAAAAAACACAACCAAAACAGAGGCTAGATAATTTATTTATTACTAAACATTAGCAAAAAGCAAGGAATAAAAATAAAATCGGGTTGCCTCCCAACAAGCGCTATCGTTTAACGCCCCTAGCTAGGCATAACAATCACGAATAGATCTAGGTATTGCCATCTTTGGTAGGCAATCCATAAGTGGCTCTCATAATATATTCATAAGGTAATTTAATTTTCTTTCTAGGAAAGGGTTCCATGCCTTTCCTTAATGTAAATTGGAATCTAATATTTCCTTCCTTCATATCAATAATTGCACCAATCGTTCTAAGGAAAGGTCTACCAAGAATAATAGGACATGAAGGATTGCAATCTATGTCAAGAACAATAAAATCTACGGGAACATAATTCCTATTTCCAACAATAATAACATCATTAATTCTTCCCATAGGTTTCTTAATAGTGGAATCCGCAAGGTGCAAGTTTAGAGAGCAATCATCAAAATCACAGAAACCTAACAAATCACACAATGTCTTTGGAATCGTGGAAACACTAGCACCCAAATCACATAAATCATAGCATTCATGATCTTTAATTTTAATTTTAGTAGTTGGTTCCCACTCATCATAAAGTTTTTTAGGGATAGAAACTTCCAATTCAAGTTTTTCTTCATAAGATTGCATCAAGGCATCAACGATATGTTTAGTAAACGCTTTATTTTGACTATAAGCATGAGGAGAATTTAGCACAGATTGCAACAAGGAAATACAATCAATCAAAGAGCAATTTTCATAGTTAAATTCCTTGAAATCCATAATAGTGGGTTTAGCAACATCTAGGGTTTTAATTTCTTCAATCCCACTTTTATCAAATTTAGCATCAAGATCAAAAGATTCAGAATTCTTGGAACGCCTACTAGGTAAAGGTGGATCATATTCAGTCCTATCATTATCAAGATTCATATTGCAAAACAAATATTTAATAGGGGACACATCAATAACTTTTAGATCTTCATCATTATTTTCATAGGAACTAGGAGAACACGCTTTTATAAAGGCATCTTTCTTAGCACGCATCCTAGCGTTCTTTCTTTGCACTCATCAATGGAAATTCTCATGGCTTTGAGAGACTCATTGATATCATGCCTAGGTGGAATAGATCTAAGTTTCAAAGAATCAACATCAAGAGCAATTCTATCAACGTTCCTAGCCAAATCATCAATCTTAAGCAATTTTTCTTCAATCATAGCACTAAAACTCTTTTGCGAAGTAATAAATTCTTTAATATTAGAATCAAAATCAGAGGGCATCTTATTATAATTTCCATAAGAATTGTTGTAGGAATTACCATAATTATTAGAGGGATTACTAGGATAAGGCCTAGGGTTGAAATTTCCTCTATATGCGTTGTTACCAAAATTGTTCCTACCAACAAAATTCACATCCATAGATTCATTATTATTATCAATCAAAGTAGACAAGGGCATATCATTAGGATCAGAAGAAACACTCTTATTAGCAAATAATTTCATAAGTTCATCCATCTTTCCACTCAAAACATTAATTTCTTCTATTGCATGCACCTTTTTATTAGCAGATCTTTCAGTATGCCATTGAGAATAATTAACCATAATATTATCTAGGAGTTTAGTAGCTTCTCCTAAAGTGATTTCCATAAAAGTGCCTCCCGCGGCCGAATCTAAAAGATTTCTAGAAGCAAAATTCAATCCGGCATAAAAGTTTTGTAGAATCATCCACAAATTTAAACCATGAGTAGGGCAATTACGTATCATTAATTTTATTCTCTCCCAAGCTTGTGCAACATGTTCATGATCAAGTTGCTTAAAATTCATAATATCGTTTCTAAGAGATATGATCTTAGCGGGAGGAAAATACTTAGAGATAAAAGCATCTTTGCACTTATTCCATGAATCAGTACTATTTTTAGGCAGAGACGAAAACCAAGATTTAGCACGATATCTAAGCGAAAAAGGAAATAACTTCAATTTAACAATATCATTATCCACATCTTTCTTCTTTTGCATGTCACACAAATCAACGAAGCTATTTAGATGGGTAGCAGCATCTTCACTAGGAAGGCCAGAGAACGGATCTTTCATAACAAGATTCGGCAAAGCAGCATTTATTTCACAAGATTCAGCATCGGTAAGAGGATCAATCAGAGTGCTAATAAAATCATTGTTGTTGGTATTGGTGGAGTCACACAATTTATTATTATCTTGAGCCATCGTGACAAGCAAGCAAACTAACACACAAGCAAGCAAAAAGCAAGCGGACAAAAAGAGGCAAATAGAGAGGGAGGATAGGGAGAGAGAGGGCGAATAAAACGGCAAGGGTGAAGTGGGGGGAGAGGAAAACGAGAGGCAAATGGCAAATAATGTAATGCTTGAGATAAGGGTATGTTATGGGTACTTGGTATGTTGACTTTTTGCGTAGACCTCCCCGGCAATGGCGCCAGAAATCCTTCTTGCTACCTCTTTTAGCACTGCGTTGGTTTTCCCCGAAGAGGAAGGGATGATGCAGAAAAGTTGCGTAAGTATTTCACTCAGTTTTTGAGAACCAAGGTATCAATCCAGTAGGAGGCTACGCGCGAGTCCCTCGTACCTGCACAAAACAAATAAATCCTCGCAACCAACGCAAATAGGGGTTGTCAATCCCTATAGGGCCACTTACGAGGGTGAGATCTGATGGATATGATAAGATAATATTTTTGGAATTTTTATGATAAAGATGCAAAGTAAAATGAAGGCAAAGTAAATAGCAAAGTAAATAACTAAGTAGCAAGAGATTAATATGATGAAGATAGACCCAGGGGCCATAGGTTTCACTAGTGGCTTCTCTCGAGAGCATAAGTATTCTACGGTGGGTGATCAAATTACTGTTGAGCAATTGACAGAATTGAGCATAGTTATGAGAATATCTAGGTATGATCATGTATATAGGCATCACGTCTGAGACAAGTAGATCGACTCCTGCCTGCATCTACTACTATTACTCCACTCATCGACCGCTATCCAGCATGCATCTAGAGTATTAACTAAAAACAGAGTAACGCCTTAAGCAAGATGACATGATGTAGAGGAATAGACTCATGCAATATGAAGAAAACCCCATCTTGTTATCCTCGATGGCAACAATACAATATGTGCCTTGCTGCCATTACTGTCACTGGGAAAGGACACCGCAAGATTGAACCCAAAGCTAAGCACTTCCCCCATTGCAAGAAAGATCAATCTAGTAGGCCAAACCAAACTGATAATTCGAAGAGACTTGCAAATATAACCAATCATACATAAAAGAATTCAGAGAAGATTCAAATATTATTCATAGATAGATTTGATCATAAACCCACAATTCATCGGACTCAACAAACACACCGCAAAAAGAAGATTACATCGAATAGATCTCCACAAGAGAGGGGGAGAACATTGTATTGAGATCCAAAAAGAGAGAAGAAGCCATCTAGCTACTAACTATGGACCCGTAGATCTGAAGTAAACTACTCACACTTCATCGGAGAGGCAATGGTTTTGATGTAGAAGCCCTCTATGATCGATGCCCCCTCCGGCGGAGCTCCGGAACAGGCCCCAAGATGGGATCTCGTGGATACAAGAAGTTACGGCGGTGGAATTAGGGTTTTGGCTCCGTATCTGATCGTTTGGGGGTACGTGGGTTGATGACCCACAAGTATAGGGGATCTATAGTAGTCCTTTCGATAAGTAAGAGTGTCGAACCCAACGAGGAGCAGAAGGAAATTATAAGCGGTTTTCAGCAAGGTATTCTCTATAAGTACTGAAATAAGTGGTAACAGATAGTTTTCTGATAAGATAATTTGTAACGAGCAACAAGTAACAAAAGTAAATAAAGTGCAGCAAGGTGGCCCAATCCTTTTTGTAGCAAAGGAGAAGCCTGTACAAACTCTTATATAAGGAAAAGCACTCCCGAGGACACATGGCAATATCGTCAAGCTAGTTTTCATCACGTTCATATGATTCGCGTTCGGTACTTTGATAATTTGACATGTGGGTGGACTGGTGCTTGGGTGCTGTTCTTACTTGAACAAGAATCCCACTTATGATTAACCTCTATTGCAAGCATCCGCAACTACAACAAAAGTATTAAGGTAAACCTAACCATAGCATGAAACATATGGATCCAAATCAGCCCCTTACGAAGCAACGCATAAACTAGGGTTTAAGCTTCTGTCACTCTAGCAACCCATCATCTACTTATTACTTCCCAATGCCTTCCTCTAGGCCCAAATAATGGTGAAGTGTTATGTAGTCGACGTTCGCATAACACCACTAGAGGCTAGACAACATACATCTCATCAAAATATCGAACGAATACCAAATTCACATGACTACTAATAGCAAGACTTCTCCCATGTCCTCAGGAACAAAAGTAACTACTCAAAAAGCATAAACATGTTCATAATCAGAGGGGTAATAATATGCATAAAGGATCTGAACATATGATCTTCCACCAATTAAACCAACTAGCATCAACTACAAGGAGTAATTAACACTACTAGCAACCTACTAGCACCAATCCCGGACTTGGAGACAAGAATTGGATACAAGAGATGAACTAGGGTTTTGAGATGAGATGGTGCTGATGAAGATGTTGATGGAGATTGCCCTCTCTCGATGAGAGGAGCGTTGGTGATGATGATGGCGATGATTTCACCCTCCGGGAGGGAAGTTTCCCCGACAGAACAGCTCTGCCGGAGCTCTAGATTGGATCCGCCAAGGTTCCGCCTCGTGGCGGCGGAGTTTCGTCCCGAAAGGTTGCTTCTTATTTTTTTCTCGACGAAAGACTTCATATAGGAGAAGATGGTCATCGGAGAGCCACCAGGGGGCCCACGAGGTAGGGGGGCGCGCCCTAGGGGGGGCGCCCCCCACCCTCGTGGAAAGGGTGTGGGCCCCCTGGTCTTCATCTTTGGCGAGGATTTTTCATTATTTATTATAAGGTATTCCGTGGAGTTTCAGGACTTTTGGAGTTGTGCAGAATAGGTCTCTAATATTTGCTCCTTTCCAGCCCAGAATTCCAGCTGCCGGCATTCTCCCTCCTTATGTAAACCTTGTAAATTAAGAGAGAATAGCCATAAGTATTGTGACATAATGTGAAATAACAGCCCATAATGCAATAAATATCGATATAAAAGCATGATGCAAAATGGACGTATCAACTCCCCCAAGCTTAGACCTCGCTTGTCCTCAAGCGAAAGCCGATAACAATAAATATGTCCCCAAGTTTAGAGGTAGCGGCGTCGATAAAGATAAAATACGGACATGAGGGCATCATGATTATTCTCATAACAGCAACATACATAGATATTGTCATATGATTACTTATGTTCAAGTGATGATCTATTCACAATGCAAAAGTATGAATCAGAAACCTTATTGAGAACCAACAAACTATAACCTCAGTCATTGAAGCAATTGCAATTTATCATAACATCAGAAAGAGTCTATGTCAGAGCTAAAAAGCAAGTCCACATACTCAACTATCACCTAGTCCTTCATAATTGCTAACACTCGTGCAATACTTGTGGTTACGGAGTTTTAATCGGACACAGAGAAAGATAGGGGCTTATAGTTTTGCCCCACAACCTTTTTACCTCGAGGGTAATGTCAACAATAACAACTCATGCCCCCCTACATCCAATTAGATATATATATCAGGTTCTTTCCAACATGGCTTGCCAAAGGATAAAATGAAAAAGGGAGAGGTGAAGATCACCATGACACTTGCATAAGGTAGAAGATAATTATAAAAGATAGGCCCTTCGCAGAGGGAAGCAGAGGTTGCCATGCACTTTTATGGTTGGATGCACAAAATCTTAATGTGAAAGAATGTCACTTTATATTGCCCCTTGTGATATGAACCTTTATTATGCAGTCCGTCGCTTTTATTACTTCCACATCACAAGATCGTATAAAGCTTATTTCTCCCACACTAATCATACATATTCAGAGCAATTTTTATTGCTTGCACCGATGACAACTTACTTGAAGGATCTTACTCAATCCATAAGTTGATATGGTGGACTCTCATGGCAAAACTGGTTTAAGGGTATTTGGAAGCACAAGTAGTATCTCTACTTGGTGCTGAGAATTTGGCTAGCATGGCGGGGGGGAAGGCAAGCTCAACATGTTGGATGATCCATGACAACATACTTTATCTCAGATATAAGAAAACATAACCCATTACATTGTCTTCCTTGTCCAACATCAACTCGTTAGCATCATATTTTGATGAGTGCTCCCAATCATAAAAGATGTCAATAATAGTATATTTATATGTGAAACCTCTCTTTCCTTATTACTTCCTATTAATTGCAACGATGACCAAAGCTATGTCTGCCAACTCCCAACAACTTTTAATCATCACACTCTTTCTATGTAAAGTCATTACTATCAATAAGATCAATATGAACTTTTGTTCCTTCTTATTCTTTTTATTTTTTTCTTTTATTCACCCAAGATTATAGCAAGAAAATCAAGCCCTTGACTCAACACTATCTTTATTATATAGCTCACGGACTCGATTACATAGAGAGATCATAAGGCAAAACTCAAAACTAGATCATGCCATAAACTTTATTCTACTAGATCAAAATACTACTAATAGGATCGAACTAAGGAAAATGGTAAAGATAGGAGTTGTGATTGTGATACGATACCGGGGCACCTCCCCCAAGCTTGGCTGTTGCCAAGGGGAGTGCCCATACCCATGTGATTATATCTCCTTCTTTGTTGTTGGTGAAATATTCTTTGCGATGATTCCTATCAGGATACAATTCTCCTCCTCGAGATTGTTGACTTGCTGCTTGAGGTCCATTGTTTCCTTACGAAGCTTTCCTGTGACGGCTAAAGCTCCTTGCACCCAAGGGTGTTTCATAGCTATGGGAGAACAAGTGACACTCCTCTTCATATTTTCATAAGAAAGAAATCTAACATTGGAAGGGATAACCAAGTTTGGAATAGATGAGCTCTGTAGTTCCCCCATCGTGAACCCAGCTCGGAAGCAAGAGGTGACTTCTTGATCCTCAATGGCATCTACCCTCATTAGGTCAGCCTCCATCTCTTCCTCCCTTGCTTGCCCAAAGTGGTCAGGGTCGTTATTTGCCCTTGGTTCCGGTGCTGGATTAGATACCCGGCTCTCCCTGACTGACTCTTGAGAAGACATCTTGCTCTAATCTGCAGCAGCAACAACGCGAAACAAAAACAGAGGATATTTGCGTGATACGGGAGTCAAACCCTCGGGAGATTATATAATGAATTTTTACCGACCAAAATATGTATCGTGCAAGAAAACGGAGTCCGGAAGGCCGAGGAGCTCACGAGGTAGGGGGCGCGCCTAGGGGGGTAGGGCGGGCCCTCCACCCTCGTGGGGCCCTTGTGTCCTTCCCGGACTGCTACTTAATTTTCTATTTTTCTAAATATTCCAAAACGGAGAAATATTGCCTTAAAATTTGTTTTGGAGTCGGTTTACTTACCGTACCACATACCTATTCCTTTTCGGAGTCTGAAACGTTTTGGAAAGTGTCCCTTATGTATTCCTCCGGGGTTACGGTTTCAATAATATTGGTTTCAACATTTATGGGATTATCTGAGGTATAATGTTTGATTATTTGACCGTTTGCCACCTTCGGATTTGTGCCTTCGAAGTTGTTGATTTTTATGGCACCAGAACGATAGACCTCCTCGATAACATAGGGGCCTTCCCATTTAGAGAGAAGTTTTCCTGCAAAAAATCTTAAACGAGAGTTGTATAGAAATACATAATCACCTACATTAAACTCACGCTTTTCTATCCTTTTGTCATGCCATCTTTTAACCTTTTCTTTAAACAACTTGGCATTTTCATAAGATTGGGTTCTCCATTCATCAAGTGAGCTAATATCAAATAACCTCTTTTCACCGGAAAGTTTGAAATCATAGTTGAGATCTTTAATAGCCCAATATGCCTTATGTTCTAGTTCGAGTGGTATGTGACATGCTTTTCCATAAACCATTTTATACGGAGACATACCCATAGGGTTTTTATATGCAGTTCTATAGGCCCATAATGCATCATCAAGCTTCTTGGATCAATTCTTTCTAGACCTATTGACAGTCTTTTGCAAAATTAATTTGAGTTCTCTATTACTCAATTCTACTTGACCACTAGACTATGGGTGATACGGAGATGCAATTGATTGACGTCATATTTAGCAAGCATTTTACGGAAAGCACCATGAATAAAATGTGAACCACCATCAGTCATTAAATATCTAGGGACTCCAAACCTAGGAAAATTAACTTCTTTAAGCATTTTAATAGAAGTGTTATGATCAGCACTAGTAGTTGGAATAGCTTCTACCCACTTAGTAACATAATCAACATCAACTAAAATATGTGTATATCCATTAGAGGCAGGAAAAGGTCCCATATAATCAGAGCCCCAAACATCAAACGGTTCAATAACAAGTGAATAATTCATAGGCATTTCTTGACGTCTACTAATATTACCAATTCTTTGACATTCATCACAAGATAGGACAAACTTACGGGCATCCTTGAAGAGAGTAGGCCAATAAAAACCGGATTGTAATACCTTATGTGCAGTTCTATCTCCCGTGCGGTGTCCTCCATAAGTTTCAGAGTGGCACTTGCGTAGGATCTGTTCCTGTCATTGTTGAGGAAATCGTTAACTGGTAGCTGCTCGGTTGGCTAGCGAGTAGGGGATTAATCGGCTAATCGGCAAGTTAATCGGCCATTTAATCAATTAATCAGACGATTTTTTGGTTTATCGGCTACTCGGTGACCCTATGAGCAGGGATTAATCGGCAAGTTAACTGGTTAATCGGATGAATTCTTGAACAGGGGTTCCTGTTCATGCTCAGGTACACAACGTCTAATAACACTGTCTACTCCTTCTTTATAAAGATGTGGGTCATCCCAAAAGTAATGTCTCAAATCATAGAAGAACTTTTTCTTTTGTTGGTATGTGAAGCTAGGTGGTATAAATTTAGCAACTATGTAATTAGCATAATCAGCATACCAAGGGGTACTACGAGAAGTACTTATGACATTTAATTGCTCATCAGGAAAGCTATCATCAATAGGTAGTGGGTCATCAAGAACATTCTCTAACCTAGATAAGTTGTCTGCAACGGGGTTCTCAGCTCCTTTTCTATCAACAATATGCAAATCAAATTCTTGTAGCAAGAGAACCCATCTAACAAGTCTAGGTTTAGCATCTTTCTTCTCCATAAGATTTTTAATAGCAGCATGATCAGTGTGGATAGTTACTTTAGAATCAACAATATAAGGTCTGAACTTATCACAAGCAAATACAACTGCTAAAAGTTCTTTTTCAGTTGTAGCATAATTTCTTTGAGCATTGTCTAGAGTCTTACTAGCATAATGGATAACATTTAATTTCTTACCAACTCTTTGCCCTAGCATAGCACCTACAGCATAATCGCTAGCATCACACATAATTTCAAAGGGTAAATTCCAATCAGCTGGTTGAACAATAGGTGCAGAGACTAATGCTTTCTTAAGTATTTCAAATGCTTCTACACAATCATCATCAAAGACAAATGGTATATCTTTTTGTAATAAATTAGTCAGAGGCCGAGAAATTTTTGAGAAGTCCTTAATGAACCTCCTATAAAATCCGGCGTGACCAAGGAAACTTCTTATACCTTTGATGTTCTTGGGACATGGCATCTTTTCAATAGCATCAACCTTGGATTTATCAACTTCAATACCTCTTTCAGAAACTTTATGCCCCAAGACAATACCTTCATTAACCATAAAGTGGCAATTTTCCCAATTCAAGACAAGATTAGTTTATTCACATCTCTGCAAAACTCGATCAAGATTGCTCAAGAAATCATCAAAAGAAGATCCATAGATGGAAAAGTCGTCCATGAAAACCTGACAAATCTTTTCACAAAAGTCAGAGAATATAGCCATCATGCATCTTTGAAAGGTAGCAGGTGCATTACATAAACCAAAAGGCATACATCTATAAGCAAAAGTACCAAAAGGGCATGTAAAAGTAGTCTTTGATTGATCTTTAGCCGACACAGGTATTTGAGAGAAACCAGAATAACCATCTAGAAAGCAGTAATGTGTATGCTTGCATAATCTTTCCAGCATTTGATCGATAAAAGGTAAGGGGTAATGATCTTTCTTAGTAGCCTTATTTAATTTGCGGAAATCAATTACCATCCTATAACCTATAATAATTCTTTGTGGAATCAATTCATCTTTATCATTAGGAACAACAGTAATACCTCCGTTCTTAGGGACACAATGAACATGACTTACCCACTGACTATCAGCAACAAGATAAATTATACCTGCCTCCAGAAGCTTTAGTATTTATTTTCTTACCACTTCTTTCATTTTATGATTCAGACGTCGTTGAGGATCACGAACTGGTTTGGCATCTGCTTCCAAATTTATTTTATGTTGACATAGAGTGGGACTAATGCCCTTAAGATCATCCAGAGTATATCCAATAGCAGCACGGTGCTTCTTCAGAGTTTCCAATAATATTTCTTCTTCATGCTCTGAAAGGTTAGCACTAATAATAACATGATATATCTTCTTTTCATCAAGATAAGCATATTTAAGATTATCAGGCAACGATTTAAGCTCAAACACGGGATCACCCTTAGGTGGAGGGGGATCCCCTAGGATTTCAACAGGCAAATTGTGTTTCAGAGTAGGTTCCTGTTTAAAGAATACTTCATCAATTTCCCTTCTTTCATTCATAAACATATCATTCTCATGGTCTAACATTAATCTAAACAACAGAAAATAGAAAATAAGTAAAAACAACGTGTGTGTGTGTGTGTCTGTCTGTGTGTCTGTCTGTGTGTGTGTGTGTGTATATGTGTGTGTGTGTGTGTGTGTGTGTACGAGCGGGGGGCGGCAGCGTACGGGCGGCGGCGGGCGAGGCGGTGGCGATGGGCGGCGGGGGTGACGGCGGGGAAGGCGACGACGGGTGGCGGGGGCGACGACGGGCGGCGGGGGCGGCGAGGGCGGCGGGGCCTGCGAGGGCGGCGCGCGATGGGCGACGGGCGCGGCGACGGCGGCGATGTCGCACGAAGAAGTTGGATCGAGAAGAAGTGGTGGTCAATGAAACTGAATTTTTCGTAAGTGCCATATATATAGGAGGGGTCTTTAGTACCGGTTGGAGCCACCAACCGGTAGTAAAGGCCAATTTTTGCCAGGCCAAGGGGCGGGAAACGGCCCCTTCAGTACCAGTTCGTGCCACGAACCGGTACTAAAGGCCCAATCATTAGTACCGGTTGGAGCCACCAACCGGTACTAATGGTTGTGCGCTGCCACCGGCGGTGGACAATGTTTAGTCCCACCTCACCGAGCGAAGGGCAGCCGCACTGGTTTATAAACCCAGCCGCGGCTGCTCCTTCGAACTTCTCTATATAGCAGGCTTCTAGGCCTAACTATGGCGTGCTGCCCTGTGAGCCTGCTGGCCCTTCTGGGCCTGCATTTGCACACCCTAGGTCTGGCAGGCCCACTGGGCAGTGCCCCAACAAATTTTTTATATAGTTTTTTCTTTTCTGCATTATTTATTTTCTTCTATTTATTTTTGAGTAATTTTTTTATATAGTTTTTTTCTTTTCTGCATTATTTATTTTCTTCTATTTATTTTTGAGTAATTTTTTATATAGTTTTTTTCTTTTCTGCTTTATTTATTTTCTTCTATTTATTTCTGAGTAGCTTTTTCTATATTTAGTTTCTTTGTGACCCTCTCTACTCTTTCGCAAATGCTATGCGGGTGAAATGATGATACCATGCCATGTTTCAACATTTTCAGAGTTCATTTTGTAGTGATTTTCAATTTCACGGTCATTTAGCTCTCTAACAATTAGGTAAATGACTGAAAAACAACAAATGATGTCATAACATGTTGGAAATTGATGACGTCGCTTTGAATGCTGCATACTGAACACAAAAGAAGTCCGGAGTGTTGGGGAAAGTAGTAATTTCAAAAAATTTCCTACGCACACGCAAGATCATGGTGATGCATAGCAACGAGGGAAGAGTGTGATCTACGTACCCTTGTAGACCGACAGCGGAAGCGTTAGCACAACGCGGTTGATGTAGTCGTACGTCTTCACGGCCCGACCGATCAAGCACCAAAATTACGGCACCTCCGAGTTCTAGCACACGTTCAGCTCGATGACGATCCCCGGACTCCGATCCAGCAAAGTGTCGGGGAAGAGTTCTGTCAGCACGACGGCGTGGTGACGATCTTGATGTACTACCGTCGTAGGGCTTCGCCTAAGCACCGCTACAATATTATCGAGGATTATGGTGGAAGGGGGCACCGCACACGGCTAAGAATATGATCACGTGGATCAACTTGTGTCTAGGGGTGCCCCCTGCCCTCGTATATAAAGGATCAAGGGGAGAAGGCCGGCCGGCCCCTATGGCGTGCCAAGGAGGAGTCCTCCTCCTAGTACGAGTAGGACTCCTACTAGGAGGGGGAAAGAAGTGGGGAGGGAGAAGGAAAGGGGGGCGCCGCCCCCCTCTCCTAGTCCAATTCAGACCAGGGGGAGGAGGCGTGCGGCCCACCTTTGGCTGCCCCTCTCTCTCCACTAAGGCCCATATGGCCCATTACTTCTCCTGGGGGGTTCCGATAACCCTCCGGCTCTCCGGTTTTCTCCGAAATCACCCGGAACACTTCCGGTGTCCGAATATAGCCGTCCAATATATCAATCTTTATGTCTCGACCATTTCGAGACTCCTCGTCATGTCCGTGATCACATCTGGGACTCCGAACTAACTTCGGTACATCAAAACTCATAAACTCATAATATAACTGTCATCGAAACCTTAAGCGTGCGGACCCTACGAGTTCGAGAACAGTGTAGACATGACCGAGACACGTCTCCGGTCAATAACCAGTAGCGGAACCTGGATGCTCATATTGGCTCCTACATATTCTACAAAGATCTTTATCGGTCAGATCGCTTAACAACATACGTTGTTCCCTTTGTCATCGGTATGTTACTTGCCCGAGATTCGATCGTCGGTATCTCAATACCTAGTTCAATCTCGTTACCGGCAAGTCTCTTTACTCGTTTCGTAATACATCATCTTGCAACTAACTCATTAGTTGTAATGCTTGCAAGTCTTATGTGATGTGCATTACCGAGAGGGCTCAGAGATACCTCTCCGACAATCAGAGTGACAAATCCTAATCTCGAAATACGCCAACCCAACATTCACCTTTGGAGACACCTATAGAGCTCCTTTATAATCACCCAGTTACATTGTGACGTTTGGCACACAAAGTGTTCCTCTGGTAAACGGGAGTTGCATAATCTCATAGTCATAGGAACATGTATAAGTCATGAAGAAAGCAATAGCAACATACTAAACGATCAGGTGCTAAGCTAATGGAATGGGTCATGTCAATCACATTCTCCTAATGATGTGATCCCATTAATCAAATGACAACACATGTCTATGGTTAGGAAACATAACCATCTTTGATTAACGAGCTAGTCAAGTAGAGGCATACTAGTGACGTTTTGGTTTGTCTATGTATTCACACAAGTATTATGTTTCCAGATAATACAATTCTAGCATGAATAATAAACATTTATCATGATATAAGGAAATAAAGTAATAACATTATTATTGCCTCTAGGGCATATTTCCTTCAGTCTCCCACTTGCACTAGAGTCAATAATCTAGATTACACAGTAATGATTCTAACACCCATGGAGCTTTGGTGCTGATCATGTTTTGCTCGTGGAAGATGCTTAGTCAACGGGTCTGCTACATTCAGATCCGTCTGTATCTTGCAAATCTCTATGTCTCCCACCAGGACTAGATCCCGGATGGAATTGAAGCGTCTCTTGATGTGCTTGGTTCTCTTGTGAAATCTGGATTCCTTTGCCAAGGCAATTGCACCAGTATTGTCACAAAAGATTTTCATTGGACCCGATGCACTAGGTATGACACCTAGATCGGATATGAACTCCTTCATCCAGACTCCTTCGTTTGCTGCTTCCGAAGCAGCTATGTACTCCGCTTCACATGTAGATCCCGCCACAATGCTTTGTTTAGAACTGCACCAACTAACAGCTCCACCGTTTAATGTAAACATGTATCCGGTTTGCGATTTAGAATCGTCCGGATCAGTGTCAAAGCTTGCATCAACGTAACCATTTACGATGAGGTCTTTGTCACATCCATATATGAGAAACATATCCTTAGTCCTTTTTAGGTATTTGAGGATGTTCTTGACTGCTGTCCTGTGATCCACTCCTGGATTACTTTGGTACCTCCCTGCTAGACTTATAGCAAGACACACATCAGGTCTGATACACAGCATTGCACACATGATAGAGCCTATGGCTGAAGCATAGGGAACATCTTTCATTTTCTCTCTATCTTCTGCATTGGTCGGACTTTGAGTCTTACTCAATTTCACACCTTGTAACACAGGCAAGAATCCTTTCTTTGCTTGATCCATTTTGAACTTTTTCAAAACTTTGTAAAGGTATGTGCTTTGTGAAAGTCCAATTAAGCGTCTCGATCTGTCTCTATAGATCTTGATGCCCAATATGTAGGCAGCTTCACCGAGGTCTTTCATTGAAAAACTTTTATTCAAGTATCCTTTTATGCTATCCAGAAATTCTATATCATTTCCGATTAGTAATATGTCATCTACATATAATATCAGAAATGCTACAGATCTCCCACTCACTTTCTTGTAAATACAGGCTTCTCCAAAAGTCTGTATGAAACCAAATGCTTTGATCACACTATCAAAGCGTTTATTCCAACTCCGAGAGGCTTGCACTAGTCCATAAATGGATCGTTGGAGCTTGCACACTTTGTTAGCTCCTTTTGGATCGACAAAACCTTCTGGCTGCATCATATACAACTCTTCTTGCAGAAATCCATTCAGGAATGCAGTTTTGACATCCATTTGCCAAATTTCATAATCATAAAATGCGGCAATTGCTAACATGATTCAGACAGACTTAAGCATCGCTATGGGTGAGAAGGTCTCATCGTAGTCAATCCCTTGAACTTGCCGAAAACCTTTTGTGACAAGTCGAGCTTTGTAGACAGTAATATTACCGTCAACGTTAGTCTTCTTCTTGAAGATCCATTTATTCTGAATTGCTTGCCGATCATTGGGCAAGTCAACCAAAGTCCATACTTTGTTCTCATACATGGATCCCATCTCAGATTTCATGGTTTCAAGCCATTTTGCGGAATTTAGGCTCACCATCGCTTCTTCATAGTTCGTAGGTTCATCATGATCTAGTAGCGACTTCCAGAACAGGATTACCGTACCACTCTGGCGCGGATCTTACTCTGGTTGATCTACGAGGTTCAGTAGTATCTTGTTCTGAAGTTTCATGATCATTATGATTAGCTTCCTCACTAATTGGTGTAGGTGTCACAGAAACAGGTTTCTGTGATGTACTACTTTCCAATAAGGGAGCAGGTACAGTTACCTCGTCAAGTTCTACTTTCCTCCCACTCACTTCTTTCGAGAGAAACTCCTTCTCCAGAAAGTTTCCGAATTTAGCAACAAAAGTCTTGCCTTCAGATCTGTGATAGAAGGTGTATCCAATAGTTTCCTTTGGATATCCTATGAAGACACATTTCTCCGATTTAGGTTCGAGCTTATCAGGTTGAGGCTTTTTCACATAAGCATCGCAGCCCCAAACTTTTAGAAATGACAACTTTGGTTTCTTGCCAAACCACAGTTCATAAGGCGTCGTCTCAACGGATTTTGATGGTGCCCTATTTAACGTGAATGCGGCCGTCTCTAGAGCATATCCCCAAAATGATAGCGGTAAATCAGTAAGAGACATCATAGATCGCACCATATCTAGTAAAGTACGATTACGACGTTCGGACACACCATTACGCTGTGGTGTTCCGGGTGGCGTGAGTTGCGAAACTATTCCACATTGTTTCAAATGTACACCAAACTCGTAACTCAAATATTCTCCTCCATGATCAGATCGTAGGAATTTTATTTTCTTGTTAGGATGATTTTCAACTTCACTCTGAAATTCTTTGAACTTTTCAAATGTTTCAGACTTATGTTTCATTAAGTAGATATACCCATATTTGCTTAAGTCATCTGTGAAGGTGAGAAAATAATGATATCCGCCACGAGCCTCAACATTCATCGGACCACATACATCTGTATGTATGATTTCCAACAAATCTGTTGCTCTCTCCATAGTACCGGAGAACGGTGTTTTTGTCATCTTACCCATAAGGCACGGTTCGCAAGTACCAAGTGATTCATAATCAAGTGGTTCCAAAAGCCCATCAGTATGGAGTTTCTTCATGCGCTTTACACCGATATGACCCAAACGGCAGTGCCACAAATAAGTTGCACTATCATTATCAACTCTGCATCTTTTGGCTTCAACACTATGAATATGTGTGTCACTACTATCGAGATTTAATAAGAATAGACCACTCTTTAAGGGTGCATGACCATAAAAGATATTACTCATATAAATAGAACAACCATTATTCTCTGATTTAAATGAATAACCGTCTCGCATCAAACAAGATCCAGATATAATGTTCATGCTTAACGCTGGCACCAAATAACAATTATTTAGGTCTAATACTAATCCCGAAGGTAGATGTAGAGGTAGCGTGCCGACTGCGATCACATCGACTTTGGAACCATTTCCCACGCGCATCGTCACCTCGTCCTTAGCCAATCTTCGCTTAATCCGTAGTCCCTGTTTCGAGTTGCAAATATTAGCAACAGAACCAGTATCAAATACCCAGGTGCTACTGCGAGCATTAGTAAGGTACACATCAATAACATGTATATCACATATACCTTTGTTCACCTTGCCATCCTTCTTATCCGCCAAATACTTGGGGCAGTTCCGCTTCCAGTGACCAGTCTGCTTGCAGTAGAAGCACTCTGTTTCAGGCTTAGGTCCAGGTTTGGGTTTCTTCTCTTGAGTAGCAACTTGCTTGCTGTTCTTTTTGAAGTTCCCCTTCTTCTTCCCTTTGCCCTTTTTCTTGAAACTAGTGGTCTTGTTGACCATCAACACTTGATGCTCCTTCTTGATTTCTACCTCCGCAACTTTCAGCATTGCGAAGAGCTCGGGAATAGTCTTATTCATCCCTTGCATATTATAGTTCATCACGAAGCTCTTGTAGCTTGGTGGGAGTGATTGGAGAATTCTGTCAATGACGCAGTCATCTCGAAGATTAACTCCCAATTGAATCAAGTGATTATTATACCCAGACATTTTGAGTATATGCTCACTGACAGAACTGTTCTCCTCCATCTTGCAGCTATAGAACTTATTGGAGACTTCATATCTCTCAATCCGGGCATTTGCTTGAAATATTAACTTCAACTCCTGGAACATCTCATATGCTCCATGACGTTTAAAACGTCGTTGAAGTCCCGATTCTAAGCTGTAAAGCATGGCACATTGAACTATCGAGTAGTCATCAGCTTTGCTTTGCCAGACGTTCATAACATCTGGTATTGCTCCAGTAGCAGGCCTGGCACCCAGCGGTGCTTCCAGGACGTAATTCTTCTGTGCAGCAATGAGGATAATCCTCAAGTTATGGACCCAGTCCGTGTAATTGCTACCATCATCTTTCAACTTTGCTTTCTCAAGGAACGCATTAAAATTCAACAGAACAACAGCACGGGCCATCTATCTACAATCAAACAAGAAAGATACTATCAGGTACTAAGTTCATGATAAATTTAGGTTCAATTAATCATATTACTAAAGAACTCCCACTTAGACAGACATCCCTCTAATCCTCTAAGTGATTACGTGATCCAAATCAACTAAACCATGTCCGATCATCACGTGAGATGGAGCAGTTTCATTGGTGAACATCGCCATGTTGATCATATCTACTATATGATTCACGCTCGACCTTTCGGTCTCTGTGTTCCGAGGCCATATCTGTATATGCTTGGCTCGTCAAGTATAACCTGAGTATTCTGCGTGTGAACTGTTTTGCACCCGTTGTATTTGAACGTAGAGCCTATCACACCCGATCATCACGTGGTGTCTCAGCACGAAGAACTTTTGCAACAACGCATACTCAGGGAGAACACTTCTTCATAATTAGTGAGAGATCATCTCAAAATGCTACCGTCAATCAAAGCAAGATAAGATGCATAAAAGATAAACATCACATGCAATCAATATAAGTGATATGATATGGCCATCATCATCTTGTGCTAGTGATCTCCATCTTCGAAGCACCGTCGTGATCACCATCGTCACCAGCGCGACACCTTGATCACCATCGTAGCATCGTTGTCGTCTCGCCAATTTTATGCTTCCATGACTATCGCTACCGTTTAGTGATAAAGTAAAGCATTACAGCGCAATTGCATTGCATACAATAAAGCGACAACCATATGGCTCCTGCCAGTTGCCGATAACTTGGTTACAAAACATGATCATCTCATATAATATAATTCAGCATCATGTCTTGACCATATCACATCACAACATGCCCTGCAAAAACAAGTTAGACGTCCTCTACTTTGTTGTTGCAAGTTTTACGTGGCTGCTACGGGCTTAAGCAAGAACCAATCTTACCTACGCATCAAAACCACAACGATAGTTTGTCAAGTTGGTGCTGTTTTAACCTTCGCAAGGACCGGGCGTAGCCACACTTGGTTCAACTAAAGTTGGAGAAACTGTCACCCGCTAGCCACCTTTGTGCAAAGCACGTCGGGAGAACCAGTCTCGCGTAAGCGTACGCGTAATGTCGGTCCGGGCCGCTTCGTCCAACAATACCGCCGAACCAAAGTATGACATGCTGGTAAGCAGTATGACTTATATCGCCCACAACTCACTTGTGTTCCACTCGTGCATATAACATCAACACATAAAACCTAGGTTCTGATGCCACTGTTGGGGAACGTAGTAATTTCAAAAAAAATTCCTACGCACAGGCAAGATCATGCTGATGCATAGCAACGAGGGAAGAGTGTGATGTACGTACCCTTGTAGACCGACAGCGGAAGCGTTAGCACAAGCGTTACCCTCGTACGTCTTCACGGCCCGACCGATCAAGCACCGAAACTACGGCACCTCCGAGTTCTAGCACACGTTCAGCTCAATGATGATCCCCGGACTCCGATCCAGCAAAGTGTCGGGGAAGAGTTCCGTCAGCACAATGGCATGGTGACGATCTTGATGTACTACCATCGTAGGGCTTCGCCTAAGCACCGCTATAATATTATCGAGGATTATGGTGGAAGGGGGCACCGCACACGGCTAAGAATATGATCACGTGGATCAACTTGTGTCTAGGGGTGCCCCCTGCCCCCGTATATAAAGGATCAAGGGGAGAAGGCCGGCCGGCCCCTATGGCGCGCCAAGGAGGAGTCCTCCTCCTAGTAGGAGTAGGACTCCTACTAGGAGGGGGAAAGAAGTGGGGAGGGAGAAGGAAAGGGGGGCGCCGCCCCCCCTCTCCTAGTCCAATTCGGACCAGGGGGGAGGAGGCGTGCGGCCCACCTTTGGCTGCCCCTCTCTCTCTCCACTAAGGCCCATATGGCCCATTACTTCTCCCGGGGGGTTCCGGAAACCCTCCGGCTCTCCGGTTTTCTCCGAAATCACCCGGAACACTTTCGGTGTCTGAATATAGCCGTCCAATATATCAATCTTTATGTCTCGACCATTTCGAGACTCCTCGTCATGTCCGTGATCACATCCGGGACTCCGAACTAACTTCGGTACATCAAAACTCATAAACTCATAATATAACTGTCATCGAAACCTTAAGCGTGCGGACCCTACGGGTTCGAGAACAATGTAGACATGACCGAGACACGTCTCCGGTCAATAACCAATAGCGGAACCTGGATGCTCATATTGGCTCCTACATATTCTACGAAGATCTTTATGGGTCAGACCGCATAACAACATACGTTGTTCCCTTTGTCATCGGTATGTTACTTGCCCGAGATTCGATCGTCGGTATCTCAATACCCAGTTCAATCTCGTTACCGGCAAGTATCTTTACTCGTTTCGTAATACATCATCTTGCAACTAACTCATTAGTTGTAATGCTTGCAAGGTTTATGTGATGTGCATTACCGAGAGGGCCCAGAGATACCTCTCCGACAATCGGAGTGACAAATCCTAATCTCGAAATACGCCAACCCAACATTCACCTTTGGAGACACCTGTAGAGCTACTTTATAATCACCCAGTTACGTTGTGGCGTTTGGTAGCACATAAAGTGTTCCTCCGGTAAACGGGAGTTGCATAATCTCATAGTCATAGGAACATGTATAAGTCATGAAGAAAGCAATAGCAACATACTAAACGATCGGGTGCTATGCTAATGGAATGGGTCATGTCAATCACATCATTCTCCTAATGATGTGATCCCATTAATCAAATGACAACACATGTCTATGGTTAGGAAACATAACCATCTTCGATTAACGAGCTAGTCAAGTAGAGGCATACTAGTGACATTTTGGTTTGTCTATGTATTCACACAAGTATTATGTTTCCGGATAATACAATTCTAGCATGAATAATAAACATTTATCATGATATAAGGAAATAAAATAATAATATTATTATTGCCTCTAGGGCATATTTCCTTCACGGAGTTCAAATAAGTTTAAAAAACAGTGAAGTGCCCGTGTAACAGATGAGTTCTCGTCCGAAACCCTGATACTCCAAAAGAGTTTGTCCAGTTTATACATGAAGTGCGTCCATCTTTTGCCGTGACCCTCTCTAGTCTTTCGCACATGCTATGCGGGTGAAATGATGATACCATGCCAAGTTTCAACATTTTCAGAGTTCATTTTGTAGTGGTTTTCAATTTCACGGTCATTTAGCTCTCTAAACAATTAGGTAAATGACCCAAAAACAACAAATGATGTCAGAACATGTTGGAAATTGTTGAAGTCGCTTTGAATGCTGCATACTGAACACAAAAGAAGTCCAGAGTTCAAATAAGTTTAAAAAACATTGAAGTGCCCGTGTAACAGATGAGTTCTTGTCCGAAACCCTGATACTCCGAAAGAGATTGTCCAGTTTGTACACGGAGTGCGTCCAATTTTTGCCGTGACCCTCTCTACTCTTTCGCACATGCTATGCGGGTGAAATGATGATAGCATGCCAAGTTTCAACATTTTCACAGTTCATTTTGTAGTGATTTTCAATTTCACGGTCATTTAGCTCTTTAAACAATTCGGTAAATGACTGAAAAACAAATGATGTCAAAACATGTTGGAAATTGATGACGTCGCTTTGAATGCTGCATACTGAACACAAAAGAAGTCCGGAGTTCAAATAAGTTTAAAAAACATTGAAGTGCCCGTGTAACAGATGAGTTCTCGTCCGAAACCCTGATACTCCGAAAGAGTTTGTCCAGTTTATACACGAAGTGCATCCAGTTTTTGCCGTGACCCTCTCTACTCTTTCGCACATTCTATGCGGGTGAAATGATGATACCATGCTAAATTTCAACATTTTCACAGTTCATTTTGTAGAGATTTTCAATTTCACGGTCATTTAGCTCTTTAAACAATTCGGTAAATGACTGAAAAACAACAAATGATGTCAGAACATGTTGGAAGTTGATGACGTCGCTTTGAATGCTGCATACGGAACACAAGAAGTCCGGAGTTCAAATAAGTTATTAACAATAAAAAAAGAGGTGCAATGCTGGTTAATTTGCTTCAAGCCTTTCGGAATAGTGTAGACTGCACTGCACATAGCTCAGTGCAATCTATGCTATTCCGAAAGGCTTGAAGCTAATCAACGTGCAGGTGAGCATTGCGCCTCTTTGTCATTGTCTCTGCACTCACGGCTTATAAACCGCTCATACTGCCTCTCTCTTGGCGAGGTGGTACTAAAAATCAGCTTACTAAGAAACTCTAGTACCGGTTCATGCCATGAACCGGTACTAAAGGTCTTCGTGGGGGCCCCAGCCTGACCACAGCCGCACTAGCCTCATTAGTACCGGTTCGTGTCATGAACCGGTACTAAAGGTTGCCCATGAACCGGTACTAATGATGCCCGCCCGCCTAGCCGTTGGAACCGGCACTAATGGTCACATTAGTGCCGGCTCAAATTCAAACCGGCACTAATGTGCTTCACATTTGACCCTTTTTCTACTAGTGCAAGCTCAACGCCGTACACAAGGGGGAGGATACACCAAGCGAAGACGAGGATGAGCCTCTCAAGCAAGACACTGGGGAACACAAGAAATTTCCACCAGAAGTCAAAACAGTAAACGTGTTGCACATGATCAAGGGGAGAAACAAAATGGCACTCCCAGAAAAATTTGCCCAAGGGCCTATCACCGCGGAGTCCTGCCACTGGTCGTCTCAAACGATCACTTTCGACCATCGTGATTACTCAGCAAGTATCCGGCGTGCAGGAGGGGCCGCCCTGGTATTAGACCCAATAATTGACGGATGCCACTTCACGCGAGTCCTGATGGACGGTGGCAGCAGTCTAAACCTGATATACCAGGATACAATCCGCGAAATGGGGATAGACCCAACAAAAATTCGCCATAGCAATACTACCTTGAAAGGAGAAATGCCAGGCCCAGGGGCTCATTGCACGGGCTCCCTACTACTAAAGGTTATATTCGGCTTCCCCGATAACTTCCGTAGCGAACGTTTAGCCTTCCACATCGCTTCGTTCCAAAGTGGCTATCAAGCACTACTTGGACGCGAAGCTTTTGCTTGCTTTAATGCAATACCACATTACGCTTCCCTGACGCTCAAGATGCCCGGTCCACGCGGCATCATTACAGTGAACGGGAGTATTAAGCGATCCTTGCGTGCCGAAGAGAATGCGACTGCCTTGGCAGCCGCACACCAAAAACGGCCTCGCCAACTAAAGTATTTGATAGGTCGTCAAGACCACGGACGCGGTTAGACGAGTCCGGCGCTGCTATATGTAATTTATACCGGATTGATGGCCACACCCCTATTACAAATACAAGGGGCCCAACGCGCACAGACAAGTGGCAATTTATACTCATTTCTAGTTATACATGGTTTCTTTAAAAACTATCTCCCTGCACGACAACTTTTTCACCTAAATTCCTCTCTTTTACAGATGACCATCGTGCTACACCCGTCCAGGATACGGCACAACGGAGACACAGGCGCAGACGTGCAGTAGGGACCCGTTCCAAGGATTCTTTTTAGATTAAGACCCTGCGTAAACCTTTTTTACTGTCTCTTGTTGATACACATCCACCGAATTCTCAGCACAATTGAGAAGGATGCTGATGTCTTGGCATGTGGCCACGTCAGAATAATGCACGTACCTGGACACAAGGGGCTTCTTACAAAGGGCACTATTTAGGCCCGGTTTATACCATAAAGACCGAATACCTTAGGGAGTGTTCGGCGTCGCGAGTTTGTCTTTGGTCAAATGTCGGGTTTGCCCGGCTCCTGTGTTTTGGTTCCTTACGTTCCGCTTTATCGGCTAAGGCAGGACCAGGAGAACTACTGCGATTGTGCCCTGGTTCATCCGGATGAGCACCTCAGTAGAGAAAGCCGAAAACTGACTGTCATGACATAGCGTGAGACTGGTCAACCACTCGATGACCTATCGGAATGTTAGAATTCCTCCGCCTTAACGAAGGGCCGTTTTCCGGCCAGGCATGTATGCACCCCGAGATCAGGAGAGTGCGGAGCCACCAGGGGCTATCTAGTAGCCCCACTGTCAAACTCCTATGGCTAAGTGAAAGTGTTAAAGCATTATAGTCTGGTTGCCTCATTCGCTACACTATCACCTCCTTAATAGGACCAAGACGTTGGGTTAAGTGTGAACACGCGTTTTTCGCAAGCACCTCCGCATTATATGCATGGGGATTGAACCGACGGCTGCAATCTTTCAGGTTACACACATGTATACATAAATGGCCGCACAGGAGGCATCATACTACTTTCAGGCAAAAGTATAAACATAGCCTTATAAAATTTCATAAAAGCATATCACTCAAACATAATATTCTTCGAGCACTGGGCCTCTATCAAATGAGCACCCTCGAGAACTTCTTTGAAATAGTGCTCGGCAGCCACTCGGCCTATGGCCGAACCCTGCGCAGCAACAGTGGTAGCGTCCATCTCCGCTAGTATGCTTTAACACGGGCAAGGGCCATCCGCGAGCCTTCTATGCATGCCGACCTCTTCATCGCATTAATGCGTAGCACCGCACCAAGGTACCGCTGCACTAAACTGAAATAGCTGTTCGGCTTTGGCTTTTCCGGCCATAGCTGATCCACGACAGACCTCATGGCGAGTACGGACAACCTATTTAGTTCGGCCCATTCGGCTAGCTGATCAGTCAATGGAAGTGGACGCTCTGGAACATTGAATTGTGACCCGAATAGCTTGTCCACTTCACGATCTGTTTGACCTTGGAAGTATTTGGCCGCATTGGCAGCGCTCGCCGCCAAGTCCATATACGCATCTGTTGAAGGGCATACCGTGGATCTCCGAACTTCCTCCGTAGCATGAAGGGCTTCCCAGCCACAATTTCCCCGGCTTCCCGCATCTCCTCCTTCTTCACTCTCATAGCAGAGCGGGTGTCTTTGTCCGCCATCGTGGCCTTCTCAAGGTCCGTTGCCTTCGCTCGGTTTTCTTTTTCTAGGAGCCGGCAACAATCGGCAGTGTCTTTTAAATCTACGGCTATCATGGCCATCTTCTCTTGGCTCTTGCAATGTGCGGCCTTCTCGGCTCTCAACTCTTCGGCCGCCTTCAAAGCAGCCGCATTACCCCGTGCCTCGTCAAGCCTCTTGTTAACAAGCCCGATGTCGGCGTCTGCCGCATCCAGTTGCCGTTTTAATTCGGCAAACTCACCAGTCCGGCTAGCCACCGGAGCTTCCACCACCTGCACATAAGGGCAGTCTGGTTATTGCATGGGACTATGATCCTCTGTTCGCCGCCGTTCTCGACGACAACCAGAGTCTCAGGGGCTACTATCTACACAGGGCACACCTAACATGTGCAGTACTATCACATATTATCTCACGTACCTCAAAGCCTGTCAGTAGACTCATAAAGGCTTCATGTAATCCGCTTTCGGCGGACGAAATTCTCTCCATCACCGTACCCATCAGCTTACGGTGTTCTTCTGAGATGGCCGCTCGCCCCACCAGCTCCCTCAGCACGTCCGACCGCATACCAGACGGTGTTGGACTCTTTTGTTTGCTCTCTTCGGGAGCCGGACGCTGGGGACTTCGGGGGTCTATAGGATTATCTTCTGGCCTCACCGGATCCGGAGAGGCCCTCCGTGACGACACTTCGGGGTCGCCCGCTTCTTGAGCGGAGGAGTCCGGGGGAGGCGTTTCGCTCTCCATCATCTCTGGAAGAAGATCCCCCGAAGACGAGCTCAGCTGAGAGGCGCTAAGGCCCGAACTGCAAGATATATGCGGTGGTTATTTTCCCAGAAAAAAGATAGCATACCTTCACTATTAAAGTATTTTGGATCACTTACGACTCGTTGGAGGGCTGATCCCCCCGTGGACTTTGTGAGGCAAAAGCACCCCCCAGGCAGGACCCTCTGTGGGAGACTTCTTCTCCCGTTTGGAGGCCTCAGCTTTCGGATCCTCGGAAGCAGTCCTTTTTCTCCCCCGGTTATCCTCCTTCATGGAGACGCTCATTCCCTCGGTTGGAACTGGCAACGATGGGGGCCCGCGTCCGCCCGTATTATCCCCCCCTCCCGTATCTTCCTTCGAGGGCTCCGGGCAAGCTGCGACCTCGAGCATCTTTTCCAATACCGGATTTTCCAAACCCTCAGGGAGGGGGGCCAAACACCAAATCATCTTCGCCTTTGTTAGCTAGTCCTGGTCAAAGAACGAACTCTCGGAAATAACTTCATGATGAATAAAAGACAGTGTGTTCGGCCGGAGGATTTCTTACTTGTTCGGCGGCGCGGTTACTGCTCAGGCCCACGTCCTCGGTAATATCCGTACACTCTACTTGAGGTCAGAAGAACGACTTGTACATCTCCTCATGCATCAGGCCGAGGAAACTTTGAATGGCACGCGGTCCCTCTGGGTTGAACTCCCACAAGTGAAGGGGCCGGCGTTTGCAAGGCTGGACTTGACGAACCAACATAACTCGTATTACCACAACCAAATTAAAATCTCCCTCGAAGAGATCTCGAATGCGGCTTTGCAGTATAGGCACGTCCTTGGCTGGACCCCAGCTCAGACCTCTGCTAATCCATGACATCAGTTGTGGTGGGGGGCCCGAGCGGAAAGCGGGGGCAGCCGCCCACTTGGCACTTCTGGGAGCCGTGACGTAAAACCACTCCCGTTGCCATAATTAAGACACCTCTGGAAAGGAACCTTTCGGCCATGGGGCTCCTGCCATCTTGCCTATTGATGCACCTCCGCACACTTCATGTTGCCCCTCGATCATCTTCGGCTTCACTTCAAAGGTCTTGAGCCACAGGCCGAAGTGAGGGGTAATGCGGAGGAAGGCCTCACACACAACAATAAATGTCGAGATGTGGAGAAAGGAGTCCAGAGCTAGATCGTGCAAATCTAGCCCGTAATAGAACATCAAACCCCTGATGAAGGGATCCAGAGTGAGGCCTAGGCCTCGGAGGAAGTGGGAGACGAACACGACGTTCTCATTGGGTTTGGGAGTAGGGACGACCTGCCCTCGAGCAGGCAGCTGATGCGAAACCTCGGCAGTCAGGTATCTGGCCTCCCTCAACTTCTTGATGTCCTCTTCCGTAACAGAGGAGGGCATCCATCGGCCTTGAAGGCTGGATCCGGACATGATTGAAGATCCGGAGCACCTAACCTGGGCTTTGGGTGTTAGAACTCGAGGCGGGGGAAGGGTTCGATTGAGCATGAGAGGGAAAAAGCAAAAATCTTGTCCCTTTATAAAGAGGGTGAATATCAAGCGTCCTCTCCGTAGCCGTTTAGGACTTGCCTATAATCAAGGAGTCCTAGACAGGGTTGGGTTACCCATGACCGCATTAATGAGAATCCCGTAATTGGGGGAGCACAATCTCTGCTTTGACAAGACGTGTCAAGAAACCGCCTCGCGTTGTGTGTGGAGCTGGTTGAAGAAAAATGGTTCGAATAATCACCGGGCCATGACATAACGTCATGCTGCCAAAACAAGTCAGCGGATTGGATTTGCGAAAATATTATTCTCTCTACGGCGGTATGTGGAACTTATTTTGCAGGGTCGGATACTATCCTCGTATTCAAATTCTTCTGTGATGTATTCGGAGAAGGAACCCGCCTTGCAATGCCAAAGACAATACTGCGTGTCAGACTCATCATCATTGAAGCCTGGTTCAGGGGCTACTGAGGGAGTCCTGCATTAAGGGGTCTCCGGACAGCCGGACTATCTCCATCGGCCGGATTGTTAGACTATGAAGATACAAGATTGAAGACTTCGTCTCGTGTCCGGATGGGACTCTACTTGGCATGGAAGGCAAGCTAGGCAATACGGATATGCATATCTCCTCCTTTGTAACCGACCTTGTGTAACCCTAACCCTCTCCGGTGTCTATATAAACCAAAGGGTTTTAGTCCGTTGGACAACAACAACCATAACATACAATCATACCATAGGCTAGCTTCTAGGGTTTAGCCTCTCTGATCTCGTGGTAGATCTACTCTTGTACTACACATATCATCAATATCAATCAAGCGGGACATAGGGTTTTACCTCCATCAAGAGGGCCCGAACCTGGGTAAAACATTGTGTCCCCTACCTCCTGTTACCATCGGGCCTAGACGCACAGTTTGGGACCCCCTACCCGAGATCCGCCGGTTTTTACACCGACACCCACGTCTTTGAGTCAAGCTCCAATGCCTCGTGCTTCGCCACGAGAGCTTGGAGCTCTTACTGCACCTCGCCCACCCGAGCCTCATGCTTCTCTCGCTCGGCGTGCTCCTTGGCTGCTTTATCTTCGGCCTTGGTTAGCTCTTGCTTCAGGGTAGCCACCTCGGTCGTGGCCCCTGGTAAATATACGATGATCCTGTCATTTTGCAATCGCATCTTCTTTTATATATACATATCTATAGATAGGGTATTACTTACCCTTGTTCTCCTCGAGCTGGCTCTTGGCAAGGCCGAGCTCTTTCCTAGACCCCTCGAGGTCCTGCTTCAGTACAGTGACCTCCGCAGTCAGTGCGGCGGACGCCAGCAGCGAAGCCTGCATATGCATATTGACACACTTATATTAGACTCCTGCGATATTATTTGATCCTCTGTTCGTCTTTTCTTTGTGAACACCGAACAAAGCATCAGGGGCTACTGTCTATGCGGTAATATTTCTACTACATTTTAAAACACTTACCTCAAAGCATGTTAGAAGGCTGGCACAGGCTTCAGTCAATCCGCTCTTGGCGGACTGAACCTTCTGGATCACCGCACTCATGATAGTGCGGTGCTCCTCATCGATGGAAGCGCTGCGAAGCGCTTCTAGCAGATTGTCCGGCGCCTCTGGATGGACAGAGGTCACTGGCACAGGCGTCTTGCCCCTCTTAGAAGGAGGCCGCCTGCCCGAGCCTGGAACCACTGGAGGTTCCGGCGCAATGTTTGGCTGAGGGCCGAACTCAGAGCTCTCAGGGGCCCCGTCCCCTCGGCTCCCGGAGTCTGGAAGGTCTCCTTGAGGCACCTCCGGGACTGTCTCCCCTCGGTCCGGTGCCTCTTGAGACAGCACCTCGGCGTCGTCGGCAGGATGAGGGGAGGTGGCGGTCGGGACTGGGTCGCTGTCCATGTCCGACGAGCCCAGGGAGCCGTCCGATGATACCTAGATATTGGCTCGTGGCGGCCTGCATAATTATGTTCGATGTCAGGGAAAACAGTGCGACAAAGGAATTCTATGAGTTACTCTGGTAACCAAATACTTACGATCTCCCCGGGGGCTTGGCCCTGGGCAACCACTTGTCTTCGCCTTCGTCGGCGGCAGTGGAACTATCCGGAAGTAGAGTCCTTCCCTTCTTGGACCCTTCGGCCTCCCCAGTTGGGGCGGCCTTCCTTTTCTTGTCTCCCCCGCCTAGAGGGGGAGCATCTTCTTTTCCTCCTCGTCTTCGGGGGAAGAGTGTGCCGCAGAGTTATCGTACGATAAGTCCGATAACACCTGGCACCGGGAACTCTTTCGGGTTCCCTTGGCTTTCTTGGTCTTCTCCGGCACCTTGTAAGGAGCCGGAGCCAGCATCTCCGTCAGGAGAGCGCCCGCAGTCTCTTCGGGAAAAGGGGCCGGACAGTTAATCTGCCCCGACATCTCCACCCAGTCCTATCAAAGGCATGGAGATTATACCCCGCGCATAATTAAGCTAGGGAAAATAAATGTCCTACGGGACGTATTGAACTCACCGAACGCGCTAGGCGCTTTGCGCTTAGTCTGCGGTCCTCGGTGAGAGAAGGGGGGACCTCGGCGCCCTTGAACAGCACCTTCCAGACATCCTTGTGCGTCGTATCGAAGAGCTCGCTCAGAGTCTGGTGCTGGGCCGGGTCGAACTCCCACAAGGTAAAATCCCGTTGTTGACACGGGAGGATCCGGCGGATGACCATAACTTGGACTATGTTGACAAGCTTGAGCTTCTTGCTCGCCATGCTCCGGATACATTTCTGGAGTCCATCCAGCTCCACCGATGAACCCCACGACAAGCCCTTATCTTTCCAGGAAGTGAGCCGTGTTGGGAATCCAGATCGAAACTCAGGGGCTGCCGCCCATTTGGCGTCGCGCGGCTCGGTGATGTAGAACCACGCCGATTGCCATCCCTTTATTGTCTCCACGAAGGAGCCTTCGAGCCATGTGACGTTGGGCATCTTGCCCACCATGGCTCCGCCGCATTCTTCTTGTTGGCCTCGTACTACCTTCGGCTTGATATTGAAGGTCTTTAACCACAGGCCGAAGTGGGGCCGGATGCGGAGGAAAGCCTCACACACGACAATGAACGCCGAAATGTTGAGGATGAAGTTCGGGGCCAGATCATGAAAGTCCAGCCCGTAGTAGAACATGAGACCACGGACGAATGGATGGAGGGGAAACTCTAGTCCGCGCAGGAAGTGGTGAAGGAAAACTACCCTCTTGTGAGGTTCCGGGGTAGGGACGATCTGCCCCGCAGCGGGCAGCCGATGCACGATGTTTGCGCTAAGTATCCGGCTCCGCGCAGCTTTGTGATGTCTCCCTCCGTGACGGAGGAGACCATCCACCTGCCTCCCGCTCCGGACATGGTTGGAGAAGGTTGAGGTGGAAAGAGCGGACTTGGGCGCTAGAGTTCGAGTGTGCGAAAACGGACTAGCGAAGGAGGAAGAAGGCGTGGATAGAAAGGTGAATCCTTATCCCTTTATATGGGCGGACGAAGCTAAGCATCCCCACTTGCCTGGTAAAACTCGCTTATCCCCCAAGCACCGTAATTGATGGCGTGGTTGGGTTACCCATGCCCGTATTGATGAGAATCCCGTAATAAAGGGACACGATCTCTGCTTTGACAAGACGTGTCGAAAAGCTGCCTCGCGTTATGTGCGGGGCTGGTTAAAGGAAACGGTTCGAATAATCACCGGGCCATGACATAACGTCATGCTGCCAAAACAAGCCAGCAAATTAGATCTGCGAAAATATTATTCTCTCTACGATGGAATGTGGAACTTATTTTGCAGGGTTGGACACTATCCTTGTATTCAAATTCTTCTGTGATGTATTCGGAGAAGGAAACCGCCTTGCAATGCCGAAGACAATACTGCGTGCCGGACTCATCGTCATTGAAGCCTGGTTCAGGGGCTACTGTGAGAGTCCTGGATTAGGGGGTCTCCAGACAGCCGGACTATATCCTTTGGCCGGACTGTTGGACTATGAAGATACAAGATTGAAGACTTCGTCTCGTGTCCGGATGGGACTCTACTGGCGTGGAAGGCAAGCTAGGCAATACGGATATGGATATCTCCTCCTTTGTAACCGACCTTGTGTAACCCTAACCCTCTCCAGTGTCTATATAAACCGAAGGGTTTTAGTCCGTAGGACAACAACCACAACATACAATCATACCATAGGCTAGCTTCTAGGGTTTAGCCTCTCCGATCTCGTGGTAGATATACTCTTGTACTACCCATATCATCAATACTAATCAAGCAGGACGTAGGGTTTTACCTCCATCAAGAGGGCCCGAACCTGGGTAAAACATCGTGTCCCCTGCCTCCTGTTACCATCCGGCCTAGACGCACAGTTCGGGACCCCCTACCCGAGATCCGCCGGTTTTGACACCGATAGTAGTCCTTTCGATAAGTAAGAGTGTCGAACCCAACGAGGAGCAGAAGGAAATGCTAAGCGGTTTTCAGCAAGGTATTCTCTGCAAGTACTGACATAAGTGGTAACAGATAATTTTGTGATAAGATCATTTGTAACGAGCAACAAGTAACAAAAGTAAATAAAGTGCAGCAAGGTGGCCCAATCCTTTTTGTAGCAAAGGACAAGCCTGGACAAAATCTTATATAAGGAAAAGCGCTCCCGAGGACACATGGGAATATCGTCAAGCTAGTTTTCATCATGTTCATATGATTCGCGTTTGGTACTTTGATAATTTGACATGTGGGTGGACCGGTGCTTGGGTGCTGTTCTTACTTGAACAGGCATCCCACTTATGATTAACCTCTATTGCAAGCATCCGCAACTACAACAAAAGTATTAAGGTAAACCTAACCATAGCATGAAACATATGGATCCAAATCAGCCCCTTACGAAGCAACGCATAAACTAGGGTTTAAGCTTCTGTCACTCTAGCAACCCATCATCTACTTATTACTTCCCAATGCCTTCCTCTAGGCCCAAATAATGGTGAAGTGTTATGTAGTCGACGTTCACATAACACCACTAGAGGCTAGACAAGATACATCTCATCAAAATATCGAACGAATACGAAATTCACATGACTACTAATAGCAAGACTTCTCCCATGTCCTCGGGAACAAAAGTAACTACTCACAAAGCATAAACATGTTCATAATCAGAGGGGTAATAATATGCATAAAGGATCTGAACATATGATCTTCCACCAATTAAACCAACTAGCATCAACTACAAGGAGTAATTAACACTACTAGCAACCTACTAGCACCAATCCCGGACTTGGAGACAAGAATTGGATATAATAGATGAACTAGGGTTTTGAGATGAGATGGTGCTGATGAAGATGTTGATGGAGATTGCCCTCTCCCGATGAGAGGAGCGTTGGTGATGACGATGGCGATGATTTCACCCTCTGGGAGAAAAGTTTCCCTGACAGAACAGCTCTGCCGGAGCTCTAGATTGGATCCTCCAAGGTTCCGCCTCGTGGCAGCGGAGTTTCGTCCCGAAAGGTTGCTTCTTATTTTTTCTCGACGAAAGACTTCATATAGGAGAAGATGGTCATCGGAGAGCCACCAGGGGGCCCACGAGGTAGGGGGTGCGCCCTAGGGGGGCGCGCCCCCCACCCTCGTGGAAAGGGTGTGGGCCCCCTGGTCTTCATCTTTGGCGAGGATTTTTCATTATTTATTATAAGGTATTCCGTGGAGTTTTAGGACTTTTGGAGTTGTGCAGAATAGGTGTCTAATATTTGCTCCTTTTCCAGCCCAGAATTCCAGCTGCTGGCATTCTCCCTCCTTATGTAAACCTTGTAAAATAAGAGAGAATAGCCATAAGTATTGTGACATAATGTGAAATAACAGCCCATAATGCAATAAATATCGATATAAAAGCATGATGCAAAATGGACGTATCATGGGTATATATAGGAGGAAGAAGTACGTCGGTGGAGCAACAGGGGGCCCACGAGGGTGGGGGGCGCGCCTGGTACGGTAGGGCGCGCCCCCTACCTCGTGGCCTCCTGTTACGTGCCTTGGCGTAGGGTCCAAGTCTCCTAAGTTGTATTCGATGAGAAAATCACGTTCCCGAAGGTTTCATTCCGTTTGGACTCCGTTTGATATTCCTTTTCTTCGAAACCCTAAAACAGGCAAAAAACAGCAATTCTGGGCTGAGCCTCCGGTTAATAGGTTAGTCCCAAAAATAATATAAAAGTGTATAATAAAGCCCAATAATGTCCAAAACAGTAGATAATATAGCATGGAGCAATCAAAAATTATAGATACGTTGGAGACGTATCAAGCATCCCCAAGCTTAATTCCTGCTCGTCCTCGAGTAGGTAAATGATAAAAACAGAATTTTTGATGCGGAGTGCTACTTGGCATAATTTTAATGTAATTCTTCTTAATTGTGGTATGAATATTCACATCCGAAAGATTCAAGACAAAAGTTCATATTGACATAAAAATAATAATACTTCAAGCATACTAACAAAGCAATTATGTCTTCTCAAAATAACATGGCCAAACAAAGTCCATCCCTACAAAATCATATAGTTTAGTCATGCTCCATTTTCGTCACACAAGAATGCTCTCATCATGCACAACCCCGATGACAAGCCAAGCAATTGTTTCATACTTTAGTAATCTCAAACCTATAAACTTTCACGCAATATATGAGCGCGAGCCATGGACATAGCACTATTGGTGGAATAGAATATAGTGAGGGGGGTTATGTGGAGAAGACAAAAAGGAGAAAGTCTCACATCAACGAAGCTAATCAATGGGCTATGGAGATGCCCACCGATTGATGTTGATGCAAGGAGTAGGGATTGCCATGCAATGGATGCACTAGAGCTATAAATGTATGAAAGCTCAACAAAAGAAACTAAGTGGGTGTGCATCCAACTTGCTTGCTCACGAAGACCTAGGGAACTTGAGGAGGCCCATTGTTGGAATATACAAGCCAAGTTCTATAATGAAAATTCCCATTAGTATATGAAAGTGACAAAATAAGAGACTCTCTATCATGAATATTACGGTGCTACTTTGAAGCACAAGTGTGGAAAAGGATAGTAACATTGTCCCTTCTCTCTTTTTCTCTCATTTTTTTGGCCTTTCTTTTTTTATATATGTCCTTTCTCTCCCTTTTTTTATAATTCCTCACTTGGGACAATTCTCTAGAAAATGATGATCATCACACTTCTATTTATATACAACTCAATGATTACAACTCGATACTAGAACAAAAGATGACTCTATATGAATGCCTCCGGCGGTGTACCGAGATATGCAATGGACCAAGAGTGACATGTATGAAAGAATTATGAACGGTGGCTTTGCCACAAATACTATGTCAACTACATGATCATGCTAAGCAATATGACAATAATGAATGTGTCATGATAAACGGAATGGTGGAAAGTTGCATGGCAATATATCTCAGAATGGCTATGGAAATGCCATAACAGGTAGGTATGGTGGCTGTTTTGAGGAAGATATAAGGAGGTTTATGTGTGAAAGAGCGTATCGTATCACGGGGTTTGGATGCACCGGCAAAGTTTGCGCCAACTCTCAATGTGAGAAAGGGCAATGGACGATACCGAAGAGGCTAGCAAGGATGGAAGGGTGAGAGTGCATATAATCCATGGACTCAACGTTAGTCATAAAGAACTCACATACTTATTGCAAAAATCTACAAGTCATCAAAAACCTCGGCACTACTCACATGCTCCTAGTGGGGTAGATTGGTAGGAAAAGACCATCGCTCGTCCCCGACAACCACTCATAAGGAGGACAATCAAATAACACCTCATGTTTCAAATTTGTTACATAACGTTTACCATACGTGCATGCTACGGGACTTGCAAATTTCAACACAAGCATTTCTCAATTTCACAACTACTCAACTAGCATGACTTTGATATTATTACCTCCATATCTCAAAACAATCATGAAGCATCAAACTTCTCTTAGTATTCAAAACACTCATAAGAAAATTTTACTAATCTCGAATACCTAGCATATTAGGATTTTAAGCAAATTACCATGCTATTTAAGACTCTCAAAATAATCTAAGTGAAGCATGAGAGATCAATAGTTTCAATAAAACAAATCCACCACCGTGCTCTAAAAGATATAAGTGAAGTACTAGAGCAAAACTATATAACTCAAAAGATATAAGCGAAGCACATAGAGTATTCTAACAAATTCCAAATCATGTATGGCTCTCTCAAAAGGTGTGTACAGCAAGGATGATTGTGGTAAACTAAAATTAAAGACTCAAATCATACAAGACGCTCCAAGCAAAACACATATCATGTGGTGAATAAAAATATAGCTCCAAGTAAAGTTACCGATAGAAGTAGACGAAAGAGGGGATGCCTTCCGGGGCATCCCCAAGCTTTGTCTTTTAGGTGTCCTTAGATTATCTTGGGGGTGCCATGGGCATCCCCAAGCTTAGGCTCTTGCCACTCCTTGTTCCATAATCCATCAAATCTTTACCCAAAACTTGAAAACTTCACAACACAAAACTCAAAGTAGAAAATCTCGTGAGCTCCGTTAGCGAAAGAAAACAAAAGACCACTTCAAAGTATTGTAATTAACTCATTCTTTATTTATATTGGTGCCAAACCTACTGTATTCCAACTTCTCTATGGTTTATAAACTATTTTACTAGCCATAGATTCATCAAAATAAGCAAACAACACACGAAAAACAGAATCTGTCAAAAACAGAACAGTCTGTAGTAATCTGTAGCTAGCTTAAGATCTGGAACCCCAAAATTCTAAAATAAATTGCTGGACGTGTGGAATTTATCTATTAATCATCTGCAAAACGAATTAACCAAATATCACTTTCCAAATAAAAATGGCAGCAGTTCTCGTGAGCGCTAAAGTTTCTGTTTTTTACAGCAAGTGTAACAAGACTTTCCCCCAGTCTTCCCAACGGTTCTACTTGGCACAAACACTAACTAAACACAAAAAACACAACCTAAGCAGAGGCTAGATAAATTATTTATTACTAAACAGGAGCAAAAGGCAAGGAATAAAAATAAAATTGGGTTGCCTCCCAACAAGCGCTATCATTTAACGCACCTAGCTAGTCATAACAAGCAAGGATAGATCTAGGTATTGCCATCTTTGGTAGGCAATCCATAAGTGGCTCTCATAATAGATTCATAAGGTAATTTAATTTTCTTTCTAGGAAAGTGTTCCATGCCTTTCCTTAATTGAAATTGGAATCTAATATTTCCTTCCTTCATATCAATAATTGCACCAATCGTTCTAAGGAAAGGTCTACCAAGAATAATAGGACATGAAGGATTGCAATCTATGTCAAGAACAACAAAATCTACGGGCACATAATTCCTATTTGCAACAATCAGAACATCATTAATTCTTCCCAGAGGTTTCTTAATAGTGGAATCCGCAAGGTGCAAGTTTAGAGAGCAATCATCAAAATCACGGAAACCTAACAAATCACACAAAGTCTTTGGAATCGTGGAAACACTAGCACCCAAGTCACATAAAGCATAGCATTCATGATCTTTAATTTTAATTTTAATAGTTGGTTCCCACTCATCATAGAGTTTTCTAGGGATAGAAACTTCCAATTCAAGTTTTTCTTCATAAGATTGCATCAAGGCATCAACGATATGTTTAGTAAAAGCTTTATTTTGACTATAAGCGTGAGGAGAATTTAGCACGGATTGCAACAAGGAAATACAATCAATCAAAGAGCAATTTTCATAGTTAAATTCCTTGAAATCCATAATAGTGGGTTTAGCAACATCTAGGGTTTTAATTTCTTCAATCCCACTTTTATCAATTTTAGCATCAAGATCAAAAAATTCTGAATTCTTGGAACGCCTTCTAGGTAAAGGTGGATCATATTCAGTCCCATCATTATCAAGATTCATATTTCAAAACAAAGATTTAATAGGGGACACATCAATAACTTTTAGGTCTCCATCTTTATTTTCATAGGAACTAGAAGAACACGCTCTTATAAAGGCATCTTTCTTAGCATGCATCCTAGCGGTTCTTTCTTTGCACTCATCAATGGAAATTCTCATTGCTTTGAGAGACTCATTGATATCATGCTTAGGTGGAATATATCTAAGTTTCAAAGAATCAACATCAAGAGAAATCCTATCAACGTTCCTAGCCAACTCATCAATCTTAAGAAATTTTTCTTCAATCATAGCATTGAAACTCTTTTGCGAAGTAATAAATTATTTAATATTCGATTCAAAATCAGAGGGCATCTTATTATAATTTCCATAAAAATTGTTGTAGGAATTACCATAATTATTAGAGGGATTACTAGGATAAGGCCTAGGATTGAAATTTCCTCTATATGCGTTGTTACCAAAATTGTTCCTACCAACAAAATTCACATC